>NC_054834.1:6622450-7331450 GCF_018345385.1 Vulpes lagopus
AGACCCAGTGGTCTGGGGGCCTCCAAAGGCCCTGGGACCCATTCCAAAGGCACTGGAACCGGGAAAGATCTCTGATGGTGAGAATGCCATCTGCCTCTCCTACATATATCCTTTGTCCATCAGGAAAACTCCAGTGCAAAACTCTCCTTAGGGCTCAGTTCAGTGGAGCTACCTGCCTCCTTGACATCTGGACATCTCTCTTTGTGGCCTCAAAGGCCTCAAAACTTAATATCCACATGAAATCCTTGAAATTCTTTTGTCACTATCTTTTATTACTAAATTATGATCCTGTTCTTTTGGCCTCTAACACATTCTATAGCTATATATTTGGCTTGAGAAAAATCAAAGTCAAACTTGTCTACCATCTGCCTTCCTCAATAGATAGCAAATACGATACAAAGTGGGACCAGTGTCTGTTTGCTTTGCTACTGCATATACAGCCCTTCTTGATTCAGAATACTGGCACAATAAAAGCTTAGAGGAAGAATGAATGAATGGCCACTGCTACCATAACCCTTAAAGTTAACAGATGTCATTAACTCTAGGTTTTCTGGCTCCATCTTCCCTCTCCTTAGGTGGCTTCCTTCTGATTCACTGTGTTATCTGCTGAACACAGTTTTCCGAGGACTCACCCTTCACACTGGCTTTGTGGACTCAAGACATGTATCCATGACTCCACGAGAAAAGCAATGGCTGAACAAGGGTCACATTCCCCACTTGAAGACCACAGAGGAAGCAGTAAGTTTGTCCTCTGGGCAGTGTTATGGGGGAAAGGAGGTTTTCTATTCAATCTTTGGACCTTTAAAATGGAACTGACTCACCCCCACATCAGATCCAGGGGCAATCACCAGCCCAGTCACAGTGAGTAGTTCCTAGCTTCCTGGTTCCTGGAAGCCTGACTCTTGTATGGCCTATAAGCAAATTTTTCCTCTTGTTGTTCTCTCTTTTTAATTCCATGTTTTTTAGCCACTTTGGGCCTTCTGTTTTTGGTGAGATATTTGGGTTCTCATTCAAGTCCTTAAAGGAGTCCCTAATCTTAAAGAAGTTATTAGTTTATATACTAAATAATTGCTGAGATTTTTCCAATTCCAAGTTGTCTTAATTCCAAATTCCCCATGTCTGGAAAAATCATAATTGTACAATTCTGCACTGCAACAAAGCCTTTAAGGCTTCTTGGATTTTGTTATAATGTGATACTATGTAATAGCACTCTTCACTCTTCACTCTTTTACCCAGGGGATTACATTTTCACTTTTAAAATGACTTAAATGAGACTCCAGTGCCTTTGGTGAATTCAAATTCCTCAAAAAATTAGTCCCGAACTCATGAGTTATTGGTAGAATCAGTAACCGAAAAAAAGTTCAAGAGTAGCAATCTCTCAGAAACTTTTCATATCATACAACTTCTCTGAAAATCCCTTGGAAATTCCCTTAAATTATGCTATACTGTGAGTCAGGGAGTAGCTCACAAATAAATGAGCCACATGACTGAGTATGGCATTGCCTTCTGTGGTACAGTAATAAAATGGGCAGAGATGAGCGTAAGTGGAAGGGCTGATCACTTATGCTATAAAGCTCATCTCTTCATCTAAAGATCTTTCAAACACTCTAAACATAATTAGCGTTGCTTATTTTCAAAGTAGAGGAGTAGGTTCTGAGGGGAAGAGTGATACAAAGGCAAAGACTGGAAGATCCCGCACTAAGGAGTTTACACCAGTACAGACAGCATTCAAGAGATAATGGAAAAATATATGAGAAGGACAAAAAAGGAATGCTATCAAAACAAGGCAAAAGAAATATTAAAGTTTGCCGAGGTTGGTGAATCTTTGTATTTGGTTTGAGCCTTTAAAATGAGTTGAGAGGTCCTTAAGAGAAGAGCCATTCCCAAGCGGGCAGAAGTAGGAGAGGACACAGCCTGCTTGGTGGAAGTGGAAGACACTAGAAGGGAAAACTAGCTTGAGATAGAGTTAGGTTAGGGCCATGGAAAATGTGTTGAGAAATCCTGACTTTATTTCACATACAATGGAAAGCTTTTTTTGAAGGCCAGAAGTGACATGATTTAATCTGTGCTATAAGAAGGTAATTCTGGCTATAACAGGTAGGTGATATCTGTTACAGTGATAGATCAAGGGGACATGTTCTAGGAGACCCCTACAAAATCCAGGAGAGAAATGATGAGCACCCAAATGCCGGCCATGACAGGGAAGGAAAAAGAAAGGCTGGAAGATAGAAAGTGAGGAGGCTTATGTTTTGGTGTGGAGATAGAGAAAGAAGGAGGAGTGGAGACCTGGCAGTGGGGAGGACGGGTGGTTCTAATTCACACAGAGTAAAAAGCAGTGAAAAGAGGTGTCAGTGAGGCTGTGTGTGTGTGTGTGTGTGTGTGTGTGTGTGTGATCAGTGAATAATCCACTCTGGGAGGAGTAATATGAATTTGAATTGCAAAGAGCCTATTTTCAGGTGTTGGTGATTCACTGAGAAGTCAGAGTATTACAGTTGCCAGCTAGATTCGAAAGACCACCAAATAGGAGGTGAGGAATCCGAGGCGGTCAGTGACTGCATTCCCAGACCTTTCCTGATCCTTCATACACATACCCATAAAAGCATCTACACAGTGCCCACATGGTAATCTGTATCTGAGGAGATTAAGAGTAGTTTTGGACTGAATAACATGCTCTGAATAATGGTCTCGAAGAGCTTGATCAAGAATTCAAACTCCAACGAGACACATCTAACCATCATGTATGGCCAGATTCCCAAACACTGTGCAGTTAACTGAAGCAGAGAGATACCTGAAGATCTTGGAACGTGAGATTTAAGAGATGTTCTCTTGTTATCACTTTGGGTGGCTGTCCTTTCCAAATGAAGTGATTCATTTTCAAGGACACTCATGTAACAATGACACTAATGGATAGTAAGATTCAAGTAGTTAGAACACATGGTACTTTTAATACTTTTGGTTTGCTGGTTGGTTTATTTTTTAATATGTTCATCTAATAATTGGTTTACCACTAAATGATATTTTAAAAATAAAAATATTTAAGATGGATTAAAGAACTAAATGTGAGACCTAACACCATAAAATTCCTCAATGAGAACATACGCAGTAATTGGTTTGACAGTGGCTGTAGAAACATCTTTCTAGATATGTCTCCATAGGCAAGGGAAACAAAAGCAAAAATAAATTACTGAGACTACACCAAAATAAAAAGCTTTTGCACAGTGAAGGAAACCATCAATAAAACAAAAAATAACCTAATGAATGGGAGAAGATATATGCAAATGATGTATCCAATAAGGGGCTAATATCCAAAATATATAAAGAACTTACACAACTCAATACCAAAACCCCCTAAATAATCCAATTAAAAATGGGCAGTGGACATGAATAGATATTTTTTTCCAGAGAAGAGATACAGATGGCCAACAGACACATGAAAAGATGCTCAACATCACTCATCATCAGGTTAATGCAAATGAAAACTACAATGAGGTTTCACACCTGTCAAAATGGCTAAAATCAAAAATGCAAGAAACAAATGTTGGCGAGGATGTGGAGAAAAAGGAACCCACATGCAGTGCTGATGGGAATGCAAGCTTTTGGAGCTACTCTGGAAAAACCGGTATGGAGGTTCCTCAAAAATTAAAAATAGAATCACTACATGATCTGATAATTCCACTATGGGTATTCACCCAAAGAAAATGAAAACACTGATTCAAAAAATATATGCATCCTTATGTTTATTGTCACATGTACACAACAGGCAAGATATGAAAGCAATCCAAGTATTAATCCATCAATCAATGAATAAAGAATATGTGGCATATATACGCAATGGAATATTACTGAACTAAAAAAAAGAATGAAATCTTGCCATTTGCAACAACATGGATGGATCCTTTAGGACATGATGCTAAATAAGTAGGTCAGTCAGAGAATAGCAAATCCCATATGATCTCACTTATATGTAAATTAAGTAACAAAACAGTAATTGACAGTAAATTAAGAAACAAAACAAACAAGCAAGGAAAAAAGAGACAAACAAAAAAACCAGGCTCAACTACAGAGAATAAATTGATGGTTACAAGAGAGGAGGTAGGTGATGGAATGGGTGAAAGAGGTGAAGGGGATTAAGAGTACACTGATCATAATGAGCACTAAGTAATGTCTAGAATTGTTGAATCACCATATTGTCTAACTGAAACTAATATAACATTAATTAATATGTTAATTATACTTGAATAAAAAAATCATATGATGCTTTACATAAGTAATTTTTTGATGAAAGATATTTTACTTTTTCTGGGTTTCTTTCTGAACCAGTGGAAATCATTTTAGCATTAATCCATGGTTAATATGGAACCCGGCAATATGGCTATCTCTGTTAGTGGCTCTTCAGAGAACATTAGAATCCCCTGGATCCTTCCTTCTGAGTATTCAAGAGAACAAAACAAAATCATAAGCTTCTACTCTCCCTCCACAGAGGTGTTGTCCCCCTGGGGAGACGGGCTGGAGAGACCCAGAGCTAGAGGGTGAGCGACAAGTCCCTACCTGAGTGCGTGGTTTCTCGCCAGGCTTGGCTGACGCTCTTGCAGCATTTCAAAAATGTTTGGCTGGCGAAGAAATGCCACAATCTTGTCATTATATGCTGAAACAGACAAAAGTGCACGTGTGGTTGAGTCTTCAGCCCAGAGATAATTTCTCTAATGGTTGGAAAATGGCTGCTTGATACCAGGGTTAGCAAAGGACTTTGAAGGGCAGATAGCATACTCATCAAAAAAATGTAAGCTCTTGAGGGCTTTTTTCTGTGACATAATAGCATTATCATTTTTAAAAGATCAAACCCAAAGTAAACCAGATCTAAGTTAATTATCCTTAATATTCCGGGAACTTAACTCATCCCTGTGTGAAGAGGTGAAGGAGAATAAAATTGCTCTTCCATGAGAGGAGTTCTATTCTTTTCCTTCTGACTTCCCTTGGCCATTTTCAATAGTTATTACAGCAAAAGATTCTTTATGAGTTCAAAGAAATCCCTTTCTGAGCACTTGACCCTTATAACCTGTGGTGAACGTGGATTTCCCAGGAATGATAATGGAAATAACCAAATCCATTTGGGCTTTCTCACCTCATTTCCCTTGATACAAGTGGCATGTACCTCAGGAGGTAACTGAGGTTAGGAATGAAGACTATGCTGACTTATCCCCACACACACCTGGGGAGAGAGGTCTAAATTAAAAACTGTATCTAATAGCAACAAGATCCATCACCTCATTTAAACTATGCTCTCCTGGACTTGGCTAACAAATCACTGAATACAATAAAGAAGAAGAGGGTGAAGGCCTGGAAGAGAGCAGAGACAGGAAAGATGGAAGGACAAATTAAGGAATGAAGGGAAAGGAAATTGGGCTAGAAGGGGGATGGAAGCAAAGGGTAGGGGTAGATTATAGGGGAGAAAAAGAAAACACAGAATTCTGAATATTAGAAGATTCATGACAAGAAGAAGATAGCCTAAGTATTGGGTATCCAGGGTCCCCAAAGCTTGATACATACCTAGTGGCAATGACTCATGTTGATGCTGGCTCCGAATAGCAGCTACAAGGCTGTGTCCTGGCCTGGCCAGTAAAGAGGCTCCTCTGTTTCTAGAGACTTCTGAAGCCTAATTTCAAAATAAAATTGTTAGCATTGGAAATCTTATCAAATTCAGATGGACTTTTAATACTAATTTTTCAAGATGAGGGGTAAAGATCATGATATCACCTAAGTTAAAAAAGCAATGAAGTTACAATGCTCAAAGTGAGTGGAAATAAGCAAGTTAAAAAAAAAAAAAAGAAAGACTAAGTAGGGTGGTTGATGGTTTTTAAGAAAGTGATTGTGTTAGATGTCATAAATGTTAACCAAATTAATATACTGAATACACTAAAAACATTTCTGTTCATAAATACATTCAAGAGACATAAATTCTACACGAACATTATCAGTAAAGATAAGTTTATGGCTTTCATTTCGAAAGGTTGGCACTCAACTTCAGAACTGAATGTGGAATGGACTTGCTCTTTTTAACAGCACGTATCACCCTCACGTGGCCATTCTTTGCTTAGTGCCTATTATTTCATTCACTGTACTGGCTACTCTTCACATAGTATCTTCTTATTCTCTCAAAATTCTGAAAGAAAAGCATTATTAAGCCCAGACTACAAACAGGGAATCTGAGGATCAGATAAATTATTTACAAAATTTTTAACTCTAAGACAGAACTAGGATACCAACTAATGCTTGACTGCAAAGCACTTGTTGACTCCTTTTCTGCTATTAGCCTGCAACCAATACCCTGGTTTTGGATGGGCATTTTGACAAAACTACATGAAATGCAGAACTTACTTAGCTTAAAACTGATATTTATGATGATAAGTTTAGATCAGTTTTAAGTTTTAACAGACCCTCTAAGTTCTAGAGCATGACAATGAACTTTCTACCATGATTCTCTGTACATTTGTTCCTTAAAGGGCCCTTGCAGGGTAAGCTACTTAAACAGAGGCTCTATACATTTTCCACATTGGAATCCACTCATCAAATACATCAAATACATGGAATCCACTCGTGGGTTTGCTGTAGAGTATGAGTCATTCTATGATATTTGGTAAAATATGCCAAAATAGGCTTTAAAAAAATTTAAGAATTATATTAAAGATTATTTTGTAATATACTCATAAGAAGCTCTAACATCTAGACAAAGAAGGAAAGAAGATTCTTCCTCTGAAATCGGTATACAATTTGCTCCCACAGAATTCAGGAGAGGTGGTGAGATCTTATGGTACAAAGTCCAGAAACGTCAGGTCAATCTCAAAGGGGCCATTTAAGACTAGGCCATGTGTCACATTGCAGATGACAAATAGGACAGATTACTAAGGGCTTACTAATTAAAGACATGGTAATTGCTGGTTTTCCTTTGGGTCCTACTTCCACACTCCACACAGACAGGGATAACATCCTTTCTTGGCAGAGATGTGCTATCAGTTCACTGTCTGTGTACGGCAGTCTTTGAATTGCTCTTCTGGAAGTAGTAGAGATGCAGATCCATCCTTTCTCTCCCAGTCCTGCTGCCTACTGGAGGGACAAGGAACTAGATTCTGTGCTACTGTAGTAAGCTTCTCATTTGATGTCATTAGCTCTCAGCTCTGTCCTGCTAGGATAGCCAGCCACCAAGATTTAGAAGCTGGTACTTCTGCAACAGCACTTTCCAGTCCCAATTACATGGTTGCAAAGCAAAGTGATGAAAGAAAGCCATGCTAATTATTAAAATAGGCAGCACTGAGTCTCTACATTTCTTTTTCCTTGAATTAATATGTAAAGGCTATCTGGGACTGAAATGATAGGTCACTTTTCCTTGGAAGGAATTATGTCAGTCTGCTTTAAAGTGTGTGTGAAAAAAAAATAAAGTGTGTGTGAAATATTTTTGATGCTGTGAATACAGGAATCTGAAAGACCACTCAGCTGAAGATTATCTAAATGATGTATTACAGAGAGAAACTGAGGAAACAGATCTGATAACAGACCTCAGGAAGGCATGGCTGTGTACCAAACTCAGGTGATGCCTGCTGTCACACCCTGAGCTAAAGTGTCTAATTGCTCGTGGGTTGCCTTGAAATAAATAGCACTCTGAAACAGGAAGAGGCTCACTTCTATTCCGGGATGCCACAGGGAATTCATGTGTTACAGATATGTTTTAGGGAAAAATGGTGCCTACTTCTGAGGTCATCTGCTCACTGGCAAAACTAAGCCAGATTGTAAAACTTCTGAAACCAGATGAAGGCCAGCTACCCTGAAGGCAGACTACTCCTGATGAATGTGCTTCAGGCCAAGTATGAATGAGATGGAGAAGACAACCCAGGGGGAAGGTGGGGCAAGTGGGGTACCTGAACCAAAGAGACACCTGCCAAGGGTAAAGGAGGTAGTGGAGAACCTACAGATGCAGATGGATGGGAGGGTTAAATAGAACACACCCTCATTCAACTAGGAGCCAAGAATTTACAGGGATGGAGACAATTTCAACCAGGGCTGGAAAAGATTCTGAGGTTGGGTTAGAGTTTACTATGTGCTAGGATCCTTGTACCCCTAAAGTAGTATTAAATGATCCATCCTGGGGAATGTTTGATAACAGCTGAGTCACTGATTCCGATCTCACTGTAAACATGATGCTAACATTTGCTTTCCTAACCTGAGAACGACTTAAAATAGATTTTCCATTTAAAACCAAAATTATATGACTCGCTGAATTCCCTGGCATTTGACACTTTTTGTGTTACTGAGTTTCTCCCGGGTGTGTGTGTGAGAGGGAGAGAAAAAGAGGGGACCTCCCTCTCCCAGACATGGCCTGCCTCTCCCCAGACATGCTATGACTATTCTATGACTGGCTAAAACCTAGTTTGCAGTAGGGACTACTTTTAAGATTTCTTTCCCTTTTGATGTTGAGATAGCTTTAATCATAATTGCAAATGTGAAACTTCAAACATTTAGCTCTCTAGTAAAAAAAAAAAAGTAGATATGCTCAGAAAATAGTTTTCAGTGACTGGTAAACAAGCTTCTCTTTTGTGTTGCAATTTAGAAATGTAAACTGGTGGTTTTTTTTTTTTTTTTTTAAGCCATGATTGAAAATTGCAGGTTATTGGCTGAATTTGGATTAGTAATCAGCTAATGCTCACTGGAGGCCTGATGATAAAAAAAAAATAGTGAGTTCAGAGGAAAGGCCTAAGTGATGAATTTGCATTTGTCTCTAGATTCGTTTTGCATTCTAAAAATAGATCATTAAGAAAGTTTCCAGAATTATCTCATGAAACAAAAGAGAGATCTATGCTTGAGTTCAAAATATTTATAATAGTGAAAAGTGAATAATAAACATAATGTACAAAGAAAGGCTTGAGTTAAATTATGGTAGACCTGTATGATAAAATATAGAAGAATTGCAATGGCATAGGAACAGCCTACAGGGTACTAGCCTGGTAAAGTAGGATACAGAACCATAGACAATAGGGACTAACTCTTTTATTTCTATGTAGGCCACGAAGTGCCCCTAGATGGGGAATTATACCCGCCTTTTCACTTCTTTCCCATCCGTGTCTGTGTTTTCTACACTCTTTACCTACTGTTGATAATTCAAAAGTTTATTTTCATAGGAGTCAGAATTTTATAAACTTCCAGCCAAACCTGTAGGTCAAGTATAGGTTACGTGGAATCAAGAGGAAAATTTCAATTTTTAGAAGCAGTGCAGAAGATACCTTCTCTAAGCACAAGCTCCCTGGATGATGACTTCTCTGTGTCATCAGAGCCGATGAAATAACTTTTTTTTTTTTAAAGACTGTATTTATTTATTCATGAGAGACACACACACACACAGAGGCAGAGACAAAGGCAGAGGGAGAAGCAGGCTCCATACAGGGAGCCCGATGGGGGACTCCATCCCGGGTCTCCAGGATCATGCCCTGGGCTGAGGGTAGCGCTAAACCACTGAGCTACCTGGGCTGCCTTGAAATAACTTTTGTCATCAAAAAAAGCTCACTATAAAGAATGACCAAGAGTGACTTCTGCTTTTAAAGTGAAAAGTCAGTTTCTGCCAGATTCCTGTCCTTTTCTTAGGCAACTACTATTATGCTTTTTTGTGTGTTCCTTCCAGAACTGTTCTATGATTAATGATTTTCTAACCTGACCAAGATATAAGGTGGTAAAAGAAATAAAAATAATGTGCTCTATTATCCTTCTTTATTAATGTTAATTTATATTGCTAATTGCAGTATAAACAAGACAAATGCGATCTTCAATGATTTCCCTACTGATAGAGAGATGGGATCTGATATTTATAGCCTTATATGCTCTTTCCATTTGTCTGTGTCCATTTCCATTTGGATGTTATGGGACGAGATAGGCCTGTTCTGTGGATGCTTTTTCTGTATATTGCCGTCAGATGTGACACTGTACTCAAATGAAGTCTAAAGTATCAAATAATGATCTTTTTATGCAGAAGACTGCTTTCAGCAAACCAGCTGAAAAATTTTCACTTGACGTAAAGGCCAATCTAAAAGACGTTTGACAGTGTCTTTGTTAATAATCTATCACAGGGGTTTTGAGGGAAATTCTCACCACTTAAGAGCCTGAATATAGACTGATTTCCTGATTTTAATTCTGTCTTTAAATGCAGTTGATAAAAATATTCGCTGCTGAGCAGCTCTCAAGAGAATGGCTCATGAAGGTGAACAGAAAATACTGATTCCTAAGGTTGCAGCATAAGAAACATCTCTTGCAAGTCTTCCAGTCGCTCTGATATGTGATACAGGAAAACCATGGAGTATGGAAATAATTCACTGATTATTCTTGAGTCTCATATTTCCATCTGCTTAACTGTCATTTCAGATGGGATATCCTACTGTGTTCATACTCATTATCAACTTATCTAATGGCAAACCTGCCATCTTCCCCAACTGGCTTTCCTGTTCATCTTCCTAGTGCCTCAAGCATCACAGACTGAGAATCACAGAGCCAACCACCTAGTTGCCTTGTCTCCACTTTCAGATGAGAGAACTGAGGTCCAAGAGAGGAAAGGAAGGGGTAGTGGCCCACACATAGCTCCGCTGTGGAGAAGCTGGAGCTGGGACCATCTGCTAACCGACTGCCCCTTCCTCCTCAGGCTTCTTCCTACAAGATGTTCTTTGCCTTGTGTCTCTTTGCCAACCTTCAGTGGTCCCGAATGGGCCTTTCTCTTGGAGATCACTCTTTGCCTTCCTCTTCTTGGCCATCATGGTCTCCTTCTTAAAATACTAGTTTACATTGGACTGGGAGTTAGATCTGAGCTGCGGTCTTGAACTCCCTGTGTGACCTGAATTTTTGATATTTAAGTTTGCCTGACTAACAAAATACAATTCTTAACTGAAGTGGTATTTTACCACATGGGGGTATTTGGAAATGCTTAGAGGTATTTTGTTTGGTTTTTTGTTTTGGTTGTCATAGCGACTGGTTAGGTGAGGGCACTCCTGACATTTAATGGACGTGAGCAGGAAAAAAAGGTCCTGCAATGACCCAGGACAATTCTACATATTACAGGAGTGTCCTCAAAATGCCAATAATCTTCTCCTCTAAAGCCCGTATTTTACAAAAAAATCATCATGTTATTTCTCTCAAATTCATTCCATGGGCTCATGAGAAAGTGCCAACCATGTGACATTCAAAGCTTTACAAAAACCAAGACAAAACCCAAGTGGAAACAGTAGTTTGGTCACGCTGAACTATCCATTGTCTCAATCCTACTGCTGCACCTCTGCTCCCATGGTGCTCTCTGTGGGGTTGCCTTTCCTCTTCCTTGGTACTTGGTTAAATTCTACCGATTTTCTAGGGTTAGGTCAGGTACCTTACTTTAAAGGTGTCTTTCCTTGGCCTCTTTTGAACTTCTGTGGCACTTGTCCTAACATCTCTCTTGGCACTCAGTCATATTCTAATTGTTCTCGTTACTTTGTGTTTTTTGGCCTGGCTTCAATCATAGAATATAAAATTCTCCTGGGCAAGGATCATATCTCATACTTCTTTGCATTCCACAGTGCTCATAGCAGGCCATGCACGTAATCAATGTTTGTTGAGCAACTTCACATCACAGCAAACACAATTAACATTTCCCACCATCCCCTCCTTCTGTTTTTATGCCAAGATCCTCCTGTCTTCTCATTCCCTGGGCTATGGGCTCTCACAGCAGGAGGAATCAAATATTTATTTTCATAGAGGCTGGGTCTTTGTTTTCTCTGGTATGCCGTCTCTGGATCAGATATCCTCTGCGTCTCAGCTTCTCTCTTGCTTTTCTTGGTTTCTCCTTGGGTCAGTGCAAAGCTACTGGCAGACAGAGGATTGGAAGGGGTTTGAAAACCTGATCAACTGAGTCAGTTGGAGAGTGGATGAATTAGGAAAAATACAGGTGGCTGATGCGCATTTATGCCCTTTCATTGTTATGTGTTATAGTCTTTCTTGGCTGATGCAGGTGGTACTTTGTCATCAATGTGGATATTCTTTTTTTAAAAAAATTATTTATTCATTCATGAGAGACACAGGGAGAGAGGCAGAGACACAGGCAGAGGGAGAAGCAGGCTCCCCATGGGGAGCCCAATGCGGGACTCGGTCCCAGGACTCTGGGATTATGACCTGAAGCGAAGGCAGATGCTCAACCACTGAGCCACCCAGGTGCCCCTCAATGTTGATATTCAATGTAACTGTGCTTGGGCTACTCAATCATGTTAAATAAATGTTTCAGAACAGGTACTGCAAGTTGTACTCATGATCTTAATCCCGTTTCAACAGAAATGTTTTAATACTTGTATTTTCAGGTTAATTTCTTATAAATGTAAGAGATCTCTATCTTTAGGGGGTTCATCTTACATTGAGTAATCTATCTTTTTCTTTTTCTTTTATTGACAGTGAATCTGACTGCAGTACTCAGCTTCTTTTATAGAATCTATATTAATGCTGAAATTGCCTTAATAATATTAAAGAGCTTGGTCATTTAAAATAAACTAAGTGGCGTATTTCAAGTTGATGCAGAATTTTTCATTTATCCACTATTATTTCATAAATCTTGTGCTTTCCGAAGTGTTGTAAAAATGCCACCAGAGAGGGATACAATGCATGTTGGGATGGGAAGTTGGGGCACTTCTTTCTATAGTCTGTGAATGTGTCTGCTGCTGAGTGTCCACTC
Organism: Vulpes lagopus; assembly: GCF_018345385.1. Classification (NCBI taxonomy): domain Eukaryota; kingdom Metazoa; phylum Chordata; class Mammalia; order Carnivora; family Canidae; genus Vulpes; species Vulpes lagopus. Next base: position 6,635,169 of record NC_054834.1, read on the forward strand.
TCTGCATGTCCTGACACCCACATAACCCTTGAGGGATGTATAATGTTCTTCTCTGCATGGTCATGTACACATTTTACATATATGCAGAAAGAAATAATTATCATGTTTTCAGCAGTATCCTAAAACAATACTTAAGATGACTCATGAAAGAAAAAATTCATTTTTATCACATTGGCGTTAAACCATGAGCACCGTTGGTTGGAAACAGTTATGCCTGTTAGAGCATATGAGTGATTCCCCTAAAAAAGTAGTAAACTGGTACCAATACAACAGCAGCAGGCTCTTCCCTTGAGATTTATGTTTGCTATCTGGAGGCTCCAGGGATTGTTATTCTCCCCAATTCTCCTGAGAGGTTCACCCTAGTTCTTCCTGGAATAACTTTTAGAGGGGTGGCGAGGTATGCGCACACACACACACACACACACACACATGCATATATATATTTCTTTTTTTTTCCTATAATACTTTTTTATTTTCTACCTCATTGTAAAGCCAACTCTACAAGCTGTTTTAGGAGAGATGGTTCTCAGTGGCCACAATCTCCGAGATCCTGATGGTTTCTAGGATGGTACCAAAACCTGGGAAATGTCAGTCAGGACATAAAAAGGAATTTGCTCATAATATTGCTGGGAACCAACTAGAAGAGGAAAAGAGCTATTTTTGAGTTTGGGTTTGAGAAAGGAGGCCAGAAAAGGGTGTAGGATAAAGAGATAGTAGTTCAGAAAGGCAATGCACATGGTGTTTAAGAAGGATGGCAGCTTTTCATGATTCAGCAGAAGGAAACCACAGGCAGAGAAAACAGATAAACCAGGAAAGAGCAGGTGGTAGGATAGGAAGAAAGTGTTCATGTCTCCAGGCGATTTCCCCCAGTTTTTAAAAGTCCATGTATATGGTATTGATGTCTCCTCTAGGATCCATGAAGAGCCAGTTTGATGTCAGTCATACCCTGTTTGATCTTTTAAGAACTCACACATGACTGGCAGGCCTAAGGAAGCCCAGCTCCAGCCCTAGTGTATGGATCTACTGACACCGCAATTTCAATCTCCTTTGAGCTAGACAGATTTTTAGTAGTGGTGATTGTTGGGACAAAAGGGAAGGTCAAGGCAATTTGAAGATGGGCCTAGGGAGTTCACTGGGTGTCCCTGAGTCCTCCTTCTTCTAAAGAGCAGTGTGGATAAGGCAGGGCCCTTGGAGAAGCAGGCAATTCTAGATCCCAGCCACTAAAATAATTCTGGCTCCACCACAGGGGGGGGACTGTGGGACTGTGAACATGGCAGGGGGACTGGCGGGTCTTACCTCTCCAGCGCTGTAGCTCCGGAGCCTCTGGAGGTGCTGTCGGTGAGTCAGGTGATTGGGAAGACGACCGTTCTGAAGAGGGATTCGGGGGTCAATGAAAGTGGTAGCTCGACTGTTGTGGTCCACGAAAAAAGACTGCAGACAGACCAGTTAAAAAGCACACTGCATGAGAATGATCCAGAATGAGGTCAGTCATGTAAAGGAACGCTACAGGGCTCGTCTTCGTGTTTATCCTGCCCCTCCTTTTTATCTACTCAAAACTAGATGGAAGACTGGGGCACTGTGCATCCGTTTGCTCAGTAGGTGAATGAAACAATATCAGTCGTTGATAAACACGTCACACTGTAGAGCTATAGAGTCATGATCATAAGCTCTTATTTACCATGGAAAACCAGAGAAATAGAGCCTTTGCTATATTAAAAGAACACTAGTAATAATTTGCAGAGCATTTTATTTTTAAAATAAGCACTCTCATTTTGATTATAGAATTAGCACAGTCTCACTGCAAAGAAACATTAAAAGGATAAAAACCTAAGAGGAAAACCAAAATCATCCCAAATATCACATTCTAAGAGTAATCACCCAAATATTTTGGTGACTTTTTCTCCCCAGTTTTTTCTTTTCTTATGCAAATATACAAATATCTACATATTTTCCCCACATTGGCACCTATAATTTTGTTAGACTTTTCTCACATTATTTTTTGAGCATTTCCGTAAGTTATTAGACATTCTTGTAACACAGAATAACATGGCATTCAGCCTCATGGATGCATAATAATTTCAGTACCCTCTATCGTTGGACATTTTATTTTTTTACTGTTTTAAAAATAATGCTTCAAGAGCACCTGGGAGGTTCAGTGGCTGAGTGCCTGCCTTTGGCTCAGGTCATGATCCCGGGGTCCTGGGATCGAGTCCCGCATTGGGCTCCCTGCATGGAGCTTGCTTCTTCCTCTGCCTGTGTCTCTGCCTCTCATGAATAAGTAAATAAAATCTTTAAAAAAAGTAATCCTTCAACTAACATTCTTGTTCATAAATCTTTGCAGCATGTCTGATTACTGTACACGTTCCAATATATGACAAAAGTTTTTCTTTAAAATTACTTCTCATAAAAAAGAAAATTAGTACCTTTTCAAAAAAATAAATCTTTTGTATTACTAAACAATCTTTCAAATACTGTCTTGAACAAAATGTAATGTGTGTTGAAGGCGACTTCCTCTTAAAGACCTCAATCAACGCTCATTTTAGACACATTCAGATGCCACCTGACAGAAATAGTCAAAGTCAAATACAGACTTGAAAATTATTCTTGGGAGGTATGAATTTATAATTTTAAGTATTAGATATTCTTGTTAACAAGTCCATAAAAAGCCATATAGGAAGTGGTTTCATTATGGAGACCAAAAGATAGCCCCATAGGACATAGGAGATTCAATCCTTGAAGGTACCTTTTTATTATTCAACTATATGCCTACAAGTTTATAAATTTATCAACATGTTTATATAATATGAGAACTTATTTTATTGATTTGCTTATTTATTTATTTATTTAGTGACTAAAGGGTTAGAAGTTTATTAAGTAAAGATACAGAGAAAGCTCTCAGACATGAGAGGGGTTCTGACAGGGTTGCCCAATAACATGAGATTTTTAAACACATGAGTATCACTAAATTCAACATTTGAAGGTACCTTTTTATTATTCAGCTATATGTCTGCAAGTTTATAAATTGAAGTTAAATAAGTCTCTTACATTTGTGCATATGTGGCAATCCTTCAGTATAAATTCCTGAAAGTTGAGTTAATCACTAGGCTAAAAGTTAGAAAAATTTTATTGAACATATTAAGAAATTACCTTCATGAGTGATGTACGCATTTATCCTTTTCCCATAAGTTCATGAATGCTTGTCGTGGACTTTATAAATGTTAAGTATTTGAAAGATCTCCTAAAAATGTTGAGTGGTAAATGCTGCTGAACTATCGCTTACAGGGGAAGCCAAACATTTTCTCACAGGTTTATTGGTCAGTTTCTTTATTGGCTTATTGTTGACTTTGTTCCCTTTTTGTTGTTGTTGGAACGTTAAGGTTTTCTTAATTACTTATACGTGCATTTAGTTACTCCTCTGCCTTCTAATTGCTTTTGATTTTTGTTTCACTACACAGAATTTTATATATTCCTCAGTATTCAAATCTCTCCATTTCTATCTAGAAGTGGGTTCAATGCTTAATTATATTTTTCTAGCTGTATTTTTGTTGAATATTTTCTGAAACTTATTTTGGTATGAATTTGAAGTTGTAATTAGATATTTTTCTCCAAGAGTCTAATTTTCTATAACATCCATTCCCTGTTATTTTAGTACATATAGATTCCTATGAATACCACTGTTTCAGGACTATTTTATTTGTTCCACTGATCTGTGGGATTTTCACTGTTCTAATTATTAATACCTATAGGACAAGTTTCCTCTCATTATTTATCTTTTCAAGATTTTTTTAAAAGTACCTATGCCTGCTTGTTTTTCCAGATGAACTGATCTAAATTTTATTAAGTTCCAAAATTCTGTTAGGATTTTGCTTATAGTCACCTTAAGACTACAGATGATTTGGAGAGAATTCATTCTTTATAATAATCAATGTATCCTTTCCCATTTCTGAACATAAAATGTCTATGCAAGACCTTTCTTCTCAGTAAAATTTTGTAGTTGTCTTTGAAAGACATATTTTTGGTTAAGGGAGTCTGTAGATATTTAGTAGAGTCTGTTGCTATTCTGAGTGCTGCTTTTCCTGTAATGTTTGTAACACGTCATCCCTAGTACCCAGGAAAGGCATAATTACGATATTTATTCAGTTAGTGTCTGCTCATAGTATTAAGTGCTTCTATCAAATAAAGGACACCTTTAGGTATATCTTCTTTGATTTTAATTTGAAAATAATGATAATTTTGTCTCCTTTATAAGGGCCCTTTTTAAAAAAAATTTCCTTTATTGTAATATTGGTGAGAACTTCTCGAACAATAGTAAAGAAGAAATGGCAGCTGCAATCATCTTGATTTCAATGGGTTCCATTGTAAAAGAGGATATGGTTCATTCATTATGTTAAAGGAGCCTTTATAATGTCGTGAAAACATATTTACATCCCCAGTTTACTAAAACTATGTTTTATTTTTGAAATATAAATGTGTACTTTATTTTTATCATGTACTTTTATGGCATTTTTAGAGCATTTCTTAGAGTGCTCAACTAAAATTTCTCCTATAAATTACTGGTTACTATACTACAGGTGATAGATTTACTAGTAGTGAAGGAGCCTTACATCTTTGGGAGAAAACCTATTTAATTGCAGTGGATCCTTTCTTTTTAATACAGTGTCTAATTAAACTTCACATTTTTTTTCGAGAGAGAGGTGTGTGCATGAGTAAGGGGAGGGATGGAAGGGGGAGAGGGAGAGAGAGAGACTTTTAAGCAGGCTTCATACCCAGCTTGGAGGACATGCCAGAGTTGATTTCATGACCCTAAGATCATGACCTAAACCGTAATCAAGAGTCAGAGGCTTAACTGACTGAGCCACCCAGACAACCCTCAAATTTACTTTTTAATACGAACTTTTTGGAAGTCAGGTGAGTTTTGTCTACAGTTTTATTTATATTTTTATTCTGTTTTCTTAAGCTTTTATTTATTCATGAGAGACACACAGAGAGAGGCAGAGACACAGGCAGAGGGAGAAGCAGGCTCCATGCTGAGCCACACAGGTGCCCATTTTAGATTTTCAAGGTTTGTTTTTTTTAATCTTTTAAAAAAATTTATTTGAGAGAGAGAGAGAGAGAGAGAGGGAGAGAGAGAGAGAGAGAAAGCAAAAGAGCATGAGCCAGTGTGGAGGAGAAGGAGAAGTATAGATTTTCTTCTTTTATTTATTTATATATTATGCAAATACAGGTATATATATATATATATATATGCATTTTCTTTTTAAAATGTCTCTGCATCTCTTATCACTCATTTCTTGGTTTTATTTACTATTTTCTTTAGATTGATTTATTTCTCTTCTAAAACAAGGGTCACACTTATTTCTTATGTTGTTTTCCCATTCACACACTTTTGGATTTTTATTTTCAAATAAAGTCTGAAATAGGATTTGCTTTAGTTACTGTTGCTTTTTAACCTTCTCTAAGTTATTAATTTGAAAGCTTTTATTTTTAATATTTATTTTTCTCATTTGATAATAAAAACCAATGTGCTAATCCTTTGAGCACAGTCTTTCTATATCACATGTTTTATTATCAGTCACATGCATTTTCAATAATTTCTCAATGGTTTCTAGGTCTTAGTTTTATTTAAAACCCAATAGTTTAAAAAAAATAAAATAAAACCCAATAGTTGGGGCGCTTGTGTGGCTTAGTTGGTTAAGCGTCTGCCTTGGACTCAGGTCACAATCCCAGTGTCCTGGGATTGAGCCCCCCTGTCTGTCTCCCTGCTTAGCAGGGAGTCTGCTTCTCTCTTTCCCCCTGTCCTTCCACCCCACTCATGCTCTCTCTCTTTCTCACTCTCTCTCAAGTAAATAAAATCTTAAAAAAAAAACCCAATAGCTATGAAAAACATCATTTTGAATCTCCATTTGGCAAATTGTTTTTGATGGTTGTGTTGATGGTTGATTCGTTGTGTTTACATTTGTTGTTTATTTTCATTGTTATTTTATGTTTTTATTTAAATTCCAGTTAGTTAACATACAGTGCAATATTAAGTTCAGGAGTAGAATTCAAGGATTCATCACTTACATACAACACCCCGTGCTCATCACAAGTGCCCTCCTTAATCCCCATCACCCAGTTAGTCCACCCCCACCACCTCCCTCCATCAACCCCCAGTTTGTTCTCTATCATTACAAGTCTGTTTTATGGTTTGTCTCTCTTTTTCTTCCCTGATGTTCATCTGCTTCATTTCTTAAATTCCACATATGAGTGAAATCATACAATGTCTTTTTCTGACTGATTTTAAATCTGTTGTTTAAAATGTAACTCTAGGGATGCCTGGGTGCCTCAGGCAGTTAGATGTCTGCCTTTGGCTCACCTCAGGATCCCATGATTTTAGGATCAAACAGGGGCATAGGGTGGGATCTTTGCTCAGTGGGCAGTCTGCCTCTCTCTCTCCCTCTGCCTCTCCCCTGGCTTGTGCTCTCTCTTTCTCTTTCTCGCTCACTCTTTCTCTCTCAAATAAATAATTAAAATCTTAAAAAAATATATACAGCTCTATAACTTATGGCCATGGCATGCAACACAAATATTTTACACTTTTCTGTTTTCTTTGTGTTACAAAATGTTATCATTTAAAAAGAAAAAGCTCTAAGGATCTCATAAAGAAGTTGTAAACTGTTTTTATTCCTTAAAAAATTGTGGTAAACAAATTTTGCCATTTTAATCATTTTTAAGTGTAGCTTAGTGGCATTAAGTACATTCTCATTATCACACAACCATCACTATTCATCTCCTGAAATTTTTCATCTTCCCAAACTGAAACTCTGTACACATTCAACACCAACTCCTCATTCCCTCCTTCCCCCAGTCCCTTTCTGTTTATGAGTTTGACTATTTTTAGATACCTCATGTGAGATCAAATATTTGTTGTTTTGTTTCTGATTTGTTTCAAGGTCCATTCATGCTGTACATGTGTCAGAATTTCATTGCCTCTTAACGATGCATAATCTTTCATTGTATGCCTAATACCACATTTTGTTTATCCATTCATGTAACCTCTATTTTTTTCCACTCTTATTGAGGTATAATTGACAAATAGAAATTGTATGTAATTAAGGTCTATGTAAGGTCTATTTTAAACAAAAGAATATATATTCCACTAATACAAAATTACATTATTCAAATCCTGACTTTTGTCTCCCTATCAAACTGATATAAGACTCATTTTTCTGCAATGCATTTATTTCATCCCTTTTGTATTTTTTTTAAGTTTTCTTATATAATATGATGTGATTTGGCTCATAGGATATATGATTATTGTATCTTTATTTTAGTTGTGCTTTTGATTTATATAAAATCTTACTTTGACTCCATTTAATGGTTCTGATTTTGAACTCTTCTTCCTATGATATTAATATACCACCATTGATTTTCTCGTTACAGTTTTCACATTCTATTAATATTTATTCTTTTATTTTTTAAACTCTCTGAATTATTTGAGTATGTCTTTTAGTAAGTTGGATCTGTTTGTGTTACCAAACCTGAAAGTGTTTTCTTTTCATTTGTAGGTTTATCATATTTCCACCTACCATTATGACTATTTAGCTTGGCTGTACGTTTGTTATTTTGTTTTTATTATTTCTAATTTCTTTGCTTCCTGGGTGGATTTTTTGAGTGTTTTGCTATGTAAATTGTGTTTTGCTTGATTTTATTTTTGTAGATGTTTAAAACAAAAATCTTGCTTTTAGTGATACAAATAGTTGCCTTTTAAGTTGATCAAATAACTATATTTAGCCCTTGTTTTTCAAATTATCCAATTGGACTCCTCTTATACTCAACCATGAACTTAGCACAACTTTCCTTGCTCTGTTCATTGGCCTTCTTTTCTCTTCTTTGTCTATTTTATTGTAGGTTAGGTATATGATTCAAATAGTTCTTATACAATTATTCCATTTTATCATATTTTACTCCTTTCCAAAATATTTTCAAGGATTTTAACAATTATTTACATTTATATTCATGTATTTGATTCAAATATTCACCGCCATAGTCTTCCTACACTATGATCTCCCCATTATTGATTTCCTCTTCTGCTTCATTTGTGAACCATTTGGAGAATGGCTTCTGGTGTTTTCTTTGGACAGGAAAAGAGTCCAGTGAGCTCTGAAATCTTGCACATAGGTTGTTTTTCTAGTATCTTCACATTTGGATGACATCAATTTGTTTGGATATAGAATTTTGCGGCTGCAACTTTTTCTCATCAATAACCTGTATTCTTTGCTCTGTAGATTTCTATAGTTGAGTTTTATGGATGGAAAATTTTAAGCTTGCCTGATTTTTATTCTTTTTAAGGTAACTTTCATATTACCATGGCTATATATTGATAAGATTTTTTAAATTCCCATTTAAAGACATTCCAGAATATGTGGAGATACAGAATTTTAATTAACTTTACTATAACTCAGTGAGCACAATTAACCTGCCTATCTGAACAATTTATTTTAGAGCTCAAAATTTCATCTTCAATATTTAATTAGTAATTTGATTTAGTTTTTATAATTAGAATTTAATTTTTACTGTTATACCTATTACTCTGGTTTCTTCCTTAGGAATATCTATAAGTCATTCATCCAAGAGCGATTTTAATTGAGTGCTAATTATATCCCAGAAATATTCTAAGCCCTTGGAGTTTCATCAATGAGCAAAGATCCCTGCTCTCAAGGAGCTTAAGATTCTGTTAGGACAAACAGATGAAACAGCAAATCTAACAAGTATATAATTTATATGGTGGATCACAAAGGCCGGGGACCGTCGGTGTTTTTGGTATTAAATTGGATAGGCCTGGCCGAGAAAGTAAGATATGTTCTTTTTGGTTTTTCTTTCCTTCCTTTCTTTATTTTTTAACCTTATTCCTTATCATTTGCATCCTTTCCTCACTTTGGGAGTTATTTACCTGGTCCATTTCAGTGATTTAATTTTTTCCTTTTTTAAAAAAATTTCTTTTTATTGGAGTTCAATTTGCCAACATATAGAATAACACCCAGTGCTCATCCCATCAAGTGCCCCCATCAGTGCCCGTCACCCAGTCACCCCCACCCCCCGCCCACCTCCCCTTCCACCACCCCTCGTTCATTTCCCAGAGTCAGGAGTCTCTCAGGTTCTGTCTCCCTCCCTGATATTTCCCACTCATTTTTTCTCCTTTCCCCTTTATTCCCTTTCACTATTTTTTATATTCCCCAAATGAATGGACCATATAATGTTTGTCCTTCTCTGACTGACTTATTTCACTCAGCATAATATCCTCCAGGTCCCTCCACATCGAAGCAAATGGTGGGTATTTGTCGTTTCTAATGGCTGAGTAATATTCCACTGTATACCTAGACCACATCTTCTTTATCCATCATCTTTCAATGGACACCGAGGCTCCTTCCACAGTTTGGCTATTGTGGACATTGCTGCTAGAAACATTGGGGTGCAGGTGTGCCAGCGTTTCACTGCATCTGTATCTTTGGGGTAAATCCCCAGCAGTACAATTGCTGGGTCATAGGGCAGATCTATTTTTATCTCTTTGAGTAACCTCCACACAGTTTTCCAGAGTGGCTGCACCAGTTCACATTCCCACCAACAGTGCAAGAGGGTTCCCCTTTCTCCACATCCTCTCCAACATTTGTGGTTTCCTGCCTTGTTAATTTTCCCCATTCTCACTGGTGTGAGGTGGGATCTCATTGTGGTTTTGATTTGTATTTCCCTGATGGCCAGTGACGTGGAGCATTTTCTCATGTGCTTGTTGGCCATGTCTATGTCTTCCTCTGTGAGATTTCTGTTCATGTCTTCTGCCCATTTCATGATTGGATTGTTTGTTTCTTTGGTGTTGAGTTTAATCAGTTCTTTATAGATCTTGGATGCTAGCCCTTTATCTGATACGTCATTTGCAAATATCTTCTCCCATTCTGTAGGCTTTTAGTTTTGTTAACTGTATCTTTTGCTGTGCAGAAGCTTCTAATCTTGACGAAGTCCCAATAAGTCATTTTTGCTTTTGTTTCTCTTGCCTTCATGGATGTATCTTGCAAGAAGTTACTGTGGCCGAGTTCAAAAAGGGTGTTGCCTGTGTTCTCCTCTAGGATTTGGATGGATTCTTGTCTCACATTTAGATCTTTGATCCATTTTGAGTTTATCTTTGTGTCTGGTGTAAGAGAGTGGTCTAGTTTCACTCTTCTGCACATGGCTGTCCAATTTTCCCAGCACCATTTATTGAAGAGACTGTCTTTTTTTTTTCCAGTGGATGATCTTTCCTGCTTTGTCGAATATTAGTTGACCATAAAGTTCAGGGTCCACTTCTGGATTCTCTATTCTGTTCCATTGATCTATGTGTCTGTTTTTGTGCCAGTACCACACTGTTTTGATGACCACAGCTTTGTAGTACAACCTGAAATCTGGTATCGTGATGCCCCCAGTTATGCTTTTCTTTTTTAATATTCCCCTGGCTATTCGGGGTCTTTTCTGATTCCACATAAATCTTACGATGATTTGTTCCAACTCTCTGAAGAAAGTCCATGGTATTTTGATAAGGATTGCATTAAATGTGTAAATTGCCCTGGGTAACACTGACATTTTCACAATATTAATTCTTCCAACCCATGAGCATGGAATATTTTTCCATCTCTTTGTGTCTTCCTCAATTTCTTTCAGAAGTGTTCTGTAGTTTTTAGGGAAGTGATTTGATTTTAAATAGCATCGGTTCTGCTCTGTTTTATTCCAATGCCATTACATTTTGTTTTTCCTTGCAATCTTAAAACGTTATTTTCAGCCCACTTTTTTTTTAAATTGTAGTAAGAACGTGTAACATGAGACTTACTCCCTAACAAAATTTTAGCTGTAGTACTAAACACCTGGTATAAAACAGCATTGTTAACATATGCTGCAGGTCTCTGGAGCTTACTCATCTTGTGCAACCGAAACACCCACTGAACCTAAACTCCCCATTTCCTCTTGCCCCAGCCCCTGGCAACCACCATTCTGCTCTGTTACTCTGAAGCTATTTCACATACTTCATGTCAGGGGAATTACACACTGTCTTCCCTCTGGGACTGGCTAATTTCACCAAGCATAATGTCCTCCAGGTTCATTCATACCTTAGCGTGTCAGAATTTCCTTCATTTTTGAGGTTGAATAATGTTCCACTGTATGAATATATCATGTTTTCTTTTTTATAAGTTTTTGAATTCCAGTTAAGATACGCTGTAATATTAGTTTCAGGTGTACAATATACTGATTCAACACTTCCATACATCACCTGGGGCTCATCCCAAGTGTACTCCTTAATCCCCATCACCTATTTCCTTCATCCCCCTGCCCACCCACCTCTGGTCACCCTCAGTTTGTTCTTTATAGTTAAGAGTCTGCTTCTTGGTTTGTCTCTCTTCTTTTTCCACCCTATGATTGTTTGTTTCTAAAATTCCATATATGAGTGAAATTATATGGTATTTGTCTTTCTCAGACAGACTTATTTCGCTGAGCATAATACTCTCTAGTTCCATCCACATCTTTGCCAATGACAAGATTTCATTCCATTTTACGGCTGGTAATTATTCCATTGTATATATGTACCACCTCTTCTTTATCCATTCACTTGGGCTGTTTCCATAATTTGGCGATTGTAGATATTGCTGCTATAGACATCATGGTGCATGTGTCCCTTTGACTTAGTATTTCTTAGTATTTCTTTGGGTAAATACTTAGTAGTGCAATAGCTGGATTGTAGGGTAGCTCTATTTTTAACTTTCTGCGGAAACTCCATTCTGTTTTCCAGAGTAGCTGCACCAGTTTGCATTTCCACCAACAGTGCAAGAGGGTTCCCTATTCTCCACATCCTCATCGACACCTATTTAACACTAATGTCTTAGTGAAAGAAGATGTTATGTGAAAGATGCATTATGCACTGTGTAGTTTCATTAAATTAAGAGCAGCTCTATTACCATATGCTTCTACACATAAGTTTACAAACATACTTTTTTAAAGGTTTTATTTTATTTCCAATTAACATGCAGTATAACATTAGTTTCAGGTTGACAATATAGTAATTTGACACTCCCCTCCATCACCCAGTGCTCATCATGACAAATGTACTCCTTAATCCCCATCACTTATTTAACCACTCCCCACCTCCCTTTTTATATACCACATTTTCTTTACCCATTCATCTATCAGTGGACATTTAGGTTGTTTCCATATTCTGGTTATTGTGAATAATGCTTCAAGGAACATAGAAATGCAGATATCTCTTTGAGATTTTGATTTCAACTCTTTTGGATATAGATTCAGAAGTGGGATTGCCAGATCATATGGCAGGTCTTTTTTCTTACATCTGCTTCCTCTCAGCTTTTTTTCTGTTCCTGGCTGCTCCTTCTTGTTCAATAGAAGTGATATGTTCCTAAACCATTTTGGGTATGATAAGCAGGTACCTTTTAAATTTTTCTGTTTTCTGAAGAAAATTATACTATGAGATATATTTTTTTCTCAGATAAAGGTTCTGTTTCCTTCATGTAGTGGTAGGTCTTCACAGGTTCCTTTTTATTTTGCTGTTGTGTGTTCATTCCTTAGTAGAGGTTGGCTCCGCCCTATGCTGGCCACAGAAAGAATGTCACCTGCCCCACCACCTGCAGCCACACCCCCTCTCAGATGATAAGCCTCCTCCTCACTCAGGCCTAGAATCCACTTGCGGTCTACAGCCAATCTCTACTGAAGCTGGAAGAAGGCTGTGACCTCCTTTCTCAGACTTTCAAGACAACTGATGAGTCAGATGCCATTTGGCCCTTTACTCTGGTCCTCCTGAAGTGGTGCAACTTTCAGGGCACTGTCCCTGTCCCCTTTTGTGGGGATGGTCATGCATTCAAAGACATCAAACAGCTAGCCCTGGTCCTTCTATTCCTACCACATATACCCTAAAAACGAAGGCTGTCATCTTGCATGTGTCAATAAAACAAGAAGTAGATTGGCCAGAGTAAGAAACAAGAAGGTAATGTGGCATTCTGGAACCTTCTCTGGCCATCTATGAAGATATCTTTTGCATAGAGAGCTAGCACCACCTGATTTTTCAGTGAGTGGTGTTCCTAAATCCCAGGCTCCTGTACAGCACATTCTTTCCAAGTCAGAGGGATGAGCCTGTAGAATAGAGTCCAAAAATGTTTTTCTAAACCTATCTCCATTATCAATGGGCTTTAGCAATGAAGTATTTTTGTATTTTCCCCAGTTGCCAGTCTGATGTGATTTTTTTTTTTTTTTTGGTATGGATAATTCCCACAGACCAGATATTACTAATCTGCTGTATTATAATGGATTCCCACATTCACTTATTTACTCTACGCGTGGCTATAAAATCATGAAGGTAATAATAATTAGTGCTACTTTATGATGAACAAAGTGGGGCTCAGAACAGTAAAGGGACTTGCCCCAGGTCACGTGTTTAGAATGGGATCGGGCGGTGCTCCTACACGTCCCCCTACTCCTATTTTACCCCCTATCCTCCACTGTTCCTCTCTACTCTATGGATTGTGATAACACATTTCTAATTTAAGGCTACTTTCTCCCCAACAATTCAGTACTTGGTATGCTTCTTAGAGATTTTTTCTGCCAACTCTGAGTCTGTGTGCACTCAATTAATAATTAGACCATTTTGTGTTGTGTGTGTATATGCATTTCGTCACACAGCTGGTTTGTGTTATAACTGAAAGCAAAACTCAAGTCCTCTTCATTTTAGGACTTCTTTTTTGTATATGATACCATCTCACTAAACAGAATTAGGGGGAAAATGTTTTGCCAGAAATTCCCTTATATGCATTTCAAAATAACTAAAATTCTTGGTACATGTCTCAGCTGCTGTGATTCTTCGCTGGTGTGATGAGCCCTGGAGGAACAGGGCTGATGGCTTGGTTGGGGGTTTTCCTGGCATTCCACTGGGCCTCTGGCTATTTGCATCCTAGTGGGAGAGCTGCGTGTAGTTATGACCTTTGGAAGATCTGAGGCTAAGCAAAGTGTTTGCATTAGTGTGCTATTTGCATAATAAACCGTAATGACCCTTTCTGTTCATTGATTCATAGTGGTGGACTCTTGACAACTTAGTTAAGTAATAAACGTAAATATGGCCACCACAGACCGCTGAGATGAGGCCTGTGCACCCCAGCTCTGATGAGATGTTCCTTTACTTTCTGTCCTGGCTCAGACATCTTTATTTCCCACCGTGACGCACACCTCCAAGCCCTCACAGCATAAGTCGTTGTCATTCCCTTTTACATCCAGTAAAAGAGAAGGTCCTTAGGAGCAGATTCTGGCTATAGTGGCTTTTCTACTACATAAACCATGTCGCCCACCCCAGGCCCTCTTCCAATTCAACCAACTGCCCAGGAGCTGGTCCTACGTACTTAACTAACAGACTTGCATTAGTGGACCATCCTTTTTTCACATCAGAGAGTCCAGGTCCTGAGACCTGCTAAGGGGTTTGTGGGGAGGAGTTTGTGGTTCCCAGGGGACAATGACACCCTATCAGCCCACTTTGGGGAACTGTGGCTTCACACATTCACCATGACAGAGGACAGGAACTGTGTAATGCAGTTTCCCACTGGGACATGTCTACTGACAAAACTCGTGATTCCTTTGACCCTCAAAGAAGGAGGGATTTACTGCAGATCATAAAAGATTACACAGAGACATTTCTTTAATAAACGGTTTGGCCTGTCCTATAAATACATCGATGTGACTGGTGGTGATTAAGAAAGAACAGTTTTGCTGTAGCGAACTCAGCTAGGCTTCTAAAGCATCACTGGGAAAGATCCGTTTTGGCTAAGGTCACACAAAGGCAAAATGCAAGCCAGGAATGTCACATGGGCCCAATATGCCCTGCACGTTTGCCAGGTGGTTTTAATGAGAACTGAAGGCTCATTAGGAAAATCACAACAAGTAATCTAATAATGTCATTCCCATTTAACTGATAATTTCATTCCCTGAGAGTCAGCTGTCTAAGGAGGCATAACAATAGAAAGGTCGTTGAACAGACTCTGCTTTCAAGTTCCAAGCACACAGGCAGCAGTTCTCAACCAGGCAGGATTTTGCCCTCCAGGGGACATCTGTGGCAATATCACCAGTTGGTGGGGCTGCTACTGGCATCAGCGGGCAAGAGGGCGGGGATGACACTCCACAGCCTACACAGGACAGAAGCCCTGCTGCCCGCAGGTACCCCTCTGTTCCTCCTGGTGGCTGATGGCCTGTCTCTGAGACACACCTTTCCTGTCCTCCCCCCTCACTTCCTCCTGGGTCTTTTTCTGATACGGAGCCCTTTGATGACAGGAGTCACACTCACCTTTCCCTGCTGGTCCGTTTTGATCTCCCAGCCCCGGGGCAATTCCAGCCTCGTGTCTGCAAACATGTTGATGAAGTTCACCAAGTCGCGGTTGTGCTGGTAGCGCTCGAAATTGCGGGCGTCCCGCCGGACCTTCAGGATCATGTGCTTTAAGCAGGTGCTACTGGTGAAGACTCTGTAGGCACCCTGGGGGGGGGCAGGGCCCATTGGGATAGGGTGTTGGGGGGTGGGTAGGAAAAACACAGACGAAGTACGCCTTGAGTGCCTTGACGTACTGCAACCTGATGGCTAACAGTGATTTCTCGTGGCCTTGAGGGGGCAGCCTCAGAAGGGGACACCTTGCTCAAATTTGAATGTGCACTGTCAACACACATGGACCCGTTTGTGATCTCTAGGGCATTTCCGCAGCCTTGGGCACTGTCGCCCTCCTGGGTGCATCTCAGAGGTTCCCCTCCTCCTCCTCCTCCTCCTCCTCCCAGAGCTAGGCCAGGCTCCCTTGGGTCTCCCTCTACTGCGGGGAGCATTGCTCCTGTCTCTCCCCTGCTTTTGCTGCTCGGGCTGCACCGGTCTGCCCTTGTTCCTCTTCTATGTCTACAACAAGGAGGATCCATTTAGGGTCCCTGGGGATCGAAGGCTACACTTCAGAGGTGTGTCACCAACTTTTGTGTATGGACGGGTTGGGGATGAGAAGAAAGGGAGAATGCTTCAGGAGTGCCAAATGGTGACCTTATGGTAGTACCCAAGGCTGGTGTGCATGCGGTGAAAGCAAACACTGCTCGCTGCCGGGCAGGCTGGTGCGGTGGCTCTTCTTGGCCAGGGGCCACCTGATGCCCACTGCTTCAGGGCAACAGTATCTAGCATCCTTGTCCCCCTTTGTGACTCAGCCCTGCACCAGTGAGCAGCCGCTCTGGGTCTAACAATGGATGTCCCGGAGGACTGTCAAATATAACCTGCAAAAAACTGGTCTCCTCCCCGGCCATGGCCTCTGTCGCCTAAACAAATAATTGCACCTGCTAATGGAGACACCCACTAACTCAGGTGCCCAAAGTGGAAAGGACTCAGACTTTCTTGAGTCCTCACTCTTGCCCACCTCCATCACCATGCTCCCCCTTTCCATACGCCTGGCCCCTTCCTCAGGGGGGGCCTCCATCATCTCTCACCTGTGGGTTGGATCAGCCTCTGACCTTACCGCCCTTCAGTCTTCCTGCGCTTCTACTGGAGAAGATGTTTAATCAAACACCTGATCCCACGAGGCAAATGCCTAGGACTGCTGTTGGTTCTGCTGCTTCTGAAGTATAGCTAGGCTCCTTCCCACGACTTACCTGAGTTTCGTTACTTATCCTCCAGCCCTTCTTCCCACCTTTGCCCACCACGTTCTACCCTCGCAGACCCGACCCCAGACCCCTTCACAGCCGTGTCCTTCCTCCCTCTCTCTGGGGCTTCTTCCCACCCACTTGCAACCTTCCTGACTCAATTCAGCAGCCACCTCCTCAGGGACGCTCTCCTATGTCGCATCTCCTGTGTTTCCAGAGCCTTTCATTCTTCCCTGAGGTTGGGCCCTGTCCTGTCACTTCAGACTGGTCTTTGTACATGTCTATTGCTCCGCAAATTGGGAAGCTTGTGCTGTTCAGGTGTCACACTGCCTCTGTGACGCCTGTACCTAGATCTGCATCTGTCTACACAAAATGTTCGTCAGATGAAAGAATTAATGAATATAGTGATAGCATGTCATTGCTTACTTGAAAATACAAAAAAAGAGACAAATAATTATATATGTAAACATATTAAATTTAACTTAAGCATGATACTTGAACAACTAATTTTATTAAAAGGAAAACTAGATATTTATCTAAGAGAAATCTATATTAAAATTTCTTTAACGAAGGTGATTTTATAAAAATGATTCAGGCTGAAGGGAATCTGTCAACTTCATAATCGTATTCCTTTAAAATTTTAACAATAATAGAAACACGGATTTGTTTCTAAATGACTTTCACGGTTCTTAATACGTTTGAGCCCAACAAAAACCTGAAGAAGCAACAGCATTGCCAAATCCTTTTTCCCCCCCTTTTTGGGGGGCCTCACAGACAGTAAAAAGAGTGGATCGAGCTATTTTGTTTTGTTTTCAATCTTGCCTGAGTTAAAATGCTACCATCTATAATCTATCAAATAACTTTTGCAAAGGAGTGTTTTGAGTTTTTGATGGCAGCCAGGTGGGCTCCCTGTGTGTTCTGGAGCACTCACATAGTTGGCGTGTAGTACGGTGAAGAATTCAGGGTTGGTGATGAACTTCACCGCTGGGGACTGCAGCAGCAAGGTGATTTTTTGTGAATTCACCGGAGAAAGTGACCCTTCTCTCCTCAGATCTGGAAAAAGTGAAGCAAAGCAATGAATGCATTGGAAAATGTCATTTCAAATAGAGTACTTCTCTCTCTACACCCCCTGCCCTGGCCCCCCGTGTATTGGCCTCTACGGGGCAGCTGGAGCCGACTGCTGTCCCCGATGGTGACCTGATCAGGTGTCATAGTGTAGGACCAGCACTGTGCGTGTGCCAGTCCTTGAGCGTCTTGTTCCTTCTACTACAGGGGCTTTTTTCTTCTTTTCTTCATGAGTCGCTAAGCATAGTCATGGTTGTTTGCAGAAAGGAGCACAGTTCTTACCTTCTTGCATCCACACCTCCCTGCATGAGACTGTGCAGCTTCTCCCCCTGTTGAACTGAGCTAGCCTGTGCCTTGCTTCAAGTAACAGGGCTTGGCACAAATTCCAAGCCAGGGCTTCGAGAAGTCTGTGCGTCCCCACTGTCCCTTAGAACCCTGCCACCACTGCGAGAACAAGCTTGGGCCTAGTCTGGTACAAGATGAGAAGCTAGGGAGCAGGCCAAGCCACCCCAGCCGAGGCCATGTCAGGCCAGCTGGCCCACAGCTGACTGGAGAGCGGACTCAGGACACGTGTGTGAGCCCGCTGGGGCTCAGCTGCTGTTGCCCACCTGGGGGACAAATGCAGGGCTGGAGGTTTAAGCTTCCACACTTTGGAACAGTTTGTTACCCAGCAAATGCCAAGGGACCCAATACCAAACTCAGAAAGACTTTCTCTTCCTTTTTGCCTCCTGCTTTCAATTACTCGGCCACTTTATCACATCTCTGAGAAATTAATAAATAGAAATATATAAACCAGGGGATCCCTGGGGGGCTCAGGGATTGAGTGTCTGCCTTTGGCTCAGGGCCTGATCCTGGAGGCCTAGGATCGAGTCCCACATCAGGCTCCCTGCGTGGAGCCTGCTTCTCCCTCTGCCTGTGTCTCTGCCTCTCTCTTTCTCTGTGTCTCTCATGAATAAATAAATAATATATATATATTTTTAAAAGAAATACCTAAACCAGTCAGCGTAGCTAGTGTCTCTGGTTAAATGTAGAGAAGGGACACAATTCCAGTGGCTGGTGGGACTGGGTATGTGCACGACCAGGCCCACTGTTGTGCCTCGCAGGAGGGCACAACTGCAGGCACAGGCCTGCTTGCTCCCCCTGAGCCCGAGCTTCCGACGGGCCATCATTCGGGCCCCCTCCGAGGAAGTGCATCGGGATGTCGCTGCGATGCCCTTACATCGTTGCAAGCAGAAGAGCTGAAGCCAGTCTTCTGGTGCCTTTTGAATATTCTCGTCTGAGCTGCACTCAGGCAGATTCAAAGAAGTGAAAAGCAGGCCCCTGGCGGATGCCTGGCCGCCGGCGTTAGGCGCACAGGTGCAGGGGGCAGCGCTAACCGTAAGCTCCCCGGGAGACCCCTTGCTCCCAGGTTGCTGCCTCGGGGGCACTTGTATTTTATTCTAAGTGCACACAAATAATTATTCCTAGTCTTGGCACGGAGCCTCTTTGAAGTAGACCGTGAATTTTCATTGCATTGCTTTTTTTTTTTTTTTAAAGATTTTATTTATTTATTTGAGACATACACAGAGAGAGAGGCAGAGACCCAGGCAGAGGGAGAAGCAGGACCTATGCAGGGAGCCCGATGCGGGACTCGATCCCGGGACCCCAGGATCACACCCTGGGCCGAAGGCGGTGCTAAACCCCTGAACCACCCGGGCTGCCCTCATTGCACTGTTTTATTTATAAGTGGAAAATTCTTAAAGCCACCAACAAATACATTCACTTGACGAGAAATGATGAGGCCCCTGGAAAAATGGCCTTGATGCACGAGTATGAGGTTTCTTACTGCGAATTCACTTCTCCTTTACGTTCCTGGTGGGAAACTCCCGTGTGCTTCCCACTGGGGGCACCAAGCCTCTTCCCCTTCCGCCCTGAGCCCCCCCAGGCCATCCGTACCCGGGGCAGGGCAGGGGTCACAGCCTCAGCCCCCCGCCCCCTCTTACCTAAGCTTGACTGAGAAGATTCGGCCTCTGAGTCGCTCCCACCTCCTCCACTGCCTCCTCCTGGGACCTGCTCACAACTTTGGTTGCCAGAATCTTCTTCGGGCCTCTCTGTGGCAATAGTTCGCTGGATATTTTGATACCTTTGCATCAGAAAATGGAGAGACGGGAGTTAACTTTTGCTTCTTGGCTTGTTGGGGGCTGATGCTCTGAATCAACGAACTGGAGAAATCTGTGAAGAACTGTCTCGAATGTCCGGAAAGGAATGTGGAAAGTTCCCGTGAGACACCAGAACAACTGGCAGCACGAGGACCCCCCGATGACCGGGCTTCTTTACGTTTTGTAAACTGTGACACGTTTCAAGTGTCGTGACTTTTTACACATGAACACGGATAACTGGTCACAAAACACACACAGCCTCTGGCCTGCGTTAAACTAAACCAGACCAAGCCTAGAACGAAGGTTTGGGAGAGAACTTAAAATGTTACAACTAAGAAGATCAAATTATTTTCACATTATGGTAATGAGTCGCCAAATCAGAATAATAGTTCCACTCACTTATCTTTAACTGATACCACTGGCAGGAACTGTGGAAACACTGTGACATGCGGGCCCACAAATGAATGTTTCCTGCTGATCTGAAGGCTCATCTTATTTTTCTTCCCAAGTTGAGGATGCGTCCAGTCAGCCGGCCAGTCCGTCACCTTCCCAGGTACTTACTGAATATTTGCCACCTCTTCCAATATGCCCAGGCCCTGTGCTGGACTTTTAGACCCAAGTCAGGATGAGAATGTGATATCGTCTTCCGAGCGCACAGGGGAATGGCAGGTAAGCCACGACTGTGACAGTGTGAAAAGGCTGTCCTGATGTGTGAGACACAGACGGGGAAGCACCCGGGTGCCTACGTTTGGAAGCCAGTATGAACCTGTGGGGAGCTTGCAGGGAAGGAATATAGAATCAGGTGCACAGAGGGGTTCACCCTTGGGGAACCCCGAGAAGCTCGCCAGTGGTACCAGGACGTGTGGGCCTCAGGCAGGTAGGTGAGGGAGCCAACACTGGAAAGGAACCTGCAGGAGAACAGGCAGGAGGGGAGGGAAGATTGTGGTGTGGGTCTGGACGTGTTGACCTGGAGGTCGCTGATTGCATGCAAGAGCCAACGGGCAAGGGAATGTGCCACGTGAGTCCTGTGCCCAGGACAGAGATGTGGGGGTGGAGGAGGAGATGTGAAGAGAGGAGGAGAGCGAGAGTCCAGGGAGCAGTGAATACCAGGTCTCCAAACACAGTCCAACGTGGGGCAGGGGGACGTACCGTTAGAGACAAGGTCTGCTGTGGCAGGCCTTCTGAAGACCAGAGACCTCTTGCCTTGACCTTCAAAAGGAATTCCTTTTTTTAAAAAAATTTTTTCAAGGGTGGTCTCCAGACCACTTGCAAGAGAATCAGCTGGGTGGTGGTTAGAATCACAGAAATGGAAACAAAATTGAAATCTGCATTTCTAAGAAGTCCTTTAGGTAGCATTACCTGCATCTAGGTTCAAGAATCACTGGTTGCTTTCTTTAAGTTGTGTTTTGTCTAGAGAGGCTCCACCACTCACTCCTGACACATCAGGAGACACCCCTGCCTGCAGCAGACACTGCGAGGCATCCCTGAGAAGGCCTCTAATAAGACAGCATGGAGGGGGGCAGGAATGGGCAAAGGGTTGTATAGAGAAATGTCCTTGTTTATTTTCCACGTCAACATGCCTGTGGCCAGCAGGTCGTGTGGAAGGGGACGGAAGGTTGCGTGTGACATTCTCTCTGATGGAACTCAGGAAGTGCCACCACGGTGGGAGGGACAGAGTGGGCCAGTGAGAAGCTGCTGAAGCGTGTAACCTTGACCAGGGGAGGAATGGGACTGCCGAAGACCCAGGGAGCTGCTGTCGGGAGGATCCCCTACATGACTCACGGCAGGTTGCATTTGCCAAAAATGGCTCAACAGTATTTTTAGTCCCACATGCTCTTCCAGAACCGAATTACTCATCTGTTAAGAGGTAGGATCAATAAACCCTCCCCTTGAACCTGGGACGATCTTGCGGCTACCTTGACTGATTGAAGATAATGTAAGTGACAGTTTGGGATGGAGCACAGTGGCCAAGCTGCGAGGGAGCCTAGGTCACATGAGAGATCCACGGGTTTGGGGTGACGGTCACAGCTGAGGCCCCAGCCAACAGCCAGTATCAACCTCCAGATACGTGGGTCGCCAGCCCCAGCCACCCTCTGACCGCAACCACAAGACAATACCTGAGAGAATGGCTTCGCTGAACCCAGTCAGCCATGGGAACCATGAGAAATAAAAACGGTGATGTATAATAATAGTAATAATGAAAGCAAGAAATCATTGTTTTATGCCACCAAGTTTGGGTGATTTGTTACTCAGCAATAGATCCCTAGAACAGGGCCAGACAAACAGAAGGTTGTAGCCTCACTTTTCCTTCCCAAGGTGCAGCGACCATAGAGGAGAATGTTAATGAATCAATGTGGTCTTATTCGATGATGCAAATGCCAGTAATTTCACAACCTGCTGTGTCCTCAGTTGGACTTTGGTTGTCTTGTGCCATCTCTGAGTCAACAGCCTCAAATCCCAGGTAGCACACCCCGCCCCTGATCTCTGCTGAAGTTCAGAGACAGCTTTGGGGAAGCAGGATGCATGGCACTTCGTGGAGGGATCGCTCAGTGAGGGCAGGATGACGGCCTCGGACGCCGGCTCTGTTTTAAAGACGAGAGAGGAAGCCAGAAAGCAGGTTCTCTTATATCTCATGAAGGATTATCCTTCTGTGTCCACTTCCCCCCACTCTTTTTCTTTTGCAGGAAAAAATGCCAGATTTTATATTGAGTTTATGGAAATTGGTAAGAAGGCCAGCTGGAATATCTGATTTATAAATGAACAGGAACACACAAAAACAAACAAGAAAAAAAACCCTTCAAAAACGGAGCAAAACCAAACAAAGCCCAAGACCCTACACTTCTCATGGGAGGAGCTACAGTCAGTAGAAGAAAAGCTTATGGAAAAAAAGTTGACCCTCCCCTGCAAGAAGTGAAGTGTAAGAACCAAACATACCAGGAGCACCTCTTAAGTCAACAGAACCAAGACGGAAAGATGGGATGGAAGGGAAGCTGTTGTTGCTGGCGAGCGAGCCCGCAGAGACGCTTTAGAAAACATTAGGTGTGGATATCAAATACCAAAGCCACAGCGATCTCCTGTGGCCTGCTCTTTTGAGAATATAACCGCAAGGAACCGCTCTACTATGAGGCAATACTAATATTTAATAGGGCCTTTAGCCTTTTCCAAAATAGCGATGAAAAGCGATACGGAAAACATCCGACAATATGGCAAATTAAGTTAACTATAGTTCATCCATTCACTGGAATGCCACGCGGCCTTTTAAATGATACTCTGAGGCTCCGTAGCAATATGCAAATGCTCAGTGTGGTGAGAAGAGAATATAAAACTAAGTATATATTATCACGGCTACCCAAGGCCTACGCGTACGCATGGACATTAAAGACAGTTGGGATTTTTTTTAAAAGGTAAACCCTGGGGTAGTAGAATTATATATACTTCACCTTTTCTCCTATTTAAAACCTCTATGCCCCAATAATATAAAAAAAAACTTTATCCAAATAACTAAAAAAAAAAAACAAAAACAACAACTCTAGTTGATTATTGAAAGTGAGAAGACGCATTTATATTGTCTGCGTGATCAATAAATATCTGTGAGGGTAAACTGAGTTAATTTGGGATGTTCTGAAAGCGTGAGGACTAATGAGAGAGACTGTTGGACACCGGGGCCTGTGAGGCCTTCACTGACCCAGGCAGGTCCTGCGGGGGGTCACACAGAAGGACAAGGAAGAGAGGCAGGCATGACTGATCACAGGGCCGCAAAGACGCCACCACTGGCTCCGCATGGAGGGTCCCGGGACGATCGCAGGGACCACCCAATGTTTGGGCCCTTGCAGGATGGAACCATGACCCGTGTGGCAGGCATGTCTATGCAGCTGGAGCGTGTGGTGAGGCCCTAAAGGCCGGGGAGGCTGAGCTGCGTCTGGGGAGTGGCCAGGCCCAGCGCACTCACCACAGGCTCTTTGCACAGTCTGCATTTCTCAGTGTGCACTGCCTTGCACACACGCATTTAAATGGCCTTCAGAACCACACTGTCGGGGGTCCAGGGAATCTCCTCTGATGGGGCCCAGGGCAGGCCACGCCAAAACATACCTTTTTGGGGCATAGTTATTATTTTGAATTAAAGTTACTTAAGAAACAACCAATGCAGAAGGATGCTCCGACCCTGCGCCGTCCTCCTGGAGGCAGGGAGTGATTTCCCCACGGGAAGGTACCTGCCCGCACCTGGAGGGTGGCGTTAGCCCCATCACCAGGGACAGACAGGGAGTCGGGGTGAAGAAGGCTGTGTCACCAAACCCTGCTCCTCTTCACTAACTTACTACCTACCCCTGGGCCAAACTTTGTTGTCAAGTCTTCACACACACAAAAAATGTTTCTTTGCCTCAAAGGTACAAAAGCTGCCTGCTTTGGTCGTTTCTCTGGGGCGCCTGTTTCTCTGAGCTTCCACACGTACAACATCAAGTTTGCTCTTCTCCCATCCATGTTTCTCATGCTAATTGTCAAGTTGGCCAAAGACCTTAGACGTGGAGAAAGAAGGTTTTCCTTGCGACACTGGGAAATATTTCTGCTTTGCTGCGAGACAGGGATTGTTGTAACTTCGTCCTGAGGACCAACCACGGGTCATCAAGAATGGGCCCCGTGGGGATGGAGCGAAGCTGGCGGCAACTTTCTGTGGCTGCTCATCATGTCAGACCACTGGAAACCTTTACCTGCTTCAAAGCAATAGGATACGATCAGTGCTGAAGAGCCTGGCTGCGAATCTCAGGGTTATCTGACCTTCCCTAAGTGGGGTTTTCTCACAAGAAATAAATACTTTCTCAAGTCCTGTTCTTTCTTTCCGTCCGGACAGATGCAGCAAAAGCCTGCAAAAGCCTTCCTGTCCCGCAGAGCCTGGCTGCCTCTCTGGGGGTGTCCAGGTCCACGGGAGGGCACAGGAACTTACACAGGGAAGCCTGCAAAAGCTTCTCCAGGGGCCTGCTTCAGGACGGATGGGGCCGGGTGTTCATATTATACAACCTGGACACGATGAACGCCCGTGGCCTCTTCCGTCCTAGGTCAGGGGGGTCGCTTCTGCTTCAGTGCACTGCTTCCTCAGTGCTCGGGGTGCAAGGGGTGCACCCCTCCCGGATGTGGCCTGCTGATGCTCCCCGTCTTTCTTAGCCTTGCTAACCAAGTTAACAGCCCCTCTGCTCCGGTTCTGCCAGGACAGATCTCCAGGCTCCCTCTGCCTCTGGAACCTGCACCCGGTCTCCATGTGAAATGAGCTTGCCGGGTCCCCCCGTGTAGTTACAGGGGTTCTGATGCGATCACCGGGAGGGGGCTCTCCCGTGGGTCTGCGGCGCACTCGCAGCTAATAAAGCTAATAAACCTGGGGATGACCGTAGAGAAACGCACTGCCAAGGGAACGTGCTTCTCATTAGGGACCCGCCACGCTCAGCTAGTGCTGGAGAAGAAATGCAAAGTGAAGGGCTTCTGAATGCTCAAGCCCCAAGAGCATCCTGGGGATCTGCACTGGGCGTGCTCCTTGGCCTACAACAGGAACCCGAAGCTCCGGTTTTCGCCCCCATGTGTTTTTCACAGGACTAAATTGTCCCTTTAATTTTTCTGGCTGATACAGTTAACTTCCAATTCCTTATTCTGCATCGTTCCTTCTGACTTTATTGCATCCTAACGAGGTGGCACGCGGGTTCCGCCAAAGTCGAAGCCTGCAGTTTGTGTTCCCGGCTACTGAGAGGATCCCGGAGCTGCCATCCAGCCTTAAGGAAGAAGCACGAGTTTGCCTGTGATGCTCACGCTGGCTTGCAGCACGAGAGAAATACCACTGAGGGTCTCAGTTGTAGAGGAAAAGCAAAAAGGCATCTCTACAATTTCACTAGCAAGGCTCTAGTTTGAAGACAACCCAATTCTCAAAGAGCAAGATGGCATCTCTACAATTTCACTAGCAAGGATCTGGTTTGAAGACAACCCAATTCTCCAAAAGCAAAATGGCGTCTCTACAATTTCACTAGCAAGGCTCTAGTTTGAAGACAACCCAACTCTCAAAAAGTGTTTTTAGACATTTCTTTTTCTAGGACGACAGCCTTGTAGGAATTACTGAGTGTATAGCAACCAAGAGACCAGGGTAGACGTGAAGAGAGTGGTTTATGCAGTTTCTTTTTCTGCAGGAAGCGCTCAGTATTCTACGGAACCCAGCCTTGGAATGTTTTAAACCACTTGAGTTCTGGGCCCTATTGAGAATCTCATGACACATAAGGAACAGTCTGACAGAAAAATATAATTTTGCATGCAACTTCTGGAGGGCTCATGAAACAAGGGCATCCTCAGTGAATACCTGGGGCAGGGGTTGGTCTACGGACCCTTGGCTAAGAACAACTGGTTTCGACCTTGTGCCATCAGGAAGTTCAGAGGATTCCCCATCTTGAAATGACACTCGGGCTTGGTCGGTCTCCTGCCCCCAAATTCTAAATCTAGCTTTCCAGGGACCTACTGGAGATGGGTTTCTTAAGATACAGAACTACTTTCCGGTCTCCTCATACAATCTGAGCAGGAAAGGGTAAGGGGGGTGGGTCCTCTGGCTGCCATTCTCATCTCCCAGGGGTTCCCAGGGGTTAACCGCATGCTGATCACCAACCGCCTGTTGAGTTGCTCCATCTGCTGGATGGACCCTGATCTCCGCATCCCATCAGGGGTGGCTGCTGCTGTCGGACGCTGCCAGGTGGTTGTGCGGTTCACATGGTCCACATAAAACACCCGCCCGTGGCTGTCAATGCGAGCTTCCCAGTCTAGTGTGTGACAGAAAGGCAAAAAGAAAAGTCAAGGACAAACTACTGAGTCATATGAAACAGACACACTGCCAGGTCTTCCGCAGGTAGAACTCACGGTTGCTTACTTGCTGAAGGCCAGACGCCGCCCTCAGCACCTGCCGTGACGTTGGAGGGACCAGAACTGACCTGGTCTTCCACAAACCAGCCTCTTGGACTCAGCTTCCCCTAAGTAGTATCTGGGGTTCCTCAACTATGACCTATGTTCAAATTCTACTATTGTCTAAAGAGGAAGCCTGATGTTTACTTTATTTCTTCCTTTGACCATTTCCACCCTGTCACTTTGGTGGGCCACCCAAATTACAGCTGGAAGACCGGAAACATCCTCCAGTGGGGGTAGACAGTCTGATGCAGGAGAATCCTTTCTTTGCTAAATCTGAGACACACTGACTAGTCAGTGAGGGAATGTTAAAACCACTTTTCACTCCAGTTCTAGGATACTGTACCTGAAAATTTGGATGACCTTTATCTAATACTTAGTAACTTTAATTGATTGTCCTTCCTCTTGAGAGGAAGAATGGAAGGATGTGATCCCTTCCAATCATCCTTTTGGTAAGTTGTAAATTCACAGTGTATTTTTCAGCCCACCTGTGGCTGCCAAATATCTCTTGGCAAAACCAAACCAAACCAAACCAAACCAATAACAGCTATTACCAACACTTTGAGCGCTGAAGTACCTCTTTGTTGATAAATAACCATCTCAGACAGTAGAGGGAGCCCGAGATAAAGATAAATTCCTTTGCTTCTCAGATTTCAAAACCAACAAACTAAACGTGGAAGCATGGATGGTAGGGTGCGGTGGAAAAGTCCTCAAAACTGGGAGAGCTGGAAGTAATACACACATATCTGAGCTTCACACAGAAGAGCAATGTCTGCTGTAGAGCGATGGGCAAAGCTTTTAGAGTCCACACGTGAAAATGTGGTGGAAATAACAGCTTCATGATAAAGTTATGCTGAAAAATGCGTTAGACTAAGAAAAAGCAAAAATGACTGCAAATGGAGGAAAACTATTCAGCCTTTTAAGTAAGAAGGTCCATAGCTTTTGGGAGTAGGTGAGATATTAACAATTCTATTGAAGAATTATCATTCAGGTAATGACATAGCAACTCTCAATTTTTTAAAATAAAAAAAATCAATAGATTTGGTATAGTTATGGTTTTATGTGTGCGTGGTACATCTGTGAAGATTATGGCTTATGTCTGACATTTACCTGAGGAGTCGCCGAACAATGCCCAATGGAAACCAAAATGTCAAAAAACACCAAATTTACCTCATCTAAGACAAATTGAAGGGGAAATGTAGTCAGATTGTATATTTTAGGAAGTATTGATTAAAATTGAATACTGGATAATCCAGCTCAACTGTTGGTTGTGCATGTTAAATAGCTCATTGATGAAACCTGTGTATATGTGTGACTACTAGGTAATTAATCTTGATCCCCAAATTTTGAAATTTTGGTGATTCTCAAACTAGGAGCAACTAGACAGTTTTTTCTTGAACTCAACCTGACTGTTCTCCAACAAAGAATGAACATTAAGCTTTGAAGAGTATTATGGTATCTGTTTCAGTATTATAATCTCTTCCCAGCACTCCCTATGAACAAAAAACTATGCCAGGTCCCATGGCACATTGCTGAGAAACTAATGCCCCTGCCCACTGGTTCCCACAGTAAAGGAAGGATTGCTTCAAAGACACAGCTCCAGTCTCATAAATTCTCCAAGGAGAACACTACTAAATGGTGCATTGTTAATAATAATAATTTCTCTCTACAAGTTTCCATATTTCCAAATCTCTCATGGAAAAGGATGGCAAGCCAGCCAGACAGGCCCTTCTATCAATATATTAAATTTCTAATAGCACTAATTATTAAATGCATAATGCTAAATTCTTATAATCAGAAAGTGATAACTGGGTGTACTTAAAAATTATAAGCATGTTTTCTGGGTTGCTTTGTAAAGACTTTACTTTGACATATTGTGTAAAGAAAGAATTTTCATATAGAGCTTTAGGCCTCAGCATGTCCTCATGGATATGGCACTGGGTTGCCTAGACAGATTCCTGCCAGCGATTACCTTTATGATGCTGGGGCAAGTTAAGGTAATTCATTTGTGACTGTAAGACCTAGCAAATACAAAATTATATCCTTTCCATGAAGTCTAGGACAATGTAGAGCCTAATACTGTATTATCTTTAGTTATTATACTAACAAAACCTGTAAGATTATTCTTTTTTTTTCTTTTTACTTTAACAAATGCAATACTGTGTTTGTAGTCTAGACCTTTCTCTTGAACTTCAGCCACACATCCAATTGCCTTCGTGACATAACTACCTAGATGACATCTCCAATATAATGTGGTCAAAATCACGCTTCAGATCTTTTCCACCAAAACCTGCTCTATCTGCACCCTTCCCTTCCCATCCCCACTGAAGGCAACTCCATCCTTCTAGACTAAAATTCTTGAGCTCATTCTTGATTCCTATCTTTGTCTCACATACCACAACTAATCCATCAGCAGATCTACCTACAAAATACATGTCTAGAATGTGACCACTCCTGACCACCTCCACTGCTCCCACCCTGGCCCTAGCCGCCACGGCCTCTCACCTGGGCCATGGCAATAACCTTATGTTGGGCCTCATGCTTCTGTCCTTCCTCCTCAAAACTTAATGCCAACAGAGCAACCGCAGAAGACCTTTCAAAGTCTAATTTGGAAGATCTTTCTCTGCTGTAAACCTAAAATGCTCCCCTTGCATCCAGAGTAAAAACCAAAGCTCTTAAATGGTCTACAAGGCCCTCTGTGATCTGGCTCCCTGATATCTCCCTGACCTTAACAGCCACTGCTTTCTCCTTTCCTAAATCTGTCTAGACACACTGGTCTCCCTGCTGTTCCTCCAACTGACCAGGCAGGCTGTTCTCTTTTCTCAGAAAGCTCTTCCTTCCACTGGATCACCCTCTTACCTCCCTGCTCCAAATGTTGCCTCTCAATGAAGCCTACTTGACCACCCTATTTAAAATGGTGAACCAGCCACCACCTCATACTCTGAAACCCCCTTGCCCATACTCTGCTTGTGCTTTCCCATAGCACTTCTTACCCTGTAACATGCAACACTATGGCCTTGTGTACTTTTTTTTTTATTATGGATGGGTCCCTGCCAGGCTAGACTCACCCTCCACGAGGGCAGGGATCTTTGTTTTGTTTACTTAAAACAGTGCTTCACACAGCACAAGCGTTTAATGAGTATTTGTTGAATGAATGACTATCAGGAATGAAGTCATCCATGTACTATATGAGACTAAGAAAATTCTGTTGTTAGGCTTCACTACCAACTTTTGTCCTATTTTTCAGCGCTGAATGAACAGAGAATTGAAACCCAACTGGAGAAATTTGTTTTCACTATTGAAAACAGCTCATGTAAAGTAAGTCTTTAAAACAGACTTATATTCAATTATTTACAAGGTCTTTATGTATAACTAGTTATTACTCTTGCATGGATTGGAAGTCAATTCATGCCCACACGCATTGATAGGTTATCTATTGTGGGATAATGTTCCTTCCCTGCAGACAACAGGCTATAGATATAGTTTACATAAGTGCTAAGTAGAAAGTATAGTGACACAAATTTTACTAGTCATTTGTGGACTATCCATAAATCTATGCATAAATAAAGAAATCACGTATCAAAAGTTAAATAGCATAATATTTGCCTTGGTCCTCCAAAATAAATTCTTTTACATGTTTACGTATTAAAAGGTACTTATTGTTTTCTCACCTGTAAATTACAACTGAACAGGACAAGAATGGTGTAAATGCAAAATATTTCACATTACCAAGAATAGATGAATTAGGGAATAAGCATTTTTCTTTTGAAAACTGTAACCTACTAATGTAAGCACAGGCAAAGGAATATAAAGAAACATCAATTCCTTGCATCCTGGCAAGATTTTGCAGTTGTAAAATTTGTCAAATTTAAAGGTTATCTTTGCTTGAAAAATAAGCCTAAGCCAAAACAGAGATGTTTCCGAATTATTCATGAACATATATGAGGCTAAGTGAATGTATAATGTCCAGGGCACCAGTTCCTTTGTAGAAATGTATTATAATGTAGAATTATAAGGTTATAAAAGCTAGAATGATATCTAGGGACTAACTAGCCCACATCTAGAATTTAACCACTGAGAAAATTAAGGCTTTACTTCACAAATAAGAAAACTGAGTTTCTGAGATTTTAAATGATTTTCCCAAGTTCAAATGACTAGTTAAATAATAATGAGTTACATAGTTACCAGGAGAAAATGACATGGAATACCATCCCTAAAGATGATATGTTTTCTGGAAGCTCCTAAGAAATACAGAAGAAATAGACCGTCACTTATTGATGGAACTTACAGCAAGGAAAACACAAGTTCTTGTGTCCTGATGGGTTGAATGTTTTATTATACGGAGGTGCCTATGATATAACAGGTCCAATGGAGAACAAATGGGATTATTCTATCTTGACCTGTGAATTTTTAAATATAAAATAGTAAAATTTAGGACTTAAAGATCAGGTACAGTTTGCAAGGACTGGTCAAGTCTTGTAAAGAAATACCGTTTCCGAAGTTGAGGGGCACTGAAGGTTCTGGATTATCTCTTCGAGATCACATACTGAAATCATTAGACAAAACACCCCATGTTTATAGAAGGTGCCATGGCTTTTGCTGTTGTTTGTGTGTTTGTTTGTTTTTATAACAGTGTAAGGCATGGAGTTGGGGAAGAGTTTGGATGTGTACATACAAGTTCATACTGACCTGTTTAGACTTGATAGGAAGAATTAAGACACAGATTTAAAAACTAAAGCTTACTTGGTGGAAGAGGCTCATCGATTGTTGGGTAGTGATGATGTTCAGGCCTCAAGGAAGGAAGCTGGCTTACTGGCTGGGAATTATGGAGTATAGGACATTCACCTATGGACAAGATAGTCAAGACATTCAGATTCACTCATTGCTGCAGCAAGGTCATCACAAAAGCATGACTGTAAAACAAACTATTATGAGAAAAAACCCCCAGAGTGGGCAATCTATTTTGTGTGTGTGTGTGTGTGTGTGTGTGTGTGTGTGTGTGTGTGTGTCAGTTTGGTACATTCACAGCCATTCATGAGAGAGCAAATAGGGGAAACTTTTTCAAAACCCCAAAGAAAATAAACACATCATGACTATGATCTGTACCACACAGACCAATATGTGGGGTCAGGGTCTGATTCTGGAACCACCTGACTTTTTCTTGATGGGAAGGTGGCATCAGACAGGGACACAAAAGAAAATGAGCAGAGCCTGACTTTAGCCCAGCTAAAGAAACAGGCCTGTTTGAGGGAAGTGCAGCATTTATAAAGTCCCATAAAAGCTCCATGAGCCCACGCAAAACCAAAGGTCCTTATCTGGATAGGTTTCATCAGGGGGCTCCCAAGAGGCTGTTTTTCAGATTCTGTTTGTTTTTAGAATGAAACTCTTAGATGGTGCCTTTTCAAGATGGGGTTGAGGAATTGGTGGACCAAGAAGGTAAATTCCTATGGTATGGAAGCTTAGGGACTGGAGTGGGGAGCCAACTAGCTATGGGATCCTGTGACTGTTCCAGACTATTCAGAGGAAAAATCAGACAAGCCAGGGTACTCTGGAAAGAGAAGAGGACAAGAGACGAAGGAAATAGATAAGAGGCAGAAAGACTGAGACAGGAAAACTTGAGACACAGAAATGGGATAGAAGGAAGAAAGACAGACATGGAGAAATTTTAGAAATAAACACAGCCACAGAATGCATGCCCCGATTATTATAGACATAGTTAATATTACTGTCAGCCAGATTTATAATGAACTGAACAATGATGTCCTAAAATGATGTTCCTATTTCCTATTTCATGACGTCCATGACGTCCTCAGGTCCTGATGATACTGCATGAGAGTGGCTGTGTGGAGGGGAGGCCAGAGCACCAGCTGTTTGGGGCACATCATCAGAGGCACTGGCTCTTGACCTCTGGAGACCTAGAAGGGCCTAAGCCACGAGATGGCCCCCATTCAGAGCAGTAGCCCTCTAACTCCCATGCTCCTGGCTCTCTCGGAATAGTCTCTATTAGCCAGAGGACAAAGGTCGGGCCTTCTCCTTCCTCTGCCCTCCATGGCTGAAGCAAATAGCAAGTGTTCCATTATCCCTTAGGTCAAAGAGGAGAGAAACTCAAAAAACAGTGGCTAAGATCTTTATGGGATCTGAAATTTCAAACATTTCCTAGAATGTTCCATACACGGGAAGGGTGGTAATTTCTTCCCAGTCTAGATCCATAAAACTGATTAAAAAAATTAATTAGGAAGGAAGTTACATTTAATGTAGCAGTTTGATTCCAGAGCTAACTGTAAAACAAAAACAGAGAGGCATTCGGGAATAACGGGTCCTCTTCAAGGTTAAGTACCTAAGATTTCTTGGGCAAACTTTGTTATGTTACTAGAATCTGGGGTGGGGGGGCCTTGAGGAAGGGGCCCCTCGTGGTAGTGCACAGCTCCTCGTGGACTGACTCCTGTTTTTGATAGGGGCTCTCTTTAGTGGATCTCACAGTCATGTTTGTCCTTGTAAGTGCTTAGTGGCAAAAACTAGAGAGCAATGGCATAGTTGTTATGTCACCAGCTGCTGCATTTTTAATTTGGTTTCTTAAAAAGAACAACAAACTTACCTCTTGTAATTAATTCAACCAATCAGGTAATTACTCCTCCAAGCTAGTGGAAACATATATCTGCTGTTTGCCAGGGTTAATGGAGCTGACCCCACCTGCTCGTGAACCCCAAGCAAATGCAATGATGTGACTGGCGCAGCTCAGCCCACCGAATGGATGGAGCGCAAGGAAGAAGCAAGCGAGTCTGTTCTGCAGGAGGCCCCGACTCCACACACTCACCCTTGCCTCAAACACAAAGCAAGTGTTCACACCTGCTAGGATCCCTGAGAAGGAAACATATTCCACTTTAAAAGTTAGCCTCACTGCTTATCTGCCTGGAAGAACCATTAATCAGAGACAGCCAAGCGCTTCCTGCATATCACGTCATTTAATCCTTCCCATTACCCTTGAGACGGAGTCTACCCTTACACCCATTTCACACCCGAGGAACACAGAGCATTCTGGTAGGTTGGCTTGGGTGTCACAGCTAGGAAGTGGTGGAACTGAATTAAATCTAGGGGGCCTGGCTCCAGAGCTCAAACCACAACATTATATCGCTCTTTTCATTCGATCTGCAGACAGTTTTTAAAAACTATTTTATGTTGAGGTTAAAAAAAAAAGGAGGTTTTCATAGAGGGGGGGAAAAAAGCAAAAAGTAGATACAGGACGCATCTTCCATAAAGTGCTGCAGACTCAGTTTGTGGGCATGTGTATGGTAAGTCTAGCCTAGCTGCCTTTGAAAGAGTCTGTGGTCTTAGAAGTCACAGTAAAGGGGTAATAGCGATTCTTCTGGAAGACACTCACAGACATCAGGCACGTTGTGGTGAAGCCCTGCTTTCTTGGGGCAGGTGCCAGCGAGGGACAGAGCCACATCTGGGACACGTAGCTCAGCTGGGGGCGGGGGGTGGCAGGGGAAGACAGGCTGTGCCAACACATGCCCAGCTTTCATGAGATTGACCATCTCAGGAATCTTCAGATTGTCCCTGGCAACCACCAGAGTGAAGCTGTAGGTGCTTCCTAAGCTGTTTTTCAGTTTCCAGTCGGCAGATTTCAGATATTCAGAAATTTCTTTAGAAACTGCCCTGCAAAGACTTCTGCTCTGGCCCTGAAACTCTTTCCTGTCCTTCCTTTTGGGCTGTTACTCCCTTGAGGGCACGGGCAGTGTTTTTTGTTTGTTTTGTTTTGTTTTTGTTTTTTTGTAAAACATGCCTTTATGTAGCATGAACCAATTTTCAATGAACCATAGGTGGATTGTCTCCCAACACGGTGGTCAAAATATATACCATAGGCTACAGCAGGTTGACAAACTGTGAATCTGGCCTCGATTTTATGTGGCTCAGAGTTAAGAATGGTTATTACAGTTTTAAATGTAAAACTGTTAAAAAAAATAGCCTTTGGTGAGAAGAGTTGATTGATTTTGCCTCTTGACCTATAAACCTAAAGTATTTATTATCAGGCCCTTTACAGAAAAAGCTGGTCAGCTTCTGGACTGAAACATCCCTGCCAGCTTCTGGTTGTGCCCTTTATGTGTGTATCCCCAAATCTCCTTGTACTGTAATCATTTTTAATTCTGTTGTGATTACTGAGCACCTTTCACACTTTCTGCCACTTATCCACCTTCCTGTGCTCAGCACATAGCATCTGGCTCAGAACAGAGGGAATCAAAACATCCTCATTAAAGACAGGAGTTGTCCGTCCCATACTCAATGGTACCTTTCCACAGTGTATGTCGCTGTGGTCCTCCTCCCTGTGTTTCTCTTTATCAAACTCTTGGCACTTCTCCTTATCCCATGTGCCACTGTCCCTCACTCTTTTCTCTGAAACGTAGACTTGGGCACTGTTGTATACTCAGGATTAATATTTGTGCTCACTTTTACTATAAAAATCTGCAGGTGCCAGGCATTTGTTTAGGTGCTGACAGTCAAACATGGGGAAAATACAGTCCTGGCCCTTGATGAGCTTACAATCTAGAGGCAATACCATCACCTCTGTTTGGAGACTAATGTAAACAGTATAAAAATAGTGGAATCTAGATTTTTCTCCTTTAAAGCAACTGAATTATTTCCTATTTTTATGTGACCTTTGAATTGTTTCTCCATGTCACTATCACTGGACGGGAAGATGGCTCCCAGTTCTGGATAAAGAAATGCAAGTTAATTTTATAGATGATTCCACAGGCATGACTAAGAAGAAATACCTTTGGGTAAAGTACAGAAGATACTTTAAAACTAAAGGTGGCAGCTTTTGGATTAGGATCCCACTTGAGGGCAGCCCAGGTGGCTCAATGGTTTGGCACCACCTTCAGCCCGGGGCGTGATCCTGGAGACCTGGGATCGAGTCCCATGTCGGGCTCCCTGCATGGAGCCTACTTCTCCCTCTGCCTGTGTCTCTGCCCCTCTCTCTGTCTCTCATGAATAAATAAATAAAATTAAAAAAAAAAAAGGATCCCACTTGAAACAAAGTGATTGACAACTTCATGTTATTTTTCCCTTCCACTAGCCAAAATAGCCAAAACAAAACAAAACAAAGAAAACAAAAAACAAACCCAGAATTAGTTATAGCTTTGTAGTTTGAAATCAGAGAGCGCAAGGCCTCCAGCCTTGTTCTTTCTCAAGGATGCTTTGGCTATTTGGAATCTTTTATGGTCCCATATAAATTATAAGATGGTTTGTTCCATTTTTGTGAAAAATGCCACTGGAATTTTGATAGGGGTTGCATGGAATCTTGCAATAAGATTGCTTTGGGTCGTATGGACATTTTTAAGAGTATCGATCCTTCCGATCTATCAGCATGGAATATCTTTCCATTTATTTGTGTCTTCTTCAATTTCTTTCACTAACCTCTGGCGGTTTTCAAGAGCACAGGCAAGGGATTGATGGTTGCCAGAGGCAGGAGTGGGAATGGGGAGCCATGTGAGAGCTGCTTTGTTTTTAGATCTCATAAACGGAATAACAGTCTAAAAAAAAAGCAACCATGGCCAGAACTGAGAGGACAGAAGTGACACATAGACGTAGGCTGTACATTTCCGGATGCACACAGGCTAAGTTAAACTCTAAAGCAGAGGTAGGATCAATATTCTTCAATTTATATTCACATTTATTGCTACTCTTCGGTAGGTTGTGGGAAGTTGGCAGGTGTTTGTTTATACGTGATCCACCGGGCGCCGGCGAGTATTCTCTGCGCCTGTCGCTCGACACTACCCCCGGTGCCCCGGTCACTGCCAGGACTACAAGGGCACCGTGAGCACTAGCCGGTTCTAGTGGCTGCGTGAAACCGAGACACGCACCCCAAGTGCACGCTCGCGCAAGTGCGCCAGGTGTCGTTCTCGGTGTGTACCGAGAGGGAGGCGGGGCCTGCCCTCCGCGGTGGCAAGCACTTACACACACATATACACGTGCACACAGACATGTATGGGATGGGCGCACACGGGCCCCGGGCAACCCCAGAGGCGGCTGAACCTGCCATTCGCGTTTACACCTCGTCGGTGACACCTGTGTCCCCCTGGCGGTCCTACACTCACTGCCATCGGGGTTGAGGTCTAACCTTCTCTCCGACCGCTTGGCCCCGCCGCGGGGGACTCCAGGCCTTCGGCGGTCGTCGCCGTGCTCCCGGCGGGGGGCACCAGCTCGTCGGACCAAGGCCCGGCTCCCGGGGCCGCCTCGGGCTCCAGCTCCGGGCTCTGCACCGAGTCGGGCACCGACTCGAAGGCGCTGTTCTCCTCGTCGTCTTCGTCTTGCGAGGAGAAGACGGTGCTCTCGGAGATCTTGGCGCTGTCCACAGACGAGAAGCGCGTGTGGCTGGCGAACCTGCCACCGCTGTAGCAGGACGCGCTGTGGCACGAGGCGCTGCGGCAGGAGCCGCTGTAGCAGGACGCGCTGTAGCACGAGGAGCTGTAGCACGAGGGGCTGCAGCACGACGCGTCGCAGCCCTCGCAGCTGTGGTCCCCGCCCTGCCGGGGGCTCGAGTCGCTCTCGCTGCCCGTGCTCGGCAGCGTGTCGCCGTCGAGCCCGTCGGCCGGGCCCGCGTGGCCCGGGCTCGCGGCGCCGCCTGGCTCCTCCCCGTCCCCCCCGAGGGCGGGGGCCGCGGCCGCGAGCGTGTCCGCCTCGCTCGGGCCGTCCTTGTCCGAGGCATCCCGCAGGGTGGCCTCGTCGTCGCTGGCGCCCTGGGCCGAGGGCAGGCTGTGCAGCAGCGCGTGGATGCGGATGTAGTGCGTCCGCGGGGTCTCGGGCTCCCCGCAGGCCGCCGCCAGCACCGTCTCCAGCTCGGACACCGGCAAGGAGCAGGGCCGGCTCTTCCTCTTCCCCGAGGCCCGCGGCTGCGGCCCGAGCTCCCGCGGCTCTGAGGCCGCCGCGTCGTCCTCCTGCGCCGCCGGCTCGGCCCCCGCGCTGCTCTCCGCCGCCTCCGCGGCCTCCGCCTCCTCCGCCCCCGCCGCCTCCTCCTCCGTGGGCTCCCCGGCGCCCGGCAGCCCCGCGGGGGGCGCCTCCCCGCCCAGCTCCAGCCGCTCGGCCAGTTCCTCGGCGCTCGGCGCGGGCTCCGCGTCCACGCACCCCGCGCCCAGAAGAGGCCCGGCCGCGTCGGCTCCCGCAGCGCCGTCCTCTCCTGCCTCGGTGGTACCCGCAGCGCCCTCCGCCGGCTGCACGCTCCAGCTCCCCGCAGCGTCCCCCGCGCTGCCCCCGCTCGGCGGCGGCAGCGGCTCGGGCTGCGAGCTCCCCGACGGCTGCGGGGCGTCGGCCGGCGGTCCCCCGCCGCTGCTGGCCAGCAGGCTGCTCCCGGGGCTGTCCTGGGTGTCCGCGGCCTCGGGCTCGGCGCTCAGGGAAACCTCCTCGTCATCTGCGGGCGAGAAAAACAGGTCATTTCCTCCAGAAGAGAGAGGCCTGTGGGTTTGGGGCACAGGTGCCCTCGGCCGGCAGGGACGCCCCCCCCCTCCCAATTGCTGCCCGAGGGCACGGGATGCAGGAGCTTTCCCAGAGGGCCAGGCTCCTTGGGGGCAAATTCTGTAACAATGAATTCTTATGTTAATGACAATTTGCAGTCGTGATATATTTCTTTTTTTTTTTTAAATTTTTTTTAAATTTTTATTTATTTATGATAGTCACAGAGAGAGAGAGAGACAGAGGCAGAGACATAGGCAGAGGGAGAAGCAGGTTCCATGCACTGGGAGCCCGATGTGGGATTCGATCCTGGGTCTCCAGGATCTCGCCCTGGGCCAAAGGCAGGCACCAAACCGCTGCGCCACCCAGGGATCCCAGTCGTGATATATTTCAAGGGGATTCACAGGGTTGGTTAAAATACCCAAGGCCTAGGGGACCCCTGGGCGGCTCAGCGGTTTAGCGCTGCCTTCGGCCCAGGGCGTGACCCTGGAGGCTCTCTGCATGGAGCCTGCTTCTCCCTCTGCCTGCCCCCCCCCCCTCGTTAATAAAGAAATTAAAAAAAAAAATACCCAAGGCCTAGAAGGACCCCAGTTCCGGCACACATGGGGACCTAGCAGTGTTTGCTTGCCAAGAGGCGAGCGGGTGGGGTTCCAGCGGCCTGCCCGGCAGGCGAGGCTAACACTTGCTCAGAGCCTTCCCCCTGGCTGGGTCCAGCCGGTGGCAGAAAGCGTAAGCCAGGGTCCTAGCAGCTACAGAGCAGAAAACGGCCAGTCGATGGAAGCGACCTCAGTCCTTCCTAGCTCAGACGGGGAAATAATGAGGCCTCCACGTCAAGCAACCATTCAAGGAACAGCAACCACTGTTTATTTCTACCTTCACCAGTCCCTTGTCTTATGGGATCCCTGCCCGGTGTGAACTTCCCATTTCAAAAGCACTAGTGCAAAAAAAAAAAAAACAAAACAACAAAAAAAAAAAACAAAAAAAAAACAAAAGCACTAGTGCAGGGTGGCCCGGTGGCTCAGCGGTTTAGAGCCGCCTTCAGCCTAGGGCGTGATCCCGGAGTTCTGGGATCGAGTCCCATGTCGGGCTCCCTGCATGGAGCTTGCTTCTCTCACTCTGCCTGTGTCTCTGCCTCTCTCTCTCATGAATAAATAAAATCTTAAAAAAAAAAAAAAAGAAAAAGAAAACAAAGAAACAAACAAAAAACCCCAAAACACTAGTGCAATGCACCCATCGAAGATTCACCATCTCTCTGGTGAGAGCCCTAGGGCCATCTTTACTGCGACAGTGAAGGAAGAGTCGATTTTATTCGCAGGATGAAGAAACGGCCCAATGTGAAAGGACAAAACAGGGTGTTTTCTTATAATCTGCATTATCTATCGGGCATGGGTACGTGGGCAGAAAACTACAGACTCTGAGTCCTCAGGCCTCATTAGCTTTAACAGCAACTCATACAAGTGGCTCAGAAGGACCAGCTAGTTCTCAGCATGATCTACACCTAGTATGGGGCTTGCTGGAGAAGAGCAAAAGTAGAGTTATGAGACATCTCATCATTCTTATTTGGAAGTCTTTGGAATATGTTTTGGCTTGAAAAATCGAAAACTGAAGTTTTCTGTCCAACTTACATTTATTTTTCCCTGTAATAAATCCATTGTACAAAAATAGTTCTTAAATAATATGATGTGTATCACATTCATTCATGTTTCTCATTCATTCATTCATTCCTTCATTCATTCATGTAGGCAGTGAGTAAGTGGCTATTGAACTCCTCATATGCAAGTGCTGGGAGTAAAATGATAAATTAGACATGGCTCCATACCCATGTTGGCCTCATTGTCATGTCCCCCTCCACTGTCTAACCCTCTACCTTGGGTC
Organism: Vulpes lagopus; assembly: GCF_018345385.1. Lineage (NCBI taxonomy): Eukaryota > Metazoa > Chordata > Mammalia > Carnivora > Canidae > Vulpes > Vulpes lagopus. The sequence continues at coordinate 6,675,254 of NC_054834.1, forward strand.
ACCAGAATGAAGAGGAGCCTCTCAATCAAGGGGACAGCAACCTGGCTTCCAGAATAGATCACTGGCTTCTGGGCATCAAATGGAGAGGAGAGAGAACCACAAAACCTAGGACATGTCTGGAGAGAACCATGGTTATTGTATTTTAGAGAAAGGAACCACGCCAACACTAGGCGAGGACAAGACATGAAGTTCATGCCAAAAATACCTGGGTGAATGGAGGAAGTGATCTCAAATCGGAATTGCAGCTGTCCACTCACATGATCTGTTGGAAGCCTGCGGCCAAGTGTATAGCTGACCACCCTATCCCTAGAAGGAAATAAGCACCGTTACAGATCAGGTCAAAAGCTCTCCTTCAAGATTATACAGCAGGCTTTCTATGCCAGTAGGTGAGGTAGGCAAGCCCAGGGAGACCCTGCTAATAGGAGGTGATGATCCACACAGGGACATGGAAGACGGTCTTAAGGTAAATGTGGGAGAGTACATTTGCTTGAAGAAAATCCTTATTGAATATTCTAAAGCAGGAGTCAGCAAACTATAGCCAGGGCCCAAACCTGGCCCACTACCTATTGTACAGCCAGGAGCCTATTACATTTTAAAATGGTTGGAAAAAAGAAAATGGTTTAAAATGGTTGTGACACAGGAAAATTGTCTGAAATTCAAATTTAAGATCCCCAAATAAAAGTTTTATTGGAATGCAGGCATGCTTATTATTTTACTTATTGTCTGGGGCTGCCTTCATGTTACAGTGGCAGAGCCGAGTAGTTATAACAGAGACTACATGGTCCACAAAGCCTAAAAATATTTACTATCCAGCCCTTTACAGAAAGTCTGCTGCCAACTTTGTTCTAAGCCAAGAAAACCCCAAAAGACAATGATAACAACAAAAAAGACCTGAGTATCTTGGCTTGCTTTTCCTGTGCAGGCTGACATTTTCTAGTGCCCTTCATAATGGGCATTGCCAGCAACAGATGCATGTCTTGCAGTGTATATACCTAATGTCATGGTGACTGGGGTGGTGTGGAGAGCCGTGGAGTGCTTCAGAAAAAGGCTTTCTGCAGGATGGACCGAAGCAAGCAAGACTTGGAAGTCGGTTTCCAATCCTACCACCTCCACCGTCCCACATACAGACTCTGAAACTCCACCCTGCAGTCTGGCATGAGCCCCTCTGCCCCCTCAAGGCACTTTCTTGATTACTAAGAAGAGAATTATCCAGGGGACTCGATTTGGAACTTTGCTCTTAGAGTTTCATCAACAATGCAGTTTTAGCAGAGTACGTTGCCCCCCACCTTGGCCTAAATAGGGAAGGTAAATACTTTGGATATTCAAGAATTAACAAATCCATTTTATCCAATAATAACAAGACATATTCCAAAACCATTTGTTATGCAGATGATTCTGTATTCATTCTATTTATTCATGGTCATACTATAGTAAAAAGATAAATCACTGGCTGGTAGTGTTTTGTTTCTAGAAAATACCAGCATTATGAAACAGTGATCCACTGCGTTAACATATTTCTTTGGTACACCATAGTGTAGTGTTTGAAGTTCCTAGGAAGTCCGTTAAGCAAAGCATTATATTAGGAAAAACAAATGAACCACAATATTTTGTTTGTTTGGAAAGGGCCTTGGTCAATATTATGAAGCGAATCTACCATGACCATAGGAAAGAGATCCTGAACCCAAAACCTAGTTGAAATCAGGTGATGCTTAAAGATAACCAGGCGGTGAGATATTAATTAAATTTTCTATGCTTTGCATTTGTTCCAGGCTTTTCTTTCCTTTGCTTCTCACTCACTTTATCAACAAATATTTTTTGAGCCTGTGATATGTGAAAAGTGCCACAGTTGACACAAAGCATGTAATGCATAGGCCTGCCTTTAAATGGCTTACTTACAACCAGCTAGAGGCGTAAGGCAAGACTAGTCAATAAAAAGTTCAAGGCAGCCAGTGACCTCCCACGTGAAGCTGAGGTGGTCCAATTATAGGACTCAGGGGAGGCAGGGAGCCAGTTTAGGGCTGGGGTGTTATAGGCAAGGGAATTGAGGGAGCCTTCTGAGTTGCCTTTATTTTAAAAGCCATGATGACGCTATTAAAAAAAAAAAAAAAGAATGGTTTAGAGCACTTTAGTCTCCATGTGCCAGGGGCTGCTTTACATTCTTTATGTACATTTGTTTGTTTGTTTAATGCTCACAACCATAAATGGAAAGTGCAAACACCATATGTGACATATGGCTGTAGCTCCATAAGCGTCTCTCCCTTTGTCTTGAAAGTTAATGGCATGTCAGTATGCACAAAGCTGCACACATGCTATAAGGTTCTAATTATATGTCCTGATGATAATCATTAGCAATTTCAAAGTCCTGAAATCACAAAAGCTTTAAGTGGAGACACTTAGAAATTCTGCAAGTTCTCCTCATTCCTTCGATATCATTCTAAGGGTTACACTGTATAGCATAGCATAGCATTGCATACATGTGTGGCCAGAGAGCTAAGCCTAGCATTATCAAATATAGTTGCTGTTAACTAAGGAAATATATACTATATATAACTATTTCATCTGGTGAAAGTCCATTTTAAGGAGAATCATGAGAGGACCTGAATGTAAAAGAGACAAACAGAAACATTCTTATACACAGCTGATTCCTGCAAAGAACAAAATTGCTGTTGTCCCTGAGAATTCATGCTTTTAAAATTTCATACATATTATCTAGCTTTTTCTACAAATACTAGCATATTCTAAGTCTCTCTACTCTAGTATCCCAGCATCTAATCTTGTTATAGAAACATCCAAAATGATTAAATCCTACACACAAGCAGAAATAATATTCTTCATACTAACACACATTTTAATTTCTACCTGTATAGAAAAAAGTGCTTCTAAGGGCTTCTTTCAATATTGTCTTAGGATTTTCTACTGTCTTCCATAACTAACCAGTAGTACACAAACAAGAAGAAAGGGAAGGATTTGCTTAATTGAATGTTGTGGCTCAAGCAACATAATTAATGAGAGAAGCCAAGGAGATTCAATACCACCATTTTAGTTTGAGTCTCCACGAGACTATATTGTTGCAGCTTACAGGCTTCTCTTGGCCTGCTCGCTGAAGCTTTAGTGATATTGAGGTCTCAGTCACAGGTTTACCCTATGGCGTGTCTTTCCAGGAGTCTTTGAACGGGCATCGACAGCTTTCCCAAGAAGCGCTTGATGATGGGGCGACTCTTAGCAAACTTGTCCTTCACCTCAATTTCCAGAACATCAGTGGGCAAGGACACAAAGCTGAATTGCTGCAATGAAATAATATGTCACATCAATTAACTGAGAGGTGCAAGGGCTGGCCAATTCCCAGCCCATCTATCTTGGATGGAGTTATTATAAAACATCCCAGTGACAACATATATATTGAGGTCTTAGAAATCCTGTGAGCCCTGTTTGTTCAGTAAATTAATAATAACAACATTGAGGTACTTTTTTGATGGTTAAAAATAGGGTTTCTCTGAGTTTCAAATAATTAAAAACAATTCACCTTAAAGAGGAAAAATCAACTTAGGCCTCACTATACTAAAGGTTTAAAGAAAAGAACACGTTTAAAGAAAGAATAAGCACTAACTCAACCTATAATTAACAAAATGCACTTTAAACCATAACAAAATATCTCTTTTTTTGTGATTGTAATGGCAAAGATTTAAAAACGTTTCATAGTACCCTGTGTTCTTGAGAGTGGAAAAAAGAACTCTCACCCACTGTATTGATGTACATTCCCATTCAATTGATTCAAAGTTTGGGAAGAGAATTGCAATATTTATTGATATTTAAGCTGCAAATTCCCTGCAAGTCAGAATTCCAATTCCAATTTTAGAAATTTCACCCTGGGATTAATTTGCACACTTGCTCAAAAGACTAGAAACACCAAAAATATCTGCTAAAGATAGCAACCAGTTAAATTAAGGATAGTAAATCTTTGAAATAGAAAACTCTGCTGCCATAAAAAAGAAACAGGTAAATATGCACCAACATGAGTAGATATTTGAAAAATAAAGTAAAAGAGCAAGATGGAGATCCCTGGGTGGCTCAGCGGTTTAGTGCCTGCTTTCAGCCCAGGGCGTGATCCTGGAGACCCAGGATCGAGTCCCGCATTGGGCTCCCTGCATGGAACCTGCTTCTCCCTCTGCCTGTGTCTCTGACTCTCTCTCTCTCTCTGTGTCTCTCATGAATAAGTAAATAAAATCTTTTTTTTTTTTTTAAAGAGCACGATATATAAGAATGTGGAGAGTGGGATTTCATTTGTACCTGGAACTGTAAAGAAAATGCCTTAAAAAAAAAAGAGAGAGAGAGAGAGAGAGGAATGCCTGGAGGAGTACTCCAAACTCAACCTTAAGAGGTAGGCTAGTAAGGAGGAGACAAAGCAGATCTTTTTCATTTGATTCTAAATTGTTCATTTTTAAAAAATAGCATACTGTATGACTTTAAAATAAAGGCAGCAATAATTAAAGGAAGACTGTAACCATCAGAAGTTGGCAAAGCCAACAATGAGAAGTGTAGAAAATGAACAAACAACCTAACCTTATGCCTAAAGGAGCTAGCAAAAGAAGAACAAACAAAACTCAAAACCAGCAGAAGGAAGAAAATAATGATTAGAGCAGAAAGAAATGGTATAGAAAGTAAAAAACAACAGAACAGATCAATGAAATCAGGAGCTGATTCTTTGGGGAGAAAAAACCCCATAACAATACAATGGATAAACTTCTAGCCAAATTAATCAAAAAGAGAAAGAGAGAGAAAAAGGACTCAAACAAAATCACAAATGGAAGAAGAGAAATAACAGCCAACACCACAGAAATATAAACAATTGAAAGAGAATATTATGAAAAATTTTATGTCAACAAACCTGGAAGAAATTGATAAATTCCTAGAAACATCCTACTAAAGCTGGAAAAACTGGAAATTTGAACAGACCAATTACTAGCAAGAAAATTTAATCAGTAATCAAAAAACTCCCAACAAACAAAAGTCCACTACCAGATGGCTTCATAGGAGAATTCCACCAAACATTTAAAGAAGAGTTGATATCTTTTCTTCTTAAACTATGCCAAAAAGATAGAAGAGGAAGGAAAACTTCCAAATTCATTCTATGAGGCCAGTATTACCCTCATACCAAAACCATATAAAGACAACAAAAAGGGAGAACTATAAGACAATATCTCTGATGAATATAGATGCAAAAATCCTCAACAAAAAACTAGCAAACTGAATGCAACAATACATTAAAAAAAATCATTCAGCACAATCAAGATGGATTTATTCCCAGGATACAAAGGTGATTCGATGTTAACAAATCAATCAGCATGTTATTTCACATCAATAAGAGAAAGGATAAAAACCATATGATAATTTCAATAGATGTAGAAAAACATTTGACAAAGTACAATACCCATTAATGATAAGATCCCTCAACAAAGTAGGATGAGAGGAAATATACCTCAACATAATGAAGGCCATGTATGAAAAACTCTCAGTGAACATCATACTCAGTGGAGAAAAACAGCTTTTCCCCTACAGTCAGGAACAAGACAAAGATGTCCAGTCTCATCACTTTTATTCAACATAGTACTGGAGTCCAAGCCACAGCCACCAGACAAGAAAAAGGAATAAAATGCATCCAAGTTGGTAAAGAAGAAGTCAAACTTTCATTATTTGCAGATGACATGCTGTTCTATATAGAAACCCAAAAGACTACCAAAATAACTGCCAGAACTGATAAATGAATCCAGTAAAGTCATAGGATACAAAGCCCATGAACAGAAATATGGTACATTTATATATACTGATAATGAAGCAGCAGAAAAAGGAATTAATAAAACAATCCATTTATAATTGCACCAAAATTAATAAAAGGAACTAGAAATAGATTTAACCATAGAGATGAAAGATCAGTAGTCTAAAAACTATAAAATATTGATGAAAGAAATTGAGGAAGGCACAAAGGAATGGAAAGACATTCCATGTGTATGGGTTGGAAGAACAAATATTGTTAAACTGTCTGTATTATCCAAAGCAAGCTACAGATTTAATACAATCCCTATCAAAATACCGACAGCATTTTTCAGAGAACTAGAACAAACAATTCTAACGTTTGTATGGAACCACAAAAGACCATGAATAGCCACAGAAATCTTGAAAAAGAAACTGCAGATTTCACAATTCTAGACTTTATATTACAAAGCTGTAGTAATCAAAACAGTGTGGTACTGGAACAAAAATAGACACATAGATCAATGGAACAGAACAGAAAACCCAGAAATAAATGCACAATTGTATGGTCAATTAATCTTTGACAAAGGAGGAAAGAATATGCAATGGGAAAAAGTCTCTTCAGCAGATAGTGTGAAAATTGGACAGCAACATGCAAAAAAAAAAAAAAGAAACAGGACCACTTTCCTACACCTTGCACAGAAATAGATTCAACATGGAGGAAAGATCTAAATGTGAGGCCTGAAACCATAAAAATCCTGGAATAGGGCACAGCCAGTAATTTCTCTGACATCAACTATAGCAACATTTTTCTAGATATTACTTCTGAGGCAAGGGAGATAAAAGCAAAAATAAACTATCAGGACTATACCAAAAGAAAAAGCTTCCGCACAATGAATCAACAAAACTAAAAGGCAATCTATGGAATGGGAGAAGATATTTGCAAATGACATCTCCAGTAAAGGGTTAGCATCCAAAATATATAAAGAACTTGTGAAACTCAACACCCCAAAAACAGATAATCCAATTTAAAAATAGGCAGAAAGCAGGGACAGATATTTCTCCAAAGGAGACATCCAGATGGCCAACAGACAAATAAAAAGATGCTCAACACCACTCATCATCAGGGAAACACAAATCAACTCAATGAGCTATTGCCTCGCACTTACCAGAATGTCTAAAATCAACAACACAAGAAACAAATGTTGACAAAGATGTGGAGAAAAAGGAACCCTTATCACCTGGTACTAGTGAGAATGCAAACTGGTGGAGCCATTGTAGAAAACACTTTGGATGCTCCTCAAAAAGTTAAAAATAGTGCTACCCTACAATCCTGTAATGGCACTACTGTGTATTTACGCAAAAAAAATAAAAATAAAAATAAAAATAAAAATAAAAAACACTAATTCAAGAGGATATATGCTATGTTTATTGCAGCATTATTTACAATAGCCAAATTATGGAAGAAGCCCATGTGTCCACCAGTAGATGAATGGATAAAGAAGATGTGGCATAAAAAAAAAAAGATGTGGCATATATATAATTCAGCCATAAAAAAGAATGAAATCTTGCCATTTGCAATGACGTGGATGGAGCTAAAGAGTGTAATTGAAATAAGTCATAGAAAGAAAATGCGTATGATTTCACTCATATGTGGCACTTAAGAACAAAACAAATGAGCAAAGGGGAAAGAAAAGCGAGAGACAACGCAAGAAACAGATTCTTAATTACAGAGAACAAACTATGGTTATTAGACGGGAGGTGGGGGGAGGATGGCAGAAATAGGTGATGGGGATTAAAGAGTACATTTACCATGATGACTACGAAGTGATCTATGGAATTGTTGAATCACTGTATTTTGTACACCCAAAACTAACATAACACTGTATATTCACCATATTGGAATTAAAATAAAAGTTAATAAATAAAAATAAAGAAAAGGAGAAGGAGTTACATGTTGGCATTGCCTAGCTCCGACTGAGAGAAGGGAGTGTTAATCATATTGAACATCACAGTACCCTTATTCAAGGGTTGTAGAGCATCTGAAATATATAATTATTTCCTTTTATTGTGATTAATTTTTTAATAGCAGTCTTTTAGCTTTAGCTGATTTCTCATTACAGAGATTAAACATGTTAAATGTGGCAGCGTTAAAATCTCTGTATCACAACAGGCTAAGTCATGCTGCAGTAACAGCCAAATTCCAAGTCTCAGTGACTTCTGATGGTAAAGTTTTGTTCCTTGCTCACACTGCCATTGAGGGCGGGCAGAGGGCTCTGCTCATTAGTCATTCAAAGAACCAGGCTGATGGAGCAGACATTCTTTCAAAAGTTGCCAGGCACAGTGACAGAGGAAAGAGAACTCTGGAGGGTCTTCCCCCCTGCAAAAAAGTGTTTGCTTCCAATCTAACTCCTCATCAGGACTAGACACATGTCTCAGCCAACCCCTGGGACAAGAAAATATGGTCCTATAGTGTGTCTGGGAGGTGGACAGCAGAAATATTTGGCAAATAGCACGAATGGCTTCCATACCTCCATGTAGTGCTTCTAATTTCCATTACACATTAGTATAGTTTGGTTCTGCACAATTCCTAAGGACCAATCATTCCTGGAACTAACAACAGAATTTATGGACAGGCTAAGCTGGAGGATCAAACCAGGGACAGGCACTTCTCTAAGAAGGCCTATGTTAGCAAGAATACAGTCCCACCAACTGTCTCAGGTCCTCAAAACCCCTATATCTTTGATCCAGTTATTCCACTCTGAAGTGTACTGTTATAAATATCCTAACTTAAATGCTCAACAATAGGTCAGGTACATTGTAGTAAATGCATATGATAGAATAGTTTATAATTTTCTAAATTATAATAATTTATATTTGAGTTACATATATAATTACAATATTATAACATGTTAAACAAAAGATAGAAAATGCTTGTTTTACAATGCTAAGTGATAAGAGCATCCTGTTCTTAATATTTAATTCGTGATCACAAGAATATGAATTATATGAATTTAGAAACTGGAAAGAATTACAATCAGTTTTAATAGTAGTTGTCTTACCAAGTAGGATTGTTCCCCACATTTCTTTTTCTGTATTTTCCACACTTCCTCTAATGAGCATGTATTATTTTCATAACGAAAAACGTAATCACCTTTATTAAAACAAGAGTATTTCTGGTTATAGCAGCCTACACAGGACACCAAAGTCAACTTAGCAAACTCACTCTGAAACTCAGTAGCAATGCCTGAGTTCTTCCCTTCCTCCACAAGGATTTCCTTCTCAGCCTCTCTTCACGTATCCACTCCTGGACTCCAGGCATCACACTCTCCCCACCAGGTTCTCACTCCCATTCCACAGTTATTGGAGTTCGTGTAAAGCCCCAGCTATTGAAAGAACCAGTGAGCAGCTCTGGAAATGTAAAAGTCTATCTACTCATGAGCAAGCTACATGTACCAGTGAGCCAGGGTGTTTCTCCTGGAAGCTTCTGCTGACCTGACCCCTGAAGAACCTTTGGAGTGACATGGAACTTAGCTCTTATTTTCAGCTCTGCATATCCAAATTCTTGAGTCTCATTCACAACCTCCCCCAGGCTCGGCATCTTCAATTGTAGAATGGGAAAAGAAGGCTCATGCCATGTGAAATTAAACTGTATTCTTTCCTTCCAGTTCTGCTCTATCCAGACTCTACCTGCCACATCCACTACAGATCCTCCTTAACTTACAATTGAGTTACATCCTGATAAATCCATTGTAAGTTAAAAAATCTTAAGTTGAAAATGCATTCATCTAACCTCCTGAACATCATAGCTTAGCCTAGCCTGCCTTACACATGCTCAAAACACATTAGTCTATGGTTGGACAAAATCATCTAAAACAAATCTTTTTATAATAAAGGTTTGAGTATCTCTCATAATCTATTAAATGCTGTACTGAAAGTGAAAACAGAATGATTGTATAGGCACAGAATGGTTGTAAGGGGTACCAGTTGTTGGCCCTCATGGTCACACAGATGGTTGGGAGCTCTGGCATCACCAGATAGACTGAGCATCATTGGACAGTATCACACACACATCCCTAGCCCAAGAAAAGATCAAAACTAAAAATTTGAACTGCAGATCTATTGAATGGATATCACCTTTCGTACCATCATGAAGTCGAAAATTGTTAAGTCCAACCATTATAAGCTGGGGATCATCTGTCTTATCTCTTTCACCTTTTGACTTTCTAATTATTGTACTTTTTTCAAATTTACTACCTCCTTTCAGCTGGTCCATAAGGACCAATAACTCTATAACTATTTGTAGTAATCTATAAGGCCTGGTTCAAATGCCTAAAGCACAGACAAAAGCTATAGTCCTACTGTTAATTCTCCCTCTGTCTTTCTACCCAAAGAAATGCCTAATTATTGGCCAAAAGAGAAAGCTTTGAACTGTATCCGCAAAACATTTTTTTGAAAAGATGCATTGTTGCCCCAAGCCTTCTCTGTTTTGGGAATTTTGTCTTTTTTTTTTTTTTTTTTTTAATCCTAATTCACCTGTGAAAGAAAACCAATGTGGCAAATGAAGGAGCCAATCCTGAACATTCTTAGGGTCTAAAGTCTGGCCATTTCCCACTTCATCCTCTTTTGCTCATGGGCATTTAAGAGCAAGTGTAACATTGTTGGGGAATGCAATAAAAAGATCACAGATTGAATGGTGCCTGGATTACTCAATTGGTTGTGTCTGGCTCTTGGTTTTGGTTCAGGTCATGGTCTCAGGGTCCTAGGATTGAGCCCCATGTTGGGCACCATGCTGAGCCAGGAGTCTGCTTGAGGTTCTCTCTTCTCCTTCTGCCTTTTCCCATTCTCTATCCCTAAAATAAACAAAATAGATAAATCTTTAAAACAAAACAAAACACCTATTTACCTGTGAGCTGGACCCAGACACTCAGAGTCTCCCCACCCCCATCCTTGGAATGTGGGTTTGTTTGCCTTTTCACTCCCAGAGGCTTATGTCCAAAGACATAGCCTTGAGATGGTGATATGATGTTGAAAATAGCTGCATGGTAAATGTGATTAAACCCAATTAGGGCCTCTTCAGAACCTTTTAAGATTTAGAGGGCGGGTGTGGGGCTCCATTCATCTTGCTGTTGCCCATGACAAGCCTCACCTATAAGTCCCCTTTGTTATTGTTAAAACTGCTACCTACCAAACTGGAGTGACATGCCTCTTTCTTTGCCTCTCCCTGCCCTCTACCTATGGGGGTCTGTTTTCAAATTACACTGGTGGAGCTCCCTGGAGAATTGTGAATCTACATATACTTGGACCAACCAATACATAAATGGCTCCTTATCTCTGCCTAAACATGAGATTATCCTAAACGAAGGAACTCCTGGTGTCCCTAAAGTCAGAGAAGTAAAATTCCACAGGTCATCTTTCCATTAGAACATCAGATTCCCTTTCCTGTCTGTACTTAGGTAATAATTGTCAGATCTTGTACCTTTGGGCAGCAAGCACAGGAAGAAAGCTGTCCCAGGTCCAACACCTGGATGTAAGCTGGAGTGATACGCAGCACTCCTACAGCATCAAACCTCTTTTTGGTTAAAAGTAAACTTGACACAAAAGTAAGCTTTCAAACATAAAGTAAACATTTTGCTTAAGCACAGGTTGTTGGAACTCTTATTTTTTGCTTTGGGCCATTGGTACTCAGTTCTGGCTCTCATTCAAATAATCTGGGGAGCTTTCACAAAAATATCCATAACTGGATCCCATTTTTAACTACTTAAATTAGATTTCCTTGAGGGTAGAACTGGGCACTGGTAGTGTTTCAAGCTTCCCAGTTTACTTTTCTGCGCACCCAGAGTGAAGAGCCATAGTTCTCTCAATAATAATCCATTTTAACTTCAAATAATCTCATTGTTAGGAAAATATTCCTTAGATCAAATCTAAATCTTTTTCTGTGGCTTAAATATTTAGTCCAGTAATTCATAACCTATTCTTCAATCCCTAGTTTAATAATTTTTTATTTTGGTCTTGGCATTCTTAATAATAACAGTGCATGGTAGTGAGCCTCTATACCCAACAGGTGCCAATAACACCTAGTTATGAAAACTAAAAATGTCCCCAGACATTCCCCAATGTCCCCCGAGGAACAAAATCACCCTTGTTGAGAACCACTGATGTAGGCCTGCCATCTGCAGTTTTCCAGAGAGATGTTAGGACTGCTGTTGCAATCGGTGGGGGGATTTATTTATTTTGGTTTGCACCATTACTCAATAGGCTATTTATGTAGAAAGAAGATACTTTATTTATTATGTTCCATTTTGCCTCAGAAAAAAAAAATATGAGGCAGATCTTTTATAAAAAGAACTTCCATGAATTGAACTCATTGAAATAAAAAGAGTAGCTAACTAACAGGAATATTTAGTTGGCAATTATGTAAACTGGCAGCAGTTCTACAGTGGGCAATTGAGGCAGAAATTAGGAGTGTCACTAATAAAGGAACCAATGACTCAGAAGAAGGGGAATGTTATACACTTACTCATAAACACTTGCGGAGCACTGGCTCTGAGCTAGGTCCTGATGGCATGGCATCACCCTTCAGTCCTGGGGCCATAGATCTCTAACTTTAAGAGTCACAATGTTTACACTGAAAGTAGACCACCATAAGATAGGAAGTGCTAGAGTGAGGATCCCCAAAGGCTCATCCTGATGGATGAACAGAAAGAAGAGCCGTGATGATGGGGAGGAGCCTGATGGACAAGTAGAGATGACTTCCCAGAGGATGCGAAGTTTTAACTGAATCTTAACACATAAGCAGACATCTGCCAGGTCAAGAAGATGTGGGAAGAATGTCCCAGGGAGAGAGAGAGTGGCATGGGCAAGGAAGGGATTGAAATTCACAGAATGTACAGGTCTCTTTGGGGACTGTGGGTGGCTTAGTATGTCTGGGTCCTAGTGGGGGTCATGTTGTGAGATACAACCAGATAGAGAAGTAGGATCCAGATCATAAACAGCTTCCTGGCCAGAGGCTGGACTTATTCTAAAGGCATCTGCGAGCAACTGAAGGATCTGAATCATGCAAACAACAGATACCCTGACGTCTTGCATTTGAGGAATGTAGTAGTGCTGAGGAGGTAGCCCATATATATATGTCAGACCTGAGGATGGGCAGGTCAGGTGAGACAAGTGAGATATGGGGAGAAAGCCTAGAAGGGAAGGAGGAGAGGGTGACAGATTCGTCGCCTGGCTAAATGTCAGTGAGAGCCATGGCATGTGTGAGAGAAAGAGGCCAAAAATTTCCAAGATTGGATTCCCAGGATTGAGAGTATGTGGGAGGACTGATAGTTAGGAATGGAGAAGGGCTGAACGACTGGATGTCCCAAAGTAATCAGAGAACAGAGTAATGGAAATAAAGGGTTGGGTAGGGAAGGACAGTTGATTGTAAAGAGAGACCTGGAGACCTTGTGATATTTTAACAAGATCCAGGGTGTAAACATTGGAATGGGTGGCTGGTGATGAATGGAAATGCAGGTCAAGGAAAGTGAGAAGGTTAAGGAAACTAGGATGTCTGATAGGTCATTTATATGGAGCATGATAATTCATAAGAATAGTAGGTCTTGGGTAGAAAGGGAATATGTTACCACAGATAGAAAGGTCTTTACTGGTCATGTCCAAGTGAATAACAGGATTCATTATTGCCTCAATGTAGCTAAGATGACATAGATATCAAAGTGAGGATGATAGGATAATAAAAAATGAGGAAATAGTTGTCAGAAATTTAAGAAACATGTTCAACATGATTTGGAAAGTATTTTTCACTTGGGTGTTTAGAGTATGAGAAAAGATGACCCCAGTCTTCGGTAGCAGAAGTAGTGTTTTATTTACAAACTTATGCAGGTTGGGAAGGGTTGAGAACTGAAGAGTGGTAAGGATGGTTAACTTTGCTTTTGAAGAAGTAGGAGGTTATCCAGGAGAAAGGCAGGGACACCAGTTAGAAGCCAAGATTATAGAATTCGTGGTCTGGTGAAGCAGGTCAATTAGAAGGGGCATCTGGTTTGCCTTTCCTCTATTGCAGTGGGGCATGATGGGGAAATAAGACACCAGCTCTGTTCACAAAAGGCTGCCTTGAATCACTCAGCCAACACTATTATTCATTGCTAATGAAACTTAAATGGACCAGGTCTGCTGCTTCTTGTACAGAAGTTCTTCAAGGAGGAGGAGAGTAGGAAAAAAGTAAATGGAGCATGCAAACTGCAGCTACTCTTCCTTGGAATTTTGCATGGTACGTGGCTTTCAATCCAGGTGGTGGCACTATTCTTTAAGTTTAAAAAGGGCCCTTGAAAGCAGGGCTGCCTAAAGTCAAGGATAGAAAAACTCCACCAGTAGAGCAATAATTGCATCAAGAGGAACTTTTTTGTCTCCCTTAGCAACATCACAGGGTTTTATACTAAGAAGTGGTGCCCCAGGAGTCTAAGTGTAGGGGAAGACCCGCCCCTTTAAGTGATGTGTGGCTTGACTCCGTGTTAGGAAGGAAGTGCTAGAGATAATTCTGCTGGGACATGAGCCTTGTAACTGCAGGGAATCTGTTTTGCTCTTGCAAATTTGTGATATATAGAAAGTTTCCATTTCTTCTTATGCCTAAGAGCAAATGAACTTAATTTTGACAGAGCCTCAAGCAACTCCATACGAGGTTCTAAGAATCTTCAGCTTCAGAATAGAGTATTATTAATTTTATTTGTAGGTACCGCTATGGCAAAATTCAGCCAAGATTTACTTGCGGCTTGGTTGAGTGGGAAGCAAGATCTGTATGTGTGTGCATACAAATATGTAATGTGAATATGATTACATATCACACATAAAATATATAAAATGAAAAAGTATATATTATACGCACATGTATTCTATCTATATCTCTATCTATACCCATAACCTTATCCGCATCTATATCTCTAATCTTTTGCTCCTGGAGATGATGCCCTTAAACTCCTATAAAGAAGAAACAGGATTAGATTACTAGATTGGAAACAAAGACTAAAATTTGCTGTGATCATAAGCAACTTAACTAAGCTTTCTGTCCCTACTTTATGGTACCCCTAACAGAGGAGAAAGAAAAGAGCTCCTCTTTCATCTTCAGCAGCTGCACATGCTTGTTGGTAAATTGTCATCTTCACTGATGTGGTTCCTCACCTGTGCACCTGGGGCCACCCTAACTGCTCTCTCACCTGCAGACTCCCCTATCCAGTCATTCAGAATCTCAACTTTCTTACTGACTCTCCATTCTCCCTCTTCACTTTGGCTGCACTGGCCTAGGCACAGCCACAGTCTCCCTGTTTTCAGCTTCTCTTTCATGCTTGCCAGTAAAGGTATGTCTCTGAAACAAAGGTCTGATCATTTCATTCTCTTGCATAACAACTTGCTTTTTCTTCTCATTTACAGGATAAAAATCTAAATTTCCTAGTGAAATGTCCAGCTCTTGCCAACCTTTCCAAGTCCCTTTAACATACTTGTTACCTGAAGACCTCATTTTCTTTCATATATTTTCAAGACTTACTATTTGCCTGGAAGTTGTTCCTTCCCAACTTCCTTGCCGTGCCAACCTCCTACTCATGCTCTAAAACCCCATTCACATAAAGTCTATTCTGTGAATCCTCTTCTGACTTTGGGAACCATCAACCAAGGCAGTGATTCTTTCTTCTGCTTCAATATCCCCTCTATAGTCTATTTTCTTGTGGTTGGTTGGTTGATAAGAATGCACATGTTCTATCTGTTTTTAGTAAAGCTTTTTGCACGCAGAAGCCACATACTACCTTTGTATTGAGCACATCAATAAATGAGGTGATGAATGGCTGGCTACTTCTTGAAGTAATTCCACTCCATATGAGACACCAATGGTACAAAAGTGAAATACAATCCAAGCTTGTGGGTGAGCAAAAATATTCTATGAACACTAGACTGAAACGTCAGTTCCCAAGCCACACTATTGTTCTACAGAAAACCTAAGGATTACACTACAGTGGACTTCTCTGAAATAAAAGCAAAGTGAAACTCTTCATTTGGATACACGATGTGGATACTCACTGGCTGTTAAAGATGAATAATTAAAGAGGTAGGAAGAATTCTGAGATGACCCCCTTCGGATTCTCCTTTCCCCACTCATCCCATATTATCACCTCCACAGCGTAGGTGGGACTTGTGAACATGACGGATGTCACATACATGATTACATTACCAATCAATGGACTTTGAATTAATACAAAAGAAGATAATCGGGGTGGGCCTGACTCAATCAGGTGAGACCTTTAAAAAGGACTGGTCACTTTTTGAAGTCAGAGAGATGAAAAGCATGACAGGGATTCGATGCAAGGGAGAATCTCCATTACTGGCTTTGATGATGGAAAGAGCCACATAGCAAGGACCAGAGAACAGCCCCTGGTAGCTGAGAGTGGTCTTCAGTCAACAACCAGCAGAGATCTGAATTCTGCCAACAACCCTCATGATCTTATGAACAATCTTTCCTCTGGACAAGCCTAGATGAAGACACAGGTCCACTAACACCTTCATCTCAGCCTCTCAGACTTTGAGCAGAGATCCCAGTTAGGCTGAGCCCAGACTTCTGACTTATAGGACTGTGAAATATTAAATAGCTGTGGTTTTAAGTTGATAAATTTGTGATAATTTGTTGCATAGTAATAGGAACCTAACAAAAAAAAAAAGTAGGGTAAGTAACAGCAGGACGAGACTCTCTGAATATGTATGTGGAGTTATTTGTTGATAGTATTTAATTCAGTGTACTGTAGTATCTCCTGAACTGGTTGCCATATGATGGTGAGCGTTCCACTGCCTGGCCCTCAAAAATAAAAGAAAAAAGAGAGAAAGCTCTAATAAGAAGCACTGGGCTAAACAGTGGGAATAGTTCTTTACTGGCAGGTGATGTAGGGGTTTTAATTATACAAATGCACACCATGAATCTGCAAGATAGAATGGAATGTTTCCATATTTGACTGTGGCACCTCTCATGTGTGCATGCATGCATGCATGCATGTGTGTGCATGCACGTGTGTGTGTGTGTGTGTGCGTGTGTGTGCTATTGCGTGGTAGACTGCTGTAAAGTAGATCATAGTTTGGGATATTGGTGTTTGGCGTCCAGTTATAGTTCAAAGTGCTGAAGGAAAAATAACTGTCAATGTAGAGTTTTATACCTATTAAACTCTCATTCAAGGTTGAAGTAAAAATAAAAACATTTTCAAATAATAAAGACTTGGAGATTTTACCAGCCACAAATTTTCAGGGACTTTTAGATGAATAAAATCATGGCATCAGATTAATAAAAAGAGACATAAAAATCATTTACACATAGCATATAGCCTCTGACAAGGACAGGATCTTTGTCAGAACATTCATTTGTGTGCATTTTGTATATATTTTTATGAACAACTTCATAGAAATACATAGAAAACATATATAATAGGTACTTTCTAGAAAAATTTTAAAACAGATTCAAGAGGAAACAGGAAACCTGAATAAATAATATTAAATAATTGAGTTAGTAGTCAAACATTTTGTCACCAAGTCACTTTACAAGTAATTTTTACTAAAACTTCTGGGAATAGATTATCTAATATAAACTGTTCAAAGAAATTAAAGATTATAAAAAAGAGGATGCCTGGGTGGCTCAGCAGTTTAGCGCCTGCCTTCAGCCCAGGGCATGATCCTGGAGTCCTGGGATCAAGTCCCACATCAGGCTCCCTGCATGGAGCCTACTTCTCCCTCTGCCTGTATCTCTGCCTCTCATGAATAAATAAATAAAATCTTTAGAAAAAGATTAAGAAAAAGAGTCAGCTACCCAAATGATCTGCTGAGGATAAGACATCTTTGATACAAACTCTATAATGGTACAAGAAAATTGAAGACATCTTATTTACATATATAGCTGCAAAAATCCTAAATAAACGTAGCTGCAAATCAAAAACAGCATTTGTATGAAAAATATCAACTGTGTCTTTCAGGCTGAGGACTACCTGTGTGACCATTCCTCTGAGATTAGAATCCCTTTTCTCCTCATTCATTCCTAATGTTTTCCTAGAGGGTGCATAAAACTTTGAACATTCATTTTCTATGCTAACTTTATCTTTGTACTAAAAAAATTTTTCTGATTTCATTTTCCTCACTTATATTAAAATATATTTTATCTTGCTATATTGTATGCATTTTATATGTTTCCAGGACAAGAGAGGTGACTATTTAAAAGGGTATATATATGCTGTGTGGCCTCAGATTTGGCATTTATGTGCTCATAGGAAAAGTCAGGTCACTAAAGGCTCCATATCCAAAGAGCTGGTCCAACAACTAGGGCCAGACTCCCTCCTCTTGCACCATCCAGTGGATTTGACAACTGTTTTTTCATGTTATATGTGGGCTGCATGATATCATCCCCTTTCAATCACTCTGTAAATCACTGGACTTGTGCTGTCTTGCTTCTGTCTGTATGTCTCTTTTACAAATGCACTAAGTTATACCCATACCTAGTAATACCTCTTTTAAGTATAATGGTTCTTTAGCCAAAGATGTATATAAATAGCTGCCTAAGTGTTTACCAGAAGACTATTCAACATAAATATATTCTCTTTAAAACAAACAAAACCCCCCAAAATGTGAGATTAGCTGATTAATCATGGTAGTGCCATAATAATAATTTCATAATACATGAAATCAATAGCCTAACACAGTAATACAGTTATAATAAAACTGCAAATTAAAGTCATTGATAAAATGACAAGAACTCTATTGATTTTCTCCTGATATTTTTTAACATTAAAAATACTGCTGTCTATATTTGCTTTTGTTCATATATCTTTATTAATTGTTTTCCAGGTTAATTACCTAAAGCACTGAAAAAGCTGACAAAGCTGAACAGATTAAAGCCTGACAGGAGTTGGGATTTGTCCCTAGGGCACAGGCATTACTTCCTGCAAGGCAAACATGAGGGAGGCAAAGATGGGGATCTGCTGTAGGCCCCCTAAAAGGAGAGGATCATTGTCAGATGATGGGCCTTGCTGAAGCAGAATTTCTGACAAATGAATAAGGAAAGAGAGCCCACAGGATTTGGATCTATGGTTTAGCCCCACTAGCTTTTTTTTTTTTTTCCATTCTTTAAAATAAATGTGAGCATCTTGTATGGCTATGCATACTACCTCTTAAATTCCCCAAAGCATCTCTCCTCTGGCCCTCCCTCATCCCTTATCCTTGTCTTCCTTGGTTCCTAAATCCTCCTCTTTGACTTACCTGTACTTGATTTCTTCACTTCTCAAGTCATTATGCTTGGAAATCCACTTAGGTTTGTTTCTTACTAACTCCAGTCTCACCTTTGATTTTGGTATCAGCCCTATTGGATGACATTAGCTTAACAAATTTCAATCAGTGAAAGAGGCACTACCCAATTCTGTCTCTGATTTGTATTTTTTGCAAGTTTTCTTGGTATAAATACTTCTACACAGATAACTTCACTAAATGCTGGGGAGAGATGTGCATAGTGGCCTCTGTGAGCCCACATGAGTTGGCTCTAGCACACTCTGACCCCACCAAAGGATGTGCTGAGCCAGTCCTCAGCTCACTCTATTTCTCCATGAGAAATTAAAAGGCATTGGGTTTTACTACATTCTCAAAACCTCCACTTCTACTTATTTCCTCAGTTTTCAATGTTGCTAACAGATAAGACATACTTCAGCCAGCTGACATCAAACTAGGTGCCTCTAAGTTCAGTGCATGAGTCTCAGGTGTCACCTGGGAACCAGAGGCAGTACCACTGGAGTCGAACCCCTTGTGTTTTTATGTAGGTATTCCATTCATGAGTTCCTTTCAGAAAAGTGTTCAGCTCCTGGTTTAATCAACAAAAATAACTGATTTGGTGCTTAGATGATTGTTGTCTATATCAGGGAACTTAAAAAAATCTTTTAAGAAACTATAGTCCTGGGACAGGACTGTTGGCTAGGGCTTGTCTCATACTCACCACCAGTGCCCATCTTTTGCATTTTGACGAATGTTTTTTCCCCCATAAATGTGATTTTGTGTTCATGAAACTGTTCACCAAGTCCAGGCTAAAAGTATAATTTAACTTCTGGCTAAATTACCTTTCAATTTCTAATCAATCAGGACTGACGTTAACACTCAAGTTTAAGCCAACAAGAGTTTGGTTAAAACGGGTTAGGGCTCACTGATTACAGTAAACATCTAGCGATTGTCCTTACAGATCATGGGCCTTAGCCAGGCTCCCTTATTTATCTCTAGAGGATCAGGCTTGTAGACTAACCTGGTCCACTTGCTCTGCTTGGTCCGTCGGGTTTTTGGCAATCTCTCTGACAGTGAGTCTCATTCTTACCTACTTCTGATGTTCCTGGGTGATTAAATGTGAGAACTCTGGTAAAAACCTATTAGAACTTGGCATCTAGAAGAATACTCTAAATGGTGAGCCCATGCCTGACTCTTATGCGTTTATGCCCACATCTGACCCCTCCAATTGTCAGGATAGTGGTTTATGGTTTGCTTAACTGTAAGGTAATGTTTTGGTTACTGGTACCTACTCTGGACTCCTAGCCAGCCCCAGCGCTAGAAGCTGTCCTGAGCTACCTGCACCAATTGAAGTTCCTCTCACATGCTAGAGCCCTATTTTAAGTGCATGGTGGCTGGGGGTATATTGAAGGGACCCACTAGACAAAAGTGAAGCATAATGGCTAATTACATCTACACCTATACCTCTCCGTGTTCACCAGAAGCCACCATTCTGGTCCAACTTCATCATTTCCCACCTAGCTTCTGCAACTGCCTCCTAACTGATGCTCTTTCTCCCCTTCCTCCCTCTCAATCCACCCCCAGCATACGTGGATTGTGAGTCTTATTTGTTCCATACCTCACCAGCATTAGTTTTTGTCCATTTCCTTCATGTTAGCCATGCTGGTGGGTGTGCAGTGGTATCACACTGCACTTTTAATTTTTAGTCCTGGATGACTAATGAAGCTGAACATCTTTTTATATATTTATTGGCATTTGGACAACCTCCTTTGTGAGGTGCCTGTTCAAGTCTTTGGTCCATTTACCTGTTAGTGTCTGTCCTTTCCTTCTTGATTTGTAGAGGTAGTGTGTGCATTCTAGATACTGGTTCTTTGCTATCTAGATAGTTCAATATATTTTCCCACTCTTTGGCTTGCTCTTAATGTAGAATTTTGATGAACAGACATTTGTAATTTCAATGTCATCCAATTAACCAAGCCTTTGCATTATGGTTAATGCTTTCCATATTCTGCTTAAGAGCTTTTTTTTTTTGGCTTCCACAAGGTCATAAAGGAGTTCTCATATGTTATGAATTAGAAATCTTATTGTTAAAGTTTCATATCTAGATTTACAATTTATTGGGAATTGATTTTTGTGTGTGATATGAAACTGCATTTAAGATTCATTTTTTAAAATATGGATAGCACATTGACTCAACACCAAACTTTGAACAGGCTATCCTTCCCTTACTACATTGCAGTATCACTATTGTCATAAAACAGTGATGTTATGTGTGTACCCAATTTGTTATTCTAATCTATTCAATTAGCTATTTGTCTATTCTAAGCCAATGCATGCTATCTTAATTCCTTTAGCTTTATATCTATTATGGCATCTGGAAGCATAAGTCTTTTTGCTTTGTTTTTTTTTTTTTCAAGATTTCCCTGCCTATTCTTGGCCTTTCCTATTTCTATCTCGATTTAGAATTGCTTGTCAAGTAACATTAAAAATACCTCTTAGAATTTTGATTGGGATTTCACTGAATCCACAGATCAACTTGAGACTGAATTGACACCACACAATATTGGATTTTCTAATAATATCTCTTCTTTTATTTAGGCTGTTTTAAATTTCTCTTAGACATGTTGCAGTACTTAGTAAAAAGGCCTTTTACATTTTTGTTAGATTTATTCCTAGGTATTTGATGTTTTGTGGTGCTACTGTAAATAGTATCTTTTAAACAATTTTATTTTCTATTTGCATGTAGAAATACAGTTTGTGTTCATATATTAACCTTTTATTTATTTAGTGACCTTGTTAAATTCACTTATTAATTATAACAGTTTATTATTTTACACTGCTCACTTATACAGCAATGTTATTTGAAAAGAAGTACAGTCTTCCTTTCCAATTCTGATATATTTTCTTTCTTTCTTTTTGCCTTATTACATTGGATCTTTGGTAAAAGATTAAATAGAAGTGGCTAAAGCATGTATCCTTATCTTGTTCTCAATTTTAAGGTAAAGTATTCAACATGATGTTTACTGTAGATTTTATTCTTAATATTTTAAATCCTCTATCAGAGTGAAGAAGTTCTCTTCCGTTTTTTGAAAGTTGTTAAAAAATTAGGAGTGAATATTAAATTTTGTCTACATTTTCTGGATCTACTGAGATAAACATGATTTTTCTCCTTTATTAAATTTAAATAATTTTTATTTATTAATTTTTTTATAAAGATTTTATATACTTTTTAATTTTTTTATATTTTTTATAAAGATTATATATATATATACACAGAGAGAGGAAGAGAGAGAGGCAGAGACAGGAGAAGCAGGCTCCATGCAAGGAGCTGGATATGAGACTAGATCCTGGACTCCGGGATCACGCCCTGAGCTGAAGGCAGAGGCTCAACTGCTGAGCCACCCACGTGTCCCAAATTTAAATAAATTTTAATAGCATGCTTAAAATGAATACATCAGAAGACAGCTAGCTATTGTTTTAAAAAAATCCAAATTCTGGCAATGTCCAGAAAAATGTAAAAGGATTCTTTATGATACGGTTGAATTGTGAAAACTTGTTCACTGAAATAAGAAACTGGAGGTCTTTGACTTAAATGCAGCTATAGTCACTCCAATAGTGGTGAGAAACCTTACCACCTTTCTGGCTGGGTGAACCAGGCAAAGGAGCCTGCTCTAATCAGCATCACCAAAAAGTGAAAGAATGCCAGAAAGAAGAAAGGCAAAGAAGGAAAATGCCAAATTATTATTATCATTTTTTTGAAACTTAGCCCAAGTTTCTGGCTGATTGTAGAATCATAGATGCACAGGGAAAATGAAATCAGTTTGGAGTTAGGTCTTAAAGAACTGAACTGAAATCTGAACTGCTACCTATCACATTCACGGCAGTGTGGCCTAAGTTAACTGCCTGCAATCACAAAAACAACAAAATAACAAATAACAACAACAAAGACACATATGTTAGAATTATAAGAAAAGGGCTTTAAAGCATCTATTTCAACTACACTCAGTGAGGTAAAGGAAAATATACTTGTCATGAACAAATAGCAAATATCATCAGCAAAACATAAATAATATAATATAAACAAGACCAAACTGTAATTTTAGAATAAAAAAATCTAATCTACGAAATCTAATCTATGAAAAAAAATCATTGAATAGAGATAATAATAAAATTGAGGTGGTAGTAAAATTGAAGAAAGCTCAATAGTAATGATCCAATTACAAGAAGAGAGAGAATTGCCTTAGAGACCTGAGGGACAATACCTAAAGGTCTAGCATATAATACGTGGAGTCCAAGAAAAAAGGAGAGAGAGCATTCAACAGAAAAATATTATAAGAAATGATGGCCAAACTTCACCAGTTTGATGAAAACATAAGTTTATAGATCCCAGAAGTTCAGTGAGCCAATAGAATAAATTAGAAGAAAACTGTTATGAGTTGAATCGTGTTGTTACCCAAAAAATGTGTTGAAGCCCTAAACATGAGAATGTAATCACATTTGGAAATAGTCCTTGTGATGTAATCAAGTTAGAATGAGGTCATTAGAGTGGGCGCTAATCCAATGTGTCTGTTGTATTTATAAGAAGAGAGGAATATGGACACAGAGGCATATGGTGAGAACACCATGTGAAGAAGGAGGCAGAAATTAGAGCAACACATCTATGAGCCAAGGAATGACAAAGACTGCCAGCATCACCAGAAGCTAGGGCAGAGGCAT
Organism: Vulpes lagopus; assembly: GCF_018345385.1. Lineage (NCBI taxonomy): Eukaryota > Metazoa > Chordata > Mammalia > Carnivora > Canidae > Vulpes > Vulpes lagopus. The sequence goes on from NC_054834.1 coordinate 6,698,984, forward strand.
GGAACAGATTCTCCTTCAGAGCAATCAGAAGAAACCAACCCTGCTTACTCTTTGATTTTGGACTTCTAGTCTCCAGAACTATGAAATAATATGTTTCTGTATATGGCAGCCCTAAAAAAGTTATATAAAAACCATACCTAGGAATGTTGTAATCAAACTTGAAAACCAAAGATAAAGGGACAAACTTGAACTAACCAAAGAAAAATGACACCTTCCATACAGGAGAGCTGGGATTCAAATTATTGCTGATTTCTTACTATAGACTATGGGGACAATAACACAGGAGAACTACATTTTTAAAGTGTTGGGGGGGAAAATACCAGTCACCCAGAATTTTATATTCAGTAAAAATATCTTCCAAGATGAAGATGAAGTTAAAACATTCAGCTAAACAAAAAACTAAGAGAACTTCCCCCTAGACTCGCTCTGCAAAAAATGCCAAGGGAGGGATTTCATGCCGAAGGGAAATAATACCCAAAGGAAATTCAATCTTCAGAAATGAATAAAAAGCATTAGAAATAGGGAACAAATGGGGGAAGCTAAGAGACTATACTTTTTGTTAACTTCTTTAAAATACATATGTCTGATCCTTTTTTATCAGAGAGGAGGAGAGGAGGGAGAGAGAGAATCTTAAGCAGACTACACACCTGGTGTGGAGCTTGATGTGGTGCTTGATCTCACAACCCTGAGATTACAACCTGAGCTGAAAGCAAGAGACAAGTCGCTTAACTGACTGAGCTACCCAGGTGCCCCTAAATACATGTGTCTGTTTATTTGTTCTTTTTTTTTTAAAGATTTTATTTATTTATTCATGAGACACAGAAAGAGAGAGAGAGACAGAGACAGAGAGAGAGAGGCAGAGACACAGGCAGAGGGAGAAGCAGGCTCCATGCAGGGAACCCTATGCGGAACTCCATCCCGGGATCACACCCTGAGCCAAAGGCAGATGCTCAATAACGGAGCTACCCAGGAGTCTTGATTTCATTTTTTTTATGGTTTCCCTAGCTGTGCATATATAGTCCCTTGGCCAGTAGTTCCTCTAGTGCTTTGGTGGAAACTTCTGCCACATAGTTGCTGAAGGAAGATGTTCAGCAGCACAGTATTCATGAAAGCACAATGTAGGTGAGGCCACCACTGACTCTTTACCTGGCTTTAACAGGGCTCAGTGTCCCCCAAAGAAACATCTCTATCCTTAACTTGGCACACTTGGCCTTAAAACTGGTCTTGGAGCACCTGGGTGGCTCAGCAGTTGAGTGTCTGTCTTTGGCCCAGGTCTTGATCCCAGAGTCCTGCAGTGGAGTCCCACATCAGACTCCCTGCATGGAGCCTACTTCTCCCTCTGCCTGTGTCTCTGCCTCTGTCTCTCTGTGTGTCTCATGAATAAATAAATAAAATCTGAAAAAAAATAAAGCAAGAACTATAACATAATCATGTGGGGCTTATAATGTATTGTAACTACAACTATAACAACTATAACAACTATAACATGAAGGATCATGGGCACAGGTGAATGCAGGTAAGTACTGTTGAGATATCACCACATTTTTGTGAAGTGGTATGATATTAAGTCAACGTAGATAATGAAAACATAAGAAGGTATATTGTAGTCCCTAAAGCAACCACAAAGAAAGTAATGCAAAAAATGTATAGCTAAAAATCCAATAGATGAATTAAAATTCTAGAAAGTATTCAAATAATACAAAAAGAAAGCAAGAAAACTGAAAAGAATAAGACAGAAAACAGAGAATAAAAAATAGATCTAAATACAACTATATGAATAATTACATTAAGTGACAACGAACTAAAGATTCTTATTTAAAGGCAGAGATTATCATAGTAGGTGAAAAACTGTCTACAGGATATGTGCCTTTTTCATATCTTGAAAATATCTTGAAATTAAAGGACAAAAATAGGTATACCATTCAGATATCTAACATAAGACGGCTGGAATTCTATATTAATGTGAGATAAAATAGCCTTCAAGATGAAGGGTATTTCCAAAGATAGGATATTTCAAAGAGATGTATTTCATAATGTCAAAAAAGCTAATTCATCAGGACCACATTACTTTGCAGGTACCTAACCAGAGAACCTCAAAATATATAAAGCAAAAAGTTGGTGGATTTGGAGAGATAGATAATTCCATGATCATAGCAGGGGATTTAATCATCCTTTCCTCAGCAGTTCATAAAAAGCTAGTCAATAATAACAGTACCTTGAATTTGATTTTTACAGACTACTACATAAAACAATAGAATACATATTCTTTCTGAGTGCACGTAATAAATCCACCAAAATATATCATATGTTGGACTGTAAGACATGATTCAATGTATTTAAATAGGTTGAAATCATACCAGGTATATTTTCTGACCACAATAAAGTTGAATTAGAAATCAGTAACAAGAAAATATTTAAGAAAACCCTAAAGTTTGGACTTTGCCCAGTCCATTTCAAAATAATCCATGGGTCAAAGAAGGATATTAGAAAATATGTTGAATTGGATGATGATAAAAGTGAAAATATATAAATTTTATGGAATGCAGCTAAACTACCACTTGGAAGAAAATTAATAGCTATATATGATCACATTAGAAAGAAAAATAATTGTAAAATGTTACATTAAGAATCTAGGAACAGAAGAGCAAAATAACCCTAAAGTAAGTAGAAAGAAGGCAACAAAAGGGAGAAAAAAATTAGAGTAGAAATAGAAAACAAAGAAAAATAGAGAAAATTATCAATGTCAAGAGCTTTGAAAAAAAACTTGAAAGAACTTTCAAGTTCTTTGAAAAAAAATCAACAAAACCCATAAACCCATATCTACATCTGAAACTAATGATGTACTTACTATATGTTGGCTAATTGAATTTTAAAAATTCATATCCAGATTAGTTAATAAAAAAAGAGAAAATGCAGTTCACCTTTAAAAAATGAGAAAAGTACAACCCTTAATAAATTTACATACATTAAAGGACAATAAAACACTGTTTGGAACAATCCTATAAAAAATAGCATGAAGAAAAATGTCAGTATTTCTTGAGAGACACAAATTACAACAGCTTATGTATGTAAAAATAGTTAACCTGAAAGGCCTTATTTCTATTTTTAACATTTTCTCACACATTTTAAAACTGCAGTGTAACTCATATATTCACTCATATATTCTATTAAACAGTTAAAGAAGAAACGACAATTATACACAAATCCTTCCAGAATATATAAAAGAAAGAAAACTTCAAAACTCATTTCATAAAATCAGATTACAATCTTACCAAAACCAGACTAATACAAGAAAACTATAGATCAATATTCTTCATGAATGTACATGCAAAAATCCTTAATAAAATATTAGTAAAAGAAACCCAACAATACATAAAAATAATGATACATTTGGCCCAGTAGAATTTATCTTAGGAATGCATAGTTGATCTAATATTAGAAAATCAATCATGGTAAATTACCGTATTAATAGAATAAAGGGGAAACATTATGGAATCATTTCAACAGGTGTAGAAAAAGTATTTAACCAAATTTAACATAATCTATGATTTTAAAAAGAGCTCTCAGCAAATTAGGAATAGAAGGACACATTCTTAAGCTGATGAAGAGCATCTATACAAAAAAATCTAGTATCACCATACTTTGTGGTGAGTTATTAAATGATTTTGCCCTAATATCAGTAATAAAGCAGAGATACCTTCTGTGACCCCTTCAACTCAACATTGTATTAGAGGCTCTGGACATTGCGATAAGGTAAACCTCAAAACAAACAAATTAAGAGCATATGTTTAGGAAGGATTGAGTAAAATTACTTTTATTTGCTGTAGTATGATTGTTTACTGAAATATCCTCACACAAAATAACTAGTGAATCAGTAAGAGAATTTGGTATGACTGCAGAATTCAGATGAATATAGAAAAATTTATATATAGGCAGCAAATAATTGGAAATGAAATGAAAAAATATTCCACTTATAATAGACCAAAAAAAAGAAGCATGCAAGACCTCTATACTGAAAACCACACAACACTGCCGAGAGAAATTAAAGACCTAAATAAGTGGAGATATATCATTTTATAGATTAGAATAATTAATATTCAACACATTTCCAAATAAAATTCCAAAAGTTCTTTTCTTGAGATTCGAAGATCTTTCTAAAATTTATAATAAAAGGCAAAAAACTCAGAGGAGCCAAAGTAATTTTTAAAAGACTTTATTTTTTAGAGCTCTTTTAGATTGACAATGAAACCAACAGGGAGGCACAAGATTTTCCCTATTTGCCTTGCTCCACACATGCATAGTCCCCTCCATCATCAACATCACTAACCAGAATGGCACCTTTTTTTTTTTTTTTTTTTTTTTTAAAGTCAAGGATGAACTTGCACTGACACATCACAATCACCCAAAGTCAACAGGTTATCTTAGGGTTCATTCTTCCTGTTGTAGATGTTATTGGTTTGGGCAAAAGTAAAATGAAATATATCCATCATCATAATATATCAAGTATTTTCATGGCCTTGAAAATCCTGTCTATTCACCCTTTCCCGCTATGCAGTCCTGGCAACCACTGACCCTTTTTACTAGCTGTATCTGTAGTTTTGCCTTTTCCAGAATGTCAGATAGTTGGAATCATGCAGTATGTAGTCTTTTCACATTTTTTCCCACTTAGTAATATGTATTTAAGTTTCCACTATATCTTTTCATGACTTGATAGCTTGATTCTTTTTAGTGCTAAATAACATTCCATTGTCTGGATCTCCCACAGATTATATTAACCTCCTGAAAGACGTCTTGGTTGCATCCAAGTTTTTTTTGGCAATTATAAGTAAAGGTGCTATTAACATTCTTGTGCAGGCTCATGTGTGGACATAAGTTTTCAAATCCCTTGGATACAGAGGACCTTGATTGCTGGATCATTTTGTGAGCTGTTTTTAAGAAATTGCCAAAATGTCTTCCAAAGTGAATGTACCATTTTGCAAGCCCACCAGCAATGTATGAGAATTACTGTTGGTCCACATCCTCTCCATCTTGGGCGTTGTCAGTGTTCTGGATCTAAGCCATTCTAGTAGGTGTGCAGTGGTATCTCATTGTTATTTTAATCTGCATTTCCCTGATGACATAAGATGTGGAACATCTTTTCACATGCTTATTAGCTATCCATATATCTTTGGTGAGGTGCCTGTCAAGATCTTTGGTCCATTTTCAAATCGAATGTTTGTTTTCTTCTTGTTGAGTTTTAAGAGTTCTTTGTATATGTTGGATAATAGTCATTTATCAGATACCTCTTTTACAAATATTTTCTCCCAGTTTGTGGGAGAAATATCTTCTAATTCCCTTGATATAGTCTTTAAGGGAGCAGTTTTAATTTGAATGAAGTCCAGCTTGTCAATTATTTCATTCAAGGATCATGGTTCTAGTATAATATCTAAAAAAGTATCACCAAATCCAAGATCATTTAGGTTTTCTCCTATGTTAATTTCCAGAGGTTTTATAATTTTTCATTTTACATTTAGGTCTATGCTCCATTTTGAATTAATTTTTGTGAAGAGTAGAAGGTCGGTCTCTAGATTCTTTTCTTTCTTTCTTTCTTTCTTTTTTTATTGAAGTTTGATTTGCCAACATATAACACCCAGTGCTCATCCCATCAAGTGCCCTCTTCAGATTCTTTTCTTTATATGTGGATTTCCAGTTGTTCCAGCACCATTTGTTGAAAAGACTATCTTTGCTCCATTGTATTGTTTTTATTCCTTTGTAAAAGATCAATTGACTATGTGGAGGTCTAATTCTGGGCTTTCTACTCTGTTCCATTGAAGCTCCATTTTCCCCAATACCACATTTTTCTTGATACTACAGCTTTACAATAGGCCTTGAAGTTGGGTAGCATCGGTCCTCCAATTTTGTTTTCCTCTGATACTGTGTTAGATATTTTAGGTCTTTTGCCTCTCCATGCAAACTTTAGAAGCAGTTTGTCAATATCCATAAAATAACTTGCTAGGGTTTTAAGACTGCACTGAATTCATAGATGAATTTGGAAAGACCTACCATCTTGACAATATCATACTTCCTATCCTTGAACATGGACTATATATTCATTTTTTAGTACTTTGATTTCATTCTATATAGTTATGTGGTTATTCTTATATAGGTATTATGCAAATTTTGTTAGATATATACCTAAATGTTTCATTTGGGGGTGGTAATACAAATGCATTGCTTTTATTTATTTATATTTTTTTATAATTGCTCATGGTAGCTTTATTTGTAAAAACCCAAAACTGGAAACACTCTAAATGTCCATCAACAGATGAATGGATAAACAAGTTGTGGTATATCCATACAATGGAATACTACTCAGCAATAGTGCTGAATGAAATTCCATAATGCTGAATAAAATAAATCAGTCAAATCATGAGAACTTCTTGGTGCAAAAATGTCTGTACAGTCTGATCTCCATGCATCCTCCAATTTTGACACATGGCATTTTGGGGCCCTAGATACTAGAGTCAACTCAGAAACAGCATTGCCTTTCCCAAATATAGAATCATCCTGGTCAAAGGCCACAGGTGCCTTGGCCTAAAGAAAGATTTTCATTACATACTTTTGGCATTGGTACAGAGTTCTTCCTCAAAGGGACACAACTTTCACTTCAGGCAAGGGCTTTGGGGTCTATGAATTTAAATGAGAAGCCATGGTTCTCCACAGAGGCATCTCAACAAAGGATTGCTTTTAATTTCAAATTCTGTTTGTTCATTGTTGGTATACAGAATAGCAGTGGACTTTTTATATATTAACCTTGTATCCTGCAACCCAGTTAACCAAATCATTTGCTTTATTTAAAAAAAAAAAATATATATATATTTATTTGAGTTGGGGAAGGGCAGAAGGAGAGAGAGAGAGAGAGAGAGAGAGAGAGGGAATCCCAAGCAGACTCTTTGGGCATGGAGACTGATAAGGGGTTGGATCTCATGACCCTGAGATCATGACCTGAGCCAACACCAAGAGTCCAATACTTAACTGAGCTACCCAGGTGCTTCCCTAAACTGTTTGCTTTAAATTAATACAGTTTTTTGTTGTATGTAATTAATTTATGTTTTATTTATGTTTGTAAATTGTCCCTTAATAAAGATGATAATGATAAAAACATCATGTAAAGAGTTTTTCATATTTATTCTAAATTTTCAAATTTATTAGCATGAATATTTTCATGATACTCATTTTTTCAATATACATGCAATCACTATTGTAGTTTTTGTTAGCTTTCTCTATCATGTATTTGTTTTCTAATTCAGTGATTAAGGCATTCATCTTCAAGTTACTGGGATAATAGTTTAATCTCATGGAAACTCACATCACTGAGATCTTATTTTCTAATTTAGCTGCATCCCACAAGTTTAGATATGTCATATATTCATATTACTTCAAAATATTTTCTAGTTTTTTTTAATGATCTCTTCCTTGACTCCTAGATATTTTAGGAGTTTTTGCTTAATTTTCAAAGTGGATGGGCATTTTTTAGTTGTATTTTTATTATTTATGTCTAGCTTCTTAAGTTTTTTTTTAAAGATTTATTTATTCATGAGAGACATAGAGAGAGAGAGGCAAAGACATAGGCAGAAGGAGAAGCAGGCTCTTCGCAGGAGCTTGATGTGGGAATTGATCCCAGATTGCAGGATCACGACCTGAGCTGAGGGCAGCTGCCCAACCACTTCATAAGTTTAAAAACATAAAATAGTATTTAAAATCTATCTCTGATAGCTCCAATAATATTCATCCATGGTCCATTCCTCTTGTTACTGAGGTGAGATACTATTTTAACTATGAGGGCCTGACTGGGCTGCTTGGGCTATTTTGAATTTTTCTATCATTGGCGGGCCCTGCTCATTCACTATAGCCAGCCAGGGGTCTAACTGAGAATCTAGGGTTTTGCTAGACACCTCCCCTTGGTGGATCCAAACTTCAAGTGCTATCTTTTCAGCAGTCAAGCAACAGAAAACTCCTCTTTGATCTTCAACAGCTTTTGGCCTACTTTCTTATCCCTGTTATAAAAAGCAGTTGCAGAAAGTTGGTTCACTTGAAATTCTTTTTTCTCCAGGATCTTGATCACACAAGTCCTGTTATCCTGACCATCCTCTCATGTATCACAAATGCTTTTTTAAAAAAATTTTCTCTGGCTAGGAAAGGTGTTTTGTGTTAGTGTGCCACATGCTGCTCCATGACAGCCAGAAGCAGATATCAACTGCTTCCATTCTTGACTCTTGATAATCCATTTCATACATGGCAGCAGGAAAGTTTACATAAATTTTGATCAGAGAATGATGCTTCCCTACTCCAGTAGCTTCTTATCACATTTATAATAAAATCCCAACCACTTTCCATGACTTACAAGATGCTGGTCCTTGCCTCTCTTCCCAGCCTCATCTTATATCCCACTCCCATCCCTCACACATGGTTATTCTCCAGCCCCAGTGACCTTCCTGCTGTTGTTTAAATATGCCAACCAGGGTACACTCAGGCCCTTCATACCACCTGCTTCCTCTATCTGCAACATACACCTAACCAGGTCTTTGTGTATCTGGCTTCTCAGTTCATGTGACAACAACTCAGAAAGGTTTTCCCTGGACCATGGCCATCTAAGTTAGCTCCTCTCCATCATGCACATCACGTTACAATGTGTTTCCTTAGTGTTGATATTTTCCCTTGCAATTATCTTGTTAGTTTATATTTTGTTTTGTTTTCTTACATTAGAATATAAGCTCTAGGAGGAAATATCTTGTCTTCTAATCTTGTGACCAGATTGAAGCAGGCTGATAGTGTACACGTGTGGGATTAATCCACCTCGCTTTGAGGGCTGAGACAGAGAATGGAGTGGAGGCTGACAAACACCATGGCCCCAGGCTTGATTTAAATATTTGCTCAATCCACATGATATTTCTGAGAATTTGCTTTTAGGAGTTCCTTGTTTGATTTAGAGGTTTAAACATACTCTCCACATAGGCACTCTGATTAAATAACCCAAGACTCTTCAGTTCTGCCGTTTTCTATTTAACTTCTCTGTGTAGCTATAATTTTATAAGTGTGCATTAAATCCGTTCAGGAAAGTAAACAGACCTGAAAATCAAGGGGAGTTTTCCCTGGGTGAAAATAGTTTCTAATTACAGTAATAATAATAATAAAAGAGATCAATTAACATGGTAGTCTTCTTTAAAAAAGTTTTTTAGTTGACATTACATTTAATATGTATTCCTCTATTTTCCCTTCTCATTTTAAAATTCTGTTAGTAACTGTAATTTTTCTAAGGTGTAGCATGTTTTAATCAGCAAAAACATATGTTTCAAGTTTGAACTTGCATAAATTTGAAAAAATCACATAAGATTTTAATGCAACATTAATCACAGAAATATATTAAGCATTTAAACTATATATTAAGGATATTCTTGCTCTTAAGTTCAGGTAACTTCAATTATTTCTCATGAATATCCTTTGTATGTTAGCAAGTATATACAGAAAGTAGAAGAGTTTGGTTCTCACTCACCTGCTGCATAGAAATTTAAAGATGTGCATGAGTTCTGTAGAAAGAGGGAATCTTCATTTCATTCACCAAGGTGCAATATGAGACCCAGAACTCAACCCAAGGTTTTGTTTGTAAGAAATAAGAGAACCATGCTGGATGTGTGCAACTGGAGGAAGCCCAGCCCAACAGCCATCACCTGTCTGTATATACTATGAGCTCCAATCACATGGCATTTCTTTCTTTCTTTTTTTTCAACCACTCCCCAGAAATGCCTCATCACGCATCAAGACCTAAGTCCCACAGCACACCATCTGGGAAGTCTTCCCTCAGCATTCTGCTGCATTCTCTCCATACCTTGATTAGAACATTTATTTTATTGTATTGTCTCCTTCTACCAGGCTGAGTGGTCTTACCTGCCAATCTTTTTTGTGTCCTTTCAGAGGTTTCTATTTCTACTACAGATTAGATACTCAGTAACATTCCTTAAGTGAATAAATAATCAGCCACAAGAACTTCACCTGCCTTTCTCCATTAACAAAGTTCTCATTGATCTTTAAAACTTATCCTCCAGAAGTAATAGTTTGTATGATTAGCTGAAAGACCAAATTAAGCTTTTTGATAACTGCCTTTAGCCTTATTATCCAATGCTATAGATTTATACTTTATTTTTCTTCTGAAGGGGAGGGGTTATACTGATCACTTTGAGTATCTGATAAAATCTATGGATAATCTCTCCAGAATTTATCCACAACCACTTATACACAAAACTGATTAGTATCAACCTCTGAAGGCAGATGACCTGCTTCAAATTCCGGTTCTGCCATTTATTAGCTGAGGCCTGGGGAAAACTACTTAACTTCTCTGTGCCTTGGTTTCCCCATCTTTAAATAGGGATAGTAATAGCATATATCTCATAGGGTTGTTGTGAGGATTGAGTTAATCATATAAAATGTTTACACTGGTTGGCATAGTAAGCCCTATATAAACCTTATATCACCTATTAGGCTCCAGGAACTGGAGATGCTAAGAAAAATTAGATATGATTCCTTCCCTTGAGGACCCAAAGGCTCACAGGAAAGACAGATGTGCAAATAAAGACAGTATGATGGAGATCTGGACAAAGGGACAGAGAGAAAGGAGCACTTTCCTCCTAAGGTCTAAGTGGGGAGTCAAGGAGTGGCCCATGAGGGAGGTGGCATTTTAGCGGAGTCTTGATGGCTGAACAGGAGTTGCTAAGTTGGATTCATTGAGAATGTACATTTTAAGCAGATATAAGGAAAGACAATCTATGCAGGCATGTGAAAGCATGAGGGGCAGTGGGAGACAGAGCTACTGCGAGTGGCCTTAACATAATGTCTGAGGTATAAGGTGCTGGGGAGTGGAGCTGAAGCACATTGCACGTGCTATAAATTATCTTATTCAAAACCCATGTTCAACCACCTTCTCCTTTCGCCCTCCCTAGTGGACAGCTGGGGAATCAAAGCACTAGGTGTTCCCAAACAAGTGAGGGTCTGTGACAGGTCATAAGGCTTTTGCTGGGAAGGGCTTCTCTTACAGAATAAAAATGCAAAGCCTAAAAAGGAGTCTTTTTGCCTTTTTGCCTGAAGCTCGAGTTTGAGGCTTTAAGAAAGGAGGGTGGGAGGCATCTGCTAACAGGTGCAGTGGGAAGACCCAGAGAGCTTGAGTCCCTTGGTGTCATGAGTAGCTACGCTGCCAGGACCACCTCCCTCTGGACTTCTTGTTTGTGAGAAATATCTCAGCTGACCCCACTTCGCTAGCTTAGAGCCAAAGGCAACCCATCACTGACACAAGTAGTAAGCAATGCAGAGTCAGCAGAGGCCTTGAATGTTCTGTATAGGAGAGCATTTAGGGGTTCAATGTGCAGATCTTCAGTCAAATTACTTGATGTTTAACTTGAGAAATCAGTTATTCTCAATCTGAGCCTCATTGGGGAGATGTGGTAAAACTTGTTTTAGAACATTGACTTTAGGGGCACCTGGATGGCTCAACGGTTGAGTGTCTGCCTTAGGCTCAGAGCGTGATCCTGGGGGCCTGCGATCAAGTCCCACATCGAGCTCCCTACATGGACCCTGCTTCTCCCTCTGCCTCTGTCTCTGCCTCTCTCTCTGTATAAATAAAATCTTAAAAAAAGAAAACACAGACTTTAACCACAGGACACTGGATAGAGTGCAGGAGGTCAAAAGCAGAGGACTAGTGAGAGTTTGCTGGGATCTTTCCAGGGTGAAGTAAATCTTGACTAAAGACTCAAATAATTTCAGAACTTACACTGGATTCTAGCTGAAATTTTTAGACAAAAAAATCAAACCAAACCAAAACATTCTGATGGCGCTGGGGTTTTGAAATATCCTTTGAGACTTATAATACCTTTATGACTAAATGTTTTAGAACAAGTTGCTCTGAGGTTCTTCACAAGAGAGAAGCCTTTTTTTTTTTCATGTACTATAAATTCCTGTAGCATCTTGTATTATCCCCAGGAATGCAGTGAAGAGACCAGAAATAATTGGTGAGAATAGCCAGGACTGAAAGAACAAATAATTTAAGATTCATTATTCCATGCTACTGGTACTCACAGTGCTTTAGAATCTGTTGATAACCAAAGTAGTAGGAAGTTTAAGTGCAATTCCATTTCCTTCATGTTGCTCTAACTTCAAAGCTGTAACATTGCTCCTCTGTAGGGCCTGGGTCAGGGTTAATTAAGTCTTGGAAGTAGGGGGTGTAATTTAAGAGATAATGAACAAGACTTGCCCCCCAAATATCTAATCTCACTTTCTTGCTCAAGAATGCTTGAAAAGTCCACAGCAGAGATCATCTACTCTGAAGAATAAAGGAAGGAAACCTGCCCAAAGCAAGTGCCTCAGGTAGGAGTAGCACATTTCCATCAGTAACAGTCTGATGAAGGTAACCTGAGGCCCAGATTGAGGATGACTGAATTCTTTTTTAATTAATTAATCAATTAATTAATTTTTTTACATTTTTAATTGGAGTTCAATTTGCCAACATATAGCATAACACCCAGTGCTCATCCCATCAAGTGTCCCCCTCAGTGCCTGTCACCCAGTCACCCCCACTCCCTGCCCCTTAAATCTATATAACTAGTAATAGGCCATGCTGGGATTTGAACCAAGGTTTATGTAACTGCAAAGCTGTGCTTTTAACTCAGACATTATACTGTAGCCCCTCCCATGCCCTAAGCCTCCCTGCTCCCCAGCCCACATGGTTAACAGGTCACACCCTCAAGCTAAAGCGTGTGAGCTAGGTTGCTAGATGGGTTGTGACAACTTTCTGCTAGTTCTCTAGGAGAAGACTTAGTCGCTGTAAGGCCAAGCCTGACATGCATGTGGCTTTGCTGAGGAATGTCCTCATTCCTGGCCAGTGCTGAGAAACATCCTCACGTCACATTTGGGAGTGGAGATGGGTCTTCATGAGATAGAACAAACTGTCCAATCCTCCTGTAAGTTGCCTAGCACTGTTCAGACCAGGAAGAGGGGATGCACAATTAGGATTCATATCTATTTAGATCAAACAATATGTAAATAAAAAAAAAACAATATGTAAATCCCAGGGATATTCTAGGGCTTAATGATTTACCTATCCTGGGAATCTCTGGATTCCCTAACCTCCAGAATCTCTGGAACGTTGGTCTAAGAGGGATGCATTTAAAATCTGGCACTCTTGCCTTAGGACTGCACATGTAGGAAGAGTGTAAGAATGCTCAGATCAAAATGCTTCTCTTCCTTCTCCCACACAGAGGCAGAGAGAGGGTGTCTTGCCTTCAGACGCAGATCCCGAATCAGAGGAAGAAGCTGTAACAGGGCTACTGAGTGTAGCTGCCACAAACAGTTTCCTGGTATTGCCTTGAGGGGCTCCATAAAGATCCGTGAGTTACAACCCCCAGAGAACACAGCTCCCTTCTAAGACCAGAGAGCCATGAGCTCAGCAGCATTCTGAGGCTCCAAGGAAGGAGGAGATAGCATGTGAGCTGCTTTATGGTCAGTGGTTTCAGTTGGCTACTGAGGCTTCTTCTAAGAGCCCACAGCACTCACCTCGGCCTGCCAGATGGGGTTCACGGTGTTGCCTATGATCTTGGATCTCCTCTCCTGTCCGTGGTGTGGGAGGGCAGGGAAGATACTGTGCTTTCCAGGCTGAATAGAAATCTTCAGGTAAGGGTCTGGGTTGAAGAACATCCCTTTCTTCAACCCCATGGCCTGGAAATCTATAAAATAAGGAACATTTGGACTTAAGTGTGTTTCGGTGAGGTTAAAGATCATAATATCAGACCTTACATAAGGAGAAAAGTCCATCTAAAACGTGGAAAAGCCTTTCCAATCTTTAGACTATTTTCTACCTCATTATAAATATGGGCTGCGAGAGCCCATTATATAGAACATTTACTGGCATGTTTAAAACCATTCCTTGTAAGAAATCAAGACAATTGGCATCGTGGTCACTATGTGTTTTAAGAGAGGACTGTTGGCCCTTCCTGGACTGGACTGCCAGCATTCCTCGGGCAGGTTGGGGTGAGGGTGTGAGGTCACCTCAGGAAACGTGGTGGACATAGAGGCAAGGCATTCAACTTTGAAAATTCTATGGATCTAGGTGAAAATTCCTCTGCAAAGTGGAGACATGAGAAAACCAAGGGCTATAGTTTCACAATGAATACAGTAGGTCTATCATCCCATGTCTGCATGGCAGGACCAAAATGGGAACCAATTAACAAGAGATTTTGTCTCCTTCCCCAGCCCCATGCTGCCCATCCTGCATGGCATCCCTCTCAGGCTTCAGGATTTCACTGAGCTCTGGTTAATGAAATTTCCTCTTGGTTTCTGGAAGGTAGTTGAATAGTTTTACAGGCTCCTGCTGTTTCTGCAGGTTTGTACAAATAATTGTTTTTCTCAAGCATTTCAACAGGAACATAAGAATGGCAAGTCGGAAGTGGTTGGCTTTCTGCCTTAGTAACAAAAGTACTGAGTTTCTTCTTCCTTTTGCTTTTTAACTTAGACACATGCTAATGTTATCAACTGATGTTTTTTTTTAAATAAAAGACTTTATTTCGAGGGGGGAGTTGTAGGTTCACAGCAAAATTAAGAGGGAATACAAATTTTCCCATATACTTCTTGCCTCACACATGTAGAGCCCCCCCATTACCAACATCCCCACTAGAGGGGTACATATGTTACCACTGGTGAACCTATAATGACATCATTATTGCTCAAAGTCCATAGTTTACATTAGTGTTCACTCTTGGTGGTGTACATTTATGGGTTTTGACAAATGTATCCATTATTAAAGTTCATACAGAATATTTCCCACTGCCCTAAAAATCCTCTATGCTCCGCCTCCCCTGTCTCCTCCCCTAGCCCCACCCCCAGGCAACCGCTGATCTCCTGACTTCACAGTTTTGCCCTTCCCACAGTGTCATATAGTTGGAACCATACAGCATGTAGCCTTTTCAGATTGGCTTTTTTTTTCACTCAGTAATACGCATTTAAGACTCCTCCATGTTTTTTCTGGTTTGACAGGTCATTTCCTTTTAGCAATGAACATCAATCCATTATCTGCATCCATATCATTCATCCATTCACCTACTGAAGATCATCTTGGTTGCTTCCAAGTTATGGCAATTATGAATAAAGCTGCTACAAGCATCTGTGTGCAGGTTTTGTACAGACTTAAGTTTTTACCTCATGTGGGTAAATACCACGGAGTGCAATCACTGGATTCTATGGTAAGAGTATGTTTAGTTTTATAACAAATCACCAAACTGTCTTTGAAAGTGGTTGTACCATTTTGCATTCCCACCAGCAACCAATGAGAGTTCTCATTGTTCTACATTCTTGTCAGCATTTGGTGTTGTCGGTTTTCTGAATTTTGGCCATTCTAATAGGCATGTGGTGGTATTTCATTGTTGTTTTAACTTGCATTTCCCTGGTGACATATGATATGGAGCATCTTTTCGTATGATTCTTTGTCATCTCTATATTTTTTGGTGAGATGTCTGCCAAGATCTTTGGCCCATTTTTTAAATTGACTTGTTTTCATATTGAATTTTAAGAGTTCTTTGTATATTGGATAATGTTCCTTTAACAGGTTAATGTTTTGCAAGTATTTTTTTCCCAGTGTAGTTTATCTTCCCATTCTCCTGACATTGTTTTTGTAGCATAGAAGTTTTAATTCTAACAAAGTTCATCCTTTATCAATTATTTCTTTCATGTGCCACATCTTCAGTGTTGTAGCTAAAAAACCATTGCCATATCCAAAGTCATGTAAGTTTTCTCCTGATACCTTCAAGAAGTTTTGCAGTTTTGCATGTTATACAGAAGTCTGATCCATTCTGAGTTATTTTTTAAAATTGAGATATAATTGACATATAAGATCATATTAGTTTCAGATGTATAACATAATGATTTATATACTTGTATTATATTTGTATGTAATGCAAAACAATTACCAAATAAGTCTAGTTAACAGCCATCACCATACATCATTATAACTTTTTTCTTCTGATGAAAACTTTAAGATCTACTCTCTTCAGTTTCAAATATACAATGCAGTTATTATTAACTTTAGTCACCATGCTCTACATTACACCCACATGACTCATTTGTTTTACAACTGGAAGTTTATATCTTTTAAACACCTGTCACCCATTTTGTCCAGCCCCCACCAATCTGTTCTCTGTATCCATGAGCTTGATTTTTTTTCAGATTCCACATATAAGTGAGATCATATGGTATTTGTATTTCTCTGTCCGACTTATTTCACTTAGCATAATGCCCTCCATCCATGTTGTCACAAACAGCAAGATTTCACTCTTTTTTATAGCTGAATATCATTGTATTGTATGCATATACCACATTTTCTTTATCCATTCATCTAGCAGTGGACATTTAGATTGCTTCTATGTTTTGGGGATAGTAAATAATGCCTCAATGAATGTGGGGCGTGCATATATCTTTTTGAGTTAGTGTTTTCATTTTCTTTGGATTAATACCCAGAAGTGGAATTGCTGAATCTTATGGTAGTTCTATTTTTAATTTTTTTGAGGAACCCCCATACTGCTTTCCATAGTGGCTGCACTAATTTATGTTCCCACCAACAGTGCATGAGGGTTCCCTTTCTCTACCTCCTCACTAACACTTCTTTTCTCTTGTCTTTTTGATACTAGTCATTCTAACAGGTGTGGGAGGATATCTCATTGTGGTTTTGATTTGCACTTCACTTATGATGAGTGATATTGAGCATCTTTTTGTGTATTTATTGGCCATCTGTATGCCTTTGGTGAGATGTCTATTCAGATCTTCTGCACATTCTTCAGTCAGATTTTTTTTGAGTTGCATGAGTTCCTTTATATATTTTGGATATTTCAGAGATATAATTTGCAACTATTTTCTCTTACTCTTTTTCATTTTGTCGACAGTTTGCTGTGCAGAAGCTTCTTAGTTTGATGTAGTCCCATTCATTTATTTTTGCTTTTGTTGCCTTTTTGGTGTCAAATCCAAAAAAATATCACCACCAATACTGATGTCAAGGAGCTTACTGCCTATGTTTTCTTCTAAAAGTTTTGTGATTTCAAGTCTTATGTTCAAGTCTTTAATACATTGTGAGGGTTTTTTTTGTGTGTGTATATGGTGTAAGATAGTGGTCTAGTTTCATTCTTTTGTATGTGGCTGTTCTGTTTTCCCAGCATCTTTTATTGAATAAACTGTCTTTTTCCCATTGTATGTTCTTGGCTCCGTGTTGAAAATTAAATGGCCATAAAAGAGTACGTTTATTTCTGGACTCTGTATTCTGTTCCTTTGATCTATGTGTCTTGTTTTTATGTCAATATCTTACATTTTGATATATATATGTGTGTGTGTATATATATATATAGTTTTGTAATATAGCTTGAAATAAGGAATCATGATTCCTCCAACTTTGCTCTTCTTTCTTCAGATTTCTTTGGTTGTTTGGGATCTTTTGTAGTTCCATACAAATTAGAATTTTTTGTTCTATTTCTGTGAAAAGTGCCATTGGAATATCAACAGAGATTGCATTGAATGTGTAGATTGCTTTGAGTAGTATGGGCATTTTACTTATCTTAATTCTCTCATCCATGAGCATGGGCTATCTTCCCATTTATTTGTGTCTTCTTCAATTTCTTTCATCATTTTTTCCTTATTTTCAGTGTATAGGTATTTCTTTCCTCAGTTACCATTTATTCCTAGGTATTTTAGTCTTTTTGATACAATTGTAAATGAGATTGTTTTCTTAATTTCTCTTTCTGAGAATTCATTATTAGTACAAAAACACAGCAGATTTTTGTATTTTGATTTTGTATCCTGCAACTTGACAGAATTTATTAGTTCTTACAGTTTTTTAGTAGGTTGAGTTGATTTTTGTAAAGGATTAAGTTCTGGATATAGATTCTTTTTTTTTTCTTTTTTTTGCATGTAGATATCCAGTAGTTCTAGTACCATTTGTTGAAAAGACTGTCTGTTCTACTGTATTGCCATTGTTCCTTTGTCAATGGTCAGTTGACTAAATTTATGTGGGTCTATTTCTGGATATTCTATTCTGTTCCATTGATCTATTTATCTATTCTTTCACAAATATGACTGTCTTGATTACCAGGATTGTGGTAAGTCTTGATGTTGAGGAGGTAAGCTCTCCAGCTTCAATCTGCTCCTTCAATATTATGTTGGCTATTCTGAGTCTTTTCTCTCTCTCTATAAATTTTAGAGTCATTTAATTAATATCCACAAAATGCCTTACTGGCGTTTTAATTGGGATTGCAATGATTCTATAAAAAAATCGAAATCTTGACAATACTGAGTTTTTTACTCTATCAGCATGGCATATCTCTCCATTCTTTAGTTCTTTAATTTTATTCATCAGTTTTGTAGTTTTCCTAATACAGACCTTGTACATATTTTGTTAGGTTTATATCAAAGTATTTAATTTTTGGGGGTACTAATATAAAAAGGCATTGTGTGTTTAATTTCAAAATCCATTTGTTCATTGCTGGCATACAGAAAAGAAATTGACTTTTTTGCATTAATCTTGTATCCTGCAATCTTGCTGTAATTGTTTACCAATGGATCTTTAGGCATACATTTTTTTATCAGGGCTCATTTAACATGAAAATGCCAGTTGACTGACTGTCTCCCAAGGACACTCATGTATTTCATGTCTGTGGTCTTAGATCTCTGACATTCGTGGCCTGCAACATTTATTGATTTGACAAGCAAAGGCAAGCAGTTTTCCAACTGTGTTCTTTGGAGTCCTAGAGCTTCATGCCATTGTGTCTCCTCAAACATTGCTTAGGATAGAATTTAGTATATAGGGCTCTGAGCTTTGTATATCATTTTAGGTAGGGTAACTTAGTTTTTTTTATATATATATACTTTTAATTTTGGAATTATTCTAGATTTACAGAAGAGTTGCAGAGATAGTACAAGGATTTTCCATATAATTTTATCCAGTTTGCCTCATTGTTAATTTATTACAGAACTATGGTCCATTATGAAAGCTAAGAAATTAGATCACTCAACTAAATACTATTAACTAATTATATATTTATTTGGATATCACTAACTTTTCCACAAATGTACTTTTATGAGCAGCTTAATTCTTATCTGTTTTACCAATTGAACTTCATGTGAAATTTCATTTAGACAAGGAGTCTGCTGGCTGCTTCCCTCCAGGCTTTCCCCTATCTCCACTTAATAAAGTTTTAAATAATGTTAGTGACGATGGAGGCAAAGTAAAATTACAGCTTTTCTTCTCATCATCTCAAATTTAGCATCTATTACTTCAATATCTTTATGAGGTCAAGGAAAATGGAGCAGATATTTTTATTTTTATTTTTTTACAGATGAGCAATTGAGGCACATAGAGGTGCAGTAACCTCTATGTAGGTAAGAGTCAAATTGAAGTAGGTCTCCTGACTGCCGGTTGACCTTCATATTGTCTCCACAGGGCCTTCAGGTGAGCAAAACATACCTGAGAGAGAAAAGCTGATCAGCCTCCGACTTCCTTGCCCTTGGACAGTCTCATCAGAGCCAATGCTTTTAAAAATCTGTAAGAAGAAGGAAAATGGGAGACAAGCAAAACAAGCATTGAAATATATACTCACTGCAAAACAAACATGCTTAATCACAGTTATTTTTCCAACTACAGCCTACAAACACAACAGTGTTGTGATTTTATTAGGCTACTATTGATTAAAACAAGCTTCTAGCAATCTAACGTCTTTCCCAGTAATAGAGGATCTGCTAGTGGGGATGAAGGGTATTTTTCAGAGTAATGGAAATCAACAAACACAATTACTGTAATATTAGAGGCTCTTTGTAACTACTTATGTAAACAACATCTTTTCACATTCAAATTTGCAAAAAGTATTTATTAAAGCAGACCCTAAGGCAATAGAAGGATAGGTCAATAGATGTTTACTCTTGTAATTATAATGTGTTTCCATTTAGCAAAGTATACTATTAAACTGCTGTACCTCCATTTCTTCTGATCTGTATTATTATCTAGGGATTTCCAGGAAATCTTATGTATTAGGGAAGAGCCTGAGCATAGTATTAAGAAACTACTCTGACGTCTCTCTTATTTAATTGCTTTCCTGGGAAATTTCAGAACATAATTGTTACATGGGTTATCTGTAAGTCTAGTAGGTATTTGAAAGCCAGGTTGCTAAAATGTTTTATTTTCCCTCATTGCTCAATACATATCTATCTGCTAATGTATTAAACAGAACAGCTGGAGTCCTTGCTTACATTTTCTTCTAGGAAAGTTCTGTTCAGTAATGATTCTGAACATTTATTCAAAGCAGATTTACTGTTTGATACATTGCATTTGCAGAAAATAATTTTAAAAATCAAAGTATTAAGCAAATTCATACAGTGTCTACTTTTTAGAAGATAATCTGTACCAAAGAAGGAAAACAATAGAAAACTTGATGACCTCTAGCTCAGTCTATTTGTTGTAGGTTGCGTGGCTTGTTTCTCTTTCTACTGCCTTTCAGTAGCCTTGATGCTATAAGACTGTGATTGGATGTTACCATCAAGTTACCTTTATAAGACTTGAGTGTAATGACTGGGCATCACTAGGGCTACAGCTTTGGCCCAGGAGAGTACAAAGAGATTTTAAGAAAACCTCTGCACATTGAAGCTGGTGCCCCTGGTGTGCCTATATGCTTGGCTGCAGCTTATGTGCAAATCTTCTCAGTATGCCTGACTTTAGACCCAAATGTAAGGTGCATCTCAGGGCTGCTGGGCTGCTTAGCAGGGGCATATGGAATGGATCTTGGCATCAAGTGAGGTAAGAGACAGGTCTGTTCTCTAAGAGTCTCATTGGATAATAAAGAATCAGAGGAAGACATGGCCTGCGATTTGTGGGTTGGGAATGTGAGCTGGTTCCAAGGCATTATTTCCTTCAATTTGGAAAGCCTGATCCTTCCTACCCTTTGTTCTTCACATTGCCTGGATGACACAGGGCAACAGAGGTCAACAAACAGCTCAGAAACTGCATCCTCAGGCTGGACCACTCTCTTGACTCTTGAAGTGGCCTATACATGTAGGCATATATCAAAATTCCTTAATGTCATATATTTTTCTTCTTTGTCAGACCTGTGTGCAGACAAAGGCCATAGGAGCTCTTGGCAGGCTGGCCACACCCCTTATACTGCGGTACCAACCTAAGTAGGACAATGACAATTATCTTCCTAATTCTAGTTTAAAGGTACCAACATGTAGCTTATCTTCTCAGAATAGAAGTGCCTTGAAGACACAACAAAAACTATACTTTTAATATAGACTTGTAGAATTATAAGTCTAAACTATGTGGATTCCAATTTCAAAAAGTGTAGGATTAAACTATGCATTTCATAATAGGCTAACATGAGCTTAAACATGCAATTATAACAAAGAATAGTATGTGCGTTCCTTCATGTTTAAAGCATGAATATTTTGCTTCTTCATATTTAAATATTCCTCTGCTATCCAGGGTATTTATAAAAAGGTTCTTCATGTTTATGGCCTCAAAAAGAGACATAAAGACAAAAAGAGAAATGTGTATTTTTCAGAAGCTACTAAGCTCCAAGGCGAGACACACATCTAAAGCTCCATGGAAGTCGACTTCACTCATGGCTTTCTGCTAACATTATTTACAAAGTCATCTTGGCACCACGTTGATGATACGAACAGGCAGGCAATAGCAGCTGGGGTAAACATTTTCCAGGAAGTAAAGAGGCTTGTCTGTCTCAGGAAGGTTCTGCATCCTGACTTCTTGCTTGAGGTGAGTTCCAGGGGCGAGTCTGAGGTTACAAACACTCTACCATTTGTTGACTGGGAAGACAGTGTGAAGACTCAGCAGGATAGTTCAGCCGCCAACACAGGTGATGATGAGGCACATTACCAGACTGCTCATCTTCTCAGGTCCACAGGTTCTCTTACTTCCCTGTGCTCTTCCTCGGGTCTGATGCCTCACGGTTACTCTAACCAGTGGGTGCTGGGTCCTGAGATCCCCTCTCAGATGCAGCCCTGTTTGTTTCACACACAAATGTTTCCACAACAAAGCCTGCTTGGCAAATGGCTTCACAGATTCAAAGCCGGATCTGTTGGTGGTGTGTGGAAGATCCCGTAGGATACTGAGAAGGCCCTTGGCGTTGAATTAATGGCTCTGGGGTTAATTCTGATGTATCTCTCCTACTCCCATTCTCATTTTCTCTTTATGTCCACCTGCTTGAAGGGTTACAAGTATGAGTCCACACCACTGTTGCATACTCCCAAAGTACAATTCAGTAAAAAATAGAGTGGACATCAGGCCTTTTGGCCCTGGCAGGGGACCTCCTGCTTCAGTGGTATGAAGATGTGTAGCTGTGAGGACTAGGCCCCGTCCACCTTAATGCTGCCATGTTTTTTAAACTCTACTTTTCCTTTCATGGTACCACCTCATGAAGATGAGGCTGTTTGCTGGAAACACACGTGCCTCAAACACACGGTCACATAAGCATGTTGGCCTGCATCCTCCATCTTCCAGCCTCTGAGGACACTGAGTTTTCTCAGACAGGTGCACTCTCCTTCCCAGGGGTAGGCAGGTGTGCCCGGGGGCTAGGGTGCCTGTCATGGAGCATCGACTGTACTCAAAATTTAGGCCAAAACTAATCTAAAGACATATATGAAGAGAGTTAGAGTTGAATACAAAATAGGTGTGTATTTTGAGGTAAAAAAGGAATTTTCAAAGAACCCTCTTGCATGTGAAAGGTGACTCAGTTGTTTTTCTGAACATCCCAGACCTGGCTTTTCTTCCTCAAGTAAAAGCTGGAAAAGCTCCATGTAGCACACCCGGCATTTCCAACAGGGGTGTGGCCGCGTTATGCCCAATTCTGATGCATTAACTCCATTTGTACATCCACAATTATTCTCAAATCATTGTAGAATGACTCTTCACCCTAAAAATGCTGACAGGGTTTGTTTAGTTACAGAACAATTAAGCCAACAATGATGTCAGAAATTGAGATTCATGACTTCACTGAACCTTTATTTATTTACCTAACCCAGATAACTCTGATTTTCCTATAAATGAAAAGTGCTGGGCTCCATAGATTGATAACGTGCATCTAAACTAAAAATCAGGTGCCAAACTAACACTCCACTACAGATAATAAAATGTCCAAGCTGTGGCATATTAGCAGCCGAAAGCAGGGAATTACAGGTTCCGTTTTAGATCAGAGATCAGTGATTCCTGCACAGTTCAATATCTTTTGCCTCCAAGGAAAATCTAGCAAATAATCTGATACGCTTCCAAGTCACCTTAAAAAACATCAAAAATATCAAACAAATCCAAGTCCCAAGTTCCATTCCTACCACCAAAGCTCTGAAGTATCCAAATATGCAAATAATAAACAGAGAAATGTACTAGAAATATTTATAGAGCACTTTTGAGTATATTTGCTCCATTGAATCCTCATAATACAATTATTTGGTGGTTAAGCAACTCATTTCAAGTTCTCCAGCAGAAAGGTCCATAAACCTAAAGTGCAAAGTCATCTTTAGGGGCATAAAAGAATAAAGTATTAAATTTTAACAGCCACATCCCAGGCAATTGGCCCAAGCCAAAGGGACACCCGTGGTGGAAGACTTACAAGGCCCTTGGAAGGGGGCAAGAGACAAGTAACAGCAATGAAACCTGATTATGTGCCAAGCACAGAGCCAGTTCTTCCAGACACACTCTTTTAACGGTTTGCAAATGACGCATCATTCACTCACCACCAGTTCACAAATATGAAAACTGAGCTCAGAACAATTTGTTGACTTCCCAAAATTCACCTGGGATGAATCAATCTTTGGTTCCTCTGACTTGAATAGAATGAGTTGCAGAACCTGTCACAGTCTGTCAACCCCATGAGGCCATTTCTTCAGACCCAGGCTGGTGGCTCAGCTCTCAATCTGTTCCTATTCTCTCTGTTTCTCTCTGCCTTCTGATGCTGCTGTCACCAAGCCAGCTTCCAGAGTGTTCACTGCTCCTACTTCATTGCCTTGATGGCAAGACATGGGCTTCCTAATCTCAGGGCTCTGCTGCTAAACACTATGGGCAAAAAGAGAAGGGTTGGAAAAATGAGGGATTCCTCCTAGTTTTCACCGTGTGAATTGAACAAAACATGTTAGTTATTTAGGGATGATCTTCTTTCTCTGACTACTTTGGGCGATACAAGATTGCGGATATTAGCCAGGAGCAAATGTGTTTGGGGCAAAGGGCTGCCCTGTGTGAGAGGCTAGGCATTTGGCTCTCGATGAAGAAAGTGAGGAGACTGTAAGAAGCACCACACCAATGAGAATGCTGGCTGGAAGTAAGCAAATCCTGGGTGTTCCCTGATGATTTTTAGTTTTTCTAGCTATTTTTGGAAAGGTTTTAATTATTTATTCATGACAGACACACAGAGAGTGGCAGAGACACAGGCAGAGGGAGAAGCAGGCTCCTCACAGGGAGCCTGATACAGGACTCGATCCTAGGACCCCAGTGTCACACCTTAAGCAACCAGACGCTCAACCATTGAGCCTCCCAGGTGTACCTTTTCTAGCTACTTTTTAAGACATAGTTTCTTGTGTAGTGCAGACTGTTCTGAAAATAGGGGTATAACAAACTCTCCCAAATTCTAAGATATAGTTGAGTCATTCTGTTTGTTCTGGGGCTGAGGTCCCTGAGGTCCCAGGCATCAGACTCACCTGCAGAGCTTGATAAACTATAGATTGCCGGGCCTCATCTCAAAAGGTCTGACTCAGTAGGTTTGAGGAAGGCCCACGAGTCTGCATTTCTACCAAGTTTCTAATGCTGTTGGGGGGACCACACTTGGAAAAGCATCAGTCTTGTGTCTACTTCTTTCAAATGGTAATAGAAAAACGTCTTAGATTTGTCTGTAACTCTTATCTCAAACTATCTTCCAAGCACCAGAAGCAAGTTCTGTGATACCTTGGCCCATGGAGGCCCCATGCCCACTGCTCAAGCCTTGTACTGATTAGGAGCTGTTTTTTTTTTTTTTTAATTTTTATTTATTTATGATAGTCACAGAGAGATAGAGAAGCAGAGACACAGGCAGAGGGAGAAGCAGGCTCCATGCACTGGGGGCCCGAGGTGGGATTCCATCCCGGGTCTCCAGGATCGTGCCCTGGGCCAAAGGCAGGCGCCAAACCGCTGCGCCACTCAGGGATCCCCCTTGTACTGATTAGGGACAAACAATCCAATTCTCTGCAGATCTCACTTCCTTATCTGGATAACAATCACCTAGCCAGTTGGTTCCTCAGTCTGTGATGGGTTCTTCGCTCTACTCTCTGTTCTCTGTGAAGTGATCACTGTTGCCTGGTTCAACTGGCAAAAGGCACTCTTGCCCTCACTGGGCACAAGTGATGCTGCAGGCTATATGGCCCCATGACATGTTTTCTTTAACCAATACAACAATTGAATTTTATTTTATTATTATTTTTAAAGATTTTATTTATTCATGAGACACAGAGAGAGAGCTAGAGACATAGGCAGAGGGGGAAGCAGACTCCCCACAAGAAGGCCTAGGACCCTGGGATCATGACCTGGGCCAAAGGCAGATGCTCAACCACTGAGCCACCCAGGTGCCCTGCAACGGAGTTTTTTAAAGAATTAGTTTCCAATGTATTTTTAAAAATCAAAGTATTTATTTAAAATGTGGGTTTCAGATTTTTTTCAGAATATCCAGCAGCAAGCAACTGAAACTGAAAAGCAGCAATACCATATCTTCCCAGGCCTCCTCTCTGGAGCCGCCTTCACCAATCCTAAGACACTCATTGCTTTCCATGTTAATGCTGTGAAATCAGGATGTGGCTAATCATTGATGCATCTTATAATTACAATTGGAAAGCTTTTTCCAGCATGGTGGAATGAATA
Organism: Vulpes lagopus; assembly: GCF_018345385.1. NCBI lineage: Eukaryota > Metazoa > Chordata > Mammalia > Carnivora > Canidae > Vulpes > Vulpes lagopus. The sequence goes on from NC_054834.1 coordinate 6,724,917, forward strand.
TCAATGATGCATCTTAATATCCACAGCATTTTAGATTCCATAAATGTGGTACCAGTTGACTCCCTGAAAGCTTTTGAATCCTTGCTCTGATGTGTATGTAAATGTGTGTGTGTATATGCGAGTATGCATTTATGTCCATATGGATAAAGACTATTTATTTATTCATGAGGGACACACACAGAGAGGCAGACACATAGGCAGAGGAAGAAGCCTAATGTAGGACTCGATCCCTGGCCCCCGGGATCACCACCTGAGCCAAAGACAGATGCTCAATGACTGAGCCACCCAGGTGCCCCCCAAATTGACCATTTTAAATGGAACAATTCAGTAGCATTTAATATTCACAGTGTTGTTCAACCACCCTTCTATCTAGTTCTTAAACGTTTCAAGGACTCCAAGTAAAACCTTATACCTAATGCCCAGTAAGCATTTTCTTCTCATCCTCCTCTCCTCCCCAGGAAGCCTCCAGGTTGCTATCTCCATGGACTTACATGTTTTCTATATTTCATATAACTGGAATCATACAATATATGGTCTTTTGTGATTGGATTCTTTCACTTAGTGTAATGCTTTTGAAGTTCGTATGAATCCGGGTTTTCCAGAAAAACAGAACCAATAGGGTGTATGCATACATATAATAAGGAATTGGGTCACATATTTATGGAAGTTTACAAATCTAACATCTGCAGTCAGCAAGCTAGAGACTCCAGAGAGCTGATGGGAGAAGTTCCAGTCTGAAAGCCAGCAGCCTCGAGACCCAGGAAGGGCTGATGATTCAGTCTGAGACCAAAGGCAGGGAAAAACTGACATCCCAGCTAGAAGGCAGTTAGGTAGGAGGAGGTTAGGATTTTTGTTCTCTTCAAGTCTTCAGTTCATAGAATGAGGCCCATGGACATCAGGGAGGGCGATCTGCTTCAGTCTATCAATAGAAATGTTAAGCTCACCCAAAAGTACCCTCACAGAAAAACCCAGAATAATGTTTGACCAAACATTAGGGCACTCTGTGTCCCTGTCAAGTTGACACATAAAATTAGCCATCACACGGTTTGCCCATGTGGCAACATCCATCAGCATATTAATCCTCTTTATGCCTGAATAATCCATTGTATATGCCACAGTTGTTTGTTCTTGTTGAAACCCTGTCAAATTATTTTTTCCCCTAGCTTTGAGATATGATTGACATATAACATGACATATAACATAACATTATAAGCTTAAGTAGTACAATGTACTGGTCTGATACACGTATATACTGCAAAATGATTACAACCACAGTGTTATCTAACACCTCCATCATGTCCTATAACTTCTATTTCATTTTTGTGGTGAGAACATTTAAGATCTACTCTCAGTAACTTTCAAGTTCATAATATAGTATTATTATTATTTTTTTAATAATAAATTTATTTTTTATTGTTGTCCAATTTGCAAACTTACAGAATAATACCCAGTGCTCATCCCGTCAGGTGCCCCCCTCAGTGCCTGTCACCCGTTCACCCCCACCCCCCACCCTCCTCCCCTTCCACCACCCCTAGTTCGTTTCCCAGAGTTAGGAGTCTTTATGTTCTGTCTCCCTTCCTGATATTTCCCACACACTTCTTCTCCCTTCCCTTATATTCCCTTTCGCTATTATTTATATTCCCCGAATGAGTGAGACCATATAATGTTTGTCCTTCTCCGATTGACTTATTTCACTCAGCATAATACCCTCCAGTTCCACCAACGTTGAAGCAAATGGTGGGTATTTGTCGTTTCTAATGGCTGAGGAATATTCCATTGTATACATAGACCACAGCTTCTTTATCCATCATCTTTTGATGGACAACGAGGCTCCTTCCACAGTTTGGCCATTGATCAATGGAACAGAATAGAGAACCCAGAAGTGGACCCTGAACTTTATGGTCAACTAATATTCGATAAAGGAGGAAAGACTATCCATTGGAAGAAAGCCAGTCTCTTCAATAAATGGTGCTGGGAAAATTGGACATCCACATGCAGAAGAATGAAACTAGACCACTCTCTTTCACCATACACAAAGATAAACTCAAAATGGATGAAAGATCTAAATGTGAGACAAGATTCCATCAAAATCCTAGAGGAGAACACAGGCAACACCCTTTTTGAACTCAGCCACAGTAACTTCTTGCAAGATACATCCACGAAGGCAAAAGAAACAAAAGCAAAAATGAACTATTGGGACTTCATCCAGATAAGAAGCTTTTGCACAGCAAAGGATACGGTCAACAAAACTAAAAGACAACCTACAGAATGGGAGAAGATATTTGCAAATGACGTATCAGATAAAGGGCTAGTTTCCAAGATCTATAAAGAACTTCTTAAACTCAACACCAAAGAAACAAACAATCCAATCGTGAAATGGGCAAAAGACATGAAGAGAAATCTCACAGAGGAAGACACTGACATGGCCAACACGCACATTGGAAAATGCTCTGCATCACTTGCCATCAGAGAAATACAAATCAAAACCACAATAAGATCCCACCTCACACCAGTGAGAATGGGGAAAATTAACAAGGCAGGAAACAACAAATGTTGGAGAGGATGCGGAGAAAAGGGAACCCTCCTGCACTGTTGGTGGGAATGTGAACTGGTGCAGCCACTCTGGAGAACTGTGTGGAGGTTCCTCAAAGAGTTAAAAATAGACCTGCCCTACGACCCAGCAATTGCACTGCTGGGGATTTACCCCAAAGATTCAGATGCAATGAAACCCCGGGACACCTGCACCCTGATGTTTCTAGCAGCAATGTCCACAATAATATAGTATTATTAACTATAATCATCATGCTCAACATCAGATCCTCAGAATTTAATTTATCTTATAATGAAAGTTGTGCCCTTCGACCAAAATCTCCCCATCATGCCTCCACTCTCCACCCATGATAACCACTACTCTCCTACTCTCTGTTTCCATGAATTTAGCTCTTTTAGATTCCACATACAAGTGATACCATATAGTATCTGTCTTTGTCTGTCTGACTTATCTCACTTAACACAATGCTCTCAAGATCCCTCCATGTTGTTGTTGCAAATGGCAGGATTTCCTTCTTTCTTATGGCTGAATAATCTCATATATATATACACACACACACATATATACATACACATATATCATATTTTCTTGATCTGTTCACTCATTGATGAACACTTAGGTTGTTCCCACAGTTTGGCTGCTCTGAATAATGCGGCAATGAACATGGCAGTGCACATCTCTCTTCAAGACCCTGTTTTCATATTTTTGGATATATACCAGAAGTGGGATTGTCAGAGTATATGGAAATTCTTTTTTAATTTTTTAAAAGATTTTATTTATTTATTCATGATAGACATAGAGAGAGAGGGAGAGAGGCAGAGACATGGGCAGAGGGAGAAGCAGGCTCCATGCAGGGAGCCCAATGTGGGACTCGATCCCGGGTCCCCAGGATCACACCCTGGGCCAAAGGCAGGTGCTGAAGCACTAAGCCACCCAAGGATCCCCTTTTTAAAAATTTTTTGAGGAGCCTCTATACTGCTTTCCAGAGTGGCTGCATCAATTTACATTCCAGCCAACAGTGCACAAGGATTCCTGCTTCTCCACATCCTCACCAGCATTTTCTCTTATCTTTTTGATGGCCATTTTAATAGTTGTGAGGTGATAATTCACTGTGGTTTTGATTTATGTTTCCTTGTTGATGAGTGATGTTGTGCATCTTTTCATGTGTTTGTTGCCTATCTGTATGTCTTCTTCGGAGAAATGTCTATTCAGATCCTCTGCCCATTTTTAAATTGGATTGTTTGGGTTTTGGCTATTGAGTTCTATTAGTTCTTTATATATTTTGCATATTGACACCTTATCAGATACATGATTTGCAAACACTTTTTCCCACTCTGTAGGTTACCTTTTCATTTTGTTGATTTTTCTTTTTCCGTGCACAAGTTTTTTAGTTTGATGTCTCACTTATTAATTTTTGCTTTGTTGCTTGTGCCTTTGGTGTCATATCCAGCATATCATTGCCAAGACCAATGTCAAGGAAATGTTTGTTTTCTTTGAGGAGTTGTATGGTTTCAGGTATTTCACTTCAGGTTTTAATCCATTTTGAGTTAATTTTTGTGAATGGAATGAGATAAAGGTCTACTTCATTTTTCTACATGTGATTATCCAGTTTCCCTAATACCATTTATTGAAGACACAGTCCTTTCCACATTGAGTATCTTGACTTCCTTGTCAAATATTCGTTGACTATAGATATAAGGATTTATGTCTGGGCTCTTGTTTCTTTTCCATTGGTCTATGTTTCTATGTGTATGCCAGCACCATCTTGGCCTGATGACTATAGCTTTGCAGTATGGTTTAAAATCACGAAGTGTAATATCTCTAGCTTTGTTCTTTTTCAGGATTTCTTTGACTATTTAGGGTCTTTTGTGACTCTATACAAATTTTAGGGTTTATTGGAATTTTGAAAAATATTGCACTGAATCTATACGTTGCTTTGGGTAGTTATAAACATTTAATGGTATTAATTCTTTGCTCCATGAACATAGAATATCTATTTTTTGGTGTTTTCTTTAATTCCTTTCATCCAAGCCTAGTACCTTTCAATGTACAGACTTTACTTCCTTGGTTGAATGTATTTCTAAGTATTTAATTGTTTTTGATACTATTGTAAATGAGATTTTTCTCTTTATTTCTTTGATATTTTCTGATAGTATGTGGAAACAACCAATTTCCATATGTTGATTTTGTATCCTCTAACCTTACTGAATTTGCTGACTAGTTTTAACAGTTTTCTCCTGGTCTTCAGGATTTCTCGTGGTCTTCAGGATTTTCTATATACAACACTGTATTTTTTTAAAAAAAGATCATATCACTGCAAACAAAGACAATTTTACTTTTTCCTTTACAATTAAGATGTATTCATTCCATTTTCTTGCCTGATTACTCTGGCTAGGACTTCCAATACCGCGCTGACCAGGATAGGTCAGAAGTGGGAACCCTTATATTATTCTTGATAGTAAAGAAAAAGCTTTCAACCTTTCACCATTGGGCTTTCACTCTGGGCTTGTAATATACAGCCTTTATTATACTGAGGGATGTTCCTTCTATGCCCAATTTGTTGTATTTTTTTTTATCATGAAAGGATGTTGTATTTTATCAAATGCTTTTTATGCATCTATTCACATGATCATATGATGTTTATTTTTCATTATGTTGTTTATTTTACTCATTGATTGATTTGTATATATGAACCATTCTTGCATCCCAAGGATAAATCCCACTTGGTCATATTGTATGATCCTTTTAGGGTACTGTTAAATTCTGTTTGATAATATTTTGTTGAGAATTTTTCCATCTATATTTATGAAAGATATTGTTCTGCAGTTTTCTTTCTTATAGTGTCCTTATCTGGCTTTGGTTTCAGGGTAATACTGGCCTTGTAGAATGAGTTTGGAGGTATTCCTTTCTCTTCATTTTTTTAAGTTTGAAAAGCACTGGTGTTAATTCTTTAAATATTTGACAGGAAAAACCAATGAAACCATCTGGTCCTGGGCTTTTTGGAGGTGAGGTTTTAGATTACTGATTCAATCTCCTTGCTTGTTATTGAACTGTTCAGATTCTTATTTCTTCATGATTCAGTTTGGTAGGTTGTATGTCTCTAGGAATTTCTCCATTTCTTCTAGGTTATAAAATTTGTTGGTGTATAAATATTCACATTAATCACTTACTATCCTTTGTATTTCTGTAGTATCAGTTAGAATGTCTTCTCTTTTCATTTCTGATTTTATTATTCCAGTCTTATTTCTTTTGATCTTAGTCTGTCTAAAGGTCTGTTGATTGTATCTTTCAAAAAAGTTAGTTCTTTGTTTTATTAGTCTTTTCTATTTTTTTGGGGGGGGTCTTCATTTATTCGTGCTTGGATTTTTGTTATTTCTTTTTTTCTGCTAACTTTGGGCTTAGTTCTTTTTTTCTGTTTCCTTTAAAGTATGAATTTAGGTTGTTTATTCAATCATTCTTTTTTCTTAATGTAAATATTTATCACTATAAAATTCCCTCTTAAAACTGCTTTTGCATGGATGCCTGGGTGGCTCAGTGGTTGAACATCTGCCTTTGGCTCAGGGCGTGATCCTGGGTCCTGGGATCAAGTCCTGCATCTGGCTCCCCATGAGTGTCTCTCATGAATAAAAATCTTTAAAAAGAAAAGCCTGCTTTTGCAGCATACTGTAGGTCTTGAAATGTCGTATTTCCATTTTCCTTTTTCTCAAAATATTTTTAAATTTCCCCTTTGATTTCTTCTTTGGCCTGTTGATTGTTTAGGAATGTGTTGAGATCTATCTATCATCTATCTATCTATCTATATCTATCTATCTATCTATCTATCTATCTATCTATCATCATCTATCATCTATCTATCATCTATCTAGTTGCTATATGTTCTTGATAAATAGACCTCTTTGTAATTATATGATGACTTTTGTTTTTTTATTACAATTTTTGGTATACACAGGGATGAAGATCAGCCATGTGGCTTGAGGGTGGCATCTTACACTTGCATAGCTGCAGAGGCCTAGGCTGGCTGCTAGAGTGGTTTGCAGGCTCTGTTGGGAGGCAGTAGAGATTGAGCTAAGAGGGACTCTGGTAGTTTGTGTTGGCAAACACAAATACTTATGGGGCAAAAGCTGGTAAAATCTGGAGGGGTTCCTGCCACGGCTGAGCTGGTCATTAGTTCCTGTTACAGTGGTGAAAGCTGCTGGGTTTATCTAGAGAGCAGGTCACTGTGAACTACAATTGCTCTTGCTGCATGCTGCTATGGTTGACCCTACTTTTCTTCCTTGTTCTTAGCTATCTCTATACAGCTCAGCTTTGCTGGTCTGGGTGTGGTGAAATCCAAGTGCTACCTTCGTTGGTGCCTTGAAAGACTGAGGTCACTCACTCTTTTCTTCCTTTCCTAGAGAAGGGAACTCTTTGTACCTGGGGAGGTTCCCTCTTGGTGCTGAGCAGTGTCAGCCTGGGGAAGTGGACAATGCAGCCAAAACAAAGTTGTCTTCCTTGTGTGATTATTCTTGGGACTTTTGTTCACTGTGTTGCTGACGTTTCTTAAGTGGACTCCACAACTTTCTTAGAGCTGTTTCTGTTCATGGATAGCGAACTGTGGATCTTTGTGGGGTGACAGAAGGTGGAATCTCCTATGCCACTACCTCGATGACATCACTCCCATAGTTTCTTGCTTTGGTATTTAACCAAAAAATTTATGGAGCTTATGATAAGCAGACATACTACTGGGTGATAACAGCTGAGTCTGAGTCCATACACCCCTTTCTCTGCCAGCTCTTCCTCACTGTGTGGCCCAGGCCAAGACAATCAACTTCTCTGATTCTCTTTCCCTTTCTATCAAACGGAAGGCAGAACAGAACCTATCTCTCCGAGTTCTCCTCAAGACATAAATGAGGTGGTGCATATAAAACACTCAGCACAAGGGCTGGCACACAGGAAGTGGTCCCAATTAGGCCAGTGTTATTATTTATACTGTTCCTTATTTTTTAGCTTCTGACCTTTTATTGTTAAGTATTATGTTAGCAGATTATCTAATATTTGATTCTTTATAATAAAGAATGTGAAGCATAAAGAGGTCAATCGAGAGACCTGTTTGGTTTGCTGTGAAAAAGAGGTGTGACCACAAGGTAGTCTGAAAGCTGCCTCCTTGCCTTCCATATGTCTGGGTTGGTTTATTGCTCAGTCAGTCTCTTATAAATTCACACTTCAGGTCAACAAATGCACTGTTTGCTATGCCATGCTCATCTGGATTAATTTAATATACTTGGAATCTCGTCCATGTTTTTCTATCCTCAGTTTTCCAACAAATTCATGTCAAGCTGCTGCTATTTTAATCATTTTGTGAATAACACCGGCCTTCATGAGACAAAAAAATAGAAGCAACTGTGTGGTAAGCTTGTATTAGCTTCTACACCCTTCAGTTGGCTCAGACAACTGACTAGCACATCTCCGTCATCTTGGAGCTGGTCTGAGGGACCATGGGCCTGGGATTAGGGGTTACAGAGCAACAGCAGGCAGAGGGAGGTGGGCGTGGGCAAAACTCCTGAAAAGCTTCCCTCAGAAGATATGGGAAGCATGTAGGGAGTTTTGAGCATCTCCCTGGTTACTTTGGGAGAAAGATGAACTTACGGCAAGCACTTGGCAGCTCATGGGTAAGGACATGTGACAGCACTGCTTCTTCAGAGGCGGTGTGTGTCCCTGGGAGCGAAATCTACATAATACGGGTAGTTAGGAACTCTGGGTGGAGTTGGCTTTGCTCCTCTCTTTCTTCCTCTATCTTCACCCCCCCACCAAGAAAAAAACAAAACAAAACAAAACAAAACAAAAAACTGAGAGGACTGAGGGAGGGGGCTTTTAAGCCTTGTGGCAAGCAGAATTTTAAGAGGGGCCCCAAGACTTCCTGCCCCTGGTACACCAGCCCTGCATCATCTCTGGGACTACTCCTGTGATTAGGTGATGGGTTATGTCACAGTTGACTTTGAGAGAGGGAGATTGTAAGGTGTGTCTAATCTAACTATGAGCCCTTAAATTTGGGTTAGAGGCCAGGGAGAGAGGGGGAGTCAGAATTCCAGAGTGAGAAGGGTTTAATGCACTGTTGCTGCTTGATGAGCCACCAAGGAATGGGAACTACAACCACAAGGAACTGAATTCTTCCAACAAAACTGAGCTTGAAAGCAGAATCTTCCCCCTGGGACTCCCAGATGAGAACTCAGCCTGGCTGATGCCTTGATTTTGCATTTATCTACAGTCCACTGAGCAGAGAATGCAGCCATCATGTGCTGTTTTAAGCTGCTGGCTTTGTGGTAGCTTGTTACACAACAATAGAAGACTAATACAACCTTCTTCACTCTATTTCCAAAATGAGCCAGAGCTCATTTTCAGCACATTCACATGCCTTGTGAGAAGTATCTGTCCAATCTTAGAACCAACAGATGTACTTCTCCTGAGCAACTGTGGCCAGTTTTTATCCCCTGGTAAAACATGGACTGTATAACTGGACGTGTTCCTCTGTTAGCAAGGACCACATAGCTGTGTGCCCCCACCACAGCCCCTGTAAAACATGTACCCACCTTTGTCATGATCATGCTCACCAGACCCAGGAGTCCACTCTTCACTGGCTACAAGTACATGCTTGTATAATCTATGAGTAGCCTGATATCTTCTTTGGGGCAAGGCAGGGCATGTGTGTGTCCACACACACTCTCACACACAATTTTCCCTGTTTTCAGACTCTTATGACACTTTGTAGGGGCAAGAGATTGACAGCTCATGATTAACAACTGGATCTACTGCTTTAAATTTAAAACACCTGGAAAGGTGTTTAGAAGGTAAAGAAAAAGACACTAACTATACCATTTGGAAATCTAACTAACCTACTATCTAAAAATGAATTCATTCTATGTCTCTTAACTTCTTGAAAATACGTATGTGTGTATGAAACATCATTTAGCAGATAGAATAACTTATGTTGCATATTATAAACATGTATATGTATGTACATGTGCATATATACATATGTATAAACATATAAAACTTACCTCTCTAGTCTCCTTGAATGACAATCTCCCCTTAAGTAACAATTCTTTCATGACCCTGTGTTCCTCCCATATCCACAACCATTTTGTGTGCTTTATGCACTGATAGGTCATACTTTTGCTAAGGCCAAACCATGGCAGAGTATATTCTGAAAGCCAGGGGAAAGAAGTTGGGGAAAGGTGCCACAAAGGTACATGATGAGAAGAATGGTAGTTGGAGAGATGGGGTCAGGGGACTGCTGTGTGTGTGTCACACAGGGAGAACCACCCACAATCTCTCTCCTGAGGCCCTGGAATGCCACGGGGGACTTGGCATCTTCCATTAAGGAGCTGATGTTTTGACAGACAATGGATTGCTTCAATACGATGCAGTTGGAAGTATGGTCCAGGTTTGCTCTTGAGGCTGGACATTCCTGAACTGCGTATCTTTGGATGAGGTGGAACGAGCCAGGGGAGGAAGTGGAGGAAGGAGGCTGCAGGCAGAGAATTGCAGCAGCAAATGCACAGTGATGCAAACTAGCCTGGTGTTCAGGAGCCACAAGCACTGCCATCCCTGGGCTGGAAAGCGCTGTGATCCTGAGACTCTGCAGGGGTCAGGAAATGGAGACTGGTGCTGCCATGTGTAGGGCATTTAAATTTATTTATGCCTTATTTTTATTTCATGTTTACTGTGGTATATGTTTAGGAATTTGACCTTTACCTACAGGCAAGAGAGAGCCACTGAAGGTTTGGTATGATCCAAGTATTTTTTTGGTAAATAACTTTGTATTTAAATCATCAAATTTACTTTAAAAAGGAAGACATATTCATTGCAGAAGCTTGGTGATGCTCTGGACAGGAGTGCAACACTTAGATTGTGCTCTGAAGGCTCCCATGGTCACAACCTGGAGGCTGCAGCACAGGCGGTTTCTGTACCCACATCAAGTCTCTCGAAACCCAAGGAGGTGAACCCTTGGGGGGTGGCATGAGCATCTGTCCTTAAAATTCCCTAGGTGAGTCCAGGCTGAGAACCATAAAATCAGAAGGCACACGACCGAGGACACTGCAATGGTCCAGGCAAAGCATGACGAGGGTCCCGATGGTGTGGAAGGAGATGGAGAGGAGGGGCCCTAGCTCCATTAAGTGGTAAATGAGGGTGCTCAGGGAACGAGAGGAGCCCTGTCGTCACATTCTTTTTGAATTTAGGATCTTGCTCTACTAGATTATGAAATTCCTTAAATCTATTGTCCTTGTAGACCTGGGCTTTGTCTTTTACCACCAGCAAGTGCAGCTAAGGAGGGAAGGGTGCCAAGAGTTAGGTCTTTGCCTCTAAACCTATGAGGTTGGAGGGGAAAAAGAAATTGCTTTAATTTTGCTTTATAAAAACAGTTGTTAAATTAATTTACTGAAAACCTTTGGGTAAATTATCAGCTGCTGTTCCACATGGGTCAAAAGTCTGCTGAGTGAAAGAAAAGGACTGCCCTCTGCACAGAGCTCTTTGTTGGCCCCCACTCCCTCTGACTGAACAGAGCAGCAATGTAAGGGATCACCCAGAGAGGGATGGCAGGGTTCATCCATTTCAGTGTTTGGTGAGACTGTGACAATATTTACTCCTCATCAAATGAAAGATATTCCTGAAAAGATGCCTATAAAATGATTTTGCTTCTGCACAAACCATTTCCCCCTCACCGACTTGCTTTAAAATTTCTAGGACATATTCTCATGTAAAAATATATTTATGTTAAGGCAAAAATGTGCCTTACTATATCCACACTATAGGATAGACAAATGCTGAAAGCATCTCAGGCATCATTTCATCTCATCCTCAGACAATCTTTCAACAGTCGTTTGAAGTGGGTCCTATTTTTGTCACTTACCTATATCATTGTAGACTCAGGAATTGAACCTCAAAGAAGTTTAGTAACTTGTCCAAGGCCACCAAGTGAAGTGACTGAGCCAGGGCATGGACCCATGCCTAATGGGTACAAATGTTTTGTGGGGGGGCCTCCCACATGCCAAGTATTGTTCTAGCCAGTGCCAGGAAACAGCCCTGAATAGCACAGGCAGGTGCCTCCCAAACCCTAGAGGTTACACTCTAACAGGGAGCAAACACAGAAAAATTATAACACAAACCAAAACAAGGCATGACAGAGAATGGAGAGCGACTGGAGGTGTGTGGGGAACAAATATTTTACTTTGGGTAGTTACAGAAGCCTGCTCTGAGGAGATGATACTGAGAAAAGTCCTAAATGGAGAGAGACAGAGAGAGAGAGAGAGAGAATGAATGAATGAATGTCATGTCAATATCTGGGGAAATGTTCCAAGTAGAGAGATATGAAGTGCAAAAGGCCCTGAAGACAAACCAGCTTGTTGTATTCAAGAGTCAGAAAGACAACCAGTGAGGCTAGAATTAAATGGAAAACAAGGGGGCAGCCGTAGGTTGACCATCCAGGGGCAAACCATCTGGGATTTGAAGGGGATGCAAGAATGCTGTTTGGAAAAAAAGGCAGTTTTGAGCAGTTATATCACATAATGGCTGGGGAAAGTTCCAGTAGAGGGGAGAATTGACTACGCAGGAGACAGGTACTAATTTCAGTTAAGAAATCAGAGAAATCAGAGTTTCTTAGAAGGCAGGACGGGATGGGATGCTGCACATGTGGGGAGGCTGACCTGGCAGTGGTAACAGGAAGGGGGCATTGCCCTCAGGCAGGCAGGCTAGGAGACGGGTTGAGGGAGGGCAAGTTGGTTGTGTTCTGATCGCCTCCAGCTTCTCAGTGAAGGAAGGCAAGTGGAGGAGGGCTGAGGTTTGAGGAAAAAGAATAAAATGTGACATAGCCCTCTCTAAGTGGGGGAAAGGCAGAGAGGTTCCGGGGAGTGCTACAGAGCCCTTCAGATCTGTGCTCCTAAGACTAGCAGAAGGATCTTCTGAAGCCTAGAATCAAGTAAGGAGTAAGAACTGGGTTTAACAACGGCTGGGTTTTGCCAGGTGACAGGGACAAAGGGTTAAAAGGGGCAAACGATATATTAGATTGACACTGGTAGCCAAGCAGTAACACGAGAGGCGGGGTGGGGAAGAGGGCTGCCAATGGGGACAGGATGACCCAAGAGTCACGTACCCTGGGAACTGAGGGTTTGGAAGCGATGCTGTCACGGGCGCTGTGAGGGTGTGGAGCAGAACCACGGGAGCCCATGGCTGGCGTAGATTGGTGTTAGGAACTGAGAAGCCAGAGTGTGGGACGCAGCGTCTCTTTTACAGGATATGGAAGCCATCGTGTATCATCAGGAGTCACAACAGAATTATCTTTCACCCCATGTTATAGGACAACTTTGGATGGTAAAGAACGGTGGTCACTGACTTCTGTTCATGCTGCTACATGAGCTTCGACCGATAGAGGACCACACCCTGGACCCATAACGCCCACTTCTGACCCTTAACTCTACACGAATAACCCTGCTGGCCAGGAGTATAAACCCATCTCAGTTTTTTGACCTCCCTACATACTGTTTAGGAAATACAGGGTAATGGGATAGTTTCTTTAATGTTTGGTGGCTAAGGAGAAAAGCATTAGGCCAATTTTAATTTGTATGATCCAAGTAAGAAGAAAAATTATGACGAAATGGTAATATCCATTTCTTTATTCCATTGTCCCCCCCCCCATATTATTATTTTTTAAGATTTTAAGAGTAGGGAAATAAGTGCATGAAGGGGTCAGGAAAAAAATGTGCGTACAACTGTTGGGGTTGGGTATCTCATTCCCAGCTTCAGATGCACACAGTGAAGTAGGTCAAAGAGCCGGAGTTTGAATCCAGTTCTGTTTGTCTTCAGTGTGCTCTTAACTTCCTACTCCTATTAGCCTAACAAATTATGTACCTGTGTGTGCACACACGGACACACACACACATATGGACACCCGTAAGCAAACATTAGCCGCCACATCCTATACCTGGACTGTACATTGCCCATATTTTCTTTTTAGTTCAAAGTACTTCATCATGCGCATCTGGACTGAGAGAACAGTGGAGAATCTTCCTAAGGCGGGTTATCTGGGAGCATTGCACCCAAAAACCACACGCAGTATAAGTAGCTCTTTGAAAAGTCAGGTTCTCCGGCTCTTGAATAAACCTCCTCCAACGAGTCCCCTTTCTCCTCACCCCATAGTTACTGTGCGCATATGGAAGCAAAATCACCTTATGTTAGCTCTTTACGTCCTTAAGAAAAGACTAACTAAAGAGTCTAGAAAGAGAAAGAAAGGGTCTAGAAGAGAAAAAAGGTCTAGAAAGACATTGCTAAAAAGGGTCTAAGAGAGCATAATGACTTAAAATAGCTAGATTTAGGGATCCCTGGGTGGCTCAGCGGTTTAGCCCCTGCCTTCGGCCCAGGGTATGATCCTGGGGTCCCAGGATCGAGTCCCATGTCGGGCTCCCTGCGTGGAGCCTGCTTCTCCCTCTGCCTCTCTCTCTCTCTTTTTCTCTGTCTCTCATGAATAAATAAATCTTAAAAAAATAAAATAGCTAGATTAAAAAAAAATCTTAGGTTAACGTTGGCAACTTTAAGCAAGGATGATTTTTTTGTTACTCTGAAAGTGTGACACACACATACTGTATCCTTGGCCAATAAAATTAAATTGGCTCCAGTTAAACTCAAGGAATTCTCCACAACCAGCTAGTGACTATATAGAAATGCATCTATTGGGTGGATCAATAAACACAGCCATACACCGAAGCATTCACGCTAAGGTTCTACTGACCTCCTCCGAAATGCAGACAGAGTAGCCTTTTTTCAGAAAAGAGGGTTGCAGTCAAGAACGCGGAAAGAGGAATCATCCACAGCCCTGGGACAGTTGTAGGAACACCCAGAGGTTAGATCCACTTTAGATCCTAGGGCTGCCTGATAATTATGACTTCTCTTTGGTGGGAACACAGAGAAGGGCCTCTCCACACACAATCATGCCTGAAGGCCTTATTAATTGTAGGGTTTCTACCCTTTGTCAAAAGTAACATAGAAAAGCTCCAAAGGAGAAAAAGTAATTATCTCTGTGCATTAAAATGCAAGGATTTGATTCTGATTTTTTGAGGCTCTAAGGAAACAGCAACCGGGAGGATGCCTGACCTGCAAGTGCTGGTCCTGGCTCCTCGGTCAGCCGCAGTGGCCTAAATGTGAGGCCTTTCATGGCCCCGTACAGGTAGTCAGAAGACAAGGGGCTTACTGATCTACCAGAACCCGAGGTGAACAAAGAATTCTTGAATAAGCACATTTTGAGAGCTTGGCTCCTTCGGCCCTGTGTTTTGAAGCAAAGAAATGAGGCGATTAGAGTCAAATCACCAGCTACTCAACCTGAACGTCACTTTCCTCATAGATCAAGGATGACAAAAATGTTGATGGCAGTTTGCCGCACATGACAACCAGGGACTCTGAATTAAGTTTGAAAATGTGATTGGTGTAAGGGAGGGGTGGCCTTCCTGGGGGTGAGGATGTCTCTGCATCTCCCACATGTGGCCTGTTATTTTTCTGCTTGAGGTGAGGAAGAACT
Source organism: Vulpes lagopus (assembly GCF_018345385.1). NCBI lineage: Eukaryota > Metazoa > Chordata > Mammalia > Carnivora > Canidae > Vulpes > Vulpes lagopus. The sequence continues at coordinate 6,740,009 of NC_054834.1, forward strand.
GAACCCCTCCCTTCCAAGGCCCTGGTGTATCTCTGCCCAACCAGGATGCTTTTTGGACTACATTCATTCAGTCTGTGTACAGCTCAGATATAATTTATTCAATCAGCTCTGTGAGATCCTTGGGAAGTAAGAATCTACATTTTCTCAGGACGTTTTCCCTAAAGGAAGGTGTTTCTTTTTTTCCTCCCCCCCACCCCCCAGAGTGTGACCCCTGAGTTGAATACTGGAACTGAAAGTTGTAAATCTGGAATTACGATCTTTATATTTGAAATTTTTAATCCTCCAATGAAGTGGTAATAAAGAGAGTTTTTATAGAAAGGCCATTTGGGATTTAAAGACCAGAAAGTTTTCAGGTCGATTTTTGCCAACCTGATGATCATTTATTGGGCACTTACTGTGTAAAGGCACTGTGGCAGATGAGAACCCACATAACCCAAGTGCTGCCTGGGACTCCCTCCCTGGGAGGCTTGTTAAACTTTCTCCAAACACTGGCTCCAGGGCTGAGATAATCAAATACCTTTTACTTTCTGTGAGTTCCTAAGGCTCTTAAGTGGTAGGATTACTGGTGGTATTTCTTTTGTTGTTGTTGTTTATATGTATTTCCAAAGAGCATATACTATTTATATATTTTTAAAATGTTAAAAAGGATGATATACTATATACTTATTTTGGTCCAATTTTGATTTTATTTTTTTTCTCACATTTTTGAAATTTAAATTCAATTAATTACTATATAGTGTATTATTAGTTTCAGATGTAGAGTTCAGTGATTTGTCAGTCTTATAAAACACCCAGTACTCATTACATCACACGCCCTTCTTAATGTCCATCACCCAGTTACCCCCATCACCCACCCCCCTCCCCTCCAGCGACTCTCAGTTTGTTTCCTATGATTAAGAGTCTCTTACGGTTTGTCTCTTACTGATTTTGTCTTGTTTTATTTTTCCCTCTCTTCCCCTATGATGCCGTTTTGTTTCTTAGATTCTATATATGAGTGAGATCATAGGATAATTGTCTTTTACTGATTGACTTACTTCGCTTAGCATAATACTCTCTAGTTCCATCCATGTTGTTACAAATATCAAGATTTCATTTTCTTCGATGACTGAGTAGTATTTCATTGTACATATACATATACACACATATATAACCTCGATTTTATCCATTCATCTGTCAATGGATATCTAGGCTCTTACATCATTATTTTGCTGTTGTTGTTGTCTGATTGCTGAAGCTAGGATTTCTAGTAGTAGGTTGAACAGTAGTGAGAGTGGACATCCCTGCTGTAATTCCTGACATTAAGGGAAAAGCTCTCAGTTTTTCCCCATTGAGGATGATATTCATTGTGGGCTTTTCACAGATGGCTTTTATGATATTCAATTATGTTTCCTCTGTCCCAAGAGGGGATTAAAACTCTTCAGAGTTTAAGGATGCTGTACTTTGTCAGATGCTTTTTCTGCATCTAAGAGGACCATATGGTTCTTGTCTTTTCTTTTATTAATGTAGCATCATATTAATTTGCAGATGTTGAACCACCGTTGCAGCCCAAGAATAAATCCCAGTTCGTTGTGGTGAATAATCCTTTTAATGCACGGTTGGATCCTATTGACTAGTATCTTGTTGAGAATTTTGGCAGCTATGTTCATCAGGAATATTGGTCTGCAATTCTCCTTTTTGATGAGGTCTTTGGTTTGGGGATTAAGGTAAACCTGGCCTTATAGAAAGAGTCTGGAAGTTTTCTTTCTATTTCTATTTTTTAAAATATTTTATTTATTCATGAAAGACACACATAGAGAGGCCAGAGACGTAAGCAGAGGGAGAAGCAGGCTCCCCATGGGGAGCCTAATGTGGGGTTCGATCTCAGGACCCTGGGATCACAACCTGAGCCCAAGGCTGATGCTCAACCACTGAGCTACCGAGGTGTCTCCCATTTCTATTTTTTGAGACAACTTCAGAAGAATAGGTATTAATTTTTCTTTAAATGTTTGGTAGAAATCCCCTGGGAAGCCATCCATCACTGGAATCTTGTTTTTTTGGGAGGTTTTTGATGAATGCTTTAATTTCCTTTCTCGTTATGGGTCTGTTCAGGTTTTCTATTTCTTCCTGTTTCAGTTTTGGTAGTTCACACATCTCTAGGAATGCATCTATTTCTTCTGGATTGCCAAATTTATTGGCATATAGTTGCTCATAATATGTTCTTGGTGTTAGTTGTGATCTCTCCTCTTTCGTTCATGATTTTATTAATTTGGGTCCTGACTCTTTTCATTTTAATAAGTCTGAGCAGGGGTCTAACAATCTTATTACTTTCAAAGAACCAGCTCTTAGTTTTGCTGATCTGCTCTACTGTTCTTTTGGTTTCTATTTCATTGATTTCTGCTCTAATCTTTATTAATTCTCTTCTCCTGCTGTTATTTATTCTTTATCCAGCTCCTTTAGGTGTAAGGTTAGGTTGTGTATTTGAGACTTTTCTTGTTTCTTGAGAAAGGCATGTATTGCTATATCCTTCCCTCCTAGGACTGCTTTTGCTGCATCCCAAAAGTTTTGAACAGTTGTGTTTTCATTTTTCACTTGTTTCCATGAATTTTTTAAAATTCTTTTTTAGGGATCCCTGGGTGGCGCAGCGGTTTGGCGCCTGCCTTTGGCCCAGGGTGTGATCCTGGAGACCCGGGATCGAATCCCACATCAGGCTCCCGGTGCATGGAGCCTGCTTCTCCCTCCGCCTGTGTCTCTGCCTCTCTCTCTCTCTCTGTGACTATCATAAATAAATAAATAATTAAAAAAAATAAAATAAAATTCTTTTTTAATTTCCTGGTTGACCCATTCGTTCTTTAGTAAGATGCTCTTTAGCCTCCATGTGAGTTCTTTCCAAATTTCCTCTTGTGATTGAGTTCAAGTTTCAAAGCACTGTGGTCTGAAAATATGCAGGGGATGATCTCAATCTTTTGGTACCCAATTTGCGATCTATTCTGGAAAATGTTCCATGTAGACTTGAGAAGAATGTGTTTTATGTTGCTTTTTCAGATGGAATGCTCTGTATATAACTGTGAAGTCCATCTGGTCCAGTTTGTCATTTAAAGTCCTTGTTTCCTTGTTGAACTTCTGCTTAGATTATCTGTCCATTGCTTTGAGAAGGGTGTTAAAGTCTTCCTTTTTTATCCAATCTGATACCCTGTGTCTTTTGATTGGTGCATTTAGCCCATTTACATTCAGGGTAACTACTGAAAGATATTAATTTAGTGCCGTTGTATTACCCGTAAAGTCACTGTTTCTGTATATTGTCTCTATTCCATGTTACTTTGGGGCTCTCTCCTCGCTTAAAGGATCCCCTTTAATATTTACTGCAAGACTGGTTCAGTGATCACAAGTTCTTTTCAATTCTGTTTGTCCTCTAAGCTCTTTATCTCTCCTTCTATTCTGAATGACAGCCTTACTGAATAAAGTATTCTTTGCTGCATAATTTTCTCATTTAGGACCCTGAATATATCATGTCAACCCTTTCTGCCCTTCCAGGTCTCTGCAGATAGGTCTGCTGCCAGTCTAATATTTCCATCCTTGTAGGTTAAGGACCTCTTGCCCCGAGCTACTTTCAGGATTTTCTCTTTGTTTCTGAAATTTGCAAGCTTCACTATTGTATGTCAGGGTGTTGACCTATTTTTTATTAATTTTGAGGGGGGTTCTCTGTGCCTCCTGGACTTGAATGCCTGTTTCCTTTCTCAGATTAGTGAAATTGTCAGCTACAATTCGCTCAAATATATCTTCTGCCCCACGCCCCTTTCCTCTTCCCCTGGATCCCAATTATTCCAATATTGTTTTACTTTATGGTATCACTTATTTCTCAAATTTTCCCCTCGGGATCCAGTTCAACTCTGTTTTTCTCAGCTTATTTATTTTCCAACATTTTGTCTTCTGTATCACTAATTCTCTCTTCTTCCATTTATCCTAGCAGTTTAGCCTCTACTTTTAACTGCATCTCATTAATAGCCTTTTAAATTTTGACTTGATTAGATTTAGTGCTTTCATTTTCCAGAAAGAGATTCTCTAGTCTATGTTTTTTTTCAAGTCCAACTAGTATCTTTATAATTGTTATTCTGAACTCTAGTTCCAACATCTTACTTATATCCATGCTGATTAGGTCTCTGGCATCAGTACTGCCTCTTGTTCTCTTTTTTGAGGTGAGTTTTTCTGTCTTGTCTTTATTGGGAAAAGTGGTCGCTTTTCTATTTGTAGAGTTGTAGCTATTCTTCTCTTAGACCTCTGGTTGAGCTTGCAGATGTTCCTGCCATGCTTTAATAGCTATCTGGCTGAATTCCTGGGACCAGACAAAACTAAGGTTTCCCAATTTTGATTTTAAAAACCTCTAATGTTTCAAGGCTAAGTGTTGTAATGTATGAATATATATTTGGTTTGTAAGACTGTGAGATGATCAAGCATATGTAAATAAGAAAAGAAATTCGTATAATTAAGTATATGCATATATTTATATCTACATCTACATCTGTGTCTGTATTTATATGACCAAGGAGACAGGACTGGTGCTTTAAGATCAGCATTCTTCCCCAGTGTTGTTTCATTAGAGTCCCAGAAAATCAGACTCAAATCTTTACACTTTAATATATATTAAATACATACATAATTATATACTTGTATGATAATATATATTTATATAAATATATAAAATATATATTATGTATGACAGTGGTTGATAGCAAGCTAGCTGTTTGAATACTCCTGAAGCATAGACACTGTGCAATAGGCAGCTAGGGTGGACTTTGTCAAGTCAGCCTAAGGAGACAGTGGGTCTCTGTTATGAACTGACTTATGTCCCCCCAAATTCATATGTTGAGGCCTGAACTCCTAATGTAACTATATGTGAAGATAGAGCCTTTAAAGAGGTAATTAAGTTTAAATGAGGTCTTCAGAGCAGGGCATTAATCCAATCAGACTGGCGTCTTTATAAGAAGAGGAAGAGACACCAGAAGTGCATCATCAGAAGTGCATGTGCACAGAGAAATGGCCAAGTGAGGATATAGGGAGGAGGGGCCATCTCAAGCCACAGAGAAAGGCCTTAGGAGAAACCAACCCTGCCAATACTTTGCTCTAGGACGTCTAGCTTTCAGAAGGCTAGAAGAGAGGAAATAAATGTCTGTTGTTTAAGCTACACTATCTGTTTTTTTTTTTTTTTTTTTTATGGAAGCCATGCTTACTAATATAGTCACCGTGTTAGTCCTCATTGCTGCTCAGGAATAGAGGTGAAGCTTATCTACATATAAAGGCATATTTCAATGGATTCAGCATACTAAGCTACATTTTCAACATTAACAGATCAGACCTATGTATACAAGCTACCTACTGTGGACACCTGCCCCTGTGAAGTTCATGGTGGGTAAAGGCCCCACTGAAATCCCTCTGAGCCTCAACAAGTAAAACACTCACTTTTTGATTTAAACAAGTATTTCTTACCATGGCAAGTCTTGAGACTGAGGTTTTCTTTGTGTGTGTGTGTGTGTGTGTTTTAGCATTTTTAAGTGTGCTTTTTGATGTAAAGGTTAAAGTATTTTTTGTTTAACCCATTTATGCAATAAATCATACAATATATATTTGGCTGATAAAACAATACTACATCCTCATAATTATTTTGCTCATCTCTTTATAGCTCATTAGTTTCCTTATTTACTTTCATCCACAATTTCTTCAAATCTTGGATTATGTGTTTCATGTGTGGGCAATTTCTATCTTCTTAAATGCTTGAGGATATCTGTCCTCCCTTGTTCTTACATATCTTTGACAGCTGATACAGTAGAAAATAAAATGTTTCCTTTAAATAATCATCTTGCCACGTTTAGTGCTTGGGAGGGAACATTCAAAGTTTCTTGGCTTTTGTTTTTTCCCAAGTATCCTGAAAGTTTCTCCTGCTTGTTTATAGGATTCTTCACTTTGAAAATTCTTCCAGATATAATAGTTCCAGAGGCTGCTGCATGGTGGATTATCATTTTTTCCTCCTTATTTATGTGCTTACTAAATTTTCTACCATGTATATATATGTGTATTTTATTATATAAACTCCAGATATCTGATACATGATTAGGACTTTCAGTATTAAGTCAAGATGTATTTTTTAAGATTGGAACAGGTTTTTATCCTTTAGTTCATTGGTAATTCTTTTTTTTTGGAAATCCCTATCGTCCCTAGATTTGATCTCTAGATCTTCTTTATTCTCTATATTCTTTTTTTTAAAGATTTTATTTATTTATTCATGAGAGACACCGAGAGAAAGAAAGAGAGAGAGAGAGAGAGAGAGAGAGAGGCAGGCACAGGCAGAGGGAGAAGCAGGCTCCATGCAGGGAGCCCAATGTGGGACCATCCCAGGTCTCCAGGAGACCAGGTCATCCAGGTCTCATGCCCGGGGCTGGAGGCAGTGCCAAACCGCTGAGCCACCCGGGCTGCCCTATTCTCTCTTTTCATCTCTTCTATTCTCATTCTCTTATTTCACTGGGTTTTAGGTGATTTTTTTTAGTTTGTCTTCTAACTCAGTGATTCCATTCCTGTAGCCTCTAGGTCAGGCTATCTGTGCCAGCTGTTTAAAGGCATCCCATTATCTCCTAGCTGTCATTTCTTACAAAGTCATTCTCTTACAGAGTTTCAAAGATACAGTGTAATTTTGGATCATTTTGAGAACACAAGTGAAATTTTCTAGAATTTCATTCTGCTGATTACATTGAATTTATTCAGGAGTCAAACACTATGAGTTTCCTTGTTTCTCTTCATTTTAACTACAGAATACTTTTTAAAGATAATGAATAACATCCTTCAAGAAATGCAAGTTTCCTCACTTCAAATACCAATGGACTCTCCCTAGAAAAATCTATGCCAAACCGCCCAAGTGTTCATCAATGGATGATGAAGGGATAAATAAAATGTGGTATATATATATATATTGCTCAGCCTTAGAAAGGAAATTCTGATACCTGCTATGACATGGACATTGAAGACATTATAATAAGTGAAATAAGCCAATCATAAAAGGACAAGTATTGAATTATTCCACTTATGTGAATGAGATACATAGAGTAGTCAATTCATAAAGACAGTAAATCAGTAGTGGTTGCCAGGGACTGGGGGGGGGGGGAGGAAAGTGGAGTTATTTAGTGAGTACAGAGTTTCAGTTTGGGATGATGTTAAAGTTCTGGGGATGGATGGTGGTGAAGGTTGCAGGACAATGTATGTGAATGTAATTAATGATACTGAATTATATGCTTAAAAATGGCTAAGTGTGCTTAAAATGGTTAAAATGGTAAATTTTATGTTATATATATTTCAGCACAGTAAAAACTTCCTTAAAATTTTAAATGAAGTACACCAGCTGTTCTCTGTGAAATGGGATATTTTACTCAAATTTGTATTTTTATATACAGGCAGATTAAAATGAACAAACTTCAAAGGGGGGGTGGGGTGGGAATTACACCAAACTGCATTGGCAGCACACACATCACTTACTCGCTGGGGGTGTGGTAACCACCGAGTCCCCAGTGCTGCCAAACTGCTTTGCCTCTAGCTTTTCCCACTTCAAGTTTGGGGCATCCAGTGACCTTGTAACCACCAGAAATTCCTTTTGATATCTGTCCTGAACACTTTCTTCATCTATGGTTTTAATTATAAACTTGTTTCTTAATATTGACCAAGTGTTTTGCTTTTTTTTCCTGTTTATCTATCACATGAATGGAGGTGGGGGGTGGGGTGGGGTGGGGTAGAGCAGACTGCAGTGAGGACTGACACCTGCTTCCTGCTGTGGAAAAGGAGGATCTGGCATTGGCTTTAGTCTCTTATGTCAACATCTGCCAGGAGACGTTCTTTCCCTTCACATCAAGGGTTAAATTGTGACACTACACATTTTTAAGAAACTTTTAAGTCCAGTCCTGGGAAGAAAATGGAAGAGAGGAAAGGAAACATTCTTTTTTATTTGATGCAACTGCCTTTTTTGTTAAAAAAAATACTGACTTTAAAGTGGCAAAACAACTATGATGAAAACACAAAATTTCACAACGTATTTTGAGGACTCCTGTTGATTTTTTAAAAAAATAATATTTTAGGGAATATAAACAGGAATAAAGGAAAGGAATCCATTGTTAGAAAATATAAACAAGTAAAATCCTCAAAGGTCACCACTATTATTCATTTCTTATTTCCTTTCTTTTTTTTTTTTCTTATTTCCTTTCTTGAAAATAATTCTGTATTTATCTGTTTTTAACTATTAATAAAAAAATTACATATATGTGGTAATATTAAAAACACTGTTCTATGTCTTACTTTTTTTTTTCCACTTGATAAAACTTTCCCCATAATCACACTTGTATCCTCCTAATCTTCAACCCTTGGGATATACCATCCAGTCACCCAACTATGGACACGTTGGTTTTTCTTGTTGTAGCTTTTCCTACAACGCACAATGGATATTATTGTACATATATCTCAAAGATATTTTGCAAATATACCTAAGAGAAATTTTGATAAATTTGTTATATATTGACAAACTGCCTCAGGTAGAATGGACCCAGTAGTGTACACATGCTTCTTCCACACCCTCATCATTTCTAAGAACTATCAAACTTTTCATTAAAAAAATTGACTTTATTTTTCTTTAAGAGCAATTTTAGGTTCACAGGAAACCTGAGCAGAAAGTAGAGAGAGCTCCCATATACCCCCTGCGAGCAGCATATACCCCCTGTCCCTAGACACACACACAACCTCCCCCATCACCAATATCTTCCATCTTTGTTACAATGTATGAACCTACATGCTTCCATCATTATCACCCAAAGTCCCTGGTTCACACTGGGGCTCGCTCTTGGTGTGGGTTTGAACAAATGAATAATCAAATCTTTGTATCCACCATTACAGTATCATATGAAATAATTTCACTGTCCTCAAAATTCTTTAGGCCCCTTATGTTTATTCCTCCCTCCCCACAACCCCTGGCAACAACTTACCATTTTACTGTCTCTATGGTTTTACCTTTTCCAGAATGTCATATGTTTGGAGTCCTACAGTATATACAACTACAGATTGACTTCTTTCACTTAGCAATATGCATTTAAGATTCCTCGATGTCTTTCCATAGCTCGATAGCTCATAATAATATTCTATGGTCTGGATGTACCATACTTTTATTTATCCACTCACCTAATGAAAGATATCATGGTTACTTCCAAGTTTTGGCGATTATGAATAAAGCTGCTCTAAACATCTGTGTGTAGGTTTTTGTATGGACTTAAGTTCTCAACTTTTTAAATAAACACCAAGGAGTGTGATCACTGGATCATATGGTAAAAGTATGTTTGGTTTTGTAAGAAACTACCAAACTGTCTTTCAAACTGGCTATATCATTTGTCATGCCACCAGCAATGAATGAGAGTTCCTGTTACTCCATATCCTTGTCATCATTCGGTGTTGGCAGTGTCTGGATTTTAGCCACCCTAATAGGTGTGTAGTGGTATCTCCTTATTTGTATTTCCCTGTTGACATATGATGTGGAGTACTTTTTCCAGGACATATTTGCCACCTGTATATCTTCTTTGGTCAGGTGTCTGTTCAGATCTTTTGCTCATTTTTAAATTGGGTTGCTTATTTTCTTATTGCTGATTTTAAGAGTTCTTTGTATATTTTGGCTAATAGTCCTTTATCGGATATATCTTTTCCAAATATTTTCTCCCAATGTGGTTGTCTTCACATTCTTCTGGTGGAGTGTCTTTTCATGTGTTCACTGGTGATTGTACTTTTTCCCCTAAAAATTGACTTCAGGTTCTTTGCCTGCTTTTAAAATGGTTTGTCTTTTCCTTAAACAATATAAATGAGTTCTATGTAAGTTAAAGAAGTTAGCTTTTGCCTGATTGTTTTATCAGTTTCTTCTCTTCTTTCTATTTCCTACTTTTAACTTTTTAGTCTTTTCCATTCAGATTTTTAAAAAAGATTTTATTTATTTATTTATTTATTCATGAGAGACACACAGAGAGAGGGAAAGACATAGGCAGAGGGAGAAGCAGGCTCCCTGTGAAGCAGACTCCTTGCAGGGAGCCCTATGCGGGACTCAATCCCAGGACTCCAGGATCACTTGAGCCAAAGGCAGATGCTCAACAACTGAGCCACCGGGGTGCCTCCATTCAGATGTTTTTAAATGTATCTAATACAATGATTGGTACTTCTCCTTTATGGCTTTGAGTTTTGTGTTCTGATTAGAAAAAACTATTCCTCTCCAAGATTTTAAATCACGCATATTTTCTTATTAGAATTTTTATTTTTATGTAAGTATTGAAAACTTCTACCCATTTGTACATAAGGAATTAGGAATAATCAGGGGGGTTATTATATATATATTACATATATATATTTATATAATTAATATATGTATTATATAATTTGTTTAGGTGCCATAATACCATATATGATAAAATCTCTGATTTTAAATATTACCTTAACTGTTAACTGAAGTCCCCAATATCCTGGATCTATTTTCTTACTCTCTTCTTTTCCATTGTTCTATTAGTCTCTTTCTTCATTAACTATTATAATTATAACTTCATAGCACGTTTTAATTCCTGGCAAGCTAGTCTTTCTCCATAATTTTCATTTCCCAAAACCATTAAAATTTTTCTCACATATTTGTTCTGATGAAGCTAGGGTTACTCTGCTGTCAAAAGCATTCTATTTATATTTTAACTGTAGTAATGTTGAATTTATAAATTAATTTACAGAGAATTTATATAGCTTAATCACTGAGCTTCTGAAACAGGGACACAGTTAATTTTTGCATATATTCAAATCTTCTATCTTTCAATAGTTCTAAATTTTTCATCAAATTGATCTTGCACATTTTCCCACTTTTATTGAGATATAATTGACATATAACATTGTGTGAGTTCAGCTTTTTTAGATTCCACAGATGAAATCATACAGTATTCGTCTTTGTTTCTGGCTCATTTTACTAGCATGATGTCTTTGAGGTCCATCTACGCTGTCACAAATGGTGGGATTTCCTGAATAGTATCTATCTATCATCTATCTATCATCTATCTATCCATCTATCATCTAATCATCTATCATCTAGTTCATATCATCTTCATCCATTCATCCACTGACGGACACTTAGGTTGCTTCCATATTTTGGTTATTGTGAATAATGATGCAGGGAACATATGAGAGCAGATATCTTTTTGAATCATCGTTTTGCGCATTTCTTAGTAAGATATTTTATTTTTCTTGGTTAAAATGAAATCCTTTTTTTAATTATGTTTTCTAATTGTTTTTTCTTTCTTTTAGTAGTTATTAATTCTTATACATTAGAGATAATTTATTGTTTCTAAGAGTTTCAATCAATTATTTTGGGTAATATAGTCAGGTCATTTATAAGTGATGACAATTTTGTTCCTCTTTCCAATATTGAATCTTCATTTCTTGCCTATGTTTTCTGGGGAGCCACTAGAAATGGTTTCATTAAAGTTGATAACAAGACAACGAGATCACTATTAATACCCCTATTACTTAGCATTGCTCTGAAAGTACAAGCATTACTAAAAGAAAAAAATGTCAGATGATTTTTTTGTATCTATGGAGAGGATGATGTGATTTTCTACTCACATGGTTTATAGTAATAATAATTTTCTGAATGTTGAGGTCATTTTACAACCTGGGTATAATGTTTTATTTTAATTTACATTTGAAATCTATTTGCCAATATTCCACTTAAGGATTTTATACTTACATTTATCAATAAGATTGACCTATGGTTTTCTGTTTTAGTGCTATCTTTGACAGTTCTAGTATCAGTGCTGTGCTGGGAAAGGAAAATTTTTTAGAAGATTTTTTCTTTCTTTTTGCTCTATATTTATTTATACCTCAATTATTTGAAAGACCTCACCTATGAATTCATCCATTTTGCTTTGTTTTAGAAAGAACAAATACTTTTTAATTTGTCTACTCTAGGTCAAGCTCCTTGACTTTAATCTCTGGGAAGTCAACATTTGTATCATGGTGCCAAAGAAAAACAAAAAGCTTTCTGTTTAAGAGGGAGGCCTGCATTTGGGATCCCTGGGTGGCGCAGCGGCTTAGCGCCTACCTTTGGCCCAGGGTGCGATCCTGGAGACCCGGGATTGAATCCCATGTCGGGCTCCCGGTGCATGGAGCCTGCTTCTCCCTCTGCCTGTGTCTCTGCCTCTCTCTCTATCTCTCTGTGTGACTATCATAAATAAAAATTAAAAAAAAAAAAGAGGGCTGCATTTAATTTTCATGTCCTCCTGTATCAGGCTCACTGGATATATTCATGTCTAGATTCATCTTTTTTCGAGATTTAGGTCTCTTATCTAGGTATTTACTACATGTTTTCTTTCATTAAGAACATTCTTGGTTTTATATAGGGTTGCCAAAGACTAGGGTATTTACTCCAATAAAGGGAAAGGTAGACATTAAACAGCACAAAGCCTGACAAATTAGGTCTCTTTATCAGCAAAGAGTGATACTGGTGTTTTCTCTAACAGTGATAAGCTTTCTGGGATCATGAATCCTGTTCAGAAACTGATGATTGTCTGGGATTCACCCCCCAGGGCATGCATGACCACACCCACATAACATCAGGGCTTTACAGCTATCCCAGCCCTAGTGAAAGAACACGGCTCTTACAAACAAAGGATCTCCGGTTTCCACTAGTGATATCTGTCTAGGTATTTTCAAATGTAGCTTTTATGGAAAATCAAGAGACTATGATTTAGCATTTTGCTTCCCACACCCCAGAAAGGAAGGATGCAAACCCCTATGCCAAAACAAAGGTGGTAGAGGAACCTTATCAGGAAATACCACCTCTAGACTCAAGACCTCAAAATTTCACTTTAGAATAAGCTCTGAATCTCTTCCCCTGAAACAGAACAAAAATTTTTAATGTTGGGCCAGGATGGGATCCAAACTTTCAGGATACTTTTTTTTTTTTTCAGGATACTTTTTTAAGAGGCATGATTTTAGATAGGACCTGAGTAAATTCTTTAGAGAAGAATGCTTGGTATGGCTAGGACTTCCTTTCCTCTTATTTCTCTTCTACAAAAATGGGTCCATCTAATATGTTACCTAAAATACAAATGCCTAAATATTCCCCTGCATTAGTCTAATCAAAACCTCAAGGGGTTTGTGCTGAAGATACAATATTATGCCCCCCCCCCAACCTGGGTAAAATAGTGTAGCAAAAAATAAATGGCTTGATCAAGAATCCTGGCCATGATTTGATCTCCATTTAGAAAGTCTTCCATTGGGATCCCTGGGTGGCACAGCGGTTTGGCGCCTGCCTTTGGCCCAGGGCGCGATCCTGGAGACCCGGGATCGAATCCCACATCGGGCTCCCGGTGCATGGAGCCTGCTTCTCCCTCTGCCTGTGTCTCTGCCCCTCTCTCTCTCTCTCTCTGTATGACTATCATAAATAAATAAAAAAAAAAAAAAAAGAAAGTCTTCCATCATGTTCTGGGCCTTCTCATTCTTGTTCCTCCTAAAGTGCCCTATATGTTCACTCCCAGAGCACTTAGAATAGTCCTTTGGTATTGCCTGTTTTCTTGTTTGTCTCCCTACTACTCAACCCCATCCCAGGCTTCAAGAGGACAGTTATTTATTCTGTTCAGTTTTGTTTGACTAGTGGTCAACACAGAGGAGCTCATTAATAAATAACTGAATAAATGAGTCATAGAATCCATAGGTTACATAAAGAGGTACAAAAGAACTATGTTTTGAGCAGACTGCCAGGGTTGGGGAATCAGAGTGCTGCATGTATTAGGAGTGAGACAAAAGGTGACTATGGATTCTCAAATAGAAGAAATGATATGTCCGTATCAACCATAAAATTGGTGCAGGGGATCAAAAGGTTAAAAAAAACCTAACCACCAACTTCTCCCTAATCCCCTGAGAAACCCCTTTCCCAGTGCCCCTGGACTTTGTGGAATGGAGACAGACTTTAAAGTTACAATAGTGAGGAGATCTTGTAAAATACCCCCTTATAAAATCATTCTATAGCTCGCTAGTAAATGTCTGGGCAACACTGATCCTTTGCATGTAAATTAATAATGCGTGCAGTTTTTAGCAGGAACACTCAGGTTTACATTTATTGTGTTTTGCCTGTAGCATTTGATTTATGGCTTCCACAAAGTTTTCTTAAGTTCACTCATAAAGAAAGGCTAACAGGCATATATATTAAGGGAAGAAATGAAAAATTAGAATACTGTACAGTCTAATTACTTCAGACTTCTTGCCCTTTTAGTCCTAGAGATTGAGTCCTAGTCTTAGTCTTAGAAATGAGATTATTTCATTTAGAAGCTGATTTTCAGAATATTAGGGACCAAGTCTCAGAATTTCATCTCATCATAGGACTATTGACGAAGTTCTCTTTTAGTGCCTGGTTGGATAAGTACTGGTGGCATGCTACAAAAAAAAAAAAAAAAAATTATGGATGTGTTAGTGAGGAAAAAGACAAAACAAAATTAATTTACAAAAGGCTCCTACAGCTAGTATAAAATCCAAGTCATAAAATAAACATCATGTCACCTTCCCAAAATGTCATGGGGTCAGGTTCCCAGAATCAGAACTGGAAAAGAAGGCAGATGTAAGAACATGTTTGTAGGGCACAAGTCTGGTGAGATCACACAATGCCCAGTTCCAACTAAATCCTTACAAGGCCCTATTTTCTTAAGATTTAAGGAAAATGGCTCTGAACTTGCCTCAAGTCCCTCTTTCACTGTGTAGAGGCAATTCTTTCATAGTACAACTCATTTAAGAAACTAAAATTATGAAAAAGTAGCCTTTTGGGAAGTGCTGCCATCCCAAGTTTTGCTCTAGGCTGTCTGTGCCTGAGGGACTGTGAGAACCTCTGCTGGGTCCCTCATGGATCCAATGCCAGGGCCACCCCAGCAGAGCAGCGCCATCCATCCCAGTTAACAAGAAGGATAAACTCTTTACTCTTCCATTAATTTGGGGAGTACTTCTTGACACATTTGGTGGTGAAGTTAAGACTCCATAGAACTGACAGGATGAGCACTGGGTGTTATTCTGTATGTTGGCAAATTGAACACCAATAAAAAATAAATTTATTATAAAAAATATAAAAAAGATACAGCAACTAAAAAAAAAGAACATACAGGATAAAGGGGATCCTTTGGTAAATTGAGAGACCTTCACCCTCAAACTGAGGACATATTACAATTGATGCTTATCGAGAATGACTTCAGTCAGCAACTAGTCTTCCACTTAATCTCTGCCAAACGTAAACCTCAAGATCATTTTATTATTTTCTGTGAAGTTGATCAAATTATCAGTTTACGTCTAACAATTCTTGACAGTTGATCTCCTCATTCACTAGCCTGTGAGTTAATTTTGCAATTTATCTGGCCAGAGTGTTTTCCAGGAGGTTTGTTACTTTAAGGTAGCTAGCCTATGGTTATTTTTAATAATTTAAAAAATTTTTCCAAAAAGTCTGCTTTTAAAATTCCCAACACAAATATTACTAGAACCAAGTTTAATGACTTAAGAGTTTGGGGGCTATTTATTCACCTATTTGTCCATTGCAGGAGACCCAGACTGTTTGTGAAGGAAAATCTCAATCTCATCTATTTTATTTTTTATTTTATTTATAAAGATTTCATTTATTTATTTTAGTGAGAGAGAGCTGAAGCAGAGAGAGGAGCAGAAGGGGAAAGAGGGAGGGAGAGGGACAAGCAGACTCCATGTGTCCAGCTTCCAGAGCCTGGAGCCAGATGAGGGGCTCAATCTCAGGACCCTTAGATTATGACCTGAGCTGAAACTAAGAGACAGCCACTTAACCGACTAGCCACCCACACAGGTGCCCCATCAATCTGATCTTATTTTAGAGTACTAACTTAACCTACATTCTCAGAAAAATGTCCTATTCACTTGATTTATTTTTTTCAAATAGGAGAATGTGAACTCTATCTCTGCTAAAGGGTTGACAAAGCAAATGAATCTGTGAACATGAACTTATGGAAAGATATTTCACATTTTGGCAGAGAACTTTGATCTTTCTGCTGTTCACTTATCATCAAAAACTTGCTTGCAGAGACACTGGATCAAAGTGGTGGAAGAAGGAGCAGAAATGGATTATGTTCACTTCCAATATCTCATTGAAAAAGCTAGAAAATTATATATATATAATCAGGTATATGTGTATATACCTGAAGGAAAAGCTGGAAAATTCACAGTGCTGAGCTAAAACAATTTACCTGCCCCATCTTTTGGCAAATTGTAGGTTTGGAGAGATTTCTGTCCTTTGATGTATAAATAAGGAGATGGAAAAAATATCATGAGGCTTAGAAGAGAGACTGATGCACAAGAGAAAGGTGGCAAAAATGCTGAAAGAGCTTATTTTGAACATGATTTTCTATAGAAAATATAAGTAAAATATAAAACATATGGTAGATGCTCCCAATAAAACAGTATGAAAAACAAAGTGCAGGGTGATATATGTCATATGTTCTTCAGACCTAACACAATTTAGGTCTCCTTTCTTGTCAGGCCTGCGGCACTTTATAACCCCACACCTCTGCACTTGCTGTCCTGCAGGTGCCTTACCTCAATCCCAGGCCTCTCAAATCCCATTCATGCTGCCCACACGCTCCCTCCTCTGAAAGCCTTCTCAGCCGCTGCAGGCACCTCCTCACTGCTTTCTCTACACACCAGCCCAATGGGTTTTCACACGAGAGCACCAGACATTTCAAGTAGTATTTATAACTCACAATAGAATAACCATGAGTTCCCAAGGCCAGGACTTGTATTTCATTGATTTCTACACCCCTTACTCATCATAGTTTCTGACATACAATTAGTATATACAATTAAGAATAATACAAAAATGAGACCCTCTGAAAGGTAAGGATAGGTGACAACCTCTTTTTATCACTAGGTCCTCAACGATTGTTAGTAGGAGAAAAACAAAGGATAAGGGGGAATGAAGAAATGAGAAACATAATGAAAACATATTGTGCTCAAAACACTGAAGGGCTGATTATATACTAGAGGGGCATTTGACATCTTTTCCTCCTTTTCAAAGAATTATATTTTTAGCATATTGCCACAGAATAACTCATTGACCCTTGGGACATGACACAATGGCCACTGGCAGCCGTCTTTCCATAAGAGATTAGTGCAGTACCAGAAATCCTCCACTGAAAAATGGATAAAATGGATACTTCAAAGTTTATTGGCAAATTGATTTTGGAAAACTTGAATAGCATTTCCCCTTAGAAACAGTGTGCATAAGTCCTTAGACCAGACTGCAAACACTTATTTCACCCAGAAGGCTGCTAGATTATATCAGTAACTAAACTGAGATTTTTTTCAGCTCCGTCACCAGATAGCCAAATGGTTATGTAACCAAAATGGCACTTCCTGCCTGTCTCACAGATGTGCTGTGAATCAACTAAAATAAGGCAAGTGAAACTCTCCGAAGAGTGCACCAGGCTGTAATAGCCACTAGTTTAGCTATTATAAAACCCAACTGCGCCTCTGCAGGAAAATGCATATTCCCTCTGCGGATGACTCCAACATGCCAGTGCGAGGACTCCTCTCCGTTCCTGGCATCATTTGGCCTTATGATCTGGTGCTCACATGTGTGGGGATTAGGAACAGAAACAACAGTTGTCTGTGGAACATACATAAAAGGTCAACCCAAGTGTCTACTGATTTATAGGAGAAAGTCATTAAGGGGATGATCATGAGGATGACAGCATTTCAAAAGTACGTCAAGCTATCTGAGATTTAAGTATAAGCAACGCTGGCACAGGTGGGATAACAACGATGAGGTTGGGGCTGACTCAGATTCAATGCAATCTCCTGACCTTTCCTGTCAAACAGTAGCTTGAAGCACTTCCCATGCTGCTTCCTCTTCTCAGACAGCCCTTGCTTCCTGTTGGCAGCTCCTGGAAAGCCTGTTTGTTGACAGTTTATCCCACTTCGTAAAGCTTGTCTACTGTGCAATCCAGGCAGTTTTCCAGGTAGTTGGCACCTTGTTCCAGGTGGTTGGCACCTCTTAGGCTTACACTGCATACCTCTGTGACGATATGTATTGCATTTTGCATTGGTCTGAGAAGCAGATTATATCTGGAGTCCCCACGAGGCTGAGTTCAGAAAAGCCAAATGCTCCAGAGAGTCCTCTCTACAAAAGGAATCCTAAAGATTTCAGGGCTGCCCAAGCTCACCCACAGTACCACTCCAGGCAGAAACAGGTGAAGAACTCTCCTCCCCCATTCCAGTCTCGAGTCAAAAAGGCTTGTCCATCAATGGGCAAGCCCATCCTGGCTGAGAAATCAGTGTGTCTGGAGAGAAGCTGCCTCACTGCATGACATGCTGTGCCTGCGTCTGTAAGGCTTTTCCTGAGTCAGCTGCCTCCACTTCCATCCTTTCTTCTCTCCTGTGTGTTCAGGGTCTCTCTGCTTTGTCTACCTGTGTCTGGTTCAGCCCCAGCTCCAGCTTTGCCGCCTTGGATTTAGCTGACACTCCTTGCCTTGACAATTGGCTACTTATATCAGGGCCTCTTTGGCTTTTCCTGGTACCCTCTTTTGAGAATTCCCCACATGTGATGGGCCCAGAGAGCAGAGTTTGGCACTCTGGGAATGCATCTCTAAACCACCACACTTATGTTACTGTCTTACCCAGTAAAATGACAGACATCACTCTCCAGTCTGCCTGGCTACTGCAGGAAAAAATGGTACAACCAGTCAGAAATGCAGACGGTCCCTCTCTCTCCCTGCCCTTGCCTCCTGCTATGTCATCTGACAGGAAGCCCTGGACCTCCTCTCTGGCCAGAATCCAGTTCGCACCAGCTCTATGGATGGAGGCAGCCCAGCCCATGGCTCCAAGGCCTGCTTATCTTGCTTATACCACCAAGGACTCAAGTCATTCATCTTCCACACCCTGAAGAACTGACTTATGAACTAGCAAACCCACTTCTTTAGAGGCAAAGTTTCTTTCTTTCTTTCTTTCTTTCTTTCTTTCTTTCTTTCTTTCTTTCTTTCTTTCTTTCTTTTTCTTTCTTTCTTTCTTTCTTTCTTTCTTTCTTTCTTTCTTTCTTTCTCTCTTTCTTCTCTTTCTTTCTTTTTTTTCTTTTTCTTTCTTTTGAGGCAAAGTTCTTTCCAAATCATTCATATTTCATTTCAAATTTTCCTGCTGGAGCCCAATGTGGGGTTTGAACTCACAATCCTGAGATCAAGACCTGAGCAAAAATCAAGAATCCAATGCTTGGCTGACTGAGCCATCCAGGCTCTTTCTTTTTTTACACGGAAGAAACCAAATCTTTTTTACTTACATCACCCTGACAAAGTCCTTACTGGTTTTTGGTCAGCCTCCCTCACCGAGAAATCTTTAATTTATGTGAAAAGGAAGTGGAATGCCTCTTGATAGCAGATTTCAGCTAATCAGATGTATTGAAAATGAAGGTAAGAAACACCACAAAGATGCAAACTAGACTGTAATTTAGGAAAAGACAGCATCTATTATTGGAGTACTGAGCAAAACCAGAGAGGAACAAACAAAAGATGTGTCTTAAATCCTTGGTCTGCAACTGTGAGCTCAGGTACACTTAGGCACTGCAGGCAGTTTCCTCATTCATATAAAGGAAAAAAAGGACCAGCGATTGTATTCTTTTCTAGGTCTACTATTTCATTATTCTATAACCAAAATCAGTCTGAGTTTATAAATTTCTATTCCATAAACTTATTTATAAGCCTAAAAAGAAATTAAAACGTATGAAAATATAAATACTTAAGACCAAGGAATTTTAAAAAATATGTTCTAAAGGAACATTTGTTATTCACTGCTATTAAGCATGAATCTATTACGAACATCTCACTATTGAAGTCTAACATTTCTCAAACAAAAAGTGATGCAATTTTAATAAGTTTGCCTTTGGATCCCATTCCTTTTCACTATTTTGAGATGCATTTCTATCTACTTATCATAATCTACCACTATATCCATATCCCCATGTGTGTACATACACACACACACACACACACACACACACAAAATGGGAAAGCAAAGAAACACCAGGGTTAGCTCTGACCAAAGAGGAAGATATGGGACTTACAGGAGCTGCAGAGTTTTTGACTGTGACACTGGGGGTGGTGGCTCGGAGGGCTCCACTCACACCATGGTAGTATTTGAAGCAGATCTTAGTTTCAGCTGAAAAACAAAAATTACATGGTACTGAGAAGCAGAGTAGAACCCACGAAGATATAACCATCTCCAGAGGGACACCCCAGGAACTGCCATGTAGTTCCTCCTAGGAGGCAGACAGGCCACATCTGATGATGCTTATTCAACTTGTGGCTCCATGGACAGATCTGACATCTTTCTAAACATCTGTCATCAAAAATTGGTCTTTGTACCCAAGTGAAATCCATTATTCCAACTTCTCAGCATCCATCCTATCCCATTAGAGGTTATTTGTTTTAAACCCTTACTTCTAAGATCCTAGGTGGTTTAATGCCTACCACCAGTCCACCAGTTCTGTAATTTTTGGTTATTTAATTGTGATTAGTGGTTAGTATCTTGGCAATTTGGAGGAGGACTTTGAGAAGTTACTGAAATACATGGATGGGAGGCATATTTTATATTTTCTAAACCAAGATACACATCAACGATAAACTCTTTGCATCATAGTTTGCTTTTCTTCAAAATCCTGTCTATGTAAATAGAAAAGATATGGTCTTGGGGGCCCACGCTGCCTGAGTTTGCATTTCAACTGCATTATTGACAATTTGTGAGACACAAGCAAGTCCCTTAACTTCCCTCAACTCATGTTCCTTGTAAAATAAATAGAACTAATGATAGTACTCACAAGGTATTGGACAAGTAAATAAAAGTTCTTAAAGTGCAAATAGTGCATGATGAGCATGATGACTACAGATAAAATCTGTGGCCAACCTGAGTCTAGTTCATTTGAAGGTGACCTGCTTTTCCCAATTTACTGTTTGTAGGATTTTTCCTTTAAATTTGAAAAATTTGCCCGGCTGTGTGTTAGCCCTTTGTATTAATTTTGTTTGCAACAACATGAGAAATCTCCACTTTGAGATCCTGTTTCTCAAATCTGGGAATTTGTCATCATTGATAATGTTTCAAAAAATAATGTCCACAATTTTCTTGGTGTGTATTTTAGATATGCTCTTTACAGAAAATATGGACAATGAGAAAAGTATAAAAAATTTTCCGTGACTGTTTTTATGCACATATAAGATTATAAGCTTTAATACTATATGTAATACAGTAAAATAATAATGTAATAAAACTGCATTTTAAAAATTAGCATTAAACAAACAGGTTCAACTATCAAACCTTTGTTGACAACATTCTTTGCATTGAATTGATTTGTAATTTTAAGTATTCCTGTAATTTTGAAAATTTGGGCTGTTCCCTAAAAATGAATGACTTTTTGAAAATTATGTGGAGTTCAAGTTTGCTCCCTAGGATAATGGAGCAAAACATGATGGTTACCCACCCAATATCCATTCTCCCTTTCCTCCTTAATGACAAAATCTCAATTTTATTTTGGATGGTAATGTCCAACTAAAATACTATGTTTTGGAGCCTCCCTTGCAGATAACATTTTTGTTGTTTTCTATTGTTAATTTGGGGTTTCTGTTATCTGTAAACTTTATTATATGTAGAAAGGCTTCTTGACATAGAAGATATGAGTATTGCAATATTATTCTTTAGAAGATGTGAATATTTTAAGGATTCTCCCTTTTTGTGGCCAATCTGCTTTCCAAAATGCACTTTACACTTTCATCAGAATATGTAGCTCTGACCATTTAATGGAACCCTTGTTAATATTAAGCATTATCAACTAAATATAAGCTTAAAATAATATTTGACTTTTATTCCTTGTATTTGATTAATAGTGAGATTAAACATTTTTTCATCAAATTTTAATTAGCCATTTGTATTTACTCTTTCTTATCCATTGAACCATACTTGTCATGATTTCCCACTGCCTGGATGAAACCTGAGTGCCCACCTTTTAGTGGATATGTTTTTAATTCAGATATGTCAACACTTTCCATTTCTCTTCTTGAGTTATTCTTTCTCTGTGATGATTTTGCATTATTGTTGATTGCCTTTAAGGTCTTGGTGGACAATCTTACAACCTAGTTCTGCATTCCCCAAGGCACCTGACAGTTGTCTGCACATAGTTAGGTATACACATCCAGATCCACTATTGCTTCATCATGGAAGGCAAATGTCTTATAGGTTAGGGATCATGGAGGAACACTGAATAAAGCAGTGAGCCTATATAGCTGGGCAACCTCACTGAGCCTGTGCAATTCAAGTAACTTTGTCTGTAGGTGCCAGTGACATTAGCAAGGAGGGGCCAATGATCTCACCTCAAGCACAGTTGGGTGGAAGGAAATTTTAGATAATAGGCATTCTGAACAGGCACTACTAGCTTCCCTTTCAAATAAAATTATTCCAATGCCTTTAAGTAAGAATGATCAGGGTAGGGAAGAACCATATGATCCTCTCAAAAAAAGCATTTGACAAAATAGAGCATGCATTCCTGATAAAAATCTTCAAAGGAGGGATAGATAGAACATACTTCATCAGCATAAAGTCCATATATGAAAGACTCAAGACTAATATCACCTTCAAAGTGGAAAAACAGAGCTTTTCCTCTACAGTCAGGAACAAGATAGGGATGTCTACTCTCACCATTACTATTTAACACAGTACTGGAAGTCTTAGCCTCAACAATCAGACAACAAAAAGAAATAAGGCAACCATTTTGACAGGGAGAAGTCAAACTTCCACTCTTTGCAAATGACACAATACTCTATGTAGAAAACCTGGAAGACGTCACCCCTCCATTGCTAAACCTAATACATGAATTCAGCAAAGTTGTAGGATATAAAATCAATGTACAGAAATCTGTTGCATTTCTATACACCAATAATGAAACACCAGAAAGAGAAATCAAGGAATTGATCCCATTTACAATTGCACCAAAACACATAAAATACCTAGAAATAAATCTAACTAAAGAAGTAAAATATCTGTACTCTGAAAACTATAGAATACTTGTGAAAGAATGTGAAGAGGACACAAAGAAATGGAAAAGCATTCCATGCTCATGGATCAGAAGAACAAACATTGTTAAAATGTCTATATTACCCAAAACAATCTACATATTTAATGCAATCCTTTTCAAAATACCACCAACATTTTTCAGAGCTAGAATGAACAATCCCAAAATTGGCATACATTGGAACTACAAAAGACCCCAAGCAGCCAAAGCAATCCTGAAAAAAGAAAAGCAAAACCAGAGACATTATGATTCTGGACTTTGAGCTATATTATAAAGCTCTAGTCATCAAGACAGTATGGTACTGGCACAAAATCAGACACACAGATCAGTGAAACAATAGAAAATCCAGGAGTGGATTTAATCTTTGACAAAGTAGGAAAGAATACCCAGTGGAAGACAGACAGTCTCTTCAACAAATATGTTGAGAAAACTGGACAGCAATATGCAGAAGAATAAAACTGGACCACTTTCTTACACCATACACAAAAATAAATTCACAATGGATGAAAGACCTAAATGTGAGACAGAAATCTATCAAAATCCTAGAGGAGGACACAAGCAACTTTTTTGACCTTGGCAGTAGCAATGTCTTACTAGACACATCATCAGAGGAAAGGGAAACAAAACCAAAAATGAACTATTAGGACTTCACACCAAGATAAAAAGTTTCTTCACAGTGAAGGAAACAACAAAACTAAAAGGCAACATATCAAATGGGAGAAGATACTTGGGTTAGTATCTGATAAAGGGTTAGTATCCAAAATCTATAAAGAACTTATCAAACGCAACACCCCCAAAATAAACCATCCAATTAAGAAATGGGCAGAAGACATGAATAGAACATTTTTCCAAGGAAGATATAGACATGGCTAACAGACTCATGAAAAGATGCTCAACATCACTCATTATCAGGGAAATACAAAACAAAACCAAGATGAAATACATTATCAGGGAAAATACAAAACAAAACCAAGATGAAATACCAATTCATACCTGTCAGAATGGCTAAAATTGAGGATGTGCAGAAAGGGGAATCCTCTTACACTGTCGGTGGGAATACAATCTGGTGCAGCCACTCTGGGGGACAGTATGAAGGTTCCTCAGAAAGTTGAAAATAGAACTACTCTATGATCCAGCAATTGCACTACAAGGTATTTACCCAAAGGATGCAAAAATACAGATTCAAAGGGGTACATGCACCCCGATGTTTATAGCAGCATTATTAATAATAGCTAAACTATGGAAAGAGCCCAAATGTCCATTGCCGATGAATGGATAAAGAAAAAATATATATATATACACACACAATGTGATATTACTCAGCCATCAAAAAGAATTAAATCTTGCCATTTGCAACAAAATGGATGGAGCTAGAGTATTATGCTACGTGAAATAGGTCAGTAGGAGAAAGACACATATGGCTTGATCTCACTCATGAGGAATTTAAGAGAAAATAGATGAACATATGGGAAGGGGGAAAAGAAGAAAAAAAGAGAGAGGAAACAAACCATAAGTGACTCTTAACAATAGAGAATGAACTGATTTGATAGAGGGAGGTGGGTGAGGGATGGGCTAGATGGGTATTAAAGAGGGCACTTGTGATAAGCACTGGGTATTGTATGTAAAGTGATGAATCCCTGAATTCTGCTCCAGAAACCAATATTGCACTATATGTAAACTAACAACATTTAAATTTAAAAAAACATTGATGAGAGAAACTCAGGGTGCACAAAAAATGGAAAGACATTCTCTGCTTATGAATTGGAAGAATATTGTTAAAATGTATATACTACCCAAAGCAATCCACACATTTAATGCAATCCATGTCAAAATACCAATAGCATTTGTCACAGAACTAGAGCAAAAGATTCTAAAATTTGTATGAAACCACACACACACACACACACAAACCCAAATAGCCAAAGCAATCTTGAAAAAAGAAAAGCAAAGTTGGAAGAAGCAAAATTCCAGACTTCAAGTTATATTGCAACGTTGTAGTCATCAAAACAATATGGTACTGGCACAAAAATAGACACAGAGTTCAATGGAACAGAATAGGAAACCCAGAAATTAATCTTCAACCATATGGTCAATTAGCTTTCAAAAAAGTAGGAAAGAATATTCAATGGAAAAGGACAGTCTCTTCAACAAATTGTATTGGGGAAACTGGACAGCAATATACAACGAAAGAAATTGGCTCACTTTCTTACACCACACACAAAAATAAATTCAAAATGGATTAAAGACATAAATGTTATACCTGAAACAAACAAACAAACAAGGCCCAGAAGAGAACACAGACAGTAACTTCCATGACATCAGACATAGCAACTTTTTTGCAGATATGTCTCCTGAGATGAGGCAAATAAAACCAAATATAAACTATTGAGATTTTATCAAAATAAAAAGCTTCTGCACATTGAAGGAAACAATCAACAAAAAGTAAAAAGCAACCTACAGAATAGGAGAAGATATTTGCCAATGACACATCTTATAAAAGATTAGTATCCAAAATATATAAAGAACTAATAAAACTCGACACCCAAAATACAAAGAATCCAATTAAAAACTGGGCAGAAGACATGAACAGACATTCTCTAAAGAAGATATCCAGATGGCCAACAGACGTGAAAAGATGTTCATCATCACTTACCATCAGGGAAATGCAAATTAAAACTACAATGAGCTATCATTTCACACTGGTCAGAATGGCTAAAATCAACAACATAAGAAACGACAGGTGTGAGCAAGGAAGTGGAGAAAAAGGAGCCCTCATGCGCTATTTGTGGGGATTCAAAGGGGTATAGCCACTGTAGAAAACAGTATGGAGATTCCTCCAAAAGTTAAAAATAGAAACACCCTGCAATCCCGAAATTTCCCTACTGAGTATTTACTGAAAAAATACAAAAACACTGGGCAGCCCTGGTGGTTCAGCTGTTTAGCGCCGCCTTCAGCCCAGGGTGTGATCCTGGAGACCCGGGATGGAGTCCCACATCAGGCTCCCTGCATGGAGCCTGCTCCTCCCTCTGCCTGTGTCTCTGCCTCTCTCTCTGTGTCTCTCATGAATAAATAAATAAAATCTTAAAAAAACCAAAAACACTAATTCAAAGAGATACATGCACTCTTATGTCTACAGCAGTGTTATTTCCGATAGCCAAATTATGGAAGAAGCCCAGGTGTCCATCAGTTAATGAATGGATAAAGAAGATGTGGTATGTGTGTATAATGGAAATTTATTCAGCCATAAAAAGAATGAAATCTTGTCAATTGTAACAATGTTGATGGAACTTGAGGGTATTATGCTAAGTGAAAGAAGTCAATCAGAGAAAGACAAATACCATATGATCTCACTCATATGTGGAATGTAAGAAAAAAAAGAAGGGGAAAAAGTCAGAGAGACAAATCAAGAAACAGACTTTTAGTTAAAGAGAACAAACTGATGGGTACTGAGGGGGAAGTGGGTGGAAGAATGGGTTAAATGGGTGATGGGGATTAAGGTGTGCACTTGTCTGATGATCACAGGATGATGTATGGAATTGTTGAATCACTAGATTGTATACCCACAACTAGTATAACACTGTATGCTAACTAACTGGAATTAAAATTAAAACTTAAAAAAAGAAAATTAAACTAAAACTTAAAAAAATAGAACTACCATAGGATCTGACAATCCTACTGGGTATTTATCCAAAAGAACCAAAATCAGGATCTTGAAGAGATATTTGCACTTCCATGTTCACTGGACCACTATTCACAATAGCCAGGATGTGGAAACAACCAAAAGGTCCATCAATGGATGAATAGATAAAGAAAATATGGTATATATAACAATATATATATATGTAACATACATAATATATATATATATATATATCTTCAAAAAGAAGGTCTTCAAAAAGAAGGAAACCTAAAATATGCAACAACATGGATGAAACTTGAGGGCATTATGCTAGGTGAAATAAGTCAGTCACAGGACAAATACTGTCTGATTCCACTTCTACGTGGTATCTAAAATAGTCAAATCATTGAAGCAGAGAGTAGAATTATGGTTTCCAGAGGCTGTCAGGGAGAGGGAAATAGGGAATTGAAAAATCAATGGTGTAAACTGTCAGTTACGCAAGATAAGTAAGTTCTAAGTTGTTGTATTAAATTATTCCTATAGTTATCAATACTATATTGTGCTGGTAATATCTGGTAAGAGAGTGTATTTCGTGTTAAATGTGTTTACTACAACAGAATAAAAGTAAAAAGAGTAAAAATAGAAAAATAAAAGTAATAACAAACTGGTCTTAACAGTTAATGAGCATTTAACATGTACCAGATCATAGTCATGTTATTTTGTAATTTTGATTCTTACAAAATACTTACGAAGTGTAGGAATTATTATTAATCTTTTTTTTAAGTGCTTAGTACAATGCTTGGCATTTTATGAGGCCTCAACAAATGTCATCTATCATTCCTTTTTTTTACATCTAAAAGCAATGAGGCCAAAATGTGAAGCTAATTATACAAGGTCACAAAATGGTTAGTTCATGGAATCTGGGATTTTAGTAAACATATTAACTTTCCATTTTGATTTTTCTTTTAAAAACTTGTAATAACTCAAGATTGCTGACAATCTTGTAGGCAATAGCAAACTTACACTTTGTTACCAGTAACAAAGTACTAGGTAATGCAGAAAACATCTAGTAAGGCTGGAAAAATATGGACATAAGTCTTCCAGAAGTAAGAATGCCAGATAAAATATAGGATACTCAATTAAATTTGAGCTTCAGATAAACAGAGGATACATTTTTAGTATAAGTACGTTCCAATTATTACATGGAACAGACTTATACTAGAAAAGATATTCATTGTTTACTTCAAATTTAAATTTAGGAAGGTAGTCTTGGGATAGTTTCCCTCTAAAATTGGAAATCCTAGCCTGAAGTCATCAGAGACCTGGTAAGACAATGGGAATACCAAGGACGACAAGATTCAGAAAAAGAAAACTATAGATGGGCCTAGGATTTGGGGTTGCTGTTTCCCTAGTTGGTGCTGGCGGTTGTGTTGATTCTAAAAAATGCAGCTGAGAAACTGAAAAAAGTGAAAAGAACTTCTTTCAGACTTGTAGGGCTAAGGGGATCAAATTAAGGATTTAGAACCTGCCGAAGAGGAGGACTTTGGTAAATCCTTCATGATTCAAGTTGGAACTCTGAACAGCAGAAAAGATCTGCTGTTGAGAATATACCTGCTCTTGCCCTTCAAATCATTTCAAGTCTTGAAATTCAATTGAGCTTATTCTGGATTGCTAGAATATCACCCAGAAGGAAATGTAAATCCTCTTAGGAGGGAAAGAACATCATTCTAAGTCTCAAATTATTTCTACAAGTTTTCATTTACAATGTCTAGTTCTCAATGAAAATGGTCCAGGCACACCAGGCAACGTACAAAATACCAATAAAAAAGTGGGCTTTATAAGTTAACTCATATGGCTTCTAGATATGGGTGTTACCAGACACAAGCTTTATTGAACATATACTGAAAACGTTCAAGGAAATAAAAGACAAAATTGCAAATATCAACAAAGAATGAAGCCTATAAAAATGAACCAAACGGAAATTCTGGATCTAAAAAACTACAATTTTGAAATAGTGTACTCAATAGATGGATTTTAAAGTAGATTATACAAAACACATGAGCATATTTAGGGAACTGGAATATAGGTCAGGAAAAATTTCAGAATGAAGCACGCAGAGAAAAAAGGTATAAAATATAAAAGAGAAGAAACATATGGGATACTAGGGGGTGGTCTAAAATATGTATAAATTGAAATCCAAAAGGAGAGGAGAGAGACAGTGGTGTTAAAGCCAAAAATTCTCCAAAAGTGAAAAATTTTCCAAAAAGTTCCAAAAGTTATAAAAAAACATCTAGCGATAGATTCAAGAAACTCTATGAATCCCAAAAGAACACAGCACACAGACATCACTGTAAAACTTTGAAAAAGAATAGAAAAATCACATCTCCAACTAATGAAATTAAGAGCTAGATTATCTTCATAGGAGCATCAATTTGACAGAGGACTATTCAGTATCAACAGAAACCATAGAAAACAAAGGAATGACAGCTTTACTGTGTTAAAATATAACCATTATGTAGAATTCTGCAACCCAGAAAAATATTCTTTAAGAATAAGGTGATTATTTCCATTGCTGTCTGGACACTGCACAGATTGCCAGCACCATGAATATCTGAACTTCATAGCAAATTTTTAGCTATCCATATGTTACAATGTCTGCAAAGCACAAATGCCCAAATCTTATGAATCAAAATATGATCAGAGTAGATGACTGAGAAAGACACTTGGACCAGCACAGAAGTAAAATGCCTTCCTTTGTGAACCACTTATTTGTGCAGAAAGAACCAAATTACCTATGCAATAACATTCTGTAGCAAGAAAAAGGAGCTTAAATCTACCAATATTTCATTTGTGAAAGAGATGTGAGACAAATGTAAACCATATCTTCAACATCCAGGAAAAGCAATTTTAAGAAGTTATAATAATTGCGTGAGAGTCAGTCCCAACAGTTATCTAAAGGAGTAATGGAGAGTACAATATTTTCAAGTGCTCAAAAAGATCAAGAAGCAATGGAGAGGAAGTGGAGATAAAAGAATTCTCATGTACTGTTGGTGGGAATGCAAATTGGTGCAGCCACTGAGGAAAACAGGATGGAGGTTACTTAAAACATTAGAAAGTGGAATGATCATATGATCCCATAATTCCACTACTGGGTATTTACCCAAAGAAAATGAAAACACTAATTTGAAAAGATATATGCACACCTATGTTTATTGAAGGATTATTTACAATAGTAAATAAAGATATGGAAGGAGCCATTCCAAGATATGGAAGGAGCCCAAGTGTCTATTGATAGATGAATTGATAAGGAAAATGTGATATATACACACACACACACACACACACTACACACACATACACACACACACTGGAATATTACTCAGCCATTAAAAATGAAATCTTTTCATCTCCAATAACGTGTGAAGTTAAAGGGTATAATGCTAAGTGAAATAAGTCAGAGAGAGACAAACACCATATGCTTGCAGTCATATGTGGATGTAAAAAACAAAACAAAGAGACAAAACACAGACTCTTACAGCACTATATGTTAATTATACCTCAGTAAAAAAAACAATAAGATACAAATTAAATTTTGAATTTGAAGAATAATTAGCTTCAGTAAGAGGAAGTACTAAGAGCAATATTTTTAAAGAAATAATCAACATTAATGATATAAATCTTCTTAGGTCCTCCCCGTCTACTTTACATAGCAATATGTTCCTTTGTGTTTGTTTTTTTCATAAAATGGAATTAAATAGAAAACACAATATTGAATTAAATAGATTTTAAAAAATAGGTAGCTTAGACAAAGGCTGTGATTTTTGACAAAAACAAAAGGAAGGACTTCCTAATAAATGGGAATAAATGGAATTTGTGTTCATATTGACAAGGTGTCTAACATTGAAGATTCCATGATATATGTAAATAGTTAACACTGGAAAAGTTTTAATTAAAGCTGATATTGTCTGTTAGATATCTTGAAGGTAAAGGTTTATTAAAGCCTCTCATGTATCAGGCGCTGGTTTTGGACTGATATCAGAATGAAGCAGTCACCTTTTATATACGATGTCCTATAATATTTCATTTTAGTAGTTTGCATTCAAGAACTCCTTCAAAAAAAGAAAATTATGTAAGTGTGAAAGCCATAAGAAGTTGTACCTATGATCTCATTCATATGTGGAATTTAAGAAACAAAACAGAAGATCATAGGGGAAGAGAGGAAAAAATAGAACGAGACAAAATCAGAGAGGAAGACAAATCATAAGAGACTCTTAATCATAGAAAATAAACTGAGGGTTGCTGGAGGGGTGGGGGTGGAGGGATGGGGTAACTGAGTGATGGACATTAAGGAGGGCACGTGATGTAATGAGAACTGGGTGTTATATAAAACTGATGAATCACTGAACTCTACATCTGAAACTAATAATACATTATATATAAATTTAATTTAAATTTTAAAAATGCAAAAATCCTGTCATTTGCAAAGATGTGGATGGAACTAGAAGGTATTATACTAAGTGAAATAAGTCAATCAGAGAAACAATTATCAGATGATCTCACTGAAATGGAAAATTTAAGAAATGAAACAGGATCATAGGGGAAGCAAGAAAAATAAAATAAGACAAAATCAGAAAGGGAGACAAACCATAAGAGATTCTTAAATCATAGGAAACAAACTGAGGGTTGCCGGAGGGGGTGGGAGGACAAGCTAACTGGGTGATGGGCATTAAAGAAGGCACGTGATGCAATGAGCCGGGTATTATATAAGACTGATGAATCAGTGACCTCTACCTCTGAAAACCAAAATACATTATATGTTAATTAATGGAATTAAAAAAAAAGAAGTTGTACTGAAAAAACTTTGTTCTACTATAAATAGCTCTGAAAAAAATGGTGTTTTCACTTAGCACTCAAATGATATTTTTGTAGTAAAATTCTTATTCAAGTAAAATATGACTATTAGAAAAAAAAACCTTACTGTATTACAGAATATCAAATTGATTTGTCAAAATTTTGTAATTTGGAAGATATTATCTCACTTAAATCTGTACTTCCAGAAGTGGTTTAGAATGTTGTATTATGGACTAATTATATTAACTTTGTAATTTGAAAATAATTGAAAAAAATGAAGTCATAAATTTTGAATAAGCAGAGGAGATATTCGCATCTTTAAGTATTTCAGATTTGTCTAACTTATAAAAATTTCCACGTGATAAAGTTATGTTTCTTTAGTAGCTAAATTATGATTACTTTACTTCAATGAAAAATATTTAAATATAACTTCTTTCTGAAGTAATTATAACTGACATATTTCTTTTTCCATGAAGCACTGTACATTATTTAAATAATTTCCTATTTTCTTCTGTTTATAATTTAAACAGAAGAGCTGAAATTAAGAACTGTACATTATTTAAATAATTTCCTATTTACAGCAGCATAAATCCTATGTTAATGCTTCCAAATATGGTACCACAGGGAAAGAAAGAGCTTGATCCAAATGAACCATTACATAAAATAATATTCCAACTTTAATTTATGGGCAATATTTATTTCAGGTGCTAGACGGCCAATTTTAAGCTCAACAATGATCCAATAAAAGTATTTTGTTTCCTGTTTCAGTGCTGGTTATTAGATAAGTATTTCTGGTCTCTAGGATCATTGCTTGTGGAGTATTTGCTAAAAGGCAATTAGAGGCTTCCTCTTCCTTCTAGAATAGATTAATTGCAGCAGATAAATGCTTCTGCTGCTAACTCAGTAAGCTGATTTTGAAACAAAATGTTTAAGGCACTGCAGAACATTGGAAACAACAAGAGCTACACATTCTAGACAGGAGGCACTAGTTAGGGGAACTGATAACCTTCAGACCCTTTCCTTAGTGGCAGAGAACCAGCAGAGCTGCTGCTGGCCATGTGGGGCCAGAGTGACAGGACTGGAGACCTCAATACCCAGCTGATTTCTCCTTAGACCTGTGGCAAATCCTAAGCTTTTAGGACAAAAGGCTAAAAATCTAATCATGGAAACATCTGAAAAGTAGAACCCAAATCTTTTGTCTCTTCGTAGTGAGGAGGCCTGGGGGAGTGAGAGGGTCAGGGAAGCGTCCCTGGTGAAAACCCTTGGCTCTCTATGTAAGCCCTGGAGAGGGATCCCCAGGAACATGGTGAGCCAAAGGGAGATTTTGACTTACCAAGACTGCACTGTACCTCATTCAGCTCATCCTCTCTTTGGGCCACCACCATCAGCACCTCCACCCCTGAGCTGAGGAAAGGGCAAATGCTCTCCAGGGGAAGATGCCACTGACAAAGTTTCTACATTTCCCAGCCAACATATGATGATGGATAGAAAATTGCCATGTACAGTAAAAGACAGAAGTAACTGACCTAAAGCCAAGAACCAAAAATGGAAATAGGATCCTGACAACTGAAGTCATTAAGCAAAAACTTTCTTTTTCTAATTTAAATTTAATTAATTAACATATAATGTATTATTAGTTTCAGAGGTAAAGTTTAGTGATTCATCAGTTGCATAGGACACCCAGTGCTCACTACATCAAGCACCCTCCTTAATCCCCTTCACCCAAGAAAAGACTAAAGAAAACAGATAAAGTGCAACCTTTGTCAGAAAATCAGAACCAGCAGAAATGAATCAAATAGTGACTTTATTATTGAAAAACAGAAGAGCTGAAATTAAGAACTCAATACCTGGGCTTAGCAGCATAGCATAGTTAGCAGGAAAAAGGGCAGCAAGATGCATTCATAGAGTACATTCAGATCGAAGGAAGAGACAGAAAAAAGAATAATAAATACAGAAGGGAGAACAAGGGATATAAGGGACAGTAGAATGACTGGAATCCCAGAGAACTGGGCAAAGTAGCAAGGAGATAGTAATAGTTTATCAGCTAGCCTCAGGATAAATCACTCATAAAAACATCATAATTCAACTGCTGAAAACAAAAGACAAAGGGAAAAGTCTTAAAAGCACTAGAGGAAAAATTCCACATTATTTTCAGAGGAATGACAGAAATTCTAACATGACTTTTCAGAAGACAGAGAAATAACATTCCTAAATGCTATAGAAAATAACAGCTAACCTAGAATTTCATATAACTGTGAAAGTATTTTTCAGAAGTCAAAGGGATATAATGACAGATAAACAAAAACTGTGGGGTTCATCACGAGGAGGCCTGCACTAAAAGAAGTCCAGAAAAGAAGCTCTTTCCTTTTAGAAGGAGAATGATCCCAGGCAGAAACATAGATGTGCAAGGGCTTGCGCTAAATGGCAACACAGAAGTTGGACCCTAGGCTTGTCTCATCCCCTGAAAACAGCTGGATAACTATCAAATCAGCCTGAGGACAGACAGAACAAATTCCACAACTAGAGGGAGAGAAGAAGACACCTCAAGGAAGGTAGGCAGCACAGAGACTTGGTTTGGGGCTGAAATGGACCACTGGGGCTGCAGGGAAGAGGGAGCTGCGGTTGCAGAGAGATACATGTGCATGGTCGGGGGTACACACAGGGGAATGAACAAGGAAAACCTTTCCCCAAAGCCATTGGTTGGGAAAATAAGAGGGGTAAATTTTCAGGAGTCCTTGCAACAAGCAGAGCTTGAACACTGGAGTTTTAAAGGTCATTGGGCTTGGCTGGGATAGAGCCCTGAGCCTGCTGCCCCTCTCCTGGAGGGAAGCTGGCAAACAATCCGGGGGCAGACAGCATGGAAACAGCAATCTCAGGAGCACCTGGGGCACACAGGGGGGACACTCTTTTTGGAGCACATCCCTGTGAAGTAGTGTTCACAGAGGCTCCTCTCTGGGAACAAAGGAGCCACTTGGCACCATTTCCCTCCCTCACCCCTCACCTCCCACCTGCAGAGGGCAGCTGGCCTAACCCTGGCTGCCTCGCCTGGTTCTCTAAGTCCTAGCCGCCTGTGCTCTGGTGCAGAACTCACCCCCAGGAGACCAGCACAGGCCCCTGCCCACGCAACATCCCTAAAGCCTGGAGTTTCAAAAGTCAGTAGCTTGGCTGAGTTAGAGCCCAGAGGGTAATGTGCTACTCCTGGGGAGAAGGCGGGCAAACAACCCAGGGGCAGACAGTGTGGAAATCAAAATAAAAAATGCCTAGGACACACAGAAGGAGATTATTTTCTGTTTTTGGAATGCTTCCCTGGGAGGCAATACGTACTGACATTCCTCTCTGGGCACAAGAGTTGACTGATGCCCTTTCCCCCTCCCACCCCTCAACAAACGTGGAGCCACCTGCAGGAGGCAGCACAATGCCTAAGTTGGCTGTTTAATACAAGGCATATTATCACACCCCATACTCCTGCACTCTGGCAGGCCTGCCCTTCCTGGCAAGTGCACCTCACTGCCAGCATGGTGAGCCCCTTCACTGGAAAACCAATAGAAACCCCTGCCCACACCATATCTCCCAACTAGAGAGTTCTGCAGGGGCTCAGTTCTAGTGGAAGTAGTATCAGGTCTTACTTCACAAACAGACCAGAGCACATCTAGTTAAAACTTTCCGCTTCTGGCCAAGTACCAAATACTGCCTACTGCAGGCAAGGAGAGCCTATGCAGACAGCTGACCTGAAGGATAAAGCTGCCAAAACACAGCAGCAGAGAGCACACAGCACCCACCTGAAACACTCTCTGAAGCACCAGGCCCTAGACACTACAAGGCTTCATAAGACCATTACTTTCAGAGACAGAGCCATAACTGGCTTTTCTAATACATAAAAGGCAGAGACTTAGGCATAATGCCAAGATGGAGGAATTCATCCCACATGAAAAAACAAGATAAGGTCACAGCCAGAGATCTAAGAGAAACAGATATAAGTAACATGCCTGACGGAGAGTTTAAAGGGATGATCATAAGGATACTTGCTGGGCTTGAGAAAAGAATGGAAACCTTCAGGGAGGCTCTTGGCACACAGATAAAAGAGTTAAGAAACAGCCCGAAATGAAAAATCCAACAACTGAGATTTGAAACACACTGGATTTAATGACCACAAAGCTGGAAGAAGGTGAGGAACGAATTATTGACCTAGAAGACAAAATAATGGAAAATAATAAAGCTGAACAAAAGAGAGAAAGAAGAATTATGGATCAAGAGAATAGGCTTAGGGAACTTGGTGTCTCGATCAAATGTAATAACATTCATATTATAGAAGTCCCAGAAGAGGAGAGAAAAAAGGGGGCAGAAAATTGATTTGAGGAAATAATAGTTGAAAACTTCCATAATCTAGTGAAGGAAACAGATTCCAGAGGCACAGAGAACTCCCATCAAAATCAGCAAAAACAGGCCAGTACCAAGATATATTGTAATTAAATTTGTAAAATATAGTGATAAAGAAAAAAAATCTTAAAAGCAGGAAGATGAAAGAAGTCCATAACTTACAGGAAAGACCTGTAAGGCTTGTTGAGATTTCTCCATAGAAACTTGGCAGGCCAGAAGGGAGTAGCATGATATATTCAGTGTGTTGAATGGGAAAAGTGTGCAGCTAAGAATACTCTATCCAGCAAGGCTCTCATTCAGAATTAAAGGAGAGCTAAAGAGTTTCTTGAATAAGTAAAAACTAAAGAAGTTTGTGACTACTACACCAACCCTATTGGAAGCAATATTAAAAGAGACTCTGAGTGGAAAGGGAAGACTAAAAGTGACAGAGACAAGAAAGCAACAGAGAAAATCTCCAGAAAGAGACAAGTAAGAAAATACTCTAAATGAATATCTATCAATAATTACTTCGAATTACTAAAGGCTCCAATCAAAAGATACAGGATATCAGAATGGAGATACACACACACACACACACACACACACACACACACACACACACATACTGGCTACAAGAAACTTTTTTAGACTTAAAGACAACTGCATATTGAAAGTGAGGGGATGGAGAAACATTTGTCATCAAATGGATGTCAAAAGAAAGCCAGAGTAGGAATACTTATATTGCACAAACTACACTTTAAACCAAAGACTGTGACAAGATATGAAGGGGGCACTGTGTCATAATAAAGAGGAAAATCCAACAAGAAGATCTAACAATTGTAAATACTTATGCCCCTAATATGGGAGCACCCAAATACATAAAACAGTTAATAGCAAACATAAAGGATCTCATTGATAATAATATGATAATAGTAGGGGACCTTAATACATCAATGGACAGATCATCAAAGCAGAAAATCAACAAGGAAACAGTGGCTTTGAATGACACACTGCACCAAATGGACTTAAAAGACATATTCAGAACACTGGATCCTAAAGAAGCATTCCTTTTCTTTCTTTCTTTCTTCTTTCTTTTCTTTTCTTTTCTTTCTTCTTTCTTTCTTTCTTTCTTTCTTCTTTCTTTCTTTCTTTCTTTCTTTCTTTCTTTCTTTCTTTCTTTCTTTCTTTCTTTTTAATTTTTATTTATTTATGATAGTCACAGAGAGAGAGAGAGGCAGAGACACAGGCAGAGGGAGAAGCAGGCAGAGAGAGAAGCAGGCTCCATTGCAGGGAGCCTGATGTAGGACTCAATCCCAGGTCTCCAGGATCATGCCCTGGGCTGAAGGCGGCACTAAACCGCTGAGCCATCCGGGCTGCCCAAGCATTCCTTTTCAAGTGCACATGAGACATTCTTCAGAATAAGTCACCTATAAGGTCACAAATCAGGCCTCAAGAAGGACAAAACAATTGGGATCATACCATGCATATTTTCTGACCAGAACACTATCACACCAAACAAAGTCAAAACAAAACAATCACCAAACAAAACAAAACAAAACAAAACAAAACAAAACAAAAAAACCCCCAAAAAACTGGAAAGGCCTCAAATACATGGAGGTTAAACAACATGTACTACACAATGAACGTCTCCACCAGGAAATCAAAGAAGAAATTTTAAAAAATGCATGGAAACAAATGAAAATGAAAACAAAATGGCCCGAAACATTTGGGATGCAGCAAAAGGCCTACCTCAAGAAGCAAGAAAAATCTCAAATAAACAACCTAACTTTATGCCTAAAGGACCCAGAAAAGAACAACAAACACAGCCTAAAGCCAACAAGAGGAAGGGAAATAGTAAAGATTAAGGCACTGAAACAGTTCAATGAAACCAGGAGCTGATTCTTTGAAAAAAAGTAATAAAATTGATAACCCCTTAGCCAGACTTATCAAAAAGAAGAGAAAGGACCCAAATAAATAAAATTACAAATGAGAGGAGAAATAACAACCAACACCACAGAAATACAAACAATTGTAAGAGAATATTATGAAAAACTGTATGCCAACAAATCAGGCAAACTGGAAGTAACGGACGACTTCCTAGGAACATATAAACTAACAAAACTGCAACAGGAAGAAATAGAAAATTATAACAAATTAATAGCCAGCAAAGAAATTGCATCAATAATAAAAAGTCTCCCAACAAACAAATATGCAGGCCAGATGGCTTCACAGGGGAGTTCTACTAAACATCTAAAGACTTAATACCTATTCTTCTCAAACTATTCTAAGAAATAGAAATGGAAGGAAACATTTAAAATTGTTCTATGAGGCCAGAATTACCCTGATACCAAAACCAGATAAAGTCACCACTTAAAAGGAGAACTGCAGGCTAATATTCCTGATGAACAATAGATGCAAAAATTCTCAATAAAACACCAGCAAACTGAATCCAACAGAACATTAAAAGAACCATTCACCACAATCAAGTAGTATTTATTCTTGGGCTGCAAGGTGGTTCAATATTTGCAAATCAATCCATGTGACACATTACATCAATAAGAGAAAGGATAGGAAATGTCTGAGCCTTTTAATAGATGTAGAAAAGCATCTGACAAAGTACAATAGCCATTCTTGATAAAAATCCTCAACAAAGTAGGGTGAGAGGTAATATCCCTCAACATAATAAAGACCATATAGGAAAAATCCACAGATAATATCATCCTCAATGGGCAAAAACTGAGAGCTTTTCTTCCACAGTCAGGAAAAAGACAGGGATGTGCACTCTCACTGTTATTTAACATAGTACCAGAAGTCCTAGCCACACCAATTGGACAACAAAACGAAATAAAAGGCATCCAGATCAGCAAAGAAGAAGTCAAACTTTCAGCATTTGCAGACAACACAATACTCTATATAAAAAAGCCCAAAAGACTCCACCAAGAAATTGCGAGAACCAATGCAGAAATTCAATAAAGTCACAGGATACAAAACCAACGTACAGACATCTGTTGCATTTCTTTACACCAATAACAAGGCAGCAGAAAGAAAAATCAAGGAATTAATCCTGTTTACAACTGTACCTAAAATAATAAGAAAAGGAATGTTCTATCAATATTCTATGAATAAACCTTACCAAAGAAGTAAAAGATCTGTACTCCGAAAACCATAAAACACTGATGAAAGAAATTGGAGAGGACACAAAGAGCTGGAGAGGCATTCTATCTTCGTGGATCAGAAGAACAAACATTGTTAAAGTGTCTATGCTACCCATTTAATGCAATCCCTATCAAAATACCACCAGCATTTGTCACAGAGCTAGAATAAACAATCCTAAAATTTGTATGGAAGCAAAAGACCCAGAATAGCCAAAACAATCTTGAAAAAGAAAATCAAATTTGGAGGCATCACAATTCTGGACCTCAATTACATTATAAAGCTATAGTGGTCAAAACAGTATGGTATTAGCAAAAACCAGACACATAGATCAGTGGAACAGAATAGGAAACCCAGAAATGAACCCACAACTATATGATCAATTAATCTTCAGCAAAACAAGAAAGAAAATTCAATGGAAAAAAGTCTCTTCAACAAATTGTGTTGGGAACACTGGACAGCAATGTGCAAAGAATGAAACTGGACCACTTTCTTACACCATATACAATAATAAATTCAAAATACATTAAAGATCTAAATGTGAGACAAATGTGAAACCATTAAAAATGTGAAGCTATTAAATGTGAAACCATTAAAATCCTAGAGAAAAACACAGGTGGTAACCTCTTTGACATCAGCCATAGCGACTTCTTACAGAAATAAAAGCAAAAATAAACTATTGGGATTTTACGAAAATAAAAAGCTTCTGCACAGCAAAGGAAACAGTCAACAAAACTAAAAGGAGCTTAGGAAATGGGAGACACTTTCTAGTGATATCTAACAAAGGGTTAGTATCCAAAATATATAAAGAACTTATAAAACTCAACACCCAAGAAACAAATAATCTAATAAAAAATGGGCAAAAGACATGAAAGGTATTTTTCTTTTTTTTTTAAGAAAGATTCTATTTATTTATTCATGAGAGACACACAGAGAGGAAGAGTCAGAGACACAGGCAGAGGGAGGAGAAGCAGGCTCCATGCAGGGAGCCTGATGTGGGACTCGATCCCGGGACTCCAGGATCATTCCCTGGGCTGAAAGTGGGCGCTAAACCGCTGATTCCCCAAAAAAGGTATTTTTCTAAAGAAGACATCCAGAGGGTCAACAGACACATGAAAATATGCTCAACATCATTCATCATCAAGGAAATGCAAATCAAAACTACAATGAGATATCATGTCACACCTGTCAGAATGGCTAAAATCAACAACACAAGAAACAGGTGTTAGTGAGGATGTGGAGAAAGGGAACCCTCTTATACTGTTGGTGGGAGGGCGAACTGGTGTAGCCACTCTGGAAAACATTTCGAAGGTTACTCAAAAATTAAAAGTAGACCTACCCTATAATCCGGCCGTTGCACTACTAAATACTTACCCAAAGGACACAAAAATACTAATTTGAAGGGATTCATGCACCCTGATGTTTATAGCAGCATTATCTACAATATCCAAATTATGGAAAGAGTCCAAATGTCCAATGATTGATGAATAAAGAAGATGTGGTATATATACACAATTGAATATTACTCAGCCATCAAAAAGAATGAAATCTCGCCCATTTGCAAGGGAAGCAATCTAAGCATAACTTTTAAAAAAATTTTTATTTTTATTGATTTTATTTATTTATTCATGAGAGACACACAGAGAGAGGCAGAGACACAGGCAGAGGAAGAAGCAGGCCCCCCGCGGGGAGCGCAAAGCATGGATAGAGCTAGAGAGAACTCTGGTAAGGAAATAAGTCAGTCAGAGAAAGACAAATATTATATGATTTAACTCATGTGGAATTTAATAAACAAAACAATCATAGAAGGGAAAAAGAGGAAAACCAAGAAACAAAGTCTTAACTATCGAGGAGGTGGGTGGGGAAATGGGTTCAACAGGTGATGAGGATTAAGGAGGGCACTTGTGATGAGCACTGGGTGTTGTGTCGAAGTGCTGAATCACTAAATCATACACCTGAATCTAATATTACACAGTGTGTTAACTAACTGGAATGTACACAAAAACTAACAACAACAACAACAACAAAGCAAAAAGCATGCAAAATTAAAAAAAAAACCCACATGTTAAGGAAGGAGGGAAGAAATACAGAATGGGTTAAAATGTGAGTAAAGCTTTGCTTCTTGATTTGGGTGCTGTGTACATGGATGTGTTCACTTTCTGAAAATTCATAAGCTCTGCATTTAAATTTGTGCATTTTTCTGTTGTTTTATGCTTCGCTTAGAATTTTACCAAAACAAAGCAAAACAAAAACTGCTTAGTGGAAAATTTACAGCCTTAAATGCATACATAGAGAATAGCTAAAAACCAATGAGCTAAGCAGCCATCTCAAGAAATTAGAAACAGCACAACAAATTAAACCCGAGAAGAGTCGATGGGAGGAGATCATAAAAAATAAAAATAAGAGCAGAAAAGAATTAAACAGAAAACATACAGAGAGGATCAAGAAAACCAAAGGTTGGTTCTTTGAAAAGATTAATAAAATAAAAAATCCCTGGTGAGGGATAGAGAGAAGGATAGAGAATCTGAAATGAGAAAGAAGCACCACCTGGCTACTGATACACTCTTCTTGTCCCCGTACCCCACCCCACCCCCCTCTGGGTGGAGCCTGCTGAATTGTCTCTAAGCCTCCCTGGGGACATTCAAGCTGGAAGCAGTCCAATAGGTCCGTAGAAGCCAAGGATTGGCCATGACACCAGAGTCCAGGACCTTCTGTGCTGCATATTTTTATCCCTAATCCTGGATTACTGGGGTAGGTCTCTGCATTTCAGTCCAGATAGTGGGTAGGCTTTTGAGGGGGTCAGATGGTGGAGAACTGAGTTTCCTAGGATTGAGGTAGGATAGGTAAATCCCAACTGCTGGACTATCCTTCTGGAGAGCTCCAGATGGCAGAAAGTACAGCTTCTGGCATAAAGGGAGAGGGTCACATGGAGGCCCTTCCCCAAATTCCATGCTGATCACTAATGTCTTAAGCCGGCTCTTGACCTGCTGGAGTGTGTTCTAGAGGTCTCTCAGGGAAGCATGTACTTTTCTTAGGTATTAGCCAACTTCTTCCAGATTCGTGGTGTCATGAAGCACAAGGATACACTGTGGAAGTGTAGACATATCAAGGACAGTGTTGAGAGCGTGTGGGTGGAGGAGGGAAGCAATCTAAGCATAATTTTTTTAAATTTTAATTTTTATTGATTTTATTTATTTATTCATGAGAGACACACAGAGAGAGGCAGAGACACAGGCAGAGGGAGAAGCAGGCCCCCTGCGGGGAGCCCAAAGCAGAACTTGATCCCAGGACCCCAGGATCACAACCCGAGCCCAAAGCAGACGCGCAACCACTAAGCCACCCAGGCGTCCCTAAGCATGACTTTTAAAATGAACTGTTTATGATCAGTAAGAGCATTTTGAACATTGACTTATAAAACTGGATCAAGGCGAGAACCACAAGTGAATGTCAGGGGCCTGCTTCGGAAGACCTAATTGTTGGATAGTTTTCATGACATTGGGGCACGAGCTGTAACGCACCACCACAGTAAAGCAGGTCAGAGGTCCACAGCCATGGCTATGCAGGAGCTTGGGAGGGGTAATAATAATCCTTTAGGCTAACTGGGCGCGTCCTTGACCATGCACAGATCTTAGGGATGATAGCATGAGGCAGTGCAATTGCTGATCCATGGTCACCAGATATTCCTGTGACCATATTTAACAGGGCTGATATAGTACCAGCTCCAGGGACACCGCGCATGGAAATCCACTGAAATAGCTCTCCTGGAGTTGTGTAACACAGACAGTCACGCTCTCATCTTGTGAATGACAAGGTACCTTCCTCAGGGGTGGGCTTTCCTGGCAGGAAGCACGAGGAACCCATCCTTGTAGAAAAGGCTGCTTTGTCCTCGGATTCCACGTTTCCTCAGAGTGTCCCCCTCTTCTCCCCTTACTCAATTTTCCCTTGGGTTCTAGGAGACATTAAGCTTTCTCGCAATCTGATGCTCAGTCGGGACAAACATGGTTAGCTGCAGATGGGACCAGAGTTTTCTGTGGAGAGGATCTTGCAG
This sequence comes from Vulpes lagopus, assembly GCF_018345385.1. Classification (NCBI taxonomy): domain Eukaryota; kingdom Metazoa; phylum Chordata; class Mammalia; order Carnivora; family Canidae; genus Vulpes; species Vulpes lagopus. Next base: position 6,783,140 of record NC_054834.1, read on the forward strand.
GCTAGGAATACTCAGACCTGCAGTTCCGGCCCAGGAGAGCCCACCCACCAGTCTGGCTCCCTGGCGCACAGGACGCGGTAGCTCGGAGCTCATATAGAAATGCCAGGCCATCTGGCATGTTGCATATTGAATTGGCTGCTGCTTTTCCCAGGTGCAGTTGATTCCAAAGCCTAAGACACAGCAGCTGAACACTGGGTCCTCGAAGAGACCGCGGACATCAAAAAAGCAGCCTTATGGGCAAGCAAATTCCTTTCCTGAAAAGGGGACAATGCACTCCTCTGATATGGGATTTCATGAAAAAATAGTATTTGCCGGTTTGGAATTAACTAGAGTTTGGTACCTCTTGGGAAAAACTCATTTCTGAGTCAGAGGCATGATCCTCACCATATGGCTAAGTTGGGGGGAGACCTCCCGGGAAGAGAGCCTGCGGATACTGAGACGTGTAATGGGGCAGATTGGAGAAAAAGGTGGTGAATGAGGCACACATGCCATCCCTAAAACCCAGAACTGTTAACCTGGTTAGTGGTGCAACCTTTGATGGGCTAGCAGGGCCTCCTTTTCCACATGTCTGGCATGCACAGGCCACTCGGAGGAACCAGAAATTTCAGCATCTTTCTCCAGGTAGGTCCAGAGATGAGTCTATACCAGATAACCAGGAACTGTCTTAAAGGAAAGTGCGGGGTGGGACAGGTAACAGAAGATGGTGGAACACACTGAGTTCAGGCTCCTGCTTGTGTCAGAAGTGGGCCAGCAAGAGGGGCACGTGTCAATAGAAACAGTCTTAATTTGACATAAATATCCCGGAGGTAACATTCCCTTCCTTCCACACTAACTCGAGGGGGCAGGAATCATAGGCTTTCATGAAGCTCTTACTACGTGGCATCTGCTTAGCTTCTTGCCTGGAGCTTCCCATGAGCTTTGCATCATCCTTCCACAGAGTCTCAGGGTACCCTGACCCTTTAGGAGAGTTCTGGAATCCCTGGTTCCTTTCCAGCCTTGGCAGGTGGCGGCCACGTGGGAATGACCTTCTTCCCATTCCTCGTCGATCCTCGGGATTGAGGATGCTGCAGGGGCTACCCGTGGGACCCCAAGGGCCTGCTAGGCTGAGCAGGTGATGAAGACAGGTTAGGTCCCTGGGGAGCCCACAGGGAGTCTTGTAAGAGTCCATCTCTTGTAGGAATTTGCTTTGTGCAGTTGCTCGTGTGGTCACTTCGACAGTGTCAAGCATCCAGAGCTTCTATTTAACTGGTTCTGATGTTTTAATATTCATTTTTTTTTTGGTATTGAGTTTGCCTGAAAAATATTTTCCCCAATTTGGAAACTACCTGCGATTACGCTAGTAGGAGGAGCGAGGTCTCATGGTAGAGTGTGTTGGCCCTTCTTTCCCATGTTCCCACAGCCTTTCTTGCCTTTTCCTTTACTACTGTTTTTTGATATAATCTACTCTTCCCCTTCTGAAAAATTTCATATTATTTATATTCTTTCATCTGTTCCTTTGTGAAAGGGTTAGCCAGGCCTTAAAGTTTACGTATTCACCAGAAATTCATGTTTTCTGTTATGGAAGACCCACACTGTAAAAATAAGCTTCTTTTTTTTCAGGGGTAACTATTAATGGAGAGAGAGACAGAGAGATCAAGAGGTTTTAAATATAAGGAGTAGAAGTCCCATGAAAGGCTTTGAATATATAGGTTCAAATTTCTAGATTTTGTATAAAAATATCAGTGCTTCATGTATGTCATTCTCTGGTAGACGGTGTGGTATTTATAACTATATTTTCTCCAAGGATATGAAGGACATAATGACACAGTTCCTCCCCTGGAAGACAAGTTCTCTGGTGTGGATTTTAAGGAGAAATTGGCACTCCTTCTGGTGAAGCAGAAAGAAACACAATTAGCTCCTTTCTCCTTTCTGTCTGTCCTCTTCTCTCAGGTAACAGCTGGCAGCAGCAATGTGGGTCTATATATGGACCAGGACCTGACAACTCTGGTTTTGCTTGGAACGCGGGAAACAGGGCTGAGATTAGCAGCTCCTACAACGGACAAGTCATTGTTTGCATTTTCTAGACTGTGGATGCTGTTGCGTTTTGCAGTGTTCTTGGATAACATATCAACTCTGGAATTTTGAGAAAGTGGAATACACGAGGCACTAAGGTCTGGATTAATAAGAATTTGTGAGGAGTACTTATTTATAGTATATGAACTCTGAACTCTTTCTTGGCTCTACAAAGCCCATGTGGGCAGCATGGCTGGCATCATTTGAAAATGGCCTTGGAGGTGACCTGGAGGAGACCTGTCTTGGTTGATGACAGCAATTCCTGGCAGTAGCTTCTGAACTGGCCCCACGTATGTGCAAAGGAACAGTGACAGTGTCAAGGAAGCACACACGGTGTGCAGGCAGGCTTCCCTGACCTCCATGGGCCTCTGTCCTCACCAAGAACACCACAGCTGTGCCTGACCGTAGACTTGGCTGAAAGGTGCAGTGGGTCAAAAGGAAGAAGTGTAAGTTGGGAATGAAGCAAAAAAAGAGAAAATTCACCCTTTCCACAGCTCCTCTAGCTTCTGCTTCCAGGACCTGAATCAAAGGAGGAAGAGTTGCTCATCACTAAACCGGGTAGTCAAGTTCCCAGTGTGGACTGGCCCATGTTTGAAGAGCAGAGTAAGTCTGCTTTGAAAGAGGATGCCTCTCTGCCACCTCCCTAATTCAAGAAGTTGGACAGATCACTAGACTGCATTCACTCTTTGTGGCACCCACTTGCCATATGTCTCTGGCCAGTGACCACTTGGTTTCCTCCTTTACCCATAATTCTCTGTCTCTTCCTCTAGATGGCTCAGAGGCCAGCTGTGGGAAAGATTAGATATAATAGTTGTTGTCCTTGAACATAAGCCTCCTGCTTTCTACACAAGTTCTGAGCACTAGCTTAATTGATTCATTAATTGAATAAATATTTATCAGGCCCCTCTCAGGGAGATGCTACTAGCAATAAAAAAATCTTTAAAAATGTTATTGTGTTGAAATTATGGGTGATTTTTTTTTCCTCTGATCTTGTCTTCAAATTTTCTGTTGGGAATAGGTACCTACATTTTAAAAAAAATGTATGTACAAATGAGATTCATACACACCTAACAAATTGAAATAGAGAAGATTCTGGATTTATGCATCAGGAAGTCACTGACATCTTGGATAGCGTCTGTCTTCTAATTTGAACTTTCTCTATTGCTTTTTATGGTGGAGCCTACTGAGCTCCTCACTCAGAATCATCTGGATAGGAGGAAGGCCATATGTTAGCCACCTCCACTTTCTTTCTTCTGGTCAAGGATTTGCTAGCCCAGTGACATCTGGGTTCCCATTCTGGGTGCCCATAAAATTTCCCTGCCAGTAACTCTGAGAGGTGAGCCCCCAGCACTGACTCCTACTTCAAAGTTCTACCCAGTATATTACCTGATACCCCACCCTCCATGGGACCAGAACCCTGCACTGAACTCCACCTCCACCTTACTGGTAGGGGCCCTTCTGGCCTACTTCGATCTTATCAGGACATCATGGTGGCCAAAAGAGCAGGCTCTGAGGTCGGACTGCCAAGGTTCAAGTTCTGGTCCCACACCGTGAATAGTGGACCAGTTGCATTATCTTCCTGCACCTCAGATTCCTTATCAACAAAAAGGGAACATATTATCTGCCTCTTGGAGTTTTCATGAAGGTTAAATGGGACAATACATTTTAGGTGCTCGGCATGGTGCTTGGCACACTGGGAGTGCTCAGAGATAGTTGCACTATTACTGTTATGGCTCCTCTATTCAGGACATCAGCCCGACGCCAAATGGCAGCCCACGGGTCAGATCTTATAAGCCATGCAGACCCCCAGGGACAAGCACAGGCCACCTCCCGTGGGATGGCTGCGGCCACCTTCAAGCCCATCTGCTCTGCCTGTCTAATTGGACATCATGGTAATCAGCTGGCCATGCCCTTCGGACACGGCTTCACCTACCTGGCTGCAGGTCCAGACACAATGTGGTAGTTAGGTCAGGTTCTCTTGTCTGCCCCACATACTCTCCTGCCGAATGTGGCCTCTCTCTGGCCCCACCTGCACAGGCCTTGAGGAGAAAGCTGTTGTGTCCCCATCTCAGGGGTGTTACAATGGGCAGAGTTCTCCCTCCTTATCCTGTGGAAGCACTGTCTCGAGGCAGAGATACCCAGAGCCTCATCAGCTCTGCTTGCTTCTAGCCCCCTGGGTCTGTGCTCTTGAGTAAAAGAGATTCATTCTGTGTACAGAGTGGCTTTGAGAGGGACGGGGAGAGTCCCCCGTCCTTTTTTTGTGAAGTGCTAATTTCACTGTACTCATCTGTACAGGTGAAAATCACTCCTGAGCTCTTCCAGTTTTTTCTTATTTACCTTCTTCTTAGGAAAGGGGTGCTGTAAGGTGGTCCAGACACACGTTTTGTCCTCGAGTCCTGTCCCTATCCTTCCCCATCACTCTTCTAGTCACCGATTCCCTACAGGTCAAGGGTTTCTAGGAAAGGCTGGGCTCTGTCTCTGCCTCCTGTTTCCTTCTGACTCCTTCTGAGCCCCCATCCATCAAATGTCCAACATCCCCCCAACTCTTCCCTGGGGCTGATGAGCACAAACAAGTGAGCCCGGTGTACACCCCAGGTCTGCTACACACATTACCATATATCTCAGAGACTGTTTATTCCTCAGATGTGGTGGTGATGGTGTCCTCCCCATGATGCTGTCATCAGTGTAGCAGGATGTAAGAAACTGGACACCAGTGAAATCAATGAGAGCTTTTACATTATGGCTCCTTCCACTCAGTCGGTACACGTGTTCGATCCATCTCAGTCCTGTTCCCCAAGCTGCCACTTCAGAATCTCTCATAGCCCCTTTGGTGGAGGAGCACTCGGACACTTTGCTCTTCTCTGTGAGTGCAGATGTCCAAGAGGACCAGCTCCATTCCAGTGTTCCCAGGGCTGAGAGGTTTCTGGGATTGAGAACTTTCAGAGCCCAAATCAGGATCCCTCTGAACAAGGTGGGATGAACCGTTCACCCTACTCTTCAGCCTGCAGTCTTTCTCGTCAGCTTGTTGATTTTTCTCTTCACAAACACCACAGGTCCCATAAGGCATCTCTCCACAGATGTGTTCCAGACCATGTCTTCCCTGAGCCCTCCATTGGCTTTCACCAGATCGTGTTGACAATGCCTCCTCTGATAGATTCTCCTCCCTGATTTCCATGGCCTACTCTTTCGGTTTTCTCTGATGCTATGGTTTCTATTGCGACACAACAAAGGAACCAAACATTTAACAGCTTAAAACAGCACTGTATTATGATCTCTCAAGTTCTGTGAGGTGACTGGGTTCAGCTGGACGGCTCTCCTTCCGGGTCTTGCATGCTGTTACCATGGCTAACAGCCGGGCTGCTCCTCTGCTGTTCCCTGGGTGGGGATGGCTGGAGCAGCTGGGCTGGCCACTCATTTCTCCATGCAACCTTCCACAAGGTTACCTTGGGCTTCTTACAGCACAGCTGTCTCAGGGTTCCAACAGTGAGTGTTCTAAAGGTAGGAAGTGGAAGCTACCAGTCTCTTAAAACTCTAGGCTTGGGGGGTGCCTGGGTGGCTCAGTGGTTGAGTGTCTACCTTTGGCTTAGGGTGTGATCTCAGAATCCTGGGATCAAGTCCCACATCAGGCTCCCTGCAGGGAGCCTGCTTCTCCCTCTTCCTATGTCTCTGCCTCGGTGTGTCTCTCATGGATAAATAAAATCTTTCAAGAAAAAAATCTAGGCTTGGAAGTTGGCACAGCCTCACTTTAGCATGGAAACTTGCACAGGGGAGGAGACATGAATGCCTTCTCTCGAGAGGACTGTCAAGGAATTTGTGGCCATACTTAATCCTCCACATTTTATAATCTCTCTTCGTCCTCTTCCATTTCCTCCCCTTCTTTGTCAGGACTCGTCCTCAACTCTCACCTTTCCTTGACTGCTCACCCTTCATACTTTCATGCCTCTGCAGATGCAGTCCCTTACCTACAATGATCTCTCTACCACTTGGCCCCCAACACCAGCCCTTCCTTCCCACTGGCCCAGTCTCCCTACAAGCTCCTCTTATGCATGAATGATGACCAACTCTGTATCACAAAGCTGGGTTGGATGCTCCTTGTATTTACTGAAACAGGACATAGTAAGAGGCATTATCTCCCCTATTGGAATGCAAGAGCCTTAGAGGGCAGGAACCAAACCTCTACCTCTAGATCTGAACTCTCGAAGACAAGAACAATCCCCAGTAGTCCTCTAGCACTATAGGGTTAAGAGAGGTGGGTGAATGTGTATGGTTTCTTTTTTATTGAAATGGTGACTCAAGGTTACTCCAGAATAGTCTCAGTCTGTAATAATAGGACCTGGCCATTTATTTGTGTTAAGAGTTTTCATCTCATTGGGAGAATCTGACCCATATCCAACTAGAAGCCAGCACTATCGGTATTGCTGCAAATCTGAACAGACTGTCTGGTTATATTTTTCTGTTTTCTGTAATAACGCTTAGTCACTCTTTTACTGTCTGTTATCTAATCTGATAGAATGACACCTCTGTGGACTAAAGATCAATTTTGCTGCTCCCAGATGGAATGAAATATTTGACATGGTAAGAAGTGATTGCACTTAACAGTTTGGCTTCTCACATTGGGTAGACTGAGGACAAGCCTGCTGTGTGTGTCTCCTCACTTGTATATCTTTGTATGACTTGTTTTCCCACCTGAAGCCCTGCCCTCTCACTGCCACACTCCCATTGTCTCATTGGCCCTGTTCAGCCAGAACCACTGCACACTTAGGTTGGCCTCCGGCAGCCTAGATATTATTACTGTGTGAATATTTATAAATATTTGACTCTGGTTTGCTAACAAGCAAGTGATTGTATATTTGGTGATATAGGTTCCTTCTTCTATGATTCCAGGAGATTTATCTCCAGCAAGATTACTTCTTTTAGGCTTTTAGAGCAAAATGTGAAAGAAATAAGGAAGGGGAGAAGAGCACCACGAGTGTAAGCTACAACCAAGAGTAGGTTAATGGAGACATTTAAGCGGGAGGAAAACTGGAGGAATTACGTGGTGAAAGAAGAAAATAAATTTTAGGAGTGTTGTTATGAACTGTACATTCTTTCCTCAAACTTTAAGAAATGTAAGAACATAAGCAATATTGAAATTACTTTCGTGATTGTTGTAGAGTGGAATTTTGACCCTGATTTCCCTTTGGGATAGTGTTAAACTGGATGAACAGCAGGGTTGCCATGGTGTCCCAGGAATTATACAATTAAAATAAGATGACATAATGAGTGCCCACTGTCTTGTGGATGTTTCTATGGAGCCATACTTGCTCCTCACAAAGAAACCTGTGAGGCAATGTGAGCGCTGGGTTTATGTTTAGTCTCCCCAAGTAGACTTGAGACTTCTTGAGGGCTTGGAGCTTATGACTCAAATGTTTACTATAGTGCAAATGGAAACACCTCCTAGGAAGTAACAAATCAGTGATTGAAAATGGAAGCCCACAGTGCAATCTTAGCCATCCCGGCTCTAACGACAGAGCAGTATTGGTGCAAGTATGCCCAGATTCAAATAAAAGGCTGCAGACAATGTGTCACCTGAACCATCTGGATTGTCGACCTGACAAGATCTCTGTGTCTAATCATGGATCTGAGTGGCCTCTCAGCTCTTGTCCTTGCTCTTGCTGCAGTGCCGGAGAGGAGAAAGCAAGTGCCAAAAATGCTAATGAGAGGAAGCAGCTAGTTCTCCTGGAGCCCTGCTTTTCCTTCAGTGCCCTTCGGTCTTCAACTCTAGCTGCAAAGAATTTCCCAAAGAAATCTCTCTGAATAAAGCCATTAGTTCACAGTCATCTCCATGACACCCACTTGTCCATTCTCTGGGGAGAAATGCCAAGTAGAATGTACATTGCTCATCTGACGCTCTCAGAGTCGCACCACAATCCCTAATTCAAAGCCTTCTCCTTCCATAGCAGACCTGGCCATCTCAGACACATCTGGCCCTCACGGGGTGAATCAGTTCATCATGGGGCTGCCTTATGGGTCATTTTATAGATGAAGGGACAGACCAGGCCACATTGGGGTGGATGTCGAACCCACACACCTCTTGCTTGGAAGCCCCTTGCCTAAGTGTGGGCTGAGAGGCAAATCCTGACCCCCTCCCATCTGCATAGATTTCACCTCACTCAATGCGTGTTGTTAAAAACTAACAGCAGGACTAAGGTGCTTAGATTTGCTGCTAAGTATAATCAGGGGTCATTGTGTGTTTTTTAACTTTGGGATGATGGATGGAAAAGGACTGGAAATGTTTGAGGGATAGTCTTCTGACAAACGCTGGGTGATAGAATCAGAGCAAGCAGTAATCAGGGTGTGACTCTGGAAGTGAGGGCACAGATGGGAAAAGGCTGAGTGTGAGGGGCCAACCTGGAAGCAGGGCAGGACCAGCGACCTGAGCAGGAAACCAATGCAAGGCAGAGCAATCAAAAAAGGACTGCGGATTTCTGGTTTGCCCCCAGACAGCTGTGAGAAGGCCAGACTCATGACTGTGATAACATGACACAACATAAGGAGGTCCCTCTGTGAGAAACCCTTTCAGCTGTAATTAGTGGTGGCTCAAGGCACACTACTGCATCCTTCCTGCTACCAATAGGGAGCTCCAATGGACGGGGAGCTACATGGGACAGATCTGGGCCAGAGATCAAGAAAAAGATACCTTTTTTTTTTTAATGTTCCAATAAATTTCATTTACAAAAGAGCGACCAGCCCATATTCTGCATATGATAGGGTGTCTGTTAAAAAGATAGCTTGTGTGGGTTGATAGGAAACCAACAGGAACGGGTGTGGCTTCCGGGCCCAGCACCTTGGAAAATTCCAATACAGTCTCAGGTGCAGTGACAAGCCACCAGATGTGCTGATGGTGACACCTGCATCGTGTTGTGTGCTGTCCTTTCCTAATTAGCTCTTAGGTCCTTCAATCAGCAGGCTGCTGTCCTTAGAGGAAAGCGACAGCTTCAGCCCTCACCATAGAATCCACCACAAGATGGGAAAGAAACCAAACTTTGTAGAGTCATTGCTTCTGGGCAATGCAAGCCCCAATGTGGAAGGAGTTCCGACAGGGCCATACAGTCAGCAAGGGCCGTGGTGGCTCCTGCGGCTTGAGTCTGGCCAGCTCTAAGCTCAATGGCATATATTAAAAAAAATTGTAATGGGGTTACAGTAATGACACAACATTGTAAGATTTGATCGGGATGAGGAAAGCTGAAACTTCCCTAGTTCTTTCGTTTGTTGTTAAAATTTGCATCTTTTTGCAGTTCTCATATTATAGCAATTATTACTAGAGTGAAACAGCTGAGGGCCCACTAGGGAAAAATTATGCCAGAGAAAAGGAAACAACTCAGGTTTTATTTCTTTTGTGTTTTATCATGCATGTAACGCCTTGGAGAGTGCAGGAAATATTTGTTTTCAATGTTCCTAATTCAGTAGTACTTTCAAAATCTGATTTAGTCAGACCTTGAAAAAAATCATATAAATCAACAGCAATTACCTAATTCTAAATTAAATCGTAACCCCAAAGAAATGTACTTTAGAACGTTATAGACTCCAGGTAATCAGCAATATACTTCTACTCTTATAAAAGGACAAATAAAAACAGAAAATAAAATAAAAACCTCATGTATTATTTTAATTTAATCCTCAGATAGAAAGAATGGCCTTCTGTTTGTATTTCAACATTTGAAATCTGGCCAACGTGCAAAGTCTGAAAAATAATTTTTAATTTTAAGAAGGTATAATTTACCAATTAATGTGTTTATTACTATTTAGAGACTACAAGAGCCTTATTTTTATTAATATCAAAAATTTCTGTAACCTTCTGGATAATGGCTTGGCTTCTGCATTTTTATTATACAAGAAGAACTTTGATGCTTTGATGCATTAATAAAAGATAGCTTAAAAGATAGCCACATTAGAACATTTTGTACATTCAATCCCTTCCTATTTGTTAATTTGGCATTTTTTCAATCATACATTTTTGAAAGCATCAATTATTTCACATTAAAAATATAAATTCATATAGCATATTAAATATAGTTTTAATGCATTCAGACTCCTAAAGCTATAATCCATGACAGCACTCTAATTTATTTGATTTATATGTGTGCCCTGAGTTAATATTCTAATCATTTGCAAACTTAAGAGTTTTCTTGATAAATTATTAGCCTTTGACAAATTATATTACATTTGTACAGAATAACACATTGTTTGTATATTGAACACTAGTTTGATGTATTTGCAAAATGTAAAATCCATCTTCTCAATTTCACTTTCATCCATTTGTCCAAAGCACTGAGATATTGCTAGTCCAACAGGTATACTGCTGAGTGAGATCTTCTCAAGTTTGCACCAGGACATTTGTAAAATGTCATTTTTCTGAAGTGTTCAATTTTTAGCTATTTTGAATATGACTTGGCAAGCTATTTGTTCATTCTAGGGCACTACTACTAAACCAAGTTTGAATACACTTTCTCTCGATTATGACAATATTGTATATATGAAGACAAAACTTGTAGGATGTGTTCATTCCTACACCATTTTGACTTGATACTACATTTTGACCCTAAATGGTGTCTTTCTCAATTAGTTAGAACTCCAAAAAGAAAACAGATGTACAGTAAAAAAGGCCTCTCCACACAACGTCCAATGTATATTGGGGTACACAGTCAGCTATTGTGTCTAATATTCATTACTAATGCAAATGTTTACCTTTCTTGTTATTATTGGCATTTGGGAAGTCAAATTTGGTACCTACCACCTGCTGGAACCCATCTTTATCCCCAAACCCCCTATGTCCTTTATGATAAATGATAAATATTTGTGGAATGGGGAATATTTGGCATGACTTGGGCAAAGGAGGGCATGCTGGGGAAGATGAAGGAGTAGGGTTGAGGGATGAGGGTGGGTCTTGATTGGTCTTGGCAGCAGGGCAGAGAGCAGAGCCATGAGTCTTTTAGGCAAATAGTATCAGAGTTGGGTTTAAAGTGTTTTGTCTGGCAGCAGCATGCAAAATGGATTAGGAGGAGAAAATCTAGAGTCAGGGAGATAAATATTAAGAAAAAGGGGGTCTCTTGTTGGGAACTTCATTATGACTAAACCAAAGTCAAGGGCCAACCACATCTCATAAAATCATGTCCCCTCTACATCTGATAATATCTACATTTGATGCTATATAGCATTTGTATCATTTCCAAGAGGAGAGACATTATGAACTTCTCACAGGCAGACACCAGATCTTTCATTTTCAAATCTCTGATCTTTGAAATATAGGTCTTTTAAAATGCTTATTGAGTGAATGAGTGGAAATGAGAGCGAATAAAAATGGGAGCAAAACATGAGTATATAGAGCATATAGAAAGCAAATAGTTTTTCTTGAACCCTGAGTCAAATGATAATAGACAACTTTAGGTTCCTGGCCACATATCTTTTCCTCTGAGAACTGGACAGTTGAAACAAGGGAGTATTTCATCATTGCCTTTCAGAAGTGTTACACTGACTGAATCTCTGCTATGAACAAGAAGATGCAGGAAGGGATTTGCAATTTAGCACTCTCCAGTACCAAGTGGGATGGGAGGGACCTGTAGATAAGGGCAATCTGTGCATTCCTTCAGCTGGTAAACATGAGGCCAACATGGCTAATTCCTCATGTGATGGGAAATGTACCACTACAGGGACCTATGAAAAGAACCCTTCCTTAACTGTAAAAATGATTTTTTTTCAAAGATAGCAGATAGTTTTAGAAAACATCCCACTAAAATACATGATAACAAGTTTATACACCCAGAAACGTCAGTATATCAAGAATCAAAGAAACGGTGGGTGGTAGTAATGTATCATCTGCATCCCAGGGAACTGTGGCCAGAGTAAAAGATCACAGTGAAGCATGGAATATTCCCAACACGATGAGACCATGAGCAGAGAGCCTTGAAGAACTGGCTCAGGCAAAGCCCAAACTGGATGATAAGATACAGCAGAGGCAACTATTGCAAAGTTAGAGAGTACCTGGAGGAGCCACAAAGTGAAATTAAGAGATCCAAGCCAAAAGGTCTTGAATCCAGAGGCCTATGAATGACCATGAGCCAAACTTCTCTTTGAAATGAATGGCCCCCTAGGCTGGTTTGGATGGCCGTTGCCCAACTGCTCTAGAGCTCACTTCTCACTATTTTTAAGCATTTCATAAATCTATTGCTTTCTTACATGGCAACTTTCTAAGGGAAGGCAATGCAGCGTAACAAAGAACAAAGCAGTTGAACTCTGCTTTTTCCTGAGCAACAGTAATGGGAAAGGTACTCACGTTCCACAAAGTAAGAGCTGGCATCAATCTTCCAGATGATCTGGCCCCGATGAGAACCATTGACTCCACGGTTCTTATAGTCCAAAAAGTTTTCTGACAAGACCTCATCTATATTCCCAGGAAAGAAAGAAAGCAGAATAGAAAAATATATCAGCTAACAGTATATTTAGGGAAAAAAGAAAAAGAGCAAAAAAATATTAATACTACCTCCAACTCAACAGAAGAAAAAGCACCCTGGAATCAGAGTCAGAGAGTTACAAGTATCCTCACGTACCTCTGAACCAACCCCTTCATAATGCAGGAATCTCCTCTGTACTCTGCAGTACTTCTTAGATCATCTAGCTGGTTCGTGAACACTTCCAGAAAAATAATTGTTTCTATGGCAGTCCATTTCACTCTTGAATAGCCCTCACATGTGTGAAATCTGCGTGTGAAAATCTTCCTCCTAAAGCTCTCAGTTACTGTCTTTATTTGGGTCTGTGAATGAGCCATAAAGAAAACATCCAATCACACTTTCTTTTGGGTCCCAGTCCTCTAGACCCCACCCTGTAGCATCTCTTCTCTAGCCTAAGTATCTATTATCATCCTTTAAAATCTGGGACTCATCCATGAATTTATCCACCCATTCTTCATGCAATCATACATTCATTTGTTCATCCTACAGATACTTGTTGAGATCCAACCGTCTGTCATGATGGGGAAAATGCAGGAACCGTGGTGTTGGGCCAAACCAAAATGATCCTTTTTGAACTAAAGTTTACAAATAATTGAAGACGGATTTTAAAACACCAGGAAAAGAAATAAAAGTATTAATACAACCTGTGGTAAGGAATCAGAAGGAAAAGAACAGGGTGCTCTGACAGGGGGTTTCAAGGAAGGCCACCAGGGCCTCAGGGAAGCACTGAGGGATAAAGAAGCCATAGCGTAGAGATGAGGGTATTTGTGTGGAGGAGGGAGAGGCCCTGACATGGTGTCCAGCACCCAAGTTGAGGGAGAGTCTGGTGCATGGAGGCACTGAGAGGAGCCTGTGGGGGACTGTGTATTTTTCCTTTCCTGCTCTTTCTCTGCTCATCACATTACAACTGTCAGTATCCTTCTTAAAGCTGGTGTCCAGGGAGGGATCCAGCATTCTGGAGAGGACAGACCTCCAAAGTCCCAGCTGACTGCTTCCTCTCTGGTTCTAAACCTCATGTTTTCAGTGCAGCATAAGACAGGGTTATGAATTTTATTTTGATCATCTATGGGTTCCCGACAGTTTCCACTTCACCAGAAAGTAACCACTTGAGCTAGATGGGTCTGAGGCTAACCAGACCAGACCCCAAATCCAGCACAGTGACACAGGAATAAGAAGAACTCAGGGGCTCCTGAGGGAGGGCCCCAAACCCTAACTCTGCAGAAAGGAACTAGGTCATGGTTATCCTTTTGCAACTAAGATGCCCTTTGCCTTTGGGAACATGTTCTGCATCTGTCTAGACTGGGAGAACAGGCTAGAATGAGATGCAAAGAGGGCAAGGCTTGTAGCTAAAGGACCCAGCTTGCAAGGCCCTTTGTGCTGTGTACCAATGGCATCACGTCTACCACTTCAGGTCCTCACCGGCAAAGTGGGAGCCAGAGTCCTAATAACTGGGACCCACTACTGGAGGATTAAATGAGATAACTGGTCAATGTGCTTGTGACATGCCATGTTGATTGCACATTTTTGGCTGTCTCTTCTTTGGCAAAGATGGTTGGGCAAAGCAACACCATGTCTGCTTCATTAATGGCAGCAACTCTTTGTATCTCTTGGAAAATCAGTTCGTTGCAAAATTTGTCGGTCTTAATATTCACAGTGTGTGCTCAGAGCCCTGGTTGGGTTACTAAGATGATTGCATAATATGTCTTTTACAGTAATTGCATTGCTGCAAAAAAGGCATAATATTTTCCTAGCTCCCTGGGTCTTCAGCACAGATATAACGAGTCTCGCATCCAGATAGAGATTCTCCTCATTATGCCAATTCTCTAAGGAGAGGTATTTACTTGAATCTATCCACTCTGATCACTAGAATATTCATTCTAACAGTTACAATCAGGTTTCCACATAAATAATACCTAGAAAGGGGATGTTCATTCATGCATTAGACAATTGTGTAATATTTTCTCCACTTCAGGCACTGTGCTAAACTGTGGGGACACACTGGTGAACCAGATATGGCCTATGTCCTCCAGAAGTTTCTAATAGATTTGGGGATTTATTTATGAAAATGGGCAACTTCAATAGATTGCAGTAAGCATAAGGATGGGTTAAATATCAAGGAAGCACGGGGCACAAATGAGAAAAGGATGGGGTGTGTAGGCAGGAAGAATCAGAAAAGACTAACAAGGATGGCGAGATAACACATCTTAAAGGGAATAAGATACATGTCGCTGTACACGTTTAAACACAACATATTTTAAGAGACGGTCAATTGGTCCTGATAAGCAGCCCATTCTCTTACGCTGATAGTACTTCATAACAAATACCACACAAGAAAATAGAATAGTCTATATTCTTGCCTGGACCATCTGTGATGAGAGGTCAACTCCTTCCCCAAAGTCATTTATTGCCAATTGTTAGAAAACTTACTGATCTTCACTTGTAAATCCAAGTGTATTATGGGGGTCAGATGCAGAAAAACAAAATTGGTCCAGATTATTCATGCAGAAGGGGATTTAATGCAGAGAATTCAGTTTTGGAAGAGATGGACTCTAGGCCGGGCCTTTGGGAACAGCATTAGAATAACAGAATAAGTCCAAGGCCCTGCTTATGCCTCACTCAGAAAGGCCTCATGGGAACTAAGTTCAAGAATCTTATAGAGCAGCTGTGGCCAGCGCACAGGAGGGCAGGAGGCTGCTGCCCCACTCACAGAGAGCGACCAGCCCGTGGCAAGATGAGTACCTGCGGCCGCCACACTGCCCATGAAGTGAGTGAGAGGACAGCAGGGCACCGCAGTAGAAGGCTGAATTTCTCAAAGCCATGCTTGAGGCAGCCACACGCTAACCAGTAGGAGGAATCCCAGGGTTTGCTTCCTCCTTCCCCATCTTGTACAAGTGCACCTGACAAAGGGACCAGTGTGCATCTGGAAGATAGTTGCACAGGAGTCTGAGACATATAGGTTTTCAGGACCAGATTCTGCACTAGGAGAAGTCACTGGAGAAGAGAAGAGGCCTGAAATGGATGGTGGGGCCCCAGCCATGCTCTTTGCCACCCTGAGGATTGGCAACCCCTGGGTCTTATGTCCCAAGGTTATTTATTCCATATTCCTTGTCATGGGGGAAGTCTTTTTATGGGAGCAATGTTTGTGTGATTACAGGGATATTTACAATCCCTCGAGGCAGGGAGGCTAGGCTACCTTAGTAAGTACATGATCTTAGGCATCTTATTTAATCCCTCTGTGTCTTTGGGTCCTCACTACAACATAGGTATAGTACCAATATAAACCTCAAAAGTGTGTTGTGAAGACTGAATGAATGAATCCAGGTGGTGGTCTTAGAACAGTGTCAGACATCACTAGGAAGTAGATATTTCTGTTTATATTCAAGGCTAACAATGAGGCCTTCTATGGCAAAGCTCTATGATTAATGTGCAAAACCATTAATAATAGCCTGAAACATTAGCTTACGCCAGTACTATTTAAAGTTTTTGTCATTACTCATTTTGTACAGAACATATAGAGATGTATTAAGTTCCTCAAAAAAGATTGTATTTGCTGAATGATATTTATTTCTTCTAGTGTGTAGGATCCAACTTCCTATTCCACAGTCTATAATAGAGAAAAGATCTTTGCAGGTTGTTAAAAATTTGGATCAGAAAGTTCTAGTGAGGTTTTACAGAAACAGTACTCCTGAGAAACATGAAATGTACTCTGTTGCTTTGTCTTCAAGATGAAAACCGAAGCCAGGCTTTCTATGCCCTAATCTATAATAGAAAAGTGTACAACAAAAAGACTATTGCTGTTGAGAGCAGGATGGACAAGTGAGCACAGAATCAGTTACAAAGGAGAACTGATCCACTACCTACATCTCTTAAGCCCAACAAAGAAAATGCAACCTGGTTTCCACTTCTTGAGGAACTCATGCCTTCTGATAAGCAAAAGGGAGGAAATATACCCTTGATTAAGGACATCTGGTCTATGATTAAAAGCATTCATCATAAGAACAATAAGAATATAATTTTTAAATTGATAGATCTATCTGATGGAAAGAAAAAACAAAAGAAAATTCAGTAAGTAAAGAATATGAAGAAATATGGTAAAAATAAGTCTTAATATAATAGTAAATACAATCATGTAAATGTGCTATTCTGGCCAATTAAAAGCCAGAGACTCTCTGATCAGAATATAAAAGAACACACAAATGGCTACATTGAAAAACTGACAAAGCTTGAAAGTAAAGGTCAAACAATCATGAAGCAGAATAAAACAGAGACTAATCTTAAATAGTTTTTAAAAAAACAGAATTCAAGGCAAAGAGCAGCACAAGGAACACAGACAGATCTGTAATAATAAACTAAGAAATTATAGAAGGAAAAGCTCATGAACATTTATGTACTTGGTAATTCACATCAAGATATACAAAGCATAAAATCTACAGAAGTGAAGGTAAAAATAGATAAGATTAAAATTAAAAAATTTTTTACTAGCAATTTTTGATATGCTCCATTCAAAAATCAAGAGACAAAAAATTAGAATATATATGATTAAACTTTCTACATATTAAATGCACAGGAGAGGGAGAGAGAGAGTCCTGATATGCCAGGTGCCCTGTGAACTGAAATGTGTACATATAAGAATTGTGTCCTTGCTCTACATGGTTCTTGGAAACTGTCACCATTGCTACCTCAGCTACCATGGAACTGGGCGAAGTGAGGACACCGCCTCAGGACCCAGAAGTTTCAGTTGGCACATTTTATATAAAATGTATATATTTATATATATACTATATATACATTATATATATAAAATCATTCCATCTCTATATGCATATAGATTTCAATATCTATCTATCTATATATATTCTCTCTCTATATATAAAATTATCTTTAGATAGATAATAAATAGTGCGAACACTATTTATAGCAAAAATACACTTTCTTTATGACCATACATGGACAATTCACAAACACTGAGCAGGTATTGGTCACAGAAGATGCCTCAAAAAATTCCAAGGAATTAATCTGATACAGACCATAATCTCTAACCTCACTCAGGAGGAGAAATCTAGAAAGTATGAGAGAGAATATATGTTCTCAGGCACCAGTTTATGGGGATTCTTCAATGATGTTATTTTAAAGAACTTTTGATTTTAATTTTGCTCTCCGTCATCATCTCTTGGTTTGTTGAGTTTTGAAAGAATGAATGCACTCAATTTCCATCATGTTTCAAATTACTGAGCAAATTCTAGTGTGGTATAGCTATAGTATGGTATAGCATGTGATAATGATATGATTTGTTAAAATTCAAATTTTAAATTAATACAAAAGCTAGCTTTGCAAATTATGAGCATGGTATATGTACTTCATTTATTCAATTATATTTTCATAATTTTAATTACATATTTATTTCATATTTAAGCAGTTTTAATAGGGGCTGCCTCCAAGAGAGTCAAAGGAAGGGCTATCTTTTTTTTAAATTGATAATCCCAAAAAGAGTTTTAAAATTTTAAATATTGGGGAAGAGGAGGAAAGCTGGTAGAAGAGTAGGGGTCCTCAATTCATCTGGTCCCACAAACTTACCTAGATAACTTTAAAAACATCCTGAGCACCTACAAATTCAACCTGAGAAGGTGGGGAGGGGAGCTGCAGAAAGCCAGGCAAGCTGATGGGACAACAGAGCCCTGACAAGCTGGGCCTGGAAGTGGAGCTGTGGGAAGCCACTGAAAGGCCAGTGACAACAAGCCTGGGCATGAAAGCTGAGCTCTGGACAAGCTGGAACTTTAAAAATCCACATCTGAGTCTTCCCTGACTGATAAGTGCTCAGCAGGGAAATAGGGCTGAAAGGCCAGAGGGGCAGTGAAGCCTCAATATTCCTGGAGACACAATAAGAATAGTGGCACCAGAAGAAAACTCACCTTAAACTGCAGTCGGATTGTGGTAAAGCAACCCTCCTGGGCAACCCTCCCAGGGCATTTGGGAGAAGCCACTGGTTCCATAGGCCGGCACCAGCGCTCCCTTGACCCTAGAGCCCAGCAACAGACAAAGGCAGCTGTCCTCCGTTCCCTTCAGGAGAGGTGGACCCCAGGAGGGCACAGGACAATGAGAACTCTCACGCCACTGGGCGCCCTGTAATCTGTGCAGATCAGTGCACCTGCACCTGCCCCAGGAGCATGTAAGCAGTATGGCTTGGGAGACTGCTCTTCCGTACTTGAGGGGAGCTCTTGGCTCTGGAGCTGGAGATTTGGCTGCCTTCATTTTTTCTCTCCTTTTTGCCTTTCACCTGGGAGAGGCAGGGTCCCTAGGGAACAAAGGCCTCACAGGATAAACAGCTCATCCTGAGCCCGGCACCTGGGCAAGGGGCCGGGCATCTCCACCCAGGCACTGACAACCTGAGAATCAGCGCAGCAGACCCCTCCTGCAGAAGACCAGCTGGAAGAACAAGGGAAGAGCAAGACTACTGAACAAGTAGCACTGGGAAGCCCCAGGACTGAGGGAAAATAGTATATAGAACTAGAGGCTTTTTTCATTACAATTCATTTATATTTCAGGTTAAAAATTTCCAGTATTTTTTTCTCTTTTCCTACCTTAACCACTATATTTTACCAACTCTTCATTTTCAAGCTTTTTCCTTCTTGACTTTCACATTTCTACAATTACATGTTTTAGATATAATCTTCATTTTTGGATTCCCTTCAATGTATTCAATTTAGTTTTGGTAGATATGAGTTATGGGTTTTTGCTTTTTGTTTTTTCTGTCTCGTCTTATTTTATAATGGTGGATGTTAGTACTTCTAACACATGGACCAAAATACACCCAGAACCAAGTGGAACACTGTGTTGCTTCATTCTGTGAGACTATATTCTCTCTTCCTTCCCATTCTGCCCCCTCTTGTTTAGGTTTTTGTGGTAGATGTCGGGTCTCTATATAAGTTTTGCTGGTTTATATAAATTTGGAATTGAGCATCTTCTAACATACAGAACAAAATACACCAGAACCAAGAGGATCACCTTCTAGGTCCCCTTGGGGAGACTATATTCTCTCTCAACCACTACTTCCTCATCACCCCCCTTTTTTCTTTGTTTTTTTACTCTTACAATTTTGTTTTAAAATTTGTTTTCCACTTTAGTGGTCCTTTTGTTTTATTTTGTTCTGTTCTTTTTCTTTTATGTTCTGGTCTCTAATGCCTTTGGAATTGTCTAGGGTGTATTTTACTTAGGTTGTGGATGATATTTTTGACTCTCACTCATACAGTCACTCTGCACTGGACAAAATGACTAGAAAGAAGAATTCACTACAAAAGAAAGAACCAGAAATAATACTCCATGCCACAGAATTGCTGGACATGGATTTAAATATCGTGTCAGAGATACAATTCAGAAGTACAATTATAAAATTATTGGTGCCTCTGGTAAAAAGCATAAAGGACTCTAGAGATTCTCTTACTGAAAACTTAAGACCTAATAAGGCCAAAATTAAAAATATTTCAAATGAGATGAAGTCTAAACTTGACACTCTAACTTCTAGGGTTAATGAGGTGGGAGAGAGAGTGAGTTAAGAAGATAAGTTGATAGGAAGGAAGCTGAGGAAAAAAGAGAAAAACAATTAAGAATGCATGAGGAAAGGCTTAGGGAAATAAATGATAGTTTGAGAAGGAAGAATATTTGTCTTATTGGGATTCCAGAAGAGACGAGAGAGGACCACAAAGTATATTTGAACAAATCAAAGCTGAGAACTTCCCAAATCTGGGGAAGGAAACAGGCATCCAGATCCAAGAGATAGAGAAGACCTCCCCTCCAAATCAACAAGAACCATTCAACACCTCAACATTTATAGTGAAACTTGCAAATTTCAAGGATAAAGAGAACATTCTTAAAGAAGTTTGAGGTAATAGATCCTTAAATTATATGGGGAGAAATACCAGATTAACAGCAGACCTCACCACAGAGACCTGGCAGGCCAGAAAGGGCTGGTATGATATATATAGGGTCCTAAATGAGAAGAACATGCAGTCAAGAATAGTTTATCCAGCAAGGCTCTCATTCAGAATAGAAGGAGAGATAAAGAGCTTCCAAGATAGACAGAAACTGAAAGAGTATGTCACCATGAAACCAGCTCTGCAAGAAATATTAAGGGGGACTCTGTAAAAGAAAGAGGAAGCCCATAGAAACAATCCACAAAACCAGGGACTGTATAGGTAATACGACGACACTAAATTCATCTCTCTCAATAGTTACTCTGAAGGTGAATGGGCTAAATGATCCCATCAAAAGACACAGGGTTTTGGACTGGATAAAAAAGCAAGACCCATTTATATGCTGTCTACAAGAGACTAATTTTAGACCTAAGGACACCTCCAGACTGAAGGGGCGGAGAACCATTTGCCATTCAAATGGTCCTCAAAAGAAAGCTGAGGTAGCAATCCTCTTATCAGATAGAGTTTATCCCAAAGACTGTCATAAGAGATGAAGAGGGACACTATATCATACTTAAAGGGTCTATCCAACAAGAAGACCTAACAATCATGAATATTTATGCCCCGAATGTGGGAGCTGCCAAGTATATCCATCAATTAATAAAGTAAAGAAATATATAGATAATACATTAATAATAGTAGGAGACTTCAACATGGCACTCTCAGCAAAAGACAGATATTCTAAGCAGAACATCACCAAAGAAACAAGGGCTTTGAATGATAACACGGGACCAAATAGATTTCACAGATATATAACGAACATTCCATCCTAATGCAACTGAATACACATTCTTCTCAAATGCACATGGAACTTTCTCCAGAATAGATCACATACTGGGTCACAAATCAGGTCTCAACCAATACCAAAAGATTGGGATTGTCCCCTGCATATTTTCGGACCACAATGCTTTGAAACCAGAACTCAATCACAAAAAGAAATTTGGAAGAAACTCAAACACATGGAGGTTAAAGGGCATCCTGCTAAAAGATGAATGGGTCAACCAGTAAATTAGAAAGAATTAAAAAGATTCATGGAAACTAATGAAAATGAAAATACAACCATTCAAAAATCTTTGGGGTACAGCAAAAGCAGCCCTAAGAGGGAAATAAATACATTGCAATACAAGCCTCCCTCAAAAAAATTGGAAAAAAACAAATATACAAGCTAACCTCTCACCTAAAGGAATTGGAGAAAGAACAGCAAATAAAGCCTAAACCAAGCAGAAGAAGAGAGATTATAAAGATTAGAGCAGAGCTCAATGAAATAGAGACCAGAGGAACTGTACAATGGATCAGCAAAACCAGGAACTGGTTCTTTGAAAGAACTAATAAGATAGATAAACTCCTAGCCAGCCTTATTTAAAGAGAGAGAGAGAGAGAGAGAGAGAGAGAGAGAAGACTTAAATTAATAAAATCATGAACTAAAGAGGAGAGATCACAACCAATATCAAGGAAATATAAGTGATTTAAAAAATGTATTTTGAGCAACTATATCCCCAAAATCAGGCAATCTAGAAGAAATGTGTGTATTTTTGGAAACCTACAAATTATCAAAACTGGAACAGGAGGAAATAGAAAACCTGAGCAGGCCAATAACCAGTGAGGAAATTGAAGCAGTCATCAAAAACCTCCCAAGACACAGAAGTCCAGGGCCAGATGGCTTCCCAGTGGAATCCTACCAAACATTTAAAGAAGAAATAATACCTATCCTACTAAAGCTGTTTCAAAGGATAGGGAAGGAGGGAATACTTCCAAACTCATTCTATGAGGTCAACATTACCTTGATCCCAAAATCAGTCAAAGACCTCGCCAAAAAGAAGAATTATAGACCAATATCCCTGATGAACATAGGTGCAAAAATTCTTACCAAGATACTAGCCAATAGGATCCAACAGTTCATTAAGAGGATTATTCACCATGACCAAGTGGGATTTATCCCTGGGATGCAAGGGTGGTTCAACATTTGTAAAACAAAGTAAGAGATCAAATCAACAATAGAAAAAACAAAAACTATATGATCCTCTCAATAGATGCAGACAGAGCATTTGACTTCCTGATTAAAACTCTTCAGAGTGTAGGGACAGAGGGAACATTCTTCAATATCATAAAAACCATTTATGAAAAGCCCCCAGCAAAAATCATTCTCAATGGGGAAAAACTGAAAGCCTTTCCTCTAAGACTAGGAACACGACAGGGATGTCCACTTTCACCACTGCTATTCAAAATAGTACTAGAAGTCCTAGCCTCAGCAATCAGACAACAAAAAGAAATAAAAGGCATTCAAATTGGCAAAGAATTCAAACTCTCCCTCTTTGCAGATGACATGATACTGTATGTAGAAAACCCAAAGGCTCCACCCCAAGATCGCCAGAACTCATACAGCAATTCGGCAGTGTGGCAGGATACAAACTCAATGCCCAGAAACCAGTGGCATTTCTATACGCTAACAATGAGACTAAAGAAAGAGAAATGAAGGATCAATCCCATTTAAAATTGCACCCAAAACCATAAGATACCTAGGAATAAACCTAACCAAAGAGGTAAAGGATCTGTACCCTAAAAACTACAGAACACTTCTGAAAGAAATTGAGGAAGACATAAAGAGATGGGAAAACATTCCATGTTCATGGATTGGAAGAATTAATATTGTGGAAATGTCAATGCTAACCAGGGCAATTTACATGCTCAATGCAATCCCTATCAAAATACCATGGACTATCTTCACAGAGTTAGGACAAATCATCTTAAGATTTGTGTGGAATCAGAAAAGACCCTGAATAGCCAGGGGATTATTGAAAAAGAAAACCAGAGCCAGGGGCATCACGATGCTGGATTTCAAGCGGTGTTACAAAGCTGTGATCATCAAGACAGTGTGGTACTGGTACAAAAACAGACACACAGATCAATGGAACAGAATAGATAACCCAGAAATAGGCCCTCAACTCTATGGTCAACTAATATTCCACAAAACAGGAAAGGACAAAGGACAGTCTCTTCAATTAATAGTGCTAGGAAAATTGGATAGCCACGTGCAGAAGAATGAAACTAGACCATTCTCTTACACCAGACACAAAGATAAACTCAATATGGATGAAAGATCTAAATGTGAGACAAGATTCCATCAAAAACCTAGAGGAGAACACAGGCAACACCCTTTTTGAACTTGGCCACAGCAACTTCTTGCAAGATACATCCACGAAGGCAAGGGAAACAGAAGCAAAAATGAACTATTGGGACTTAATCAAGATTAAAAAGCTTCTGCACAGCAAAAGAAACAGTCGACAAAACTACAAGACAACCTACAGAATGGGAGAAGATATTTGCAAATGACGTATCAGATAAAGGGCTAGTTTCCAAGATCTATAAAAAACTTATTAAACTCAACAGCAAAGAAACAAACAATCCAATCATGAAATGGGCAAAAGACATGAAGAGAAATGTCACAGAGGAAGACACAGACATGGCCAACAAGCACATGAGAAAATGCTCTGCATCACTTGCCATCAGGGAAATACAAATCAAAACCACAATGAGATGCCACCTCACACCAGTGAGAATGGGGAAAATTAACAAGGCAGGAAACAACAAATGTTGGAGAGGATGCGGAGAAAAGGGAACCCTCTTACACTGTTGGTGGGAATGTGAACTGGTGCAGCCACTCTGGAAAACTGTGTGGAGGTTCCTCAAAGAGTTAAAAATAGACCTGCCCTACGACCCAGCAGTTGCACTGCTGGGGATTTACCCCAAAGATGCTGATATAGTGAAATGCTGGGACACCTGCACCCCGATGTTTCTAGCAGCAATGTCCATAATAGCCAAACTGTGGAAGGAGCCGTAATGTCCTTCAACAGATGATGGATAGATGGACAATGGGATAGATGGACAATGGGATCTGACTCAGCCTTTAGAAAGGATGTATACCCACCCTTTGCTTCGATGTGGATGGAACTGGAGGGTATTATGCTGAGTGAAGTAAGTCAACTGGGGAAGGACAATCATCACATGGTTTCACTCATATAGGGAATATAGAAAATAGTGAAAAGGATTATAGGGGAAAGGAAGGGAACTGAGTAAGGAGGGGAAAAATAGAGAGGGAGACAAACCCTGAGAGATTCTTAACTTTGGGAAACAAAGGGATGCAGAAGGAGAGGTGGGTGGGGTGATGGGGTAACTGAGTGATGGGCATTGAGGAGGGCACTTGATGGGATGAGCACTGGGTGTTATACTATATGCTGGCAGACTGAATTTAAATTAAAAAATTTAAAAAATAAATATAAAATTTAAATATTATTTTAACATGGAATGTGAGATGAAGAGGTGAAAAATACTTGAATGGATACATTTTCATTAACTAAGCATTCTGATGACTAGAGATATTAATTGTATCCTTCAACTTATGTCTCCTAACCCACTTATACAATACTGCTCCCTTCGTGTGAATAAGCCATGGGCATTGCTGAATCTTTCACCCTAAGCGAAGAATTCATAAATAATTAGATTTTACTTGCCAGAGTCAAGTAGGCATTACCAAATGAATAACTGCAGAACTATTTCCTGGAAATGCTGATTTGTAGCAAATATGCCTGTATGTACTTGTTTTTGGCCAAATGATAACCTTCTTCCCATTTACTGACCTTTAAAATCTCTTTCCAGGTTCCTGCCGGTTTGGTAAGAAGCCTTTCTATGATGTACAACTAAAATGATGGAGAACCCACCTAAGGGTGAAGGCGAGGCTGAACAAATTCTGGGAGTTAAGGTAATTTGCTATCACACATCCAGAAAATAGAGCTCCCTAACCAGGTAGATCAAGACGTGAAGTATTGATCAACGGGCAGTAAATGTGCAGTGGCTCATCAATTCTGCTCGATGATCCTGAGAAGAAAGTCATGTTTTCCCTTCTATTTTGGAGATGGGAAATCTGGAGCTCTGACAACAGTACCTGGCTGGGGGCACACATGTGGCCAGTGGCAAGGTATGATCTAATGAGGTCAAGGTGTCACCGAAACCACGTGATCTTCCCCCTTTGGTGTCACTAGGAGGGAGACTCCTTCATTTCTCTGCACCGAGCACATGAACCACTCCCTAAGGGAGGGCAGCCAAATGGGATTTCACTGATAATAATAGCAATGATGCTACTGTCACTGCCCCCTTACTGGGTTCCTAGCTAAGGACAGCGCTTGGGTCAATGAGACGTCACACACCTCTCTCCACATCCAGGTGCCTATCCAGATGCCTCATTCTCTCTACGGCAGAAGAAAAGTCATGTTTGCCTGAGGAGCCCCATAGGTCAGAATGAAAGCATCGCAAATCCGGCCTCACGTGGGCATTTTCATTGTCTACTGATGGGGAATGGTCCCTAGCTGACACTGCACCAGGATGTGCTGAGATGTTCCCATGGGCAGCATGGGGTGTGACAACGGGCCAGGCAGCTGTGTGGGCTTGGGAGCCACTGCACTGGCATTACTTCCGTGGTGAAACGACAGCTTAACTTAAATCATCACCTCTGTAATTTGAGGCCTACATCATTGATTCGATCTTTGGCAAGGCACCGCAAATCTGACAGATACGTTACAAAGGACCCACAAATTATGAACTCTTAAGACTCACAGATAATTTTGGATTTGAAAATTATTTCTGAAATGCTATGTTGCTGAAAGTGTTGGCGTTTTGCATTAAATAGCTTCACAGTTATATATGTGCAGCTACTATGAGAAGAACAAACTGTCAAGTTAAGATTCTAAGATGATGAACTGTGTTTACTTTTGTCTTAGTCAAAATGTCATGTTAACACCAGATCTGATTCATTCCCAGAGTTTCACGACATCCGATGCTGCTGACCACTCCTTCCTTCCTCCACCACCTTCTCTTGACTTTTGTGACGTGGTCTCCCAGTTTGGTCTGAAGTCTCCATCCCTCCTCCGCCTCCTCTCTGAGGGCCTCCTCTGCCCCCTCTCTGACGGAGGCTTTCTGGCAGTGTTTCCTACACAGTCCACAGTGACCTCATCAACTCCCGGGGTGCCAATGACCCCAACTTCCACCATCACCCAGATCTAGAGCTGAGCTTCAGACCTGCCCATTCCTTCACTTTGGATGAATGTTCTTGGGTGTCCCACCTTTCCCCCAATAGATGCTCTTCCTCCAATGGATCCCTGACCTGGGAATGGGTGGCATCAGAACTCACCACTGCAGGAAGCTTCAGCTTTAAAGAGTTGCTTCAACACTAGATCTGGGGCCAAAAATCTAATGGTCTAAGGTGCTAAGCAAGTGACATTCATAACAAAAGTAGTGATGGTGGGAGAGCGACTGTGGCAAAACTGAAGGGTACAGACCAGGCTACACAAGGCAGTTAATGCTTAACTTTAGCAGACTTAAGCCGAGTGGAATTGCAGGCTCAGTCTGCCAAGTGGAGGGCTTTGTGAAAGGAGCTAGAAATTTGATTTCAATACGAAATCTCTACATTTTTCAATGTTGACAACCATCAAATTTAAAACAATATGGACCCAAAAGATGTTGGTGGGCTCTTATTTTGCAAGCTCTGTTTTAAATTGATGGTATCCAAACAACTTTATTCAAGAACTATTTTTTTTTCAGCAAATTAAATTTTACCTAAGTCCAATTTAGCTAGTAACCACGATTTGTGTACCAATTTCAAAACTTGCATTTCTTCATCTTTGCAATAATGTGTATATTGTAAATATCCCAGGCAAACTGACTGCAAAACCAGAGAGCTAAGAAGATTTCCCTGACAGCTAGTCAGTCAGATAAGATCCTCTTTATTTTATCAGAAAAATGGTTCAGATTGTAAAATACTCCTAACAATCCATTGGTTTCTGTGATATTCCATGATGTTAACTCAGGCATCGTATGTCTGAATGTGTGAATTGCTCCTCGCACAGACTGAAGGCAGAAGGCTTGGCCTCCCTCGGACTGGATGCCTGACTCTAGGGACTCCTCAGCCACCACACCTTCGCTTGCTGATTAACCAGCATAAATGCACCGATTTCCACCACACCCGACTCTATCACGTACAATAGATCAAATCCATTTCTCGGGTGATTTCAAATTCATGAGTTCTGTTTTCTGCAGGACAAGGGCCTGTGCTTTTTCCTCTCAGCCATCACCTTCTTCCTCTGCCTGTGGTGTGCTTGCTCTCACCGTACGTTGAATCCAGTTACGTCTTTTGAATACAAGGACTGTAATGTTGAAAGAGCAGGTAAGAAGAGGCGTATGATTCTGTTGGCAACAGAGTGAAATTCCCTCCACGGATACGGGCATATATCAGTTGTGTGTATGGTGCTGCTTTGGTCTTCTGAACATATGGACTTGAGAACAAGCTTTGGATATTTATTATTCATAAGTAGAAGGGCTTCTATACTTGCAAATGGTAATGACATTCGTGGTCAACCACGTCTGGCCTTTCTATCCTAGGATTTTCTTCCACTGAATGGCGATAGCAGGAGAAGCCTCGGTGCTTGGTCTGCGGTGTTAGAATCTGGTGTGTAACACATGTGATTGCAAATCGTGCACCTTAAAGTATAGAGTTTGTTGAAATATGAAAGCATACGTAAAAGTGAACACTCACCGATGAGATACATGCCGATCCAGTCTCCAGCGTCCACCTCCTCCTTGATGTCCCAGTGGATCACCAGGTCCTGCGAGTGCCCTATGGAGTAGTAGGAGCTGCTGACCATGAGTGTGGAGCGGCTGTCTGAGGTGACCAGGTCGGTGTCACTGGTGGAGCGGGGGATGGTGACGGTGCCGTGGGGGCCGTTCCGAATGGCCATGCTGTGGAACTGGCCGGGGTTGTAGCTGTGACGGAGTGGCTCCTTGCACCGGCGTCGATTCTGGGAGTTTCTAGATGGAGACGCCATGGCGGCCAGGCCTAAAAACCTGTTCTGGTACAGATTCTGTGGGGGCAAACAGACAATTAGCGGGGGTGGAAGATACCAGCTACGTAATCGCGGTCTTCAGAGGGAAAGAAGGATGTGCTGGGAGAAGAAAGGAGCTGTGAGTGAGCAGCCCTCCAAGGGGGATTTGAAAGAGGACACAGAGCATCTTCCTCAGGGTTCACACAGGGAAGGCAAGCACAAAAATGCCAGCTCCCCAAGGGGCCGTGCATTTCCACGCTCCGCTGGAGTCTGTTTCGCCTTCTCCCTCTAGCCCGTGGGTCTGAGAAGGGCTCAATGGCTCTGGTGGTGTGACTGCCCCAAACGAGCTGCCATCTCTTGAGAAATCTAGCAGCAATTCAATTGGATCCAATTTTATCTTTTTTTAGGGTAGATTATGATTATGATCACTGAACATTTTAAGAGATCCTTGCAGCATTCAAGACCCCAGACACACAGCCCAGAATTATAGGTGGCTGAGGCTGCTAGGCCTCCATTACCACTCTCCACCCTCCAGAAATCTCCAGCCATCTGAGATTCCCATTAAGGACCTGTTCCAATCCCTTACTAATCTTTGAACACCATAATTTTCAACAAAGTCCAGTCTCAGAGAACTATGGCTCGGAGCCCAATGTTATTGTAGAAACCATTGTATCTGATGAAAAAAAATGCATGTTTTTTGTTTGCGACATTGAGCACTTACTATGAGCTGAGCCAATGCACAGCAATAGCTGGATTGTTTGGATACAGATGGCTTTTAAAACATGGGTCGGGGGGGGGGGAACATCATATCGAACTTGCACAAGGGGTTCTTTTTTGAAACAAGGGAAGTGTGATTCTGACTTCGTCAAAGTATATAAAAATTGGAATTTAAATATATAATTTTGAGATATCTGGCTATAAAAGAACACGCCATTTCTACAAATAGGAACACTTTTGTTCTCAAGGAGAAGATTAAGGGGGTGCCTTGGTGGCTCAGTTGGTTAAGCACCGGAACCTTGATTTCGACTCAGGTCATGATCTCAGGGTAGTGAGATGGAGCCCTGCATCGGGCTCTGTGCTGTACATGGAGTCTCCTTAAGGTTCTCTCTCTCCCTCTCCCTGTACCCCCTCTTCACTCCTGCTCGAACTCTCTCTCTTTAAACAAAAACAAAACAAAAAAACAACCGAAGAGAAGATTAAGGCCTGAAAATGTGTTGAGTCATACAGTTTAGATCCCAGGGCCAGTTACTTATTGCACACATCAATCAACTGCAAGTTATAGACTTTCTGTTTACTGTCATGAGGCCCAGGCCTCAGCGGCAGTCTGCTCTTTGGATTACATAAGTCTGTTTAGCAGGCATTGAGGCCTGCACTTTTTCCATCTTCCAAGACCGGGGCACTTGTAAAAAGTCCATTAACCTGATGAAGCACAGTGTTGGCATTCTCCATCTCAGTCCTTAATGGCCATGTGGCAGGCCTGTTGGTTCATTATTTGAGTCTCTTGTTAGGAATTCCTCAGGTCTCCCTGGTGGTAACCATGGCATTACTATAGCCAGAAAAGCCAGACTCCAGAAAGCATCTCATCGCACTATTGGTACCATATGGTCTTTTATTTTTTTTTTAAATGCTTGTCGTGTGACAGTATGAACATGGACAGACCACGGTGTCACCTGGACGATAGGCAGAGCCCAGGGAACACGAGCCGCCCATGCACCCCATAGGCACCCTGGCTCTTCTGAGCAGCTCACAGGGGACATCCGTAACCTGACCATCCTCCAGGGGGACTTTGTCCAGAGACCTTTGGAACATCTCCAGAAAAGAAAGGCTGCAGCTACAGCATAACATTTCTGCAGTTTACACAGGCTCACCTAAAACTATGTGATGTGGACTATTGTGGAGATTAAAAACAACTGGGAATTAAATAGTCAAGCTTATGATTGCAGGTTAAACCAAAGCTAGTGCAGAACCTACCAAATTCCAACCTGTGCATCCCTGGACATTTTACTTAATCTTCCTGGTCCTCAGTTTCCTCGTTTGTAAATGAGTTGCTGTCATCACTTAATGAATGCAAATTAAGCCCTAAGCATAGAAAATACTCAATAAATAAAAAAAATACTGCTAATATACTATCGGTATTGCTTTACTAAGAATGCCTCAATGAAACATAGGTCCACTGGCCGGGCTCACTCACTGGCCAAGGGTCCCCTCACATCATCCCAGGGCCCTCGTACTTAATTCCTTCTGCAACAAACCCACAAATCATTTCTAGTCACGGTCCTGCAAGTTGTTTTTCAAAACTGAAATTCCAAGCATTAAACAGCCCAATGTATTTGTAAAGGCACCCTATATATCAATTTTTTGGAGAGGAAGGCTCCCTTTATCTGTCAAGTTTGTGCTTGAATAGGATATTTTTGCATTAATGTTGAGGCTTGAGGGAATTTTATTGATATACTATCAGCTGGGCCCTCAGAAAAAATTATAGAGTGCTTTTCTTTTGTTGAAGACACTTCTGCTGTGGTATTTTTATTAGAATTCCCTGGAAACCAGGCAACTTTCCTGAAACTGTCAAATTACACCAGTGCTACTGTCTATGTGGCATAGAAGGAACCATTAGTCAAGGAAAACGTCTGTCAGTAATTTACTGGATTGCAATAATGGCATTTGCCCGGAATCAGTAAAGCGGCCTCAAAGCTGTTCCTTGAAGGCTGCACTCCCCACCCTCCCCACTCTGTCTTTGTCCACACCCTCTCCATTTGTACTTGCAGGGATTGTATTTCTGCTTCAAGATTATGCCCCAAGACCAACTCTGCTATAGCCTCCCCTTGCTTCCTTTTCCCATTCCCCAAAATGTGGGCCTCGGCTCTGTGATCCCACAGGAATCCCCGTCCCCTGCAGAGATGCTGACTGTATTATGGCTAGTTGACCGATTCACACACGTTCCTTTGCAGTGAAGACTCAAAGCCAGCACTTCCTGCTCCTGGAACTGGCATGACTCCTGGCATCAAAAAAGGCCCCTGAAGCTTTAATTAATATGATTTATTTTATTCAATGAGGTCCCTTCTTTTTGCAGAAGGGGTTTAAGTTCGCTATTCAAAACAGATAAAAGATGGAAAGACATAAGTCAGTAGATAGTGCAGAGAGAAAAAGAGACAAAAGTTATGTACAAAGGCTCACCTAAAACTATATGCCATCGTGTCCCTAAACAGGTGTTATTGTTAAAGACTCACAACAGCTGCCTCTTGAACACAGCAGGTGGATAGCTGATCCCCAACGTGCGATTCCTTTGTGGCTACACTTTCCCGGGCCATTCACAAGGGTTCCAAGCTCACACTATAGACTCATCCGGCTGGAAGAAACAATTTAATCATTCTCCATTCACATCTGAACTGCGAGAGATAGAGGAGGATCTGTCCTGCTTCTAAATAGCCCTGGATAAAAGACCGCTCTCTTGCAAGACAGTGATTCCATTGTTGTACAACCTCAAAACTCTTCCTAAGCTCTAAGGCAAATCTCGTGGGACAGGGACCTGCCTTCTCCTTCCTCCCCGCAAAGAGCAGGAGTGGCTCTCCCATTATCTAGGAGGAGGAAGTCAACAGTATCACTAAATTGCTTCCAGCTTCTTCTCCGTTCCGCTAAGTCATTCGAGGGTCTTTTATTTTCCCTTACCTGGGTGATGGGTAACAGACACAGATGAGAAACCAAGAGAATATTAGTAACAGCTCCAGTGACACTGGGATTTTCCAATTGTTTGTAATCAAGGGTGTCTACTTGTAGACTACGGTAAGCACAGATTGTAACTGACCCCCGAAAAAGCGAATCCAATGGGTGAGCCACTGAAGACAATCTGATCACATTGTGACCTACTTCATAGGGAGGAGGATTTGCTTGCTGGCTTGTTTCCTACTTGCGGCTGAAGATCCAACAATGATGTTTTGTTTACCTATTTTGCTTTCCAACTGAAATCACTCAAATTGTTAAAATGTTTTTAATTAAGTGATATGTTCTTGGATTTTAAAAAAGTCTTGGAACAGGTCTTGCACGTTTAGTGCTTTAAGTTATTCTTATGCATTAGAGTATACTGGCAAACATAAAACCTGTAAGGAGACGGAATCTTAAAAGAAAGAAATCGTCACTCCTAGGGAAGGGACATGTTATTTTGGATTTTATTTTTTTCCGGACACAGGGAAACAAAAGATTCTGCCACCTCAATTTCTAACTGACAAAGTCATTAATGGCTTTTCTGTTTTGGAATACATAAAGCTGTGAGTGAGTACCATCTCAGAAATGAAGAGAAAGTGGACAAAAGCCATATCTATAATAGACAAAATGACCCTTAAAAATTGCCTCCACACTAAGAAATCAAAAACAGTGAGTGGATAACACAGGCCCTGAAGGAAATCTCATTAAAGTATATGAGACGAGGTTATACTAACTGGCATTATTTAGCTGAAAGAAGAGCATAATAGTTTTTGAGTTCAGGAACAGATTTTATTTTGAGCAAGTGGATGCCTTAAGCTTTTTTATCCTACACTCATCTCTGGTTATGCCATCAGAGAGGTAATGAAATAAAAAAAAATGCATGTAACTTGTCTCTTTCTACAACGGATCTGAGAAAATTTACAACAAAAGAAATGTACAAGGAAATAAGGAAATAGAGACCAGACAAAATAGGAAGTAGCAATACGAAAAAGGATGATGATTCTGAGCGTTTAGTTTATGCAGGGAACTTGGTGCATTATCACATTAAAAACCCATCACGATCACTACTCTCTTGGTGAAAACCCAGCTCAGGATGGTGGTTCATAAACATTCCCGAGGTCCTCCAAGAAATTGGGATTTGAGCCTATTCTTTGTGATTTTAAGAGTGGCCTCTTAAGCACTGTCTCCAAATTATAACATGGGCAGATGCTTGCAGAAATTGATTCAGATACTCCTCTGATCTTTTTGAAAGCCAGAAATACAAGGAAAGCATAGTTCTCATGATCAGAATATAGAATTTTCTTCTCCCTCCAAGTTCTTAATAAAACACTTCATTTTAGACTTTATCTAGAGAACACCACATGATGTGGTGAACATTACCTTTAAAAAAACACTTTTTTAAAAAAAATCATAAACAGTGGCAGATTCTTGCCCGAGTTTTTGACAAAAGGCAAGGTTATACTATAAAGCGTCTCTCTGGGGCTGTGTTGTATGGCTGTGTTGACCACATTCAAAAGCCGCCTTGGCTTATTCGACCTCTTATGCCCTAGACCTCCTGCTCTCAATTCCATGCCTGTTCTCAACCTCACATCTCTCTCTGGCCTCGATGCAGATAAACTGGAGCCTGAATGACCTGTTCCATCTACGAGGGTCTTATTTCGTATCAGTGCCCCTCGACTGAGAAGCAAGTGCCAAGAGAATATGGGCCTTGACCAGGCCGTCTGGGCCTGCATTTCCAGCTAAAGCAGTACCTGGTAAGAATGTCATGGGTGCTCAGTAGATGTTTTGTTGGATGAATGAATGAATGAGTGAGTGAATGAGTGAGTGAATGGCTCAGGAAGGGGAGCATCTGCCTCTGTATCCCGGAGCCATGACATCACGCTCTGCTGCTTGAGTTGAGGAACCTTCTCAGTGTCTAATTTGCCTAAAGCACAGGCTTGTTGCCCAGAATCCCCCATTACCAGTTCCTGAATGATACTGGTAAAAAGGGAGAGGTGGGATGAGATGAGATCCCACCCCTGCCTCCACTTCTGTGTCTCACATCCTGAGATCTGAGTCCTGCCTGTACCTTTGTACGTCTGCTTGGGAACAGCTGTGGGTGAGTGAGGTCACGGGACAGAGGTGGCCGTGACTTGCCAGATGGCCAAGCACTTTGGAGGAGGAAAGTGGGAGGAGACTGCAATGTTACCATCTCTAGCCAACTCTTCAGTTCCTATCACACCTGTCTCTGAGACAGTGTTTTTAGCCTCAAAGCCATGTGTTGAAAAGGCTGTGTTTTGTGCTGGCCATTGTACAGAAGAATATCACAGAATTATATAAACTAAATTGTGTGGGCTCCTTTTCTTTGAAAAAGAAATAGAATCCCACACATTGCCGGCTGGAAGGGAACATTAGGTGGAGGAAATGTTAATAAGCAAATCAAACCAAGTCAGGGAATATCCACATAGGAAGTCGTCATGATTTGACAGACAAGGGACTTGTTAAAGTGACAGTCAAATGAATTATTTTAGGAACACAAAAGGCCTTACCACTAACGAAAAAAGTCCAACAATAGGTTTAAGTGAGTGGAACAGCCTCCACCCCACTTCTCTCTGGAGCCCCCAGTGATGGCAGCAGAAGAAAATCTTTGCTCCTCGTTCTCCAATGTCATTCTTGCTCCTTATGCTTAGGAGAGGTGCCAGGGGGCCTGGCCATGCTTTGCAGGATATGCAACTTATACCACTTTGGTCAAACACGGAATTTTTTGGTGCAACCCTGAGCCACTTGGGAGGTTTATGCTTGGAGATGTTCAAGAATGAAGCTGTCAGAGTCTGGGCAGTTACTACAGCCAGAATAATCAGTGGGGGATGTAGGTGAGGAGAGCAAGGAAGATAGGAGGCGGGGGGTCTTCCTATGTTATTTAAGGGAAATTCCTGATCCCTAGCAGCATCTCCTTCTGCTCTACATGAAAAGTCATTGAAAGTGGTATTCCTCTGTGTGTGCGTGTGTGTGCATGTGTGTGCGCATGTGTGTTGTGTGTGTGTGTGAGAGAGAGACAGAGAGAGAGACAGAGAGGCAGACAGATGGACTCACAGACAGGGACAGAGAATGAATAGGAATGCACAGATGACTTTCCCTTTTCAATCTCAGACATGTCCTTTTCTCCCGCAGGAGGGGTCCATCTCGATGCCAGTTGGGAAGGTCCCTTCTTTATGTGTTCACACCCGCTGAAGTAAAGGATATGCTTCTGTTTCCCAGAACCACAGTGATGCTCCAGCAGGTCATGGCACCCAGGCCCCAGAGACCCTGCTGGCCACCCCGGAGCCACCTGGTGGGCGTGCAGGGGAGCAATCTGGCTACAGAGCTGGGCAGCCATGAGCAACAGCCCTGATCACCACAGCTCCACTCCTGGAGCTCCCCAGGGCTGCTGTACCAAGTGGGGTGACTGTCTCCTCCATACCCGGGCACCACCACCTGCCTAACGACAGTCTAGTCTTCAGAACCTGACCTCTAAAACCGAGTCACACAGACTCCCAGAGCGACCGGTGGGAAGTCATGTTCATTCCCTCCTGCTGCTGTCAAAGGGCAGTGGCCTGCCCTGGGCACAGCATGTGAGTAGCAGAGCCACGACTGGAACCCAGACCCCAAGGCCCACGGCTTGGACCCCACTGCCTCTCTGAGGAGGCAGCCTCAGGCTTGCGGAGAATGTAAGGCACCGTGTGTTTTCCTCCTCTATTCAGAAACCTGTTTAGATTTGCTAATAGGCAATGTGGCCCGACAACGAACAGGGTTCTAAGAAGGACATTTGAGTAGGATTGCAAATGAGGGGCTAAGTTTGCATACACAGTGAGGTTAATGTTCAAATACCTTAGTATTTGTCGTGGAGGTTCGGGGTGCTGTATAGATGCTCTCTTAAATTTTTCCATCCCCTGGGAGGTTTGGACCCAGCCAAGTTGGTGAGATTTTTAAGTAAACTGTCTTTTTGTTTTCTTCCTTTAGCCCATTCAATGAGCAAATGTTGAGTCATTAGTGTGTACTAGACACGGTGCCAAGTATCAAGTATGCAGAGAGACGTGAATTAAACAGTGCTCCTACCCTCGAAGGGTTTTGTGCAGGAGGCAAACATTTAAGCAGTCAACTCTGAAACAATGACAAGGACCATGACAAGAGTGGTAGGCAGGGTCCTCACGGGAGGGAGAGAGATGCTGGAGATGCCTTCCCAGATGGGAGAACAGTAACAGTGTATTTGGAAAGAGGAGTAGGAAGATCACCAACTGGTCAGAGGCAGAGGGAAATCCAAGCTAAGCAGAAGGAACCTGTGTCTAAAGGCAGAGCTTTACAAGCAAGCGTGGCGCGCCTGTGTTTTCAGCAGAGCTCCTCCTAGCTGCCTGCCAGAGAGCGCCAGGGGGAGCCGCGAGAAATGGGAGTCGAGGGGGTCCCAGGACACAGGATCCCCAGACATAGGATCTTCCCCTTTAGAGGATGGGGTGGGGTGGGTTGGAACAGGAGATGTTTTGCTCTAGGAAATGATACAATCTGTTCACCTTAGAAACATCACCCTATAGCAGTGAGAGGAAAGCAAGGGGAGAGGAGCCCCCTGTGTCTGGAGAAGCCTCTACTACAGCAATCCTGGAAGCCAAGCACACCTCTAGGGAGAAGCTTCATCAGACAATCCCTTAAGACTAAAACCACAGGGCCATCTGCAACCCAGGGGCTAAGATCCACTGTGGAGGATGACAGGTAAAGGAACAAGGTATGACCTGTGTCCTTGAGGGGGGTGGATGAGGGGTAAATGAAGGAACAATCCAAAGGCACAGTCACAGAGACCACGTACGGCACCGAGTGTGGCCTGTTTCTGTTGGGATCTCGTGGCCATTGCATTCAACCAGGAGCAGGGCAGTGCCCTACACCACACTTAGCGCATTCTAGGGCAAGTGGTAACTGTGCCTGATTCTACCACTGGGGACACTGCGTCATTTAATAACATGTGCCCCAGGATACTTTGCTCCTCAGAACTGATCAAGAGAAGTAAATTTCAAGACTTTTGCATCTTTCATTTTCAAAGCTTGGACGACACATCAACACAAACTGAATTGGACTGACTTTCTGGAACATACTGTATTTATAATCTTACTCTGCCATAGAATACGGTACAAAGGCTAGTCTTCACTGTTATATAGCAAAGTAATGTCACCAGTGACGTAGTAGAGCTCACTAACACCTAAGTCAATCACACGTGAGCATGTACAACAGGACCTGTACCGTGCTGGAGGTGAGGCCTATGCTGGATATTATCTGGTGGTGAGAAGATACAGAAACTAATTATTTCAACCTAGGGTGAAACACAAACAAGTTTAGAGGGATTCACAAGATAGGAAGATAATTACTCATTTTGTCAGATAGGGAAGGAAACAAGACTTAGGGAGAAGCGGAGAAAGCACTTTTTTTTTTTTTTTTTTTTTTTTTTTTTTTTAAGGCAGAAGGTACATATGCAAAGGCAAGACAAGAGTTATAAAGACTGCCCACATGTGTCCAGGGGACTGGAAGACCAGGCTGCCTGAAGCAGAGGGTATGTGGGGCAGGAGCAGTGGGGAGGGGTGAGGCTGGAGCAGAATCAAGACCAGTCTTTTTTTTTTTTTTTTTTTAAAGATTTTATTCATTTATTCATGAGAGACACACAGAGAGAAGCAGAGATACAGGCAGAGGGAGAAGCAGGCTCCCTGTGGGGGGCCTGATGTGGGACTGGGATCATGACCTGAGCCAAAGGCAGACGCTCAACCGCTGAGCCACCCAGGTGCCCCAAGACCAGTTTTAAGGCCAAGTGTGCCAAGTTAAGGATAGAGGGGTTTCTTTTGGGGACACTGAGCCCTGTTAAAGTCAGGGAAAGAGTCAGTGGTGGCCTCACCTACCTTGTGCTTTCATGAATACTG
This sequence comes from Vulpes lagopus, assembly GCF_018345385.1. Classification (NCBI taxonomy): domain Eukaryota; kingdom Metazoa; phylum Chordata; class Mammalia; order Carnivora; family Canidae; genus Vulpes; species Vulpes lagopus. Next base: position 6,821,122 of record NC_054834.1, read on the forward strand.
TGCTGCTGAACACCTTCCTTCAGCAACAATGCAGCAAAAGTTTCTACCAAAGCACTAGAAGAACTACTGGCCAAGGGGCTAGATTTGCACAGCTAGGGAAGAGCCGAAGAACCCTCAGGAGGATAAGGGTTCATCCGCACTGCTCTTTCAGACCACCTGTCAGGACAGGGGGAGCACCATCCTGGACTGCAGCTCTAACAGAAGGGCCAATCTTGAGGAACGCGAACCAGATGGCCTATTACCGGTACACAGGGGACCTGAAGTTGCCACAGCAGCACTTCCTTTTGTTATCAAGCAGATAAATTCAGTGTTAAGACCTGAGACCATTGTTTTGGAAGACAACTTAGAGCAGTGATGAAGAGGCAAATAGCATCTGGTCTCTCTCTCTTTCTCTCCCCTCTGTGTCATTCTTGTCTTTGTACCTCCCTTGAGAAGTGACGTGGCCAGTTCATATCCCAGAGGGAGTCACAGGTAATACGTTCCTTCCCAAGTGCCTTCCCTCCCATCATTGTGCCCCTCCTGTGATGATATTTCTAGTCCGGGCTACTCAAGTCCAGGGCTAGCTGTCACCCATTCCCTCAGCCACACCAGGTTGTGCCATCTCAGCACTCACAGTATAACGTGAGGGCCAGCAGAGATGGCTTAAATCGAGAGACATCGGTTGGAAAAAGAAGGAAGTAATTAAAAAGTGGTGCCATTAAAAGAGGATTAGGCCTGTCTTAAGCGATGTAAGATCCAATGACTGAGAGAGTTGGAATGACAAGGAGAAAGATCAACCCATAAGCATCTCTACCCAGCTTCTGACATCTATAGAAGAGAGAAAGAATACAGGAGCAGAGACAAAAATATTGCTTTTGAAGTGAACCACAACTACACGGACAAAGTGTCTAAATCTGTGAAAGTCCCTTGAAGGTTCCCACAGCATCAAGGTATCCCCATGGTCAACACAGCAAATCAAGTGACCTTGTAAGTGCCCTATTACTTTATTATCAATTATTTATGGAAATGGCAAAAGGAAGGAAGATTTCTATTTTGAAAACAAAAAAAAATAAGATTTGTTATTTAGCTCTGTTGGCATTAGTCCTCACTAAGATTATGGCTAAACTGGATGGGGAGCTCACATTCAGGCTGTGGTTGCTCAGATATCTAGGCTCCCTACTTGACTTCTCCCGTATGGAGACCACCTCAGCCAACGTCTTGCTTGGTTTTAAGAGAACATTAAGAGAAAAGAAATATCAGCCGTTACTTTTTCAAACACGACACACTGCTGAGATTCTTAGATATCTTTCATAGACCATCCTTTCCAACATTTGCCATACTAATGAATCCTTTTAATTTTTCAGAACTAAGGAGAAGGGATAATCAATGGAGGCTGCTTGGAACCTTTGACTCAAGCTACCAACAGACAGTATTTTCAGTTTTCCAGACTTAAAGAAATAGAATGGCTTTCTCCTAATCCATCTCTTGTTTGGATGCCTGGGAGCATCACCTGAGCTTCCCGATGACACACAAAAGATGCATCTGACGCAGTAAAATTATGAGCCCCAATGCTTCTCCCAAGAATTCCAGCCACAGGGAACTTTTGCTTAATAGTAAGCTATAGGTTTAGGCTACAGTCAATGAGAACACAATTTAATTTGACCCTCGGTAGCAACCACCAGAAGGCAAACTAGATTATCATCTGGCTAAGACATTTTTCACTCTTAAGCTGATGCCTGGAAGTTGTAGGTCTCAATGATACGGTAATATATTCAAGAACACTCACTGCTATTTCAATTAATTAAAAGATAAGCTGCCTACCCAGACAAATAGAACTCAGAAGTCTCAATGATCTGGATATTTTAGAAAAAAAATCTTTTTTTTTTTTCCATTTGAGGCTTGAATTAGTTATTCAGATAACATCTCTAATTTTCCCTTTTACCTTGTAGGTGGGAGGATTAAAGTTCTGTATCCTTCCAGGGGTTGACAGCTGTAGGAGGAGCCATGGGATATAGGAGCAGCAGACACAGCCCTCCCTTCACTGGGTGGCAGCAACAGAGACAGTGTCATCACAAGGAAATGCCTGGGTTGCCATTCAAACTGCTCATCACGCTTTTTCGCAAAGCCCCAAGAGACAGTGGCATTAAGAGGAAAATGAGAAAATGAAGTAATCTGGGTTTCTGAAAGGCTGTTCGAATGAAACATTAGCTCTGAGGAAGCAAGAGCCACAGGTACATGCTAATGAATCTTAAGTGCAAGCATTTCCATTACATTAGCTTTGTTCTTTGCAGAGGACAAGTCTTCTCCTCATTTGTAACAACGGGCTCCCTGTCAGAACCTCAATCGTGACCCGCAGCACAGGCCAGCATTTTACTCTTGCTTTATTACTCGCAGAAAGCTAGAGCCACATCTCAGAGCGCCTTTCAACCGCTAAAGGTGCATTTCCCAGACAATCTTCATTTATTTATTCATTTGGTCAACAAATGCATGTGTCAAACCCTGGAAAATGAACAAGAGTATAAGCTATGGCATCTGCCCTGGAAAAGAGAACACAAACTTGTGTGAAAAATACATGAATCCAAGGTACTCCGTGGAGGCTCCCCTACCCTCCTGCCAAGGTGAGAGTTCCCAGGAGAAGCACAAATGCAGGGTGAGAGTGGGGCAGGTATTCCCCATAGGGAGAACGGTGCATGCTGATCAGAATGCAAAGGAACCAAAACACAGATTTTAAGTCCTACCCAATTTAAGTTTGCAAATATCTTCTTCGCCTTTTCATTTTGTTGATAGTTCCTCTGTGTGCAGAAGAATTGTAATTTGATATTGCCCAATTTGTTTATGTTTGCTTCCGTTTCCTTTGGCTTTCGAATTAGATTTAAAAAAAATCATTAAGACAAATGTCCTATATACGCAGTAAGGAGTTAATATCCAAAATATAAGAAGAACTCATGTAACTCAACAATAAAAACGCAAACAACCTGATTTAAAAATGGGCAGAGGATCTGAACAGACATTTCTCCAGAGAACACATGCAGATGGCCAACACGCGTCTGAAAGACGTTCGACATCATTAATTACCTGGGAAATATGAATAAAAACCACAATGAGATATCACCTCCCACCTGTTAGAATGGCTGTTATCAAAAAGATGGAAATAAGTGTTGGAGAGTATGTGCAGAAGAGGGAACCCTCATGCACTGTTTGTGGGAATGTAATCGCGCAGCCACTGTGGAAAAGAATATGGAAATACCTTTACAAATTAAAACAGAACTATTCTATGATCCACTTAATCCACTTCTGGGTATTTATCCAAAGAATATGAAAACACTAATTTGAAAGGATACATGCACCCTTGTACTCATTGCAGCTTTATTTACAATAACCAAATTATGGAAACTATCCCCATTTGCAGATGACATGATAGGAAATTACCGCCTGTGTTTTCTTCCAGGAATTTTGTGGTTTTAGGTCTTACATTCCAGTCTTTAATCCATGATGAATTATTTTTGTGTATGCTGAAAGCGGTCTAGTTTCCTTCTTCTGTATGTAGCTGTCCAGTTTTCCCAACACCGTTTATGGAAGAGATTTTTCTTTTCCTGTTGTATATTCTTGGCTCCTTTGTCATAAATTAAGTGACCATATATGTATATGGTTTTTATTACCTGAGCTCTCCATTCTGCTCCATTGATCTATGTGTTTCTATGCCAACATCACACTCTTTTGATTACTGCAGCTTTGTAGTATAGTTTGAAATCCAGCTTTGTTTTTTCTCAAGATTGCTTGCTTTGTCTTTTTGGGGTGTCTCAGGTGACTCCAATTTTAGAATTATTTATTCTAATTCTATGACAAATATCCTTGGGATTTTTTTTTTTTTGACAGGGATTGCTTTGAATCCATGAGCACAGAATATCTTTTCATGTATTTGTATCTCCTTCAATTTCTTTAATCCATGTCTTACAGTTTTTAGCATACAGGTCTTTCACCTTCTTGGTTAAATTTATTCCTTAGGTATTTTATTCTTTTGATGCAATTGTAAATGCTACTATTTTCACATTTTTTCTTTCTGTTAGTTCATTACTAGTCTATAGAAACTCAACAAATTTCTGTATGTTTATTTTGTATCCTGCAACTTTACTGAATTCATACATTAGTTCTAACAGCTTTTTTGTGGAGTCTTTAAGGATTTTCTATATATCATATCATATTTGAATAATATAGACATTTTAACCGTGTTCTTTGAATACATTCATTGATCTTTTCTGTTGTATTTTTAGTCTCTGTTTCATTTATTTTTGTTTTCAAAACCAAAAATAAATATTTTTGTTTAGTCTCTCTTTTCATTTATTTTATTAACTTGGACTTTATTCTTTTCTCTAGTTCCTTTAAGTATAGACTGTTTGATACTTTTCTTGTTTTTTGAGGTAGGCCTGTATAGCTACAAACTGCCCCCTTAAAACTGTTTTTTTGCAGCATCCTACAGATTTTAGACTATTGTATTTCCATATTCACTTATCTCCAGGTATTTTTTATTTCTTCTTTGATTTCCACAGTAACCCATTGGTTGTTCAGTAGCATGTTGTTTAATCTTCACGTATTTGTCATTTTTTTTTTCAGTTTTCTTCTTGCAATTGATTTCTAGTTTCTTACCATTGGAGTTGGAAAAGCTGCATGATAAGATTTCAGTCTTGTTGAATGTATTGAGACTTGTTTTGTGCCCAAACGTGTGCTCCATCCTGAAGAATGTCCCATGTGTACTTCAGAAGAAGGTGTATTCTCCTGTTTTTGGATGGAGTGTTGTGTGTTTATCTATTAAGTCTATTTGATTTAAGGCATGATTTAAGGCTCATGTTTCCTTAGTGATTTTTTTGTCTGGATGATCTATCCATTAATGTAGAAATGTGTGTGTGAGTGTGTATGTATGTGTGTGTGTGTGTGTGTGTGTTTCTGTGTATCAGTCTATTTCAAACTGATAGCATGTTATGTTTGAACATATTCTAATAACTCTACATTTTTACTCCCCTCCATGTGTTCCGTCTTTGACGTCATATTTCACATCTTCTTATTTTGTATATCTCTTAACTAATTATGTTATGCATAATTTTATTACATTTCTCTTTTAACCTTCATATTAGCTTTATAAGTGATTGATCCAATACCTTTACTATATACCTGCATTTACCAATGAGATTTTTATTTTCAAATGTTTTCTTGTTACTAGTTAGTGTCTTTTATCAGCCTAAATAAGTGTCTAACATTTTTGGTGAGGCCAGTTTAGTGGTGATAAACTTTTTTAGTTTTTGCTTGTCTGGAAAACCCTTTATCCATCCTATTCTTGCTGGAAGACAATTCTTGGTTAGAAGTGTCCTTTTAGCACTGTGAATATATCATGCCATTCTCTTCTGGCTTGCAAGTTTTCAGCTTAGAGACATATGAGGGTTCCCATTTATATAACAAGTTGTTTTTCTCTTGCTGCTTTTAATGTTCTCTCTTCATCTTTAACTTTTGCCAATTTAACTATAAAGTGTTCTGGTGTGTATCTCTTTGAGTTCATCTTATTTGGAACTCTCTGGGCTTTCTGAAGCTGGATGTGTGTATCTTTCTACAGATTAGGAATGTTTACTGCCATTATTTCTTCAAACAACTTTTCTGCCCCTTTCTTTCTTCTCCTTCTGGGGTCTGTATAATGCACATATTTTTCCACTTGATGTTGTCCCACAAGTCCCTTAAGCTATCTTCATACTGTTGAATTCTTTTTTCTTTTATTGCTCTGTTTAGGTGATTTACACTGCCCTGACTTCCAGGTCACTGATCTATTCTTCTACATTGTCTAGTCTGCTGTTGAGCCTCTCTTTGTATTTGTCAGACCAGTTATTGTATTCTTCAGTTCTCTGACTTATGTTTGGTACTTTCTTCTGTTTTCTATCTCTGTTAAATTATGAGTTCATTCTTCTTTAGAGTTCAGTATGCATCTTTATGAGCATTACACTGAACTTTTTTAAAGTTTTTTTTTTAACTTTTTTTTTTAAGATTTATTTATTTATTCATGAGAGAGAGAGAGAGAGAGAGAGAGGCAGAGACACAGGCAGAGGGAGAAGCAGGCTCCATGCACTCTGGGAGCCTGACGTGGGATTCGATTCCAGGTCTCCAGGATCACGCCCTGGGCTGAAGGTGGCGCTAAACCGCTGAGCCACCCAGGCTGCCCTACACTGAGCTTTTTATCAGGTAGATTACTTATATCCATTTCATTAAGGTCTTATCGTGTGGTTTTTGTCTTGTTCTTTCATATGGAACATATTTCTTTGGTGGACTCTCTTTGTGTATGTTTTCATGTATTAAGCAAAACAGCTATGTTTTCCAGTCTCAGTGGCCCTGTGCAGCTGATGAACAAGTTGTTCAACCATGATATAGCTTTTGGTTGTTTCTCAGACCTTTGTGATTGTCTAAGTAGCCTCATTTATTCTTGATAGGTCCCAGTTGTTGAGGATATGCCAAGAGTGTCCTGAGGATGTCGCCTGGCCAAGGACTGTCCCTCTGACCATTTCAGATACATGGGGCCCAGAAGCATATATCCCACCAGCCACCAGAGCCAAGCTCTCAGGGATGTCCCCTGTGTAGGCTGTGCATACCCACCAGCTGTGGCCTAGTGGGACATAGCTGCAGTACACAGGGGTAGGGTGCTCCTATCAAAGTTAGCAGGCTAGAGGTGAGGTGTGAAAATGTTGCCTCCCAGCATTAACATCAACAAGGTAGGAGAGCAGAAAAATGGAGCCCACCAGCACCTCCACCATAAGAGAATTCCTCACAGGTTCCTGGCTCTCTGGCAGATGTTTTAAATTTAATAAATGAGTCTCTTTCACATATGGTCTAGGCATCTTTCAAATGGTAGATTTTATTCTGGGTCCAAGGGAGAATGAATCTGTGCATGAGCCCTTAAAACCAGATTTTTCATTCTCTATAGCCCTGTAGTTCTCCTAGGATTAAGCTTCATTTGTTTTCGAGGCCAAATGCTTCAGGATGCTTGATGTGGGGCACAGACTCCTGTGCCTCAGGGACAAGCTCCATACAATGAGATCCCTCATGGCTTGGAGTGCCATGCCTGGGATGATGTTTCTTGGGAGACCATATCTCCACTTCTCCTGTCTATCTCAATATGGGCCCTTTTATCTTGTGTTGTGTTCAACTAGCTTTCAGGTCCTTTCCAAAGGGAACTATTCCATATGCATTTGTAGCTTTGTTGTGTTCATGGGAAGAGGTGAGTTGAGCATTTTCTATGCTGCCATCTTGAACCTCACAGACTGACCATTTAAAGGTTGCTGGAGTGCTCAACACCTCAAGAAGACATCCAATGGTCGGATAAGTTGGTCACAGACTGGGTTCAGATTGATACTAGGGAAGAATTTTTAAGAATTTTAAAAATTCTAATATATAATAAAAGCTATTCGAGATTGAAACTACCAGGAAAACATCTGTGAATGCAAGTGAAGTAGGATGTGTGTTTTCAATAAAAGAAGGCGTGAAGAATGGAAATGGATTTTTGTGGAGGGAAATGAAAGTAATTTTGTCTTACAGAGAGGCTAATTATTTCAAAATGAGAAAGAAGAAAAACATAGGACAATATCTTAATGTAAGAAAGTTGTGAAAGGCTTGAGGAAAAGGAATATTTGGAAAAGAATTTTAATGTGTGGTCAAGCTAAGATTAAAATGAACTCAATTATGTTAATTGAATTTTAATACCAAAAGTAGGCTGGTGCAAAAGTAAATTTGGTTTTCTCTCTGTTAAAAGGACAAAGTTTTCTTGGACTATTGTGTTTGCTCTTAAAAGATTGGAAAAGGTTTTTCTTGACCTTAAGTGCTAGAAAATAGATTTTATGTCCTGTCAAAATAATTTCCTGTGTTCCTGTGTATTTATCAGTTCTTTCATTAAAAATACGAAATCCATTAAAAAAGCTGTTTTGTTTTGTTGTTTTTCACAATTTGACAAGCCATAGAACCATTTAACTTGGGATCCCTGGGTGGCTCAGTGGTTTAGCACCTGCCTTTGGCCCGGGGCGTGATCCTGAAGTCCCAGGATCGGGTCCCACGTCGGGCTTCCTGCATGGAGCCTGTTTCTCCCTCTGCCTGTGTCTCTGCCTCTCTCTCTGTGTGTCTCTCATGAATAAATAAATGGAATCTTTAAAAAAAAAAAAAAAAAAGAAAAGAAAATCTTAAAAAAAAAAAAGAACCATTTAACTTCTTGTATTTGCCTGTGAAATCTGCAATTGTCACTGTATGTAAATGGATAATTAAGTATTGTTTTACAATAACCTATAATCCTATTTGGCCAAGTGTTTTAAAACCTTTTGATACTTTTGACAAACTCCCCCTAAATAAAATTCTAAATAATGTTTTTGGAATCAAACTAACTTTGAGATTTTTTCAGAGGATCCCTGGAACACCTCAAAAGATTTATTACATTAAGTAATTAGGCATATTTGATGTTAAATTACAGGGGAAGCACTATAAAATAAGGAATAATACTAGCCCTTCTCTAGGTTGTATTTGTATATGTAATTAGTTTCCTAGAAATTGTATGAAATTCCTAAAGTTTAATAGGTCCTAGCATAATGTTAACAGTCAGAACTCCAGTTATTATCTTAAAACCTTGTGTTACAGAACTAACCAAATTTCCTTGTCAATTTCATTATAATGAACTCTCATCAGATTTCTAGAAATGGACTTTTTTTTGTCATTGCAGACAGTTATTGTTTTACTCTAATGATTTGCAGAAGTGTTCCTGCAAAAGTACTTCATCTTAAGGAGATTCAAAGAAAAGATTCTGACAAGTACAAGGTTTCCGATAATAAGAAGCCTGGAAGATCATAAAACCAAACTGGGTAAGAATTTCCAGAGCTAATGGAAGAACTGGATTCTAGCAGAATAAGAATTAATTATATGGGATGGAATGAACTGAGGAGGATGATTATAATTTTTATGACTTCTTGTTAATTCTTTAATATTTTATTTTTCCAGATTTAAGGAAATATTTTCTCTTAAGCCATTTATGACTTACAATAATTTGGTAAAGCATACCTTTGTAAACAATGACAAAACATTTTTCCTCCCTACAAGATCCCTCCAAAATTCTTTACATGGTGAAATAGTTATTTACATGAGTTCAATAAGGATCTGTTCTGAGACTGACCAGACAGTTAAGGAATGAACACAGGTTGACTTTATGGAGCCCACTAAGCCCCTTGGGAAAACTGGCCTGGTACTTTGCTTACAGGGTTCTTGCAAAGCAATCTTAAAAAGAGCTTACATGGTCAACCACTATTCTTGCTGTACTTATGTAAATGACCAGTTCAATTCCAATGTAAGCAAATTAGTTTTACTAATTTGTTCTTGTAAAAATGGGGGTAATCGTAGAGAAAAAAGTATTTGCACCTTTGTCTATATTAGATTTTGATCCTGTTAATTATCTTCGGAGTTTTGTTATATACCTGTAAATTGGATGAGATCCTAAATCCTTCTGGTTTCCTCAAATACCTGGCAACAACTCACTAAACAAATATTCCCAGTTTTCTCACACCCTACTGATCTGGAATCACTAAAAACAAAGACTGCCCTTGACTCTCCCTGGAAGGAGATACTAGATCCTTCTTACTACCCAGATGGCAGCCAAACTTCAGGGACCTGAAGCTTAGATACACATCTCACAGCTGAAGAGGGCTCCACCATACAGACACTGCAAACCTCCAAATCAAATTGATGAGGAAGAGAACTGTTATTCAACCAGACTGCTTACACACAAGATGTCAGATCAAGACTTCATACTTTAACTGAACATGAATTTTTTTTTTCCTTCTCTTTCCTTTCTTCACTCTGGCATCAGCTTGGAAAGATAATGCCCCCATTTGTTTCTCCCAGGCCATTGCGAAGAGGTAAACTTTGCCTTTAAGACTGGTAGATTTGTCATCAAAAACTCCTATTTGTCCATTAACAGTGTCACCTTAGAGTGATTTGTGCCCTCATAGGATTTATCTTTGTCTATGGTGATCGTCAAGTTCCTTGAGCCTCTGAATGCCTAGACAGCAAGACATAACCAGACAATATCTCTTAGATTATCTAACTCTGCCCCTGACTTTCCACAAAGACCCCCCATTTGTAGACCCCTCTGGATCTACACCAGCAAGTTAGAAAGGAATAACCAGGAGGCCTTCATGACTCAGGATCAGGCTTCACTTCCTTTGGCAGGGCCATGCTTCCTTGGTTCAGAGTAAATGTAAATGAGAATATGATCAGAAACCTTTCCTTAACTCTTAAAGATGCTGCAGAATCCATTGCTAAAACAATAACTACCCACAGAGACTCTCTGGTTAAGGTAAGAGGATAGTTCTTGATTATCTTTTAACAGAGCAAAAAGGTATCTGTGATGTGGCCAGAACCACTTACTGTACCTGGATTAACACTTCTGAGGAAATTGAAACCCAGTTATATAAGGTCACTGAGCAATCCACTTGGCTTAAAAAGGTGACTACTTCAGCAGAGTCTTTCTTTGACTTCTTTGATTTTGATTGGTTTGAATCTTGGGGACCATGACTCCAAAGTACACCACAGATATTGGGAAATATCTCATCTATAACAGTCAGAATGATCTCCCCGGTGCATTGTATTCTCTCAAAAGTGTTAAATGTTTACAGCTGCTGAACACCAAGAAAATGATCTCCCTAAGACTGGAATGTCAAAAAAGGGGAAAATGGTCAACTTAAAAACTGTGAACCTGAATTCATGGCCTGTGAATATCACAATATTAAGCAAAAATGTCATGACCAATGTGAATACCACACAGAGGACATCTGTCAGTCAAGCTGGGAGTTTATCAAAATGGGAGAATTGGGATCCCTGGGTGACTCAGTGGTTTGGCGCCTGCCTTCGGCCCAGGGCATGATCCGGGAGTCCCAGGATCAAGTCCCACGTCGGGCTCCCTGCATGGAGCCTGCTTCTCCCTCTGCCTGTGTCTCTGCCTCTCTCTCTCTGTGCCTCTCATGAATAAATAAATAAAATCTTTAAACAAACAAACAAACAAAACAAAATGGGAGAATTGTTAAAAAGGAGACAGCATATACAAAATGGAGTCACCTGTGCTAAATCCCATACCAGCAAACCAAGGCTGTATATGTAACCTAAATGCAGTTTCAGCCCTTCTAGGAATATAACATTTAACTAGACAACATGGAATTACCTGGTCAGCACTAGTGAGATAATCTACCCAACAGACCCCTCTCATTTCAGTTAAGAAGGCAACCTTGCCTGAAACCTTGCATTCTTTGCTAATAATTTCCTCTTTCCACCTTCCAAAACCTTTGCTTTACATAGTTTGGCAGAGCTCCTTTTCCTATTGCTAGATGGGATGCTGCACGATTCTTAAATCATTGAACAAAACCAATTTAATCTTTAAATTTACTCAGTTGAATTTTTGTTAACACCAGCCAGGACCAGAGATACCAAAGCAGCCAAGTGCACCCTGAAGGTTGAAATGTTTCGACAGGTGCCAGGGAGAACTTTGGGATAGTTTCTAAATGGATTTGCCAGCCTTTGTGTACATTTGGCCTTATTCCTCAACCTAGGATGGTGGAAAGGGACCATAACCTGAACTGAGACAAACAAAATGGTATGGCTGAGTTTGGGCTGGACCTGAGAGCATCAGTGGAGGACGAGCAGGGACGCTGTCATACACCAGCCCTTCTTTCAGCTCCAAAATCCCACAGGTGTCTGTGGCTGTGCTGCTGACCTCAGAGCTGGGCATTCAGGTGTGTGCGTCCCAACAATGGGCTTTATGCTCACCACTGGGGCAGACACCGCCACAGTCTTTCCTGGGCAAGGAGAAAAAGTGAGCCCCATTCTGCAAATTTCCAGGACCTGAGGAAGTCCAGAGTTGGAATTTTTCAAATGTAAAAATAATACATGCTAAAAACTTGAAAAAATATGCAAATTAAAAAAATCATGTGCCCATAACTATACCACTCAGAGGCTCCCAGAATGGTCATTTACAATATTTCCTTCTTTTTTCTTTACACATTTTGTCATGTAGTTGAGACTACTTATTTTGATATCTTGCTTTTTATGTATAACAGAGTATTATAAGAATTTCTTCATGTTACTAAAAATATTCTACAAAAGTCATTTCAATAACCATAATTAGCACATGGATATTTATAGTAATTATCACACTAATTTTATTTTTGGAAATTTAGATTGCTCAATTTTTCTCCATTGTAAATAATGCTAATTAGGTTGGCATGACCACATACTAGTGAAAATGTCCAAGTGAAAAGCAGCATTTTGAGATTTTAAAAATAATAATCTATAATTTGAGATGTTAAAAATAATTTAAAACAACATGCTTTTGTCACAGATGCCATTGATATTTAAAAACAATTTAGTAGATCTTTGGTATGAACAGGCTTACAACCACTTTTTTCTCTCTTAACCAAGTTTCCTGGGAACTACTGCTTCGAGCTATGAGACATAATCAGATATAAACAAGGGTCAGTTTGAAAGTCTTTAGATGGGCTGGAAAATACCCACGCAAATCAGATGTCCTCTTCCTTCACTGCCACCTGCCTGTTCTTCCATCAGCTGCCCCCACTCCCTCTCCCTATCCTCTGGTCTTCCCCTCATTCCCTCCAAGAGTGGGCTGATCCAGGTCCACTGCCCAAAATGGTTCTCAGTCCTCAATCCTGCTGCCAGCCATAGGATGACAAAATAAGAAAGTATCCCTCCCAGTCACATTAAAGGCTGGGGTTGGGGGCAAAAGCCTTTGAAGTCAGACCGACTGGGGCTTAAGTACAATTCGAACTGCTATGTGATCCTGACCTCTCCAAACTTCAGTCAATTCAATAAAATAAGACCCGATCTCCTCAGGAAACCGTTGCCACAGCCAGAGTAGAGTCAAGGATGAGGACTGAGGAGCCAGGGATCAGTGAGCTGAGTAACCTACCCTTGTTTGGCCTTATATAATGCTGCTTCAGTGGGACTCTTAGAGCTAGTTTTACTGTGACAGTGACAGCCCATCCCCCAGGGCCTCTCTCAATGGAGTTCCTTCCCTCTGCTAAGAAATGCCTTCTCAGAAACACCCTCTCTCCCACCATCTGCCTCAGGCCCCAAATAGGCTGGTTGTAGAACTGCTGCCATTGTCTTGAAGATCTCCCTGTTGTGGTCACCTGCGTGGCCACCTGTGTTGCTCTTGAGAAGAGGTGACACCGTGTTGAAGGGACCAGAGTTTCTGAGGTCACAGGGGACACAGCAGGGTCTCTGCCAGATGGCACGGTGAGATTTCCACTTGAACGAGTCCTGAGCTCTTCCCCTATGGGTTTAAAGATTATATAATGCACTAAAAGTGAGTTTTTTGTTATTAAAAAAAAACCAAACAAACCAAAAAACAAAATCCTACCTCTGCTCCAGAGGACTCTCTTTAGATCTGGAGAGCACCCTCGAGCATGTGATGCTAAAGATTGAGGACGGGGCCTTGGGAAAGTGCCAATGATAGCAATGGAACATTATCTGGCACACTTAGGTTTTGCCTCGAACTATCAGGAAAGCTGAGCTGAACACTGAACACCCACAACGCCCCAGGAACACTGTCTTGCATACATGATGAAGTCAGAGGAGTCCAGGGTGGCCTGAGGAGTGCTGGATGGAGAAGGTCACTCAGTAGTGACCTGCCTGTCTCTGCCACCCCTTCCTCACCTCTCACATTGTGCCACTCACTGATACTTGTACCCGGCCACCCCATGATCAGTCCTTAGAGGGGAAGTATGGTGACACAGCAGGAAGTTCAATTTGCTTCTATTCTGCTATGACATGTGACGCGGGTTATGAACTGGACTTCAGTTGTTCTCGTGACTTATCTCCACTGTGGTGTCCATCACGTGGCTAGTTCCTGGGGCCACATGATACAAAGGAAAGAGTAGTTGCTTTAGATCACACATATCTGTGCCAAGTGCTGGCTATATATTACTAGCAATGTGATCCCAAGCTAGCTATGCTTAGTCAGGTAGGCCTTCCGGTTCCTCTGAGCTTCCGCTTCATTTGATGCATAACTGCCCTGGATGGTTATAAAAGTTAACCAGAAGCGAAGGGAGGCGCCTGACCCAGTCAGGCTCACGGCCATGGCACATTACATCTTGTCTTGATGGAAACCTCATTCCTCACCTTGCTCTCCTGAAACTGGGTTCCTACCTTGTCCTGTCATTCTCCCTAGAGAGAGAACAGCCCTTGATATTCAGTCCTTCCTTCAACTCTCAGATCTTTACCATGTCACTGATCTGGCTGGATCCACAAACATGGCCTCCCAGGTTCCCTCTGCTGGCTTGCAAACCAGTTACTCCATTGGGCTTCGTAGAGCCTCTTCCCACGTGGACCTGCCACTTGTCACTCTTGGCGCTGGAGGTTACAACCCTCCTGCCACCTCCCTTATACCACCTGTGGAATTGGGTAGATCCTGCACATACTTGGTCCATTGACAGAGCTTGAATAACTGTCTCCAGGTCCTCATTCTCTTCTACTCTAGCCTATGACCTCTTGAACCCTTGAGTTTTTATTTCTGGCAAATAAGAACACCAGAGAGGTCTCCGAAAGGGGCTAGAACCCAATCTCAAAAGGGGTGGTAGTGCTACCACTGCACATAGGAATAGCATCAGTAAGTATAGAAGACTGTACTCCATCCTTCAGTGATCAATATTGTTGAGTTGCCTGCTACCAACCAAGTGCTGTGTAGGCCGTGAGATAAACCAGCAAATGGAAGAGGCAAAAGGCCCTGCCCGTGCGAAGCTTGCATTCAGCTGTGCATGGCACAGCTGGATGTGGACCTAATTGGAGGGCGAAGGTAAGGTGAGAGAGGCAGGCTGGGAACAGGTTTGGGAAGATTTGAATGTTGGGAAATTGTCTTTGGGATTCATTACCCCTGATGGGGAAGAACCAGCCATTGCATGTGCTTCAGGAATGGTGGAGAGTAACAGCATAAACACGGACTGTCAGAAAAGCAAGACTGACAGAAGAGAGTGAGCGAAGAAAGACAACGATGCACAGTGTTTGCCAGTTTCTGAGAAGCTCTCTCAGCTATCGCATCACACAATTGCTCTGAGGGCAGGGGCCAGGAAGACAGGTCACAGTCCGTTCCCAGGAGGGTCTTGCCCGGGGTCCCAGTGAGCAGAAAAGTGGGGCCCCAAACCTCTGGCTTGTGACTCCTGGTCTTCTAGTCTGGATTTCCTTTCCTAGCAAAAATTTTAGTTACTCCAAATCCATTGCATCTTTTTTCTTAAAAACAAAACAAAACAAAACAAAACAAAAAAACCTCTCAATTTAAAAATATTTTAAAAAAGCTTTATCACGGTGTTCCCACAAAAATGTCAAGAGGAGGGAATATTATCAGAATTACCTGGGGATTTTTTTCAAATACTGATGGGCACCCTGTTCCTCCCTCCCTCCTCTACTCCCAAATTCTGACAGTGTTATTGCGATGCATCGAATTTGCAAGAGCTCCCTTAAAAAAATTTTTTTTTTTAATTTAAATTCAAATCAGTTAACATATAGTGTAGTACTGGTTTCGGGGGATAGAGTTTAGTGATTCATCACTTGCATACAACACCCCATGCTCATCCCAACAACTGCCCTTCTTAATGCCCATCACCCACATAGCCCATCCCCCTACCCACTTGCCCTCCAGCCACCCTCCGTTTGTTTTCTATATTTAAAAGTCTCTTATGGTTTGCCTCCTTCTCTGTTTTTATTTGATCTTACTTTTCCTTCCCTTCCCCTTTGTTCATGTCTGTTTCTAAAATTCCACATATGAGTGAAATCATACGATATTTGTGCAAGAGCTTCCTTGACTCTGCTTTCTATCAGCCTTCCCTGTAGTGTGTCCTGCCAATCCCCCCCTACTCATTGAGGGATCTCAGTCCTGGTGGTTTCAGCTCTATGTTCAATTGTGCAAGCCCTGGGGAAGGACGAAATGCTACTATAACACTATCAATGAGAAAAGACATGGAGAATATGTCCCCATTTGTAACATGCAGAGAATCATGATTAAAGCTGGTGGGTTTTCCCCCCAACTAGCTACCTCTATTTGGGCATCTACTAGGCTTCTCAAATACAACATGTCCAAAACACAAATTCTTGATCAATCCAGCTCCAAATCTGCCCTTCTCCATCTCAGGGGATAGTAACTGCATTCTTCCGGGTGTTCAGGCTGAACATTTGTAGGTATCCTTGACTCTCCCTCTCACACCCCTGATTCAATTCAGCATATCTACTCATCCCTAATCACCCTGCACCAAGTAGCATCCTTTTCCTGTGTCTAATCCCTTTCCCCCTTTCACCTGCACTGTCTTTGCAGCATTTAACATGGACAAACAAATATAGATCCATTTGTTTATTGTATGTCTTCTTCCACTACCAGGCATGTTGCATGAGAACCAGCATGGTTTGTCCACTGTTGTATCCTCCTGGTGCCCACAAAAAACCACTCAATTACTTTTAGGTAGGTGAGTAAATGAATATTACTGCTGTCACTGTATGTAAATAATTTACAAATCTATTGATTTTTTCCATTTAATTAGTATGAAGAGGTTAAGCTACCACCACAGGAAGTTCAGGGTGTTTCAGTACTCAGGGCAAGCATTTATGTAGCATCATGGAGCTTCCTGAGTTTTATGACTTTCAAGCTGAAAGTAGCCTGGGGACTATGACTTTCCTGCAGAGTTAAAAGCATGGTTCTGGGTGATGTTAAGTTGGTAATATCCTTCCTCCTGAGCACTGTTAATGGTGGTAGTTTGGACTTTTGTTGGACACAAACACATTTTAAAAGTGGCAAACAGAAACTCTGTGCATTTGTCAATAGGAGTAGAAAAAAGATAACACATACCATTTTTGAGAGCCAACAAGTGGCTGGCACTTTGGCTAAATATTATTTTAATATTTCCTATAAAGAAACTGACACTGTATTCATTCTTTCACCTCTGATGGGGAAGAACCAGCCGTTGCATGTGCAACGGCTCAGTGTAATAAACTGAGCAGAGATCAACTGCACAATCAGAACAGAAGTGAGAGCAGGAAACACTGCAGCTCTGAAGGCTTGAAGACCAGCCTAACCACAAATGAAAGGAGGAGAGGGTGTCACAGGGCTCCCTGCAGCTTTGACAGAGGTCGGTCTCGGTGGCGTGATCGCTGGGCTTCACGCTTTGTGCTTCACTTAGTTCCAATCCTTGGTCTCTGCAGCCTGCTGCTATGTCTGTCCCTCACTGAAGCTTGTTTGGACTGTTTCAATTTCTCTTTTCATTTCTCCACCTGCCCTCCTTAAGCCCCCACCCTCCAGGGTCCTGAGCTCCTTCCTGCAGAACCCAGGGCAATGACGCACTTGTTCTCAGTCTGTCCTTTCCCTCATGGACACAGCTTCAAAGCCTCTGTGATCTATCTTTGTGGTCTTTCATTTACAGACAAAGTTTAAGTATAGATGCCTATACCATAGACCAAAAGACCTCTGACCAGTTCCCACAATTAGACCAGTGGCCTTTGCCCAACTCAGATTCCTGGTGCTCTCAGGATGATTTACTTTTCCATGTCTAGGCATTTTCCTGGGAACAAAGAGATTAAAGCTTGCTGCTATTTGTTATTTGCTTTCTTCCCCCAGCCTTCTCTGGGTCCTTTATTTTCTATGACTCAGAGCAAGTTCATTCCTGACTGTACTCCGCGTAAGTAGTTGGAATCCAAGTGGCATATGCGTCATGAAATTCAGAAAGCCTCATTGATCTTTGCAGAGCTGTATTTTGATTTTCTAGTCGACTAGTTGTCACCTGGGGAAAGCGCTTGGAATAGCCCCCAGTCGCTTTAACAAATACATGTAGCTGCTTGGACCTCAGCCCCAGGGATTCAGACTTAATTGGCTGGTGGTATGGCCTAGGCACACAAAGGTCCCCAGGTGATAGCCTGATTCAGTTTGTCTCAACATCTCATCTCTGACAGCAACCCATCCCACCTCCTACCCCACTCCCCGCCCTTTATCTTAAGCTGCTTTTTATAGTGAGGGCTCCAAGAATCACACTATGTCTATAAATATTCTCCAGCAATTCCCAGTTATTGGTAAAATCTGCTCTTTTAAAAAGCCAGCCAACTTATTTTATAGCAAAAAGTTATATTAAGTTCATATAACTATAAATTTAACAAATTTAAATAAAAAAGCCTTAAAGCAAGAAGAAAAAAAATCCATATAGAAAGCACATGAATTTGAATAGGAACGCCCGGGTGGCTCAGTAGTTGAGCGTCTGCCTTTGGCTCAGGGTGTGATCTGGCGGTGATCAGGGTGTGATCAAGTCCCCTGTCAGACTCCCAGCAGGGAGCCTACTTCTCCTTCTACCTGTGTCTCTGCCTCTCTCTGTGTGTGTATCTTATGAATAAATGAATAAAATCTTTAGGAAAAAAAAAAAAGAAAGCCCACGAATGTGAATAAAATACAGTGAATAAAATCCCTTTGGGATTTTGAATTATAAAGCCTGTCCTGGCTCTCTGCCTCTTGCTTGATCTGGAATCTTGGGCAAGTCTCTTACCCTCTTGCTCCTTAATTTCCTCATTTTTAACATCAAAATATAAATACTAATATATATATATGTATATATATATATATATATACATATATACAAATACTATGACTTCACAGGTAGGAAGAAAGTGGAGTAGTGCTTGTGAATGTATCTCATAACTATCTTATTTAAAATAGAATGAAAATTGTTTTAGATCCTAGAAGAGTCAGTCATAGCATTTCTTAAAACAAAATGATCCATGACTAGTAGAGTCCACAAACCCCAAAAGAGAAGAGTCTCAGTCCTGGGATTCTGCTTGCTTTAGAGAAATCACATATTTCAAACACGAGCGAGCCACTGCTGCTGGATACACCATTGTTATCATCATCCAAGCCCCAGAGATAGTCTCCCCCACAACTGCAGAAGGTTGAGAGGTGCCCACAACCTAGTAGAATGGAGGCTGTGAGATGTTGGCATTCTTGAATGACACAATTACCCTTAAATTGGTATAGCTCTAGCTCTAAATCAGTGACTCTAAATATTGGTTTCAAGCTCCCTTTACACTCTTAAATATTGCTGAGAATTCTAAAGAACTTTTATTTACGTTGGTTATATCCTTCAATATTGATCACATTAGCAATTAAAACTCAACATTTTAAATATATGTATTATGTTATTTAAAAGCAACACTAATAAACTCATAAAATACTAACTTGGGTAACATTTTATGAAAAAGAACTGGTTTTCAAAGCAAAAAAATGAAAAAGAGAATTGTTGCATTGTTTTACATTTTTGCAAGTAGAGGTCTGGTGTAATAGAGGAGGCAGCTGAATTCTCATGGCTGCTTCTGACTTTGGTCTGTTCATATAATACATTATGGAGCTTCTGAAAAACTCCAGGGCACATGATGAGAGAATGAGGTGACAAAGGCAAATAAAGCCTTACTATTACTATAAAGTTAGTATTGACCTTACAGACCCTCTGCTTTATGGGCATTCCTGATGGTTCAAGGAACCACAGGAAGATTGCATTAGGCTGCATGTAGCGAACACAAAGACACACGAGTCTGCGCATAATGAACGACCAAAAGAGAGTCATGGAGCAGAGGCAGGCAGGGGCCGGTGACATGGATCATGGGAGAACCTGCAGTTTGTTCTCAAAGTGGGAAAGGCTTCGAGTACAACAGACATGATCCAATGGAAGTCCAGGGGCTCCGGTTATGAGCAAATCATATTTTGTTTAAAATGCTTCTTTTCACCTAATGGAAACTCCTACACCCTAAAAAGGGCAAAAAAGAGCATTTTGCTTCTAGTGCTCATAAAAATGTTCATTCTGGAATTTTCTTCTTATATATTAAGCAGTAACTAGAAAAAAATTAAAGAAAACAAAAGGCAGCAATGCAAAAGCCAAAGGCTATCCTTTGTCTGCCTCTTGTCCCAAATGAGTTCAGGAAAATGCAAAGAAGCTCAGTTCATGATCACACAGTCCCCTCAGCTGGAAAGAAGGGGCCCCTCTTGTAGCTCGCACTGACCACCCTCCTGAAGCCTGCATAAATGCTGCATCTAAGATAAGTGAGGAGGCACTGTAACCTAAACCAGCTCAAAGGAATAAAAAAATATGCACCTATGCCTGTGTCCTCATTCTTAATCACTGAAAATCTTGGAATCTATTCATTCAGGCAACTGATTGTGTTCATGCCTCTGGGCTAGGCACTCTCGATTCAGCAGCAAACAGGCAAAAATCTCTGTCCTCAGAGAGCTTAAATTCTAATGATGGAAAGACCATAAACAAATCAACTGAACCAATTATAGACTATATTCAAAAAGGGATACGAGCTGTGGAAAAACACGAGGCAGGAGAGCAAGTTCAGGAGTGGAGTGGTTGCAACTTTGATAGGGTGGTCAGGGGCGCCAGTGCCTGAAGAGGAGAGGGAGCAGGACGTCTGGATATCAGGAGGCACAAAAGCCCCAAACAGGTGTGCAGGGAGTGCCAGAGGAACAGCAAGGACGCCCACGTGGCTGGGGCAGGGACAGCAAGGAGAGGGAAGTGGGAACCAGATCGCATAGGACCGGGAGGCTGCTGAACTGGGTTGGGGAGCCACCCACCAGAGGCTCACACGGGGAAGTGACCCATTCCAGATCAGGTTTGAAAAGGGGGGGCACACTGGCAGGAGGGTCACCACATGTGCCAAGGGTGGAAACAGGAAGGGCGGTTAGAAAGCTACTGCCAAGATCAGGGGACACATGCTGATCCCCCCACCAGGGTGGTGGCTGTGGACGTGCTGAGAAACAACCTATTTTGGAGGACAGCAGTTTGGCTGTGGGGTGCAGAGAAAGGATGAGTCAGGGATGACTCTGCAGATTTTGGCCTCAGAAACAGGAAAAATGGAATTGCCGTCAACTGACACACCAGGGAGACTGTGAGTGGAGGAAGTTGGCGAGCTGGAGGGTTGAAATGTGAGATGTTTATGGGGCATCCATCGGAGCTCTCAAATAGGAGCTGACTGTTCAGCTCAAATAGGAGCTGACTTTCCCAGTTCATGGGAAAGGTCTGGAATGGGCATGGAACTGTGGGAGTCACCAGGCTGTAGACAGTCTGTAAAGTCATGGCAGTGGGTGAGACCACCAAGGGCAGGAGAGGGCCAGGGTCTGAGCTCTGAGGCAGCTCACGGTTTGAGGGAGTCAAGGAAAGGGCCCAAGAAGCAGTCAGTGAATTAGGGGGAAATGAAACAGGAAAGGATGTTTTCCTGGAAGTGGGGAAAGCAGTGTCTCATGGAGGGTGAGGTTCCCCCCCGTCAGGTGCTCGGAGGGGAGAAATGAACCTTTAGCAGTGGCTCTTTCAAAGTGGAGGCCAATGGTGGGTGTAACCAGAGCTGGAGTTAGGGAGCTTGATCAGAGGATGGAGGGAAAGGGATGGGAGGCAGTTCAGACATCTCTGAGGAAGTCCTGCCGGACAGCGGGGGTGGGGTGGAGGGGTGGGGGGTGGGGGGTGGGAGTCGAGAAGGTCTGGGAGAAGGAACCGGTTCTAGCGGGGCCTGGGGCCCGTGTGCTAGGGTGATGTCCTCCCAGGAGACAGAGAGCAGGGGCTAGTGCGCAAATGGGTTTAGAGAAAAGGTGGGCAGGTCGCCCACCCTCAAAGGCAAGACATTTGCTCTGATCATCTCTGACCCCCTTTTCTGACCGTTGCCATTGTTTCAGCAAAGTGTGAAGCAGGGGGCATCCCTCATCTGAACAGGAGGATGGGAAAGCCACGGCCGAGATTGGTTCATCTTCACATTTTAATTAATTGATGGATTCATTTTTCTTTCACAAATATGAAGTCTGTTTTTAAAAAAGATTTTATTTATTTATTCATGAGAGACACGGAGAGAGGCACAGACACAGGCAGAGGGAGAAGCAGGCTCCATGCAGGGAGCCCGATGCGGGACTCGATCCCTGGACCCTGGGGTCACACCCTGAGCCAAAGGCAGACAGAGGCTCAACCTCTGAGCCACCCAGCTGTTCTTACATAGAGACAGGAGGAGCAGGACTAGAAGGGGGAAGAGAAAAGAAGCCCCGAGCATCCTGAGAACCCAAGAGAAACCCCAAATAAAGCTTCTAGCCAACACTAAGACAACCCAGCTGGTATTTTCTGAGAGATGAATGTAAGCGGGGTAAGGGCTCTTTGCATGTCTGCCGAGTGTCCTTTCTATTCCACAGGCTGAGGGGGGCTCCAGCACATTCCTTGTGATTCAGGTAAGCTGACTTCACTTCAGAAAACCCAAACAGAAAAAGACAAGCTAGACCATGTGCCATAAAAGGACCTCCTCCTCAAGAGACAGCAAAGCTGAACTAATGTTGCACGTCCTATAAAACATGAATCCGTTTCTGTTTGAGGTCAGTTTTCAAATGTGGACTATGCCGGTGGACAGGTGTGTTCCAAGAAGAGCTACCAACATATATTCCCAGCATCCTCAGCACATTCCCAGAAGACTGCGTTTGGCCTAAACTAGCTGTGCAAAAATAAGTAGTATCATCTAAGAAATGAGACACTTTTTGTTGGGATTAATAATAATCTATAACTATATAAAGATGGTGGAGTTCTCTAGAACATAGGAAGACTGGGCTATTTATCACAACTTTTGAAAGATAATAATGATGTGTATTTCTGCTGACATTTTATTTTGAAAAGTATCGGAGAACATTATTTTTAGAAAGATTAAATTGAATTCCCAAATTCTAAAAACCACTGTGTGAGACCTGTGTGTGTGTGTGTGTGTGTGTGTGTGTTTTAATTATTGACAAAGTGGGAGCAGCATCACAGGAGGTCTCTGGTCACGTCATGGGAAAGAAGGGGAATTCTCAGAGGAGCCGCATGCCCTTGGATGTTATGAGTCTCGACATGGAAATCAATGTTCCTGGCCTTTAAAGAACAGGCCAGGCTGTTAGTCATTCTGTTAGATTGATCCAAAACAAACTGTCCATTGCATGGTTTTCATGTCATGTGATATCCCACAGTTTCTGGTGTCTTTTACACAGGAAGCAAAATAAATAAAAGGGTCACTTCTTGTCACAGGGCCTCCATCAACTGGCATCAACCTTCCGCACAATCAATTCTTGAAATCTCATGACCCACCCCCCCTCCTTCTAGCACCAGTATTGAAAGCCATTCTCTATAATAGATCTCAATTTATGAAACAATTCTAACAACATGAATCCAGTAAGGAAATTCAATAAGAGCTGACAGCATAAAATATCATAAATCACTAGAGGAAATGGTCCCACGGATCAATTAGCAGGATATTGGCAAAAAGTCTTTAAAGCATTGATGGAAGGAAACTAAAGCCCCCTGTCCAGTCTTTACATTGTTCTTTTGAACTGTGATTGGATTTGTTGCAGGTGTGTGTGTGGCTGGGGGTGGGGGGCGGCAATGGGGTGGGGGGGGTACCGGGGAAAGAGAGAGATTGTAAGGGGTAAGTAAGTAGTGGTGGGAACTACACAGATTCAGTAATGACCGAGCTGCAAGGGGGCACCATAACTTGGGCTTCCTACATCTACATTACTTCTTCCTCTTGTCTTTTCAAAACTTCTATATAACCTTTCTTTCTAATTCATAGTTTTTGTAATAAAAACTATGCTACCTAATTATAAATAGCTTATAAACAAAAACGTACAGAGAAAACCAAAAACCACCTCAAGCCCCATCACTTCAAAATTTGCACTGCTAATACATCAAGGATTTCCTCCCCAACCATTTTCAATGCACGCAGATGCATTTTTCAGGCAAAAATGTTGGGCTGTGCACATTGTACTTTATTTATATGACAAATTATGTCATGGGAAATTTTTATTATATGAATATTCTTAGGGTATTTGTTTTTTTAAAGGTTACACGCTATTCCACATTATGGTATTACTTTAAACATTTTAAGTGAAAAAAATTTTAAGTAATCTGTAAGATATTTCTAATTTTTCACGATTGTAAAAGTATGCTGCAAATAAACTATAGTTTATGCTTTGTACCAATATCTGAGTATTTTCTTATGCTATTCTCTGAGGACCCTGATAACTCAGTTACACTATTGCTGCATGAAAAACTGCTAGCCAAAACCTATGACTCACATCGACTCATTTGCTTCTGCATATTTTGAGTGCCTGTCCCAGCACACATCTAACACGTTTTTTAATTTTAGGAGCATTTAAAAAAATTTTTAGTGATAGGCAAAATGGCAGTGTTTTTCATTAATTTTTGTTTTGTGTTTTAGTATGGCTAAATATATTCTCAGAGGTTCAATAATCTTTTACATGTGTGACTCGTACCTATCACAGTGTCTGGTACGTCATAGTTGATCAATAAATATGTATCAAGTGAATAGTCAATGGATGGAAAACTCATGTATGTCTTATTTTGTCATAGGATTTTACTGCTTTACTTATCATAAAAGCATATCTTACTACGCCTCATATTTAGGATACCCACATTTCCCCATTAATATGACAAAACTTGCTGATATTTACTTGTGTTTAATTTTGTTTATGGTGTTTTTTTTTAACTTAGAGAGTTTAACATTTTATATTGTCAAAATATCTGGATTTCATTTCCATTGTTATCATTCTCTTATTTTATGGTTAAAAGATATCTCTCAAAAAAAAAAAAGATATCTCTCCAATTCAAGGTAATATTCATCCATACTTTTCTTTGACTCTTTATGGTTTCATATTTTATATTTAACGCAAATCTATTAGGGACTGGTGTATGGCAAATGGAGGAAATGATTAAATTTTTTTCCAAGTAGGTAATTAATTGTATCTGACATTTATTGTATAATATATTTTTTACTCAAGAGGTTTTTGATTCTATTACTATTACTTACAAAATTTATAATAGGGTCAATTTCTGGACTATTTATATAGTTCCACTGATCTTCCATTATACTACTGTACTGAGACCACATCACCTCAAATTACTTAATAATATATTAATGTTAAACTGAACAACCCCACTTCTTTCCCTAAAGTTTTATTCCATTTATTCATCTAGTTTCTAGAATTGTTTAATAAAATACATATACATAAAATGTAGGAAATTATATTTATATAAATCTCTCTCCTTGGATTTTATTTTTATTTTTTTATTTTTTAATAAATTTATTTTTTATTGGTGTTCAATTTGCCAACATACAGAATAACACCCAGGGCTCATCCCGTCAAGTGCCCACCTCAGTGCCCGTGACTCAGTCACCCCCACCCTCCGCCCACCTCCCCTTCCACCACCCCTAGTTCGTTTCCCAGAGTTATCTCCTTGGATTTTAGATTTGCATCCAGTCTATATATTAATTTGTGAAGAATGAAGTTATATAAGTTTGGTGTTTCCATCCCAGCCACATGGTGTATATCAATAATATTACAATCTTCTATATCCCTTTGTGAAATGTTATATCTTTCTTCAAAAGGTTTCCATAGACTTCTTTTTGCAGCTAGCTCTAGATACTTTATAACTGGATTCTCTTTCCCTCATATTTTCTAACTTTATTTTTTTTTTTAATTTTTATTTATTTATGATAGTCACAGAGAGAGAGGGAGAGAGGCAGAGACATAGGCAGAGGGAGAAGCAGGCTCCATGCACCGGGAGCCTGATGTGGGATTCGATCCCGGGTCTCCAGGATCGCGCCCTGGGCCAAAGGCAAGCGCCAAACCACTGCGCCACCCAGGGATCCCCTTTTCTAACTTTATATCAGTAGTTTAGATGAAGTCTATTGACATGTATTATATGTATTCATTTTGTTTCCTGTCACATTATTTAACTCTTTAATTCTAATATTCCAGTTGACAGTTTTTTTAGGGAGACCATTGGACATCTCCAAATGTTATACTGATTTATTTTCTAGTATCTGTACTTGTTTTTGTAGACTGTTAGCCAGCCTCACAGATGACGCCCAGTGATCCTCACCTCCGGGTATTCACACCATTGCAAGGCGCCCTTCGGCTTGGAGTCAGGGCTGGTGTGTGTCACCAATACAAGATGGCAGCAACGACACTTCTCAGGCTAAGTCATAAAGACGTGGTAGCTTCTAGGTTGGTCTCTTAGCTCACCTGCTCTGGAGGAAGACAGCTGCCATGCTTTGCCAACACACACACACACACACACACACACACACACACACACACACTATGTTTACTGTGCTTCTCAGTCTTACTTTATATTTTAAGCAAGATAGTTCTGTATTGGCATGGTCTTGTGCACTGTAGGGTTCCTGCCTTCTATAAGTCGGATGCCAACAGCAGCTACCCAACTGTGAAAACCAAAACATGCCTCCAGACATCACCATTTGTCCCTTTAGGGCACCGCTCCTCACTCCCAGTTGAAAACCACTGCTTTATTTTCCGGGCTTCATCGGATCAATTGTGTATTATCAGACATTTGGCAGCAGTTACAAGTGCTATAGAAATGCCCCAGTGTTCTATGTGCCAGTTTTTCCTTAGGCTAGGATGGGTGAACTAGCCCTTTCAATTAATTGTCTGTTTTAGGTTTCATCGAGTTCTGCCCTAATTCCTACTATTTATTTTCTTTAGCTCTCCCAAGTATTCTCTCCAGTTTCTTCATTCCTATACCGAAATTGTCTCCCTAACCCAAAGCTGTCCCAAGTTTTAATTTCATAAAACTCTAGAATAAAGTCTGTACTGTGTCAGAGAAGTGCCAAGGAAGGGGAGTAGATGGCTGCAGACCTGAAGTTTCATAAGAAGCGTCCTGGAAGAAATGGCATCCACACCGAAACCTGAATGACTTCATCAGGTGAAGTGTGTGCCATTGTGGGCAATGCCAAACTGTCATAGGCCAAAAGAGGAGGATAAGTGAGAGCTCTGGGGCCAGTACAACTAAAATACGGAAGGTTCCCAGCATGTTTGTTGTAAGAGGGGCAGAGACAAGAATGATAGGAAGGCTGGAGAAGTATATAGAAGTCCCCAAAAGGAGCTTCGTAAATGGATTCAAGAGATGTTTAAGAGGTAGGTTGTTAGAGTTTTATTAAAGATCGTATTTCCATGTTGAGGGAAAGGATGGCACTCAGCAAATGGGTAGATGGTGATGTCATTGACTTTAAAAAATAAACTCAAAAAAAAAAAAAACCCAACTCAAATGAAGGCAAGATTTTCAGAGGAAGATGACATTTTTCTGGGTTTAAAGTTCCACGTGGAGGGGATCCCTGGGTGGCTCAGTGGTTCAGGGTGTGATCCTGGAGTCCCGGGATCGGGTCCTGCATCGGGCTCCCGGCTTGGAGCCTGCTTCCCCCTCTGTCTGTGTCTCTGCCTCTCTCTCTCTCTATGCCCATCATGAATAGATAAATAAAATCTTTAAAAAATAAAAATAAAAATAAATAAAGTTCTACATGGAAAGGCCTAGTGAACAGTGAGATATATGGCTCTGGCTTTTTAGTCCCCCACTAGAGAAACATACTTGGGATTCATGATCATGTACTGGGGTTTCTCAACCTCAGCACTACTGATATTTGGGGCCAGACAGCTCTTTGCTGTGGGGGCCATCCTGTGGACCGCAGGACGGTGTTTAGCAGCATCCCTGGCCTCTACCCACTAGATGCCACTACCAGCCTCCCGAGTTGTACAACCAAATGGGTCTCCAGACATTACGAATATTGTCCGGGGAGCAAAATCACTCCCTGTTGAGAACCACTGGGTTAAAGGTTGCATAGCTAATAAAGCAGCAGACTTTGATCCAGATCCTGGTGCTCTGGCTCTGAACTACAGCTCTTAATTCTGAGCCCATGAGCGAGTCACCTCATCACACACCGTCCTGGCCCACGGTGGGTCTCCTAGCATTGATCTGAATCTGGTAACTAATTCTGCAGTTATTTGTATGGATCTGTTTTCCCAACTAGAAAGTAGGCTCCCTGGGGACAGTGACCCTGTATTCGGCACGCTTAGCGGAATGGCACATTCGAGAGACTCAATAAATACTTTTTAAACAAAGGAATGAATTATAGATTGTTGATTCTGATTACTAATAATCTAACGGGATGTTAGCACCTATATTTATGAAAGATGTCAGTTTTAGTTTTCTTACTTTGTGATATACTTGTAGGTTTGGGCACTGGTTATGAGAGCCTCAGAAAATAAAGTGACAAGGGCTTTCTCTCCTCGGATAATTACTACTACTGATAATTACTACTCATCTTTGATAATTAGCATGTGAATTATGTATTTCTTGAAAGTGTATAAATATCCATTTCTAAAATGCTGTGGTTCTGAAAAATTTAATAGGTATTCTTTGGCAAGTTTTATAATTTCTTTCATAATTTTGGTATTTTGAAATTTATACTTTGTAAATATGGTAATTTTCCTCTTCTAAGAAATTAATCCAACTCTTTAAAATATAATATTATAATTCTGAACGTAAAAACGTATGTTAATGTATCTCTTTCAACTTTATGCAATTTTATGTACCTTTTCTGATTCGAATCATGGATATTTGTTTTCTTTTCATTACATCTGCCAGAATGTTGCCCTCCCCCAAATAAGTGCTTTTAAGTTTATTTATCAATGCCACTGTTTTCCTGTATTTTATTTTTAATACATCAGTTTTTTCTTATATTTTAATTATTTAGTTTTTCTTTCCAAATTTAGGTTTGACCAAGAGTTCTCTAATTTCTTCACCTGAGTGTTTAAGTAATTTTTTTCTTAGATTTTAAGTAATAAAAACATGATTGTGAATTTTTTCCTATGAATAATTTTAATAAATAATTGAGCAATATTTGATAAGTTTCAATGTATAATCATCACACTGACATTATTTTCTAAATAGCCAAAATTATAGCTTTAATTCTTCTCTGGTCAACAATTATTTTTCAATTTTAAAAATTGTTGGGGTTTTTAAAAACCTTATTGTTTAATTGTATTGTGAGCAGAACTGTAATTGTAATCATGATGATTTTCTCAATTAATTATCTGTTTTAGGTCTCATTGATTTCTGCCCCAATTCCTATTATTTATTTTCTTCTGTTCACTTTGGCTTTAATTTGTTGTTCTTTTTCTAGTTTCATAAGGTGGGAACTTAGCTTATTGATTTTAGATCTTTCTCCTTTTTTAATAGATCCATTCAATGCTAAAAATTTCCTTCTAAGCACTACTTTTCTTGCATTCCACAAATTTTGCTAAGCTGGTTTTCAATTTCAATTAGTTAGAAATATTTTAAAACCCCTCTTAAGATTTCTCCCATGACTTAAGGTGTCCAGGTGGCTCAGTTGGTTAAACATTTGACTCTTGGTTTTGGCTCAGGTCATGGTCTCAGCGTTATGAGATTGAGCCCAGGGTGGGGCTCTGTGCTGGGAGTGGAGCTTGCTTAAGATTCTCTCTTAAGAGATTCTCTCCCCCACTCTCTCTATCCCTCCCCCCGGCTAAAAAATAAGACTTTTCCATGTGTTTTTTAGAAGTGCTTGCTTAAGTTCCACACGTTTGGTGATTTTAGTTTCTGTTACTGATTTCTAGCTCAGTTCCATTGTGGTCTGACAGCAGCTATTGTATTATTTCTATTATTTCATAGCTGTTTTATGCCCCAGAATGTAGTCTATCTTGGTGTATGTTCCATGTTAAGAAGCACGCATGTCCTGCTGTTGGCTGAAGTCAGCTATAGACCTCAACTGTATCCAGTTGACTGAGAGTATGTTGAGCTCAACTATGTCCTTACTGATTATCTGCCTGTTGGGCCTGTCCACTTCTGATACAGGTGCGTCAAGATATCCGACTATGAGAGTGGACTCACGTATTTCTCTATGCAGTTTTTGGCTCGTGTAGTTTAACACAGTGTTTTAGGTGCACACATAGTTAGGATTGTCCTGTCTTCTTGGAAAACTGATTCCTTTATCATATGTAATGCCCTTCTCTATCACTGATAACTTTCTTTGCTTTGAATTCTGCTGTCTGAAATTAATATAGCTACTCCTACTTTCTCCTGATTGATGTTAGTTTGGCACATTTTTCTCCATCCATTTACTTTCAATCTACATAATCCTTTATATTTATATTGGTTTCTTGTAGACAACATATATTTGGGTCCAGTTTTTTGATCCACTCTGACAATCTCTGACATTTGATTGGTACCCTTAGACCACTGGCCTTCAAAATGATTACTGATATATTTGGATTAATATTTATCATTATTGCTACTGTTTCCTAATAGTTGCCCTTGTTCTTTGTTCCTATTTCTTTTTTCCACCCTTTTTCTGTTTTCTGTGGTTTTAATTAGGGGTTTTATGTGATTCCATTTTTTCTTCTTCGCTTATTTTCTTGGTTATCCTACTGTTTCCAATATAAATTTACAACTAATCTAAATCTACTCTCAAATAACACCATACCACTTCATGGGTAGCGTGAGTACTTTAAATAACAAAAGAATCCTAATTCCTTCCTTTCCGCTATTGTATTGTTCCTGTCATGCATTTCACTCACGTATAAGCATACACAACTTAGTACACATCTATGCACATATACATAAGATATCCACGTAAGCATATATAATCAAATATATTGTTGCTATTATTACTTTGAAAAAACTATTTCCTGTTAAATCAAGTAAGAATAAAAAAACATTGGGGCATCTGGATGGCTCAGTGAGTTAAGTGTCTGCCTTTGGCTCAGGTCATGATCCCGGAGTCCTGGGATCTAGCTCCACATCGGGTTCTCTGCTTAGCAGGGAGTCTGTTTCTCCCTCTCCCTCTGCCACTCTCCCTGCTTGTGCTCCCTCTCTCTACCAAATAAATAAATACAAATCTTAAAAAATAAAGGAACAAGAAAAATAATAAGTTTTTATTTTATTTTCACCTATTCCTTCTTCAATGCTCTTCTTTTTTTTATGTAGATATGAGTTTGTGACCTATATTATTTTCCTTGTCTCTGAAAACTTCTTTTAACCTATCTTTCATGACATGTCCACAGGTAACAAATTTCCTCAATTTTTGTTTGTCTGAGAAAGTTTTTATTTCTCCTTCACTTTTGAAATAAAGCTAGAGTGGATGAGAAAAGTACAACTCTAAGTTGGTGGCTTTTTTCTCTAAACACTAAATATATCACTCCACTCTCTTCTTGCTTGCATGGTTTCTGAGGGAAAGTCAGATGTAATTCTCTTTGTTCCTTTATAGGTAAGTTGTTTTACTCTGGTTTCTTTCAGAGTTATCTTTGATTTTCTATAGTTTGAATTTGATATGCCTAGGTGTAGTTTTTGTATTTATTCTTCTTGGGGTTCTCTGAACTTTCTGGAGCTGTGGCTTTAGTGTCTGACATTAACTTTGGGGAAATTCTCAGTCATTATTTGAAATATTTCTTTTGTTTTTTTCTTTTTTCCTTCTCCTGGTACTCCCATGATATGTTATGGGATGTTATGTTATGGGTTTTTTTTTTTTTTCAGTCTTTGTTCTCTTTCCTTTCAGGTTTTTGAGGTTTCCATTGGGATATTCCCAAGGTCAGAGATTCTTTCATTGGCAGTGACCACTCTTCTAGTAAGCCCATCTCAAAAATATTCTTCATTTCTGTTATAGCAATTTTGATACTGAGCATTTCTTTTTAGTTTCTTCTTAGGAATTAATCTCTTTGCTTACATTGCCTATCTGTTCTTGCATACTGTCTACTTTATTCACTAGAGTCCTTAGCATATAAACCTTGGAGAAAGCATATAAGTCATAATTGTTTTAAATTCCCAGTCTGATAATTCTAACATTCTTGCCACGACAGGTTCTGATGCTTGCTCTATCTCCTCAAATTGTATATTTTGCCTTTTTGTATGCCTTGTCATTTTTTTTTCCTGATAGCCTGATATGCCACATGGGGTAACAGAAACTGCTGTTAATAAAATAAGCTTCTAGTAATGTGGTGGTGAGATGTGAGGGTAGGAGCCCATTCTATAGTACTATGATTACAACTGTCTTTTACGTGAGAGTGTGAAGTTTGAAGGGGTTCAGGACACTTTGGCATGTGGGATATTTTGAGCTGAAGGCACTTGAGAACTGGTGACCTCAAGAGAAACTTTTGCTCCTCCTTCAACCCCACAATAGAATCTAAATTGGGGGTCTTTTCCAGAATAAGAGTTATTGGCAGAGATAAATTTTATCTGAGTTACTCATCTATATGGTAGGGCAGATATCCAATTGCCAAACATCTGTGGTAAGAAGATAGGAATATTAGAGATTCCTAGAGATAGGAATGCTCCTATCCTCTGAAATCCTAGACCCGTATCCCTTTCTCTTTAGTTCAGAATGGCATATATACCTCTTTTTCTTTTCCTGACTGTCTTTGGAATTTTCATGTCTGTGTGGATTCTCCAAATGTACACTATTAAATTTGACTTCCTCCTGTTAATCTGCCTCATGTCAATTTGATCCTCAGTCCACAGCTAGATGGATCTTTGAAGAGACGCAAATTCTTGTTTCCCAACAACCTCACCAGTGTTTCTCTATATTTTTCTCCCCCATTAGTTGAGAGAATGGCTAGAAAGGGTTGAGTTGGATATTTTTCTTCCCCCTGGTCACTTAGACTCTGATAATAATCCAGGAGGTTAGACTCTGGTTAACTAGGTTCCACTGAGGGCAAGCTTTGTTAAGAAGAACAGAGTCCTCTGAGTTATTTCAAGATGTTCCTTTTCCCCTCCTTCTGCCAGAATTATGAGGGCATTTTCCCCTTATATTTATTGTCAGAATTTATTGTCAGAATCCCCTTATATATATATATTGAGTTCCTGGAGGTAAATCTCTCAAAATCATGGTGGCCCCCTAAGACTAGGTCTCTGGAGTTTCTAATTCTCAGAGTTGTCTACACTGAGCCTCCAGCAATTCATCAATCATAGTACAGGTTTTCTTACCTCAGCATGATTCCCTGTGGTTGTTTCTACTCATGAGTCTTTGCCCTGGTGAACCACGACTCCCTGTATTTGCCAGTCTGGCTCACCAGTCCTGGGGGCAGCAGTTTGCCCTGTGTCTTCCCTTCTCTTAAATACTCAGGAGGAGCTGTTGATTTTTCAGTGTGTTTATCTTCCCATTTGTTAGGATGGAGTGTAAATGTCCAAGTTTCTACATGTGGAATCAGAAACCATCATGCAGAATTTAAAAAATGGTATACTTCATGTATTATTTGGCTTCTGTGTAATACTTATATAATATTTGTAGGCCAAAAAATGAGTTAAAATTCTCAACAGAAGTACATTTCTGCTCATTTCCTGCAGCTTTACCTATTTCAATGCTACATTATTAGGAAGAGCATAGAGGTTCGTGGCTCTTTCATTGTGGACTATAACTTTCATCAATATAATATTATTATCCTTGTCACATTAAGAACCTTTTCCCAGCAAACAGTACTTGATAATAAGATGGCTTTTATTTTGTTTTTATTTCTCACTTTTCTCTCTTAATCATTTAATTTATACACACCTTTTAAAATATAATATACATAAATTTTGTGGTTTCATTCAGTTTGAGGATTTTCTGTTCTTAGGAGATATATATTTATATTTATTCTTATAAGAGGTGTGTGGTTTCACATATGTATTTAGTTTTTGTCCTCAGTTTCTGGCACAGAGCAACTTAAACTCTTGGAATTTCCTGAGTGATAAGAGCATTTTTTCTTAATTGTATATGCCCCTTTCAATCATGCCTGAATTTATGCTGATGAGGTGACTCTTCATGGGCCTTGAGCTTTAGGATGGTTCTGGTCACCAGAAAAACCACACATGTGATATAGGAAGATCAGAACTTTCAGATCAATTGCCAACAGGCAATGATTTAACCAATCATGCCTACCTAATGAAGCCTCCATAAAACCCCCTAATGACAGGGTTCAGGGGAGCTTCCAAGTTGGTGAATAAATCTATGTGCCAAAAGGGTGGTGCACCCCAACTCCCCACAGAGAGAAGCTTCTATGCCTCAGGGGCCTTTTAGGACCTTGCCCTAGGTACCTCTGGCTGTTAACTAGAATATTTTATGATGCACTATAATATTAAGTATGGTGTTTTTCTGAGTTCTGTAAGTCATTCTACTAAATTATTGAATACCAGGGAAGAGTCATGGCAACCCTGGAATTTATACTTGTCTAGGAAGAATTCATAGTTGGCCTACAGAAGAGTAGCCTGGGCACCCCATTTGCAGGTAGGGCCTAAAGTGGAGGCAGTGTGGTGGGATTGAGTCCTTAAGCACTAGGGCCTATGCTAACTCTGAGAGTTAGTGTCAGAATTGAATTGAATTTTTGGACACCTTGCCAGTGTTGGAAAATAGGAAAAGCACGTGTTTAGTCTCAGAAAAAAAGACAAGGCATTTTAATCTCACGAGCCTTACAAAATTGCAGTTTTTGTAGATCAAAACAGAATATTAGCAATTATATACATTGTCACATATACTTATGTTATCTGACGGAAGTGTTCTACTTATGCTTTCTTTCTTTGCAGTAAGTATTATTATTATTTCCCTTTACATACGAAAAAAATTGAGCTTTAGAGAGGTAAGGTAACTTGACTCAGGTCATAGAAATCAGCAGTTGCAAAGCATGGATATAAACCTAAAAAGTCTGAGGCAAGAGCCTATGGACTTTATCCACTCTCCTGAAATTCCTGGTAGTTATTGACCCTCAACACCTGGTTTTTACTATTAGTATTTCATATCATTAAAATTAATAATGCAAATAAAATAAATCACCATTGAGTTTTCTTGGTCTATATGACTGTGCTCTGTCTTGGTTCTGCATCTCCTCACCACTAGAAGTTTGCTGCTATCCCTCCATTAGAGTGAGAAGTCTGACCTACTCCCCATGCCTCCTGCTAGGGGTTCTAATCGGCCCTGCTAATATCAGCCTCCTTACCCGGAAGGCAAAAATACTGCTCAACTGCTTAGATGTACAACTCCCAGAGCATACCCAAGGAATCATGAGTTAGTAGATGATGTTCAAGACAATGCCACCTAAATCCTGCATTTCTGAATCTCCCTCTCATCACACATTAAACTGAGAGGTCCTGCAGCAAAGAAATCAGATTATGTTTGTTCAGTCCAGTGTATCTCAAGTTTACTTGACCACAAAAGTCTTTTATGAACAACTACTAATATCTCATCTTGGACTATCAGCATACATACCCTATTTATGTAAACATCTGTTTGTGTCTTGTATCAGTTAAGGTTCACAGAATGAATGAACAATGGAAAGAATAAGCAAATATCCGGTAGTAATCACTGTAACACAAATTGCTAATTCTGGAACAGGAAAAGTTAATTTTTCCTTTTTGTTTCCTGATTTCTGTATCAATTATACTAAAAAGTTTAGATTTCAGGTTGAAATTAAGCCTTACAGAGCATAAATAGAATCAAACAAATGATTTGCAATACTTATCTATATCCTTTTTTTTTTCCTTTGATGGGGAGAAATGGGGAGAGCCATATGTAGAGAAAGGAGATAGAGAGGAGAATGCTCTCTTCTAGGAAATACTGCTTTTAATGCAGTAGCTTTTACTTAACTAATCACTCCCTTGGCACACATTAGGCTAATGCGTTACTTATTAATTATTCCAGTATTTCACTGTGGTATTAGTAATTGAGAGAAATTACTTTGGCACTCATCTTTTATTCTACTATATTCTTACTTGGCTTGAATTGTAATTCTTCCTTCTTATGGTGCTCAGTAGACCTCTTGTGCCACATGTGGTTCTGTGACCAAAATACTAACTCTGCAAATTTATTACTTTGTAGTATGATAAAGCAAATAGCCAGTCATTATTTTTTTCCTTGAAGACCTTCAAAATATTTATGAGAGCCTCCTACCGATCTAGAGTGTGCAATCACTTGAAGAATAATTGTCCAGAAATACAGGAGACGGTTTGCAAGGTAACGAGCAATACACTTTACATGTTACAAAGATTGTTCTGGAAAGATGACCTAAAAAGTATTAACTTGCTTTATTTTTCATACCTCTCCATATTAAATAATGAGGTCAGGTTTTCTTTTCTTTTTTTTTTTTTTTAAGATTTTATCTATTTATTCACGAGAGACACAGAGAGAGAGAGAGGCAGAGACACAGGCAGAGGGAGAAGCAGGCTCCATGCAGGGAGCCCGATGCAGGACTCGATCCTGGGTCTCCAGGATCATGCCCTGGGCTGAAGGCGGCGCTAAGCGACTGAGCCACCCGGGGTGCCTGAGGTCAGATTTTCTTAAAAGCAGATAACACTAATTTTCATAGTAAGAAAATCTGCCTCTTTTATCTAATTAACTATATAATTCATGTGTCCGTTCCCCAGTAGGTATCCTTTCCTCAGGTCCATGTCCTAAATCCCAGTCTAGGTAAAATACACCACTCATGTGTGCTCATAGAACAAGGTTCTTTTCCTTCTGAATACCCATATAGGTTATGGTTTGAGTGACTTTTCTCTTTCAGTAGACTGTAGGCCTTGAAAATCAGGACTGGCTTTGATCACTATTTTATCCTCTTCATAAAGAACAGCATCTGGCCCAGAGTAACTACTCTACAAATATTTATGAATGAATGAATTTATAATATGAAAGTATCTATAGTATCCTCAATTATTTTTATTTCAAGCTCTCTGGCATGAAAGTAGGATTCCAGATGAGAAATCAATATAAATGGGTTGGCAACTTGGATTACATTGGGCACACCTATTGAGCTTTTAGATGCCTAATTCTTAAATAATATAGAGTTGGGGTTCTAATTTTTAATCTATCATAATGATTAATAAAGACATTGTGCTCCCCTTCTCGGCTTCTAATTAAACTTTCCATACATGAATACTAAAAAAACAAGGAGTGGAATACTGGACTGAGTATTTGGAGACACCACTGGGCAGCCAGTGAGTATTAAGGTGACCTTAGAGGAAGTAATTAAAAAAGCCCTCCTTGTAGTGACATCACAGGGCCTTGGGGGTATAAGTAACATGGTGAACACAAGTTTAGACAGATAACATAGTTGGTCTTGTGGTTTTCAAGAGAGTTAGAGAGTGGCCATTTCTCTGGGAGGTAGGACCAGTGCTGATGGAGAGGAGAGTAGGGATGATAATTCAATGGACATGGAGCTGAGAGAGCCCTGGCTCCCCATACACTTTCATATGGTGTTCTGGGAGCTGGAGGGCTGAACTGTCTGCTAAGGAAAAGGAGTGGTGGAGGAAGCAAGGAGGCTTTTGTTGAGATTTCCAGGAGTGTGGTGTCAGTAGCCTGTGTATTGACTCTGTTTGATAGATGTGCTTTCTAGTACATTCTGCAAAACTCCTTGACATAGCTTTCCAGTCTGATCGCTTGTCAGATATTTCCAAGAGGGCTGGGAAAGTAGAAAAGTGCCACCTGGCAATATTTCATAAAACTAATTACCTCAAGGAATTCATTAAAAATTGCAGATACATGGGATCCCTGGGTGGCGCAGCGGTTTGGCGCCTGCCTTTGGCCCGGGGCGCGATCCTGGAGACCCGGGATCGAATCCCACGTCGGGCTCCCGGTGCATGGAGCCTGTTTCTCCCTCTGCCTGTCTCTGCCTCTCTCTCTCTCTCTCTCTCTCTCTCTGTGACTATCATGAATAAATAAATAAAATCTTAAAAAAAAAAATAACAAAAAAAAATTGCAGATACAAGTGCTATAATATAGGGTTAGTGGACCACGTCATATTTTCTTCTAACAATTACCTAAATTATGTTACTCTTTCAGTTAACTGGGCCTTTATTATTTTGCTCTCAGTGGTCATTGATTATCCATTAAAAAAAAAAAAAGATCCTCTGTTTGGCCTCCTCAGATTTGAAAAGACCTAAAAATAAGACTAAATTAGCACTCAACCCAGGAAACAAAGATACTTCCCAGATGATTGTTAATCTAACAATTGGCGGAGATTCATCAGCACTCAACCAAAAGGATTTGCCAGGAAAACTCTCCTTAATATGAGACAACTGTCTTTCTACAGAGTCCCAGGGTCCAAAGACATGAGCCCCTTTTAGGTTGTTCAGTGAGCAGCTTTAAGCAAGCCCCTTGCTTCTTTGTGTCCTTATCAAGTGAGGTTAAGATCATGTGCACCCCTCAAGAACAGATGGAATGTCAAGGGAGATGATGTGCAGCAAAGCACCTGGAAAACTGAAAGTACAAAACGAACATAAAACACCATTATTATTCCCTTTGCTGTGCTTTTCACCTCTATTATTTATTTTATAACTGAAAGTTAGTGCCTCTTTATATTATACACCAACTATACCTCAATTAAAAATAAATTTTAAAAAATTAAAATAAAACACCCAGAATTATTAAAAGGGAGGATTCAAGTCTGGTGCAGACTTACCAGCAGCCGTAACAAAATAATCATATTTTTTTCTGACAATTTCTGTTAATG
Organism: Vulpes lagopus; assembly: GCF_018345385.1. NCBI lineage: Eukaryota > Metazoa > Chordata > Mammalia > Carnivora > Canidae > Vulpes > Vulpes lagopus. The sequence goes on from NC_054834.1 coordinate 6,859,478, forward strand.
GGCTTCCACACAGACTCATACGTAGAGTAAAGCTTATAGATTGGTGCATATCCAGCAAGTGTGTAAATAGAACCTACATCATCATCATTACTGCTCCCACTACCACCATCTTCCCCATAACCTAGTAAAGAATCTATTATCCATCATCATCATCATCATCATCATCATCACCACCATCCCCAAGATCATCCTCACCATTTTCACTATCTGTGTTGAGCAACTACTCTGTGTAAGGCATTTGACATAATCTTTCTCTTTGTGCTACCACTAAATTCTCTCAAAAACCCATATTACCCTCATTTGAGAAAAGGGGGGTTAGAGGCTCCATGAGGGTGTCAGTGGTTCCCAAACTCAGCTGTGCTTCAAAATGACCTCAGGACTTTTTAGAAATCTAGATGTTTGGGTCTCAGGAGGAAGCTACTGAAGCAGTCTCCACTGGTGGATCCCAGGCAGCTGAAAATGTATTTCCGGGACCTACAGAAAATTTTACTGAGTTGGTGAACTTGCAGATGACTAGGCTAAGTAACTTCCTCAGGGTCACATAGCTGGGAGCAAAGCAGGACCCCAGCTGTAGGGCACTGGGCTTCCATGTCATCGCTTAACCGCTTTCCAGTTGTCCGACTGATAATAACATTCTATTTAATTTAACAACTGTTTTTTAGTGACTTTAATTGGTTTTTCCACATTATATATCTACTATTAAACTACACTGAAAGTTTACTTTCCCAAATGACCATTAGATATTTTGATGAATTACTTAGTAATTCAAGGACATTTGATTGTGTCAATGCTACTGAAAGGCCTGCATGCATTTCCCGGGAATCTTATTAAAATGCAGATATTGACTTAGCATTTCCTGAGTGGGCCTGGCAGTCTGCATTTCTAAGCTCCCAGCTGATGCTGCTGGTTCCTGGGTAGAGGCAGCGGCAACCCTAGGGTGGTTACAAAGAGATCTACTCCAAGAAAATGAGCACAGGCCTATGAGTGAGAATCAAGAGGACCCTCATTAACAGGAATACTGACTGGAACAAAATGTTATGGATGACACTCAGATGTGTTCTTCTGACATGAGGAAAGATATGAATAACTGGGGAGAAGGCATCACCTAATAAAGAATCTAGTGTCCATTATGGAGTAGGGAAAGGTTATTTAAGTGAAAATTACATACTGATTAGAGTGACTGCAAAGTTACGGTTATGACAGTTATGTACATTTGGAAATATCTAAACACTGGTTGAACCGGGTAAGACAAGGAGGGGGACACTCCTGAATGCTGACTTTCTTGGGAGATGAGCTGAAGATCCCAGGGCACGTGCCTCCTGGAGTATCAGGTCTACCTCAGAGGACACCTGCCTCTTGCAATTGCTGGGGTCACACTCTGATGCCAGGTAATGAATGGCATCAAACTCTGAAAAACCACATTGAAATGAAATAAATGAGAGTTGGAACAAAATAACATACTTTGGCTAATTGCATTTTGGGGAAGAGAAAGTCTGGGAAGGATTTGGTGGGCTGAACTGATAAAGGACAAAAGATGAAATAATGAGAGAATGAGCTTGAATTTTAATTAGGCAGGAGTGTAACAGACCCAGAAGTCCAAGAGCATCTTAGATTCTTAGACCGGCAACTGTTGCATGTGAAAAGTATAAATGATTGAGTCCCCTACCCTGCTGGGCCATGTGAGACCAGGTGGGAGGAGAAAGCTCCTTGGTGCCCATCCAGGAACGAAGGCTCCCTCATACTGGAGACACCACTGCTCTGAGCACTGCAGGGTTGGCATCGAAATAGGCTGAAGCCAGGGCTGCCTTCAGAGGCCAGCAGGAGGCGAGCTAAGTGGGAACAAAGACAATCAGAAGGTCATATGCCCCCTGACTTAACAAGGACCTCCTCACTCAGCTCCTGACAATTGCTGCCAAGCAGAATAAGAACTATCGGTTATTTTTTCAAAAGAAGCTCAGATTTTGAATTTCTATAAAAAACTGGTTTTTAATAAATTTACCAACAAAATCAAACCATTCCCCCCCCCCCAGAAAAAACCCATAACAACTACAAAAAACACTGGCAGCCAAGTAAAATAATCTTGTCGGGGAGTTTAGAAGTGATGACTTCTGGGTTATGTTTTTATGCAAGTTTAGAGATAGCATGGGTTTTTGGAGATTATACCCAGAGGTGGGGTGGGGTACAATAGCAAAGTGGGTGAACACAGGGTGCCCCTGGGTCCTCCCTTCCCCACCTATCCTTACCTGCTCTCTCTTTCCTCTTAGAGCTTCCCAGTTCCTGGGAAACAAACAAAGGGTTACAGAAGGAGAGGCGAGTGAGGGGATGGGGTGACTGGGTGACAGGCCCTAAGGAGGGCACTTGATAGGGTGAGCACTGGGTGCCATACTATATGTTGGCAAATTGAATTTAAATAAAATATTAAAAAAAAAAAAAAAGAACTTCCCAGTTCCTGACATCATGCTAGATACTTACTTTAATTTCTGGAAGAAAAAAACAAAAACAAAACAAACAAACAAAAAAAACAAAGCAAAACAAAAACCCACATCCCCCAACGAGAATGAAATCTCCATGAGGGCAGCGGCCTGTTTGTTCATGGCTGTGTCTCCAACACAACTGTGTCTGGTACATAGTCGGTGCTCAATAAATTGGTACCAAGTGAATAGTGAACGACTGGTCCATGTCTCCATCTACAACAGCCAAACCAGGATGAGCCTGTGTCTTAGGATCCTTATTCTGGGGTCTGAGGTCTAATTCCTAGGAGGTCATGAGGCCAGAGCGACGTGGGTAATCTAATATCCAAAACTTTTACAGAGAATAAAATATTTCAGAATCCTAGTTCTACTTTGTGGGGAAAAAAAATCTGCAAGGGACAAAAGAAAAGACAAATCCATTCATGGTACAGTATATAGGCAGCTGTGATCCTTAGGATACTGACTTATGGTTTGAAATCGTGTAAAACAAGAACCTTCATTAAGAAAGCAGAAGTAAGCAAACAAACAAACAAACAAAAAAGAAGTAAACAGACCCAGAACCCACATCTGCCGATCCACAGCACCGTACCCAGACGGCAGCAGGATACCAGGGATGCCGCGTTCTCTAAGAATTCGGCACAATGTAAAAAAAAAAAAAAAAAAAATCAGCACAATGCAAATGGGCATCAGGGGATAAAAACCAGCACTAAGGGACTTCTAGTTCTTGCTGAAAGGAGAAAATTCGGGTTCTAAATCCAGCACTACCAAGAAGAGAGGCGTCTCATTTGTGCCTGCATATAAAGCTGGCACTCCCTTGCTTGCACAAAACCACTTACTACACACTACTTCAAACAAGCAAAGCTCAAAACAATTAGCTACACACGCACGTTTTTGGGCCACCTGCTGTCTGAGGAAAATAGCTATGCAACGTGCATGCCCTAGTTTAAACCAATCTTTGAGTTCCACACAAAAGCATCCTTCCCCTACCTGTCTCCCTCTCTAAAGTTGAATCCACCAAAAGACTAGAAATAACTAGAAATACATTTCCATCTAAGGGAGAAAAAAATATGTTTAAAGGACAGCCCAGACCTTTTATAAAAGCACTTACTTTGAAAGAACAGGACAGATTATGTATTCAAACACAAGACACCTTCTAAAGAGCAGACCGAGAGGATGTTCAGTGCCACAGCCTTGCTCTGTGCTGGCGGCTCTGGTCCTGCTGGGCATGGTTAACAGAAAGAGTTGAGCCTGTGTGGCCTGTTCTGCTGGGGCTGCTGCGTCAGGATGACGCTCAGAACAATTATTGGGACAGGCTGTGAGCAAGTCAGCAGGACAGTTTTATTTCTGTGCTGAGATTGCTGCTTCCTAATGGGAAAATACTGGTGGCGGAGCTCCTCCCAGGTCTCAGGAAGAGTCAGGGCTCCCCGGGTGATCTGGGTTCTGAGGGAGGTGAAAGGGGGGTGCCCAGCCTTGTTGGGGGGCAGAGGGCAGGCGGCCCCTGAAGGAGACCTCATCTCTCAGGTCAGACCACTTCTAGATCCACCCAAGGATATTGGTCTCCTTGACGGAGTTCCTTGCCTCTGCCAAGGGCATGACTCAGCTCACTCATACATAATTGCTCTCTCAGAGGGAGAATTCAAAGCCGAACCCAAGACAGTGACTGGAGAATAGCTAGGGCGAGAGCAGGGTGGTCCCCGACTCAATGAAGTCTAGAGCTGGCGGCTTCATGTGCAGGGGGATTTGGAGCTTATGTCTCCAGGAGTTATTGCAACACGGTGGCTTAGGACTTTGGAAACTGAAATCTATGGGAGATGGGGAGGGATGGGGGTGGGGAGGGATAGGAGGAGGGCAGCGGATCTTTCAATTGAGTTCCCAAGTCAATAAATGTAGAGAATTAGTGATTCTCTATTGCTGCTTTTCCACTGGTGTCAACACGACAAATTCTGGGGTGGAATTAAAGGCCTCTGATGACCTTCCATTTATGCCCGAATAACACTATAACTGAAAAGCAAGACCGAGATAGAGTGGATGTTCAGGGAAGCTGGCTGTGGGCTTCGGGTGCCCAAGGACCCTCACCTCCACCTGCGAATACGTTCTAGATACAGAGCTAACCTCCAGGACATGAGGGAGTGGAGATAAAGTGTAAGAAACTTCGGGATCATCTTCAGCTGGGAAGCCTTAAACAAGAATGCTACAGTTGTAAAGACATATAATTCTGAGGTCAAGGGGAATGAACCGACAAGGAACATTCTGTTTTAGGAGGGGTGCGCAGTCTTGGGCAGACGTGAGGCTGGGTGGAGCCGAGGCTGACCCGACGGCTCCCTTGAGTCCCGACTCTCTGGACGATCTAGGACAGCACACAGTCTCTTTAGGCTTCACTTCCTACGTGAGGGGTTTTTAAGATCCCTCAAATCTTACCGCCCCATTCTTCCAAGCCCTGCCTTCTAGCACATGCCCTGACCCAGAGAGAAATCTAATGAGTCAAGTCTGTCTCCCTCTTTCTTTCATTGCCCTCTCTCCCTCCACATCTTAGTTCTTCCTCCTTATTCCAGCTGCTTCTGACCAAATTCTGAAAAGTCCAGAATTGATCTTTTTAATATCTCTGGTGAGTGTGACAAATAACGGAGATAGGGACTTATTGCTTCCAGCTGCCAACTCCTGCGGGTTCACCTCACTTATGAGGTGTGGTCGTGGTCTTCTTACAATGCCCTGAGCTTGGTGGGGGCCCAAGGGCCTGGCCGTTCTCCATCCATCATGGGTGTCTCTGAACAGGCAGGCTTTGCTCCTGAGGGTCCCACGGGGTGGAAGAGACTGTCAGGCTGCAGCTCCCAGCCCCATTCTACTTCCTTTCTTTTCCTTTCACAGATGTTACTTGTCTCTTGCACAACCAGTATCTATGTCCTGGGGGACCCAACGGACACAGAGATGCTAGTCATTGCAACATATAAGCCCGAATGTCTATTTGCTTGCTTTTTCCAAAAAGGACCTTTCACAGGCTTTAGGAAGCCTATATTGAGCAACAAGATCCTCTCTGTAGCATAAAGACCTGTGTAGTGTAGCTTTCTGTTCCATTCTCATTCATCGACACAGACAGGCCTAGCTCTCATCGGTTTTAGCCAGTGGTTTTCAACCAGGGGTGCATATAAGAACCACCCCCAGAGACTTTTTCAAAATGCAAATGACCAGGCTGCACACATAAAGGTAAACCTGGAGATCTGAGATGTGTCCCTGGTCGAGAACTACTAGTCTTAGCGTGAAATTCCCCCTTATTTGGGCTTATTCTAGAGATCAGTGTGCATCCTGCCGAGAATCATCCCAGAACCTGAAAAATGTTTCTGCTTTAAATGGTAGGATATCTGCATTAAGTGATCTCTCGTTCATCTCCAGGTATTTTTATAAATCCAGCTAATTATGTAGACTTATCCTGGACCATGGTGAATCTTCCCGGAAAATATTACAGAAAGGCCTAAGAAATGTTCAATTTTGAAGATCTAAACAAAAAAACATGAAAGTACCAAGGCTGTTACATATTTCCTTTATCATGCAATTTGGGGTGAGGGGTTTTGCACTGTCTTTCCATGTAACCTGGGAATAAGGTTGCTGTGTTCTGTGCCTTTGGGTTTCTAGTGCCTCCGTCACGTAGGAGGTTGTGGTTCTGCTTCTATTTCACAAACCAAGTCCTTTGGGAGCATCGGTCCTGATCTCTGTCTTCTCCCTCCTATTAATCAGGGAAAACTCACTCAGATAAATGGCAAGGGAGGATATTTGGCCATTGCGTTTCTTGGATCACTGAATAAAATCCCCTGAGATTATCCGTGTGCGCACGTAGTCTTGCCGTTACATTGGAGGCAAAGCTTGTATCTGGAGATGCGTGTAGGCTGAGCTTCTCCAGGACAGGGAAGCCCTAACTTTCCAAGGATACCAGTCCTGAAAAGATGAAAGTGAGAACATTCTCCTGGAATGTTAAATGCATCCAAAAAGGTATTTTTAAGACTTCCTACTGTACCTTTACAGCCAAAGAGAAAATTCAGAAGTCCCTGGGGAATGTAAACAGAGAAGAGTGCTGTGCGCTGGCAAAAGTGTTCTCTTAGAGACAGTCAAGCCTTCCCCAAAGGGGAAGACTAGTGGGTGGGTAGCTGAGTGAACTCAGAGAAATAAAGCCACTGCTGACAGCACAACAAACTGAGAGACACAGTATAAGAAAAAAAGTTGAACATGGAAAGTAAAACATTTAAAGTTACTGCCCTGTGATGGTCCCTGCACGTTCGGCATCACCTGATTAAGTACTAATTTAATGCTTCCTGAACACCACACATAAAATGCTCATTCTCTGTTTGCGTTACTCTAAATTTACTAATTAAGACAGCTCCCCTGTGGGTGAGTTGCAGGCAGTGCCCCGTGGTGGGAGGGAAGACCTGAGCCTGGGAACTGCATGCCTCCTGCGAGCTGATGAATGCCAAGATGCTCACTCTCCCTACTGCAGGGCTATTTCAGGGATTAGCTGAATATGCATGTGGATGTGCTCAGTACATTTGGGAAGTACTATGCAGATGTGAGCTTTTCATTATTTTTTAGACGAAAGCCTCAGTTAAGGGTTGCCACACTGGGGCCTGTGGATGGAGATGCCAGCTCAGACAGGCAGGTCCCTGCTCCTTACTTACCCACCCAGAGACTCAGCAGTGACACAGCCCTGTACACCCAGTTCCCTTGAACATAAGATGGGAACAGTGGTCATACCTACCTCTTCAGATTGTTGCGGGTAGAGGGGATTCATGCAGAAAAAGCATCTAACATATATCATGACACATGGTGTACGGGTAAAGTGAGCTGTGATTATTGTAAACCAGGGCTGTTACTGAAAGGTGTAAGGCTCTGAGATCCGGGAAGGAGGGGACTTGTCATGAACTCTGCGGGGATGTGGGGAAAGCCCATCTCAGGGGGGCTCCCCCAGCTGCAAGGGGCCCCTTCCAATGAACCAGCAGCCTCCTGATGGCTGGTCTGACCGAGTCAGGTGGAGAGATTGCTGCTCTGGTCTCCACGTGAATTTCTGTGTATCCACATCAACTGTAGGTAATTCCCCACAGCCCAGCAGAGTCCTCAGCTGTAGTTTTGGAAGGACCACGACAGAGTGGGTGCTTGTTTCCAGGTATAAATTCACTTGCGACAACTGTAGGTTCACATCACACAGGGGAAACTTGACATGCAAAAAACATCATCTCAAAATGGAGCACAGTCAAATAGGGGTGGATGCAGGTGGCAGGGGGTGGGCGGGTGATGGATCTCAAATGTCAGAGCTGCACTTGAGAGAATTCCTGGGCCGGGCAACCACAGTGGGCTGTGGACTGAGGCACATTCCATTATGAGTGGAGTGGGTTTATAATGGAATGACATGGATGGGTTCTTATAATCAGAAAAACACACTGACCTTCACACTACACAGGTGCAGCAGCATAATGACCCACCACGTGTACGCGCATCAATTCCTGGGGAAAAGTCCAACGAGGTTAACTCAGCGTGTATCCCAAGCAAACAAAATCAGCGACATTACCCGAAAGAAGAAAGCTGTGCCCCCACCCCCACCGAGATACCTAGCTTGGGCAATCAACACGTAAAGGGAAAAATTACACGAGGATCCTAATCATTTTCAGGAAGCAGGAGAAAAATGTAGCAAGCAACATTATCTCATGGCAGGAGTATTTTGCTATAGATTTGAAGATTTAATGTTAAGGAGTACGAATCATGGGACTAGAAAAAAATATTTTTTTTTCAGGAAACAAGAATTTGGTGTGGGGCTTGCGGGGAGGAGATGGGAAACCTACTACCTAAAGGCATTCTCAGACATGCTCCACTTGCCAGACTCCCTCAACCACAAAGGAACCAGATCTACAGTGAAACTGCTGGAAATATCACTGACTCATTTCAGTGCACGTACTCAGATGTGAAAGATTCCAGAGAGAGCACTGTCCCCTACGTGGCCAGTAGAGTATTGCCCCCGAATAGCAGCCACTGACCACAGCATCTGCATTTCAGTATAGAGAAACCAGGTCAAAAATTAGGGGTTTGATGGAGAGATGCCAGGCATCGGAAAGTTGCTAATGGTTTTCCACCATGGTCCTGTTAATCCCAGTATCACTGTGGTTCATGAGTTTTTATTCTGATTTTATGGACTCATCTTCCTCTGAAGTTAAAGTTGCTATGAGAGGGATCAATAGGGTCTTACTCCAGAAAAAAGTGGGATATGATATCAGCTTTCCAAAAACCCCAGTGAAACCTGAAGCTTTGCTGACAAACGGGTTTGTGTAAGAAACAAGTCGCAAGCTTGCACTCTGCATGCATAGATTATATCCTCACCCCTGGCCTGAGCAGATTTGCATAGGAGACAGAGAGAATTTGAGGCCCCTGTACTCAGATCCCCCTCCCCTTTCTGGACACTATTTGGCTTCTCAGTGGTGAGGAAACAGAGGGGCTTCACCCTTTTCCCTGCTCCCCAGGCTGGCCCAGCCCTGCTCCATATGAAGGCCCTTCCGCACTCACCTTTTCCATGTTTGAAGTCCTCAGACCCTCCTATATTCACACCCATATTCCCATCCATGGCCTCAGTTACTATCCACACATTGACAGTTCCCAAACTGACAATTCCCACAGCTCAGCACTCTCATCTGAACTGCAAACCAACATCATCCACTGGGGCTTCTCACAGCCCTCAAACACAGTTCAAACGGAACTCAGGATCTTTGTCCCCACACCTGGAGCCCAGACTCAGTAACAGTTCCTTAGCCACTAGGTCCCACTGTCAGTACCTTTGGCTACTAGTTCTTAACCATTCTAGATTGCATTGCTTCTCACCATTTCTACTCCTTCATCGTGGCTCAAGCCTCTCTCCTACCCAAACTCAACTGACCAGAATCAGTCTTCCCACCCTACCCATGCCCCATATACATTCTCTACAACACGTAGAATGCTTTTTATAAAAGGACATCAGATTATGGCACTTCCTTGCTTTAGTGGCTTCATACTTCTTTTAGGCTAAAATTTGAGACAGGTTGGGACATTTCAAGCACACAAAATAGATCTGGGCCTGTGGCCTCCCTGGCCCTCCTGCCCACCCCATGCATGACAGCCCAGCCACTTGGGGCATTTTACGTCTTCAGAGGCACTTGCTTCTCTTTCTTGGGGATGCCAGCATGCTGTTCCCTCTGTGTGAAGCATACTTCCTCCAGTCCTCCCCTACAACCTTTAGTCCTCGGTCCCCTGGGACCTCAGCCAGAACAAATGCCCCTGGAGCAATACCCTGTACTTATTTTTGAAAAGAATTTTAAAGAACTATTTGTGTGATTTATTTAATGTCTGTCTTGCAAAGTCAACCTGAAGTTCTCTAGGAACTGAGGCTGCCAACGTCAGTACTGAGTGCAGACCCGGTACAAGGGCTTGCTCACCATGTGCCCTGAGAACTGGATGGATGAAAGAATTGCTGAATGATGCAGGACTGTTTATGTCCTTGAGGAACTCACAGTCTAGACTTCAGAAGACATAGAAGAAGCATCCTGATGCACCTGTCCCAAGCCAAATGTTGATCCAATTAATCAAACATACACATGCACATTAGAAGAGTAAGCAGAAGAGAAAGAGACCATTCAAATTACATGTTACTGATTTAGCACTTAACCCGGGGGAGTACTTGTGTATTTTACTTTACAGTTTCCTGTAAATTGGTTTTTTACAGTTTCCTAGTAGGTTAGCTGCAAAACTTGACACTGGCAAAGGAGAATGAGAGCAGAGTGGAGACTTTATAAATAAAACGAGTGGGGATTTAAAAAGATCCAGCTCTAGATCCCTAAATCTCATACCACTCCACCAACCAGGACCTGGATGGAACCTCTTCCATCAAGAATAAGCTGGAGCCCAAGGAAGTTAAAGAATGAAATGGGGACAAAGTGATTGTCTACATGAATGCAACCAGAAAAGTGCTCTACCCTTTGCTTTTGGCCCATGTAACCTTACAAGTCCACCCAGGCTCTTCAAAGATTTCAAGTAGAGGAAACCTCAATAGGAAAAGACAACTGACAGTATTGGGGACCAATAAAGTTGTACCTTGTAAGTAACCTGAGATTAGATGATTCCTCCTTCAAATGCATGAGCATTTATATGCAGTTGTATCTACTTCAACTACTGCAGTCAAGGGTCTATGACCCTTGGGGACACACTCAGAGCCCACTGCACAGGGTAACAGGAAAACCAAGCAGGAAGGACACTTCTGAAGATCACTGCAGTAGGGCCTGTGGTAGAAGCCCTAACAGCAGGGCAGGTGTGGCTGATATGCACAGCCTTTGATGAGGCCAATCCTTCACGGTCCCCAAGTCAGCCCTCTGAGGCCCCCAACAATGATGCACGTGCCCTGTGAACTTATCCTGCAACAGCGCCATTCTAGGGATCAAGGCTGACAGGTGCCAACACTCTCCCCCCTACTACCAGGTCACCAGGGGAGAAGTTACTATTATTAAAAATCAAATAAACTGGCTAAGGTATTAATACAGGGCCAATATTGACCCTGCCCCTATCCAAATGAGCTGAGGTTAAAAGCTAATACAGAATGCGTAACACAGTGACCTGTCACAGGTTAAAAATTCTGTTGTTTTGCTTTTCTCCAGCTCCATTTGGTCTGCATCTAGGAAGTGAAGGGTTTTTTTAGGAAGTGATCAATACCATTATGGGTGGAATGGATAAAAGGAAGCAATATAAAAGATGACAGATTTTTTTTAAAAAAACCCTGTTTTGGTAATTATAGAAGCAATGTACATTTGCTGTTTAAAATGCCAAGCCATACAGACAATATGACAAAAAATCACTCATAAGCCTACCCCTGAAGAAAACTAGAGATTCTGATTGGAATGGGTTTCTCATTTCTAAGAAGCGGTTTGAGGGAAGCCTACTCAAAGTGCCACCTTCTGGGTGCCAGGTCCCAGCAAGTCCCAGCAGGCCTGGGGGTGGGCATCCTGGAAACGAAGCCCCAGAGTTTCTGGCCTTCCAAGGAGGCTTGTGATATCTAAAAACAATTTACACTTACTTTAAGCAGATGTATCCGATATCCTCAGAAAGCTGTCAACTAGCACAATCACCCCCGTACAAGACTGCAGTCGTGACTATCAATTACTTTGGGTTGTCCTCAGAATGGATGACTGACAATTAGGATCGATTGAGTTCCAACAGGAGATGCCAAGTTGCACGTGGGCAATTCCAAATACAACACAACAGACCCGCCTGGAAGGACAAATTAAGCTCAACGGTACATGTTTTGAATGAGATTCTTAAAAGCTTATTTCTTCTTGGAGACCAGAATATTACACTCGCCGATTTAATAGGAGGATTCTTATTGAGAGATCCCAAGTAACAAGCTGTGTCACTAGATCCTCCGTCCTGTCAGTGTCACAGCAAGGACCCCTCTACTAACAGTCGGTGGGACAATGCACTGACACAAATGAGTCGGGTCCTATTTTCAATGTCATGACCATGAACTCGTCGGCACCACTGAGGGGTCTATCCCGTCTTGTTGCATCCCAAGCTCATTTCTTCCCGTCACCTGCCTTGATGCCATTTACATTTTCAGGACATATAAGATTTACCGTCACATAACCTTAAGGGTATTGCTATCATTGAATTCCTTGTCTTGGGAGGAGGTGTCTTTTTGAGCCACAGCATCACTTCATGTCATTAATGACTTACAGTGCCTTCCAAATTCTCAGGTCTTACCATTCACACAGATGATCTCTCTTAAATTAAAAAAAAAAGGCGGGGGGGACTTTGACAAACTGGCTAGTCTTTTCTCAACAAACATGGACTCAGTGGCATAAGTGAGGTACTCATCTTATATTTTATATTTTAATATTCATCTTGTTAGTATATTTTTATTGCCATTTGTTCATATATTTCTCCAATTCTCTGGCATAACCATTAATTAATAATAATCTCTAAAATGAAAATGTCTTGACTTTAAACTTCCAAGTTCTATTGGAATCTCTATTAGTAATAATCTCTAAAATAAAAATGTCTTGACTTTAAACTTCCAACTTCTATTGGAATCTCTATTAATAATCTCTATTAGTAATAATCTCTAAAATAAAAATGTCTTGACTTTAAACTTCCAAGTTGACCAAACTTCCCATTTGACATTTTCTTCCTGACCCAACGATCTCATGCTGATTCTAAGGAAGACTTGTTCCAAAGATGACCAGCTTGTCCTTACAGGGACAGTTCCAACTCCATGAGCAGGCAACATAAATACGCGAGTGCAGCCTCCTCCTCCCAGTACCTTCTTCCTCAGACCCCAACCCTGAACAGCAATGCCACGAGGAGGGGTGAGGCTCAGTCCTGCAGCCAAGGTGGTGAGGACGAGGTGGAGGCAGCCTCCAAGAGCTCTCCTGCTACGGTTAATGGGTGGGTGTTCAAGGCCAGGAGCTGGGTCCCTGCCCCACCACTCCATCCTTCCCAGGGCTGAGATTTACTGCTGCTCAGCCCATGGCTGTTTGCTTTTCCTCAACCTTCATGTTCCAACCGCAGGACATCTGCGATGGGGAAATTCTCCTAACAGAACTCCATCCTTGACTAACTCTACAACAAAGCTGTCTTCTAAGAATAAGAGCTGATCTCAGGATGTTTTCATTAGAAACAGATTTCTGCGACAGCCTATCAAAACATTTTCCTTGCACAATAAGCAGTACAATGGGGCAGAATGATGCAAAACATAGGAGCTTACCACTGTCCTCAGGAGCCAGCAGCTGCCTTACAGTGTTTTCATTGGCTCATTTAACTCACGTATCGTAGATAAGTGCAGCCTTCATCATGCTTGGTGTTTTTCATGCTCCAAGTGGCAGAAGAACAAGGCTGGTGAACTGCACTTCTGCCTCTATTTTCAAAATCTGTCACCAGCTGTCCCTGAGGGCTGAGGTTTGCCTGCATCCTTAGCGAGCCAAAGAGGTGCTAGCTAGCAAGGCAGGCTCAGAGTCATCCACTTATTGACCGCCTACCACTTGCCTAGCATATTAGCATTGGAAAAACACCACGGTGAGAGCTAATATCTAGTATTTATATGGCTTTCAATGCGCCAGGACCCTTTCTAATTGCTTTACATAGAGGAAGGCCCTAGGCCTTGCAGCAGCCCCGGGAGACAGAGGCTATCACTGCCTGCAGCTTGTAGGCGAGGAAGCTAAGCATGGGGTGGTGGTGTAACTTGCCAAGGGCCCAAAAGACTAAGGAGCAGGCTGGAGTGCAGATGGACCTGGTCCCTGCCCAAAGGAGCCAACACATGTAGACCAGACCAACTGAGTACACAACCTGTCAGAGCATTGAATGTAAGAGCTGAGGAGGGTCCTGGCAGTTCCTGTTCAGTGATATATATATATATATAAAAGTTATTTTGGTTGGTAATACCTTTAAGACAGACACTAACGGGGCTATGCCTTCTGGAACTCCAGCTCGTCCTCGGGGAAAACAGTGGCACTTTTTCTCCCTGTCCTTTTAACATTTTTTTCTTCCAGTTTCCACTCTATAGTCTAATCTTTCTGAAATGTATTTTTGTGCATGGCTTATTACATTTACCATCTGTTTCATTTTGAGATTTTGCCCTCACAAATAGTTTTCCAAGTGCTACTTGTTAAGCAATCATTTAATATATTCAAAATCGATAAATATTTTTATAAACTCATGTATTTCAAGATGATCAATCTCTTCTATTCTCTGTATTCACATATTGACACATGAAGTTTTCAGGTTTGTGTGTACGTGTGTATACATGTACACAGAGTAAAGCATATAAACCTCGTTACTATATATTTATAATAATATAGCACATTGGGTAGCACAATACCCCCTTCACTAATTTTTGAAATAAATTCTTTTCAAAAATCTCCTAGCTTTCCTTGCATTTTTATTTGTCTGGAACTGGAGAACTAGGATTGCTGTGGATGCAGGGGGCCATCTAAAAATGCCATAACAGCATTATGTTTATCACGAGGCACTTACAAGGCAGGGGACCAAAGAGTGCTGGCGACATTCATACAGAGGACTCTGCCCAAGATTCAGTGGAACTCAATCCTCACACTCAACCACATTCTAGAACATAAAAATCCCATGGATCTTTTTGGTGGGATTAAGTTAAATGAATGAATATGGGAAGAATTTATACATTAAGTTATTCCAACCAGGAGTACGATCTGTGTCTTCACTTACCAAATTCCTGTCTTGATTTTTTAAATTAATATCTGTAGCTTTTGTCATGTAGGCTCATGTTTGTAGTTCATGTTTTCTTTCTTAAAATTTCAAAATGGTTTCTAAAATTATCCTGGGTTTGGGACAAAGGATAACATTTCTTATTCTGCATTTTTTGGAAAAATGGAACTCCACTGCCTTCTGTTGCAGATCCTTTTTATCAGTCTAGTACTCATGCTCAGGTTTTATCATTTTTTTAAGATTTTATTTTATTTATTCATGAGAGATACAGAGAGATGCAGAGACACCGGCAGAGGGAGAAGCAGGCTCCCTGTGGGGAGCCTGATGTGGGACTCAATCCCAGAACCCCGGGATCATGACCTGAGCCAAAGGCAGACGCTCAACCACTGAACCACTCAGGCGTCCCTGGTTTTATCAGGTTTTATTACCATGTGTGGTCAAATATTAACTTTTTTTTTTTTGCTGTTCTGGGGTTCACTGGCCAGAGAAGGTCGACTCCCTTCTACACCCCCCTGTAGGAAGGACCAAAGTCTCCTTCCCTGGTAGCCACTCCTGGAATAGGGGCAGGCGGTTCTCTGTGGGGCTCCCCCATGTGAGGAGACATAGAATGAGCTCTATCTTCTTCAACATCTCAAAGGGAAGAGCTCTGGAACCCCTCAAGCAAGGTTCTTTCTGGTTCCAGGTGAGGGTTTCCCCATTTCCCAGGTCTTCTCCCTCCAGGTGTGCTGGGGCTGTGCCTCAAAGGTATAAGGGTGGTCAGGACTCGGATCTGGACCATGGCTCTGGCAGGGGATTGGTCTGATTTGCTGGTCAATCTCGAGTCAATGAGATTAGGTGGAGGAGGACTAATGGGACCTTGCTTTGGGTCCGCTGCCTAAACCCTGGATAGTTACAAAGTGACCTGACATTTGCTTTCACCTGCTGTGCATTTATTTCCCTATAGGGCTTCACGTGGCGTAGTCTTTTCATTCAGTCATGTATTCAACAAGTATTCATTGAAAGCCAACCACACACCAGGCACTGGAGATGAGGCAGTGTTAGTGAACACCACAGACTATGAGCCCTGGCTGTGCACCTCATGTTTGAGAGGAGAGAGCAACCAAAAAAACCTCACAATAAATAAGAAAAATACACGTTAGATGGTGAGAAAATTAAAGACAAAACAATAAATGAGAAATGAAATGTTTAAATGTAGTAGGAGATGACATTTTAGATTGGGTTTCTCGAAGGAAAGATGTTAAGTAAAGAACGGAGGAAGAAAAGGAAGTGTCCGAGAAGATGTCTAGGGAAAGATGGTTTCAGTCAAAGAAAACAGCAAGTGCAAACGTGCCTGGGGTATTTTTGAGAAACAGCAGGGAGGCCAGTGTGGCCATCCAGAGCTAAGAAAACAGAGGGGAGAACGGTAGGAAATGAAGTTGAAGATGTAGCATGGGGCTGGATGGTGCTAGGTGCCAGGAACTAGGCTAGTTCAGTGGAAGTGCTACGCTATCTATACGGAGTGAGGTAGGGAGTCGCTGGAGAGCTCCAAGCAGGCAAGTGGCACGACCTGGCTGGCAAAGAACAGAATGTCTCTAGCTGCTGGTTTAAGAGCACAGGGAAGGGGAGAGAAGGGAGGCCTTGCAAGAATGCAGCAGAGACACAAAGGTGGCATGAGCAGGGCGGGGGCACTGGGAGTTGTGAGAATTTGGTCAGAATTATAGAGAGAAGAGCGTTGTCACGGGCAAGGCTGTATTGCACTTACTGTGTAATGCCCTCCGCTAAGCTTGTGTTGGTCTAGCAGCCATCTGATCGTGCGCAGCTCTCACAGACTGAAGGGAACACTTGCCGCTCCTTACCCGCTCAGCTCCCTACAGTGACACTTCTTGCTGGATAGTATGAAGCCACTTCTCTTTCCCTCACTTGAAACTGTAATAAGTTTGCACCCCTCTCTCCAATTCTATCTTTGCTTATTGTGGGCATCACAGCTCCTATCATGCCCACCGTATCTCTTGAAATACATGAGTTTATAAAAATATTTATCGATTTCAAATATATTACACCCACTTCCTGCTTCACTGCATTTTGGGGAGTGGAAGAGCCAAATGAGAACAGGAAGAGAGAAGCAAATGGAGGCAGCTGGGTTGGTGTTGGCTGGGAGCTACCGAGGGCAGGTGATATGCAGGTACGCAGAGGTCTGGTCCTGGTCCTCTGGGCACTGGTCACTCACAATATCCTGGAAATCAGTTCTGGAGACAGATATATCAGTCACTATTCCTAGGCTCCAGAGCACTGTCATTGTGCGTCATCTAGGAAACTTCTCATAAAATTATTTTCGTAGAAGTTGTTCGTGGGGGAGGGAGAAGCATCTAGTAACCTCTGTCACTGCTAGTCATTCTAGTAACTGGATAGAACTGCCGTCTCTTTCAGTCACACGTTTTTCCACTGGACAACACTTTAAGACTCGACAGACACATGGAAGAGTTTCTCAGACATTGAAAAACAAACAATAGCAGATTTTCTCTGAATGTATAATCCATAAAGATATTAAATCCATAGGAATATGCTGCCCCAGATACATATGACAATGTGTGCTCAATGCCCATATTTTCCACAATGGCATCTCAGAAGTCCTAGGGACTAAATGTAAAAAAAATTGTGCCACCCAACGCTGAGATGTTGAGGGCTGAAAGGCAAGAAAAATGATAATATCTAAGTCGTGGTTTCTTTTCTGCAATTGATGGTGTATATGAATGTGAAGAGTTTCCAGATGTAATATCTCACCCAATAATGACAACCAGCCGGGATAGGGAGACAAGGGTGAGGTTTTCACTTTGGTTGGTCTCAGCATTTCAGCTGGAGAATATTCACCCATGGAGGACTGTGAACCAGAGGGGTTCTCATTTCCACCTCTGAAAACGTGGGTCTGCTAAAACTTAACAACAACTTTAACAATCTTAAAAATTAGAACATTAAATAGCACAATTATCAGGAAAAATGGTCTATGAATCTTATCATTTCTCGGGGTTAAGGGGTTTCTGAGCAAAGAGCACTGGCACCTGGGTTAGAGAGTGGTTAACAGCCACTCTAAAGATAGAGACCTCTGGGAAGATGTAGTCCCTTCTCCTCTGGAGACATCCGTTTACATGCAGGGGTGTGAGTCTTTTGCCCCCTCTCCTCAGATAGGGTTTCGTTATATTCCAGAACAAAGGTCTCTCTTCCTTTCTCGGAAGAGGAAGAGAGCCAGATGTGCCAGTCACTCCTATATAAGCACCGAGATTCATAATTTTGGGGTTTCTCTCCTTGGCACACACCCCTGCCTGTACAGGGAATATATGGCTCCCATCACTTCATCCCAAGAGGAAATGATGGTGAGATTGCATGGAAATCAGTCCGTTCTCTCATCCAAAGACCTCATGTTTTCTGTCATAATAAACAAATACAAGTGGATGTATGACTTAACAATGAAAGGATAGTTGGCTGTGATGGCAACACTACTCACTATTAAAGGATGCGTTATAATGCCCCCCCCCAATCATTCCACTCCCCTCTGCAGAGATCACACATCCCTGCCTGCTGTGTGACCTGCTCATCCTACCTGTGGCAAGACTAGTAACACCTACCTCATACACTTGGGACTTGACCGTGTGATATGTAATATGCTCTGGCCAACTAAATGAGATGTCCACTTCCGAGCAAGAAGTTTTAAGAGTTATCATGAGTTTACACCAGCCTTTTGCTCCTGTTCCCTCTCCCCCAACAACAGCATTTCCAGCTCTACTAGAGCTGTGCCATCAGGCTATACTTCAGAAGGAAGAATATACATGCAGCCCAACCCACAAAGGGAAGGAGAGCTATAGCTAACCTACAGCCCAAATGTGGATGTGACGTGAAGGAGGAATAAATATTTGTAGGAAAAGCCAAGAGGTTGTGAAGATGCTTGTTTCACAGTCTACCTAAGAAAAGCAAATTGTGTGGATATTTGTTTTACAACATAATCAGCCAAAGCAGATTGATGTAGCTGCACACCAGCCTCCACTCTGCCTCCCTTCTGAATTGAACCCACTGCTCAGTGGAAGGTGGCATATCCCGATTCTTCGGCACCAACCAGCACTTGGCATTTCCCTAAACTGACCTTCTTTAAAAGAAAAGTCTTCTGTTTCATGAGTGGGGAGGAGGTTTTGGCACCAATATAAACTTGTGGAGTGACAAGGATCTAAGAGATTTTCTTCTCTCCTGTGTTCCATTCAAACCATCCCAATCAACCAAGTCCTCTACTTTTTCTTTTTTGTACTTGCTGGTTTCTCTCTTTCACTGAAATTCCAAGTTCTTTATGAACACTTTCCCCTAGGAACTGTGAACTCTCAGGTCAAATTTCTCCTGGTAGTTATCAAGTCAGGATATGTATTGTATCCTTCCCTCTCAATATTTCCCACAAAGAACACATTCTTTGCTAACAAGGGAGAAGACTGAGTTCTCCTCTGTGGCTGCAGTGCAGTGTTGCTGGGAAGGGCTCATAGTTAATTTCTGGCATTTACTAATTTTTTTAAAGATTTTATTTATTTATTCATGGAGACAGAGAGCGAGTGAGAGGCAGAGACACAGGCAGAGGGAGAAGCAGGGAGCCCGACATGGGACTCGATCCCGGGACTCCAGGATCACACCCTGGGCTGAAGGTGGCACTAAATTGCTGAGCCACCGGGTTGCCCTAAATTTTTATGTCAAAATATAGAAAACCTGGGGAAACAGGCTCTTGTACCATCCAAAGTCTACATTCCCTGCTTAGATCTGCTATCTTGAGTCTTTTTCAATCTCTTAGCTGGCAAACAGAAAGTCCCCTTTAGGGCACTAACACAATTACAAAATTGGAGGTTAACAGACTTAAACTGGGTCCTCTTGGAGGCATTTACACTTTAGAATAAGAGCAGTCTCAGATCATAGCAGCGGGGACAGGGAGACAGTAGGAGGGAGAAGACCTGCCAGGAGAGGTTAGTGTCTTGTCTCTTTGCACTGTCTGCCATGGCCAGGAGGACCATGACAAACCAGAGCCAGGGTGTGTCAGCGATTGCTCACTTTAAGCCAAAGAGCCTAAAGAACCTCAAATTTACCGACCTAACGAAATAGGTCGCTGCTTCATTTTCCCTATCCAGGAGCTAACAGCTTAAGGAACAATAGGGCAGAACTTCCACATGATTTTAATGGTGGCACACTGAGCAAATGGGATAACATATGCTGGTGCAAATCAATTCAGTGAATCCACATCATGTGCAAGAACCACAGGGATGCTTTTAGGGTTGTAAATACCTAGGAAAAAAAGAGTTGCATTGAAAGGGCTGTGATGGGAGAGACAGATGGTTCCCAGATGTGGAACAAGCAGAAGGGCAGAGGGAGGTAGAGAAGTATGAGTTCAAGTCTGAATCTGCCGCTTTCCAGCTCTGGGATCTTGAGCAAGTTACTTAATCTACTCAAATTCACTTGTAAATGAGGATTATGATGGTCTCTACTCCATAGTGCTGTCAGTGGATTTAGGTAGGAAAACATATGGAAAGTACTCGACCCGTGGCACCTACAGGACCAAGAGAGACTCAGAGCTCAGTATCAAGGAAGGTGTGCAAGGGCACCTGGGTGGCTCAACGGTGGAGTGTCTGCCTTCAGCCCAGGGCGTGATCCCGGGGTCCTGGGATTGAGTCTCACATCAAGCTCTCTGTGGCGAGCCTGCTTCTCCCTCCACCTATGTCTCTGCCTCATGAATAAGTAAATAAAATCTTTTTTTTTAAAGGAAGATGTGCCAAGTTCAGGAAATGAGGGTCACTCCAGCCAGGGCTTTAAAGAAAGTACTAACGCTTGGCTAAGCATTTACCACCCGGCCACTTTCTGCTTTACATTTTTTTTTTTTAATTTTGACAAACTTCCAGACTTACAGAAAAGTTGTGGGAATATTACAATGAATTCCCTAATATAGTGCACAGATTCTCCAAATGGTACTCTTCGGCTATATCTGTTTTTCCTTTCTCTCTCTCTGCCTGTGTGTGTGCACACACACATCATGCATACATACATATATAATTTATATAATTGTGCATATTGATATGTGTGCATGTCTAATTTTTTCTGAACCACTAAAAAGTAATCTGTAGACTCTTTACTCCTGAATACTTTGGTGTGTATTTCCTAAAAGCAAGAAATTATTTTATGTAACTACAGTATATTTATAAAAATCAGGAAATTAACATTGACACTCTTCTGGTGTCTAATCGATAGACCTTATTCAGATTATGCCCATTTTTCAATAATGTAATTTAGAGGAAACAAAACCCCAAGATCCCATGTTACGTGTTGCATTCAGTTGCCTTTCTTTGTATTTCACGACACTGATAATCTTCCAGGGTACAGACTGGTGATTTTGTAGAATATCTCTCACCTTAAAATTTGTCTAATGTGCCTTGTGATCAGTTGCAGGCTCTGCTTTTTGGGCTAGAACACCACGGAAGGGGCGCTGAATTCTGCACGTACCCTCTCCTGTGCACCTGCTAGCACTACTCCACCTCTGATGTTGTTAACTTTGATTATTTAGTCAAGGTGATGTTTGCCAGGTTTCTCTACTGTAAAACTATTTGATCCCTTGTAATTAACAAATACCTTGTGGATACTGTGAGATTATGTAAGTAGACCATATTATTCCTTAAACTCTCACTTTTTTAGCATGAATTCATTATTTTTTGCCTCAATCAGTTATCTTGATGGTCCTAGGGCTTTTCTTAACAGAGTTTTTGAATTGTCTTTTTTTTTTTTTTTTTAGATTTTATTTGACACAGAGAGAGCTCACTGTGTGACTCAGCAGGGTGACTGGGGGGGGCAGGAAGGGAGAGGAGAAGCAGGCTCCCCGCTGAGCAGGGGTTCATCCTAGGACCCTGGGATCATGACCTGGGCCGAAGTAGATGCTTCATCGACTCAGCTGCCCAGGCGCCCCTGAATTCTGTCTTTGAGGACTATTTTCCACCGCAATGAATTTTATTATGAGGCTCACTAATGCTGCTATACTATGAAGCATCTTTCCAAAATGTTAGCTCCTGCCTGGTGTCAGCTGGTTGCAAAGACTTTAATTCAGGAAAGGTGAGCACAACCAACACTGAAGTGCCTTTTACTTGCCAGAAAGTGGATAAAAATTAAATTCTTCTTGAATTTAATTATAGTAGTCATTTTACATTTGGTTTCAACATAGGATTGTCTTTCTTTCTTTCTTTCTTTCTTTCTTTCTTTCTTTCTTTCTTTCTTTCTCTCTTTCTTTCTTTCTTTCTTTCTCTTTCTTTCTTTCTTTCTTTCTTTCTTTCTTTCTTTCTTTCTTTCTTTCTTTCTTTCTTCTTCCTTCCTTCCTTCCTTCCTTCCTTCCTTCCTTCCTTCCTTCTTTCCTTTCATTCATTTCATAAGAAACTCATTCTTACTGTGGAAAATATGAAAGCAATCAAAAGCAGAAAACAGGAAACAAAAGATACCCATAACCTAGAATCGCACACTATAAAGCATTATTTTATATAGCTACATTATAATTATAAAAATTAGGAAATTCCCATTGCTCATTTTGTTAACTGTCTGATCTTGCTCTTTGAGTGCTTATTTGGGGAAGCTTGGTATTACTTTTTACATAAGTACAGGAGTTCTATGCACCCTAAAATATTAAGCTTTTGTCCAACATGCTTGTTGCAAATATTTTCCTAGTGTATCATTTGCCTTTTAATTTTGTGTATTTGGATATGAATGGAGAATCTCCAATTTTATGTAGTCCAGCTTTTTCTTCCTGACCCCTTCTCAATTTGCTATATTCTTTGCCATCACTTTTTCCCTTTTACTTTATCTGAAGACACATTGTATATATAATTTTACAATCCAATTTTTCAATGAAAGCAAGCATTTCCAATGTCGTTAAAAAATTATTTTCCCAAATAAATCTTAATGGGTGCCCTTTAGAAATGTGATGTAATTTGGTTCATTGTGCTTTATTTTAAACCCTCAAGTGGTTTATATCTCTGCTCTCTGATAATGGTAGTACTAATCTCTTTGCATGAACACAAAGTATTTTCTGCATTTTCTTTTATTTCTTTAGGAAATATAATGGCCTGAATGAGTGTGGCTGAGTCGAAGGCTATAAGATCCATATTGCCAAGTGATCTTACACAAAAGGCCTTATACGGATTTATACACCAAGTAGCAATCCATGCAAGTGGTGTTCTCCCCCAAAACTCAGCAACATTGATTATTTTCACTGATTATTATGGTTCTTGACTGTACATCTTCAACCTTCAACCTTCACTCCTATTGTTCTCTTGTTAACTGACCTTGCTCTTTGAGTGTTTATCTGCAGAAGCTTAGTATTTTTTTTTACTTAAGTATGAGTTCTATGCACCCTAAAATATTAAGCTTTTGTCCAACATGCCTGTTGCAAGTATTTTCCCAATGTACTATTTGCTTTTTAATTTTGTGTACTTGGATATGACTGGAAGATCTCCAATTTTATGTAGTCAAACTTTTTCTTCCTGCCTCCTTCTCACATGTTATCTTAGGAAGCTCTGCATTCTCTCATCTTGCACCCAACTAGCTGCTGTGGCATCTTGGCTCTCAAGTCCATCTGTGACTTTTTTGGGAAGATGTGAATAGTATCACTCTCTTCCTTGCTGATACCTGCTGCCTCTGGTCATGTAGCAGAATTTCCATGTGCTAGAATTTATTCTTATTCTGAAGTTCCATAAATCTATTGTTGTTTTCATAGTCAAGACCACTTTGCATTCACTACTGTACTTTTGACGATGGTAATGTTAACCTTTCTTCATTCTTTCTCCTTTGTCCCCTAACTGTTTCTCTTCTGGCCTCCTTATTCTTTCAGAATACTTTAGGATAATCTTATTAATATAAGTTAATCAAAAATTTTTAATTAATAGGAAAATGGAGTATATTTTGATTATAACACTGTACTCTATAAATGAATTACTAGGAAATATATCCTTAACTTTGCAATATCCAGTTTTCTCCTGAAAGAACATGGAGTGTCTATGGATTAATTTAAATCTTTTGTTTCTTAGTAAAGCTTTGCAGTTTTATTTACATATTTTTTGCACTTAATAATTACATATGGATATTTTGTTTTCATTACCACTGTGAATAGGATGCTTTTTAAATTACTTTTAAATTTTATATTCTGAATATTGTTAATTTTGTGAACCATCTTATTCAATTAACTAGCTATTTCTCTTCTATTTTACAAGCATACCATCATATCCCTAAAAATATTTACCATTTTTTTTCTAAACCTCACAATAGCCATCTATGTTGCTCTTGTTCTATATCTCCTTTCATTAGCCAGAACTCCAGATCAATGTTAAATAATCACTAAAAATGGTGGTCAATTTTATATTGTTTCTGACAGTGACAGAAATATATTTAACAAAGCAGGACACTGCCCATTAGTTTGAAATAGCCATTAATTTCCATTTTATATTATCTGGATGAATATATGCTCTAGTAAGTCATTTTGCTATGTATAATGACAATCATGGTCATCAAACATAAAATATGATAACACATTTTGATGACACTGTGGTAGCCCTAAAAATGTAAGTCAGATTTCTGACTGTTGGAGATGGGCCCAGCCCTGTGCTCTGGAACCCATGACCTGTCACAGGCGACTCCTGCCAAGGGCTGGGTGTGGCAGGGAAGCCATGGTGGTCCCATTCCCAGGAATGGGAAGGACCTGGACAGCCTTGCTCCATCTCTCAGACCTACAAGCTCCCTTCCCATCTCCCCTTCCAAGGGCTTCTCCTAACCAATCCCCTGCATGGCTAATGCCATCTTGTACCTGCTGCTCAGAGGACCTGAAGTAACACAGATATTAATAGTTTTGGTCTGTGAATAGAAAATTCAGGGTGCTTTACTGTCCTTTCAGATCTGCTAATTGAGTAATAATGTGATTTCAAAGTCTGTTATCTCAGTAAGATAAAAATGTAAAGCATGTGGTCAGTGAATTCATAGCATTGAGCTTGGAGGGCATTTAAATTTCACAAAACCCCTTTCCTTGACACAGTTTCATTTGGTCCTCACCATCACAACATCAGTGTCAGGGCAGGTAATTCTGTTCTCATTTTATAGGGAATGCCAGACAATAGAAGTCTCAGAAAGTTTAAGTGACCTAAACAACTACAGAAATAAGGAAAAAGTTAGGGCCACAGCTTATGTCTTTTTAATTTTTATTCAAAACTCTTTCCATTTTGACTCCAATGTTCCCTAAATTCATATAGAACATACTATCATTATTATTTGATTTATAGAAGAAAATATGGAGTTCAATGACATTTTGACTTTTCAGGCAGGTATCTAAAAATAATCTAATAATTCAAATCAAATCTTCAACTAGTAATCATGTATCCTGTGCATATTCTATGTTGCAGAAATCTCACAGAAAATTTTCTCTTATTTTCTACTATTGGGATTTTTTTAAAGATTTTATTTATTTATTTATTTATTTATTTATTTATTTATTTATTTGAGACAGAGAGAGAGAGAGAGAGGCAGAGACACAGGCAGAGGGAGAAGCAGGCTCCATGCAGGGAGCCCGACGTGGGACTTGATCCGGGATCCCCAGGATCAGGCCCTGGGCTGAAGGCGGCGTTAAACCACTGAGCCACCCGGGCTGCCCTACTATTATGATTTTTAACTAGCCTTTTTTTTTTTTTTTTTTGGTCACATGAATGATTTCACATTAGCTTATAAAAAGGTTCCTCACATTCTAGAAATAACAATGTTATGTTTGGGATATGCACCTACATTAGTACATAGTTCTAGACTTCTGATTTATTCATTCTATAGTATTTCATTGCTTTATATTCCAAAATTTATTTATTTACTCTCCTAAAAATGAGCATTTAGATTGTTTCCATTTTTTTTCTTTTGCAATATGTCACTCACTTACCCACAACCCATGACAAAATGAGAGGTTCCTGAGATTGAGTACAGGCATGGGTTTGCTAGAACAGTAAGACAACTCATCCTCCACTTTCCCAGGGGGGTCATAGTGCTCGCCCTAGGGGCAGAACCCAATCATTGTCCCAAATCAGTGTTCTTCATGTTTCTACGTTCTTGCCAATACTTGCAATGGTCAGCCTCCTTTTTTGTGCTTAACCTGATGGTCATGAAACTATATCTCACTATGGTTTTTTTTTTTTTTTTTTTTTTTTTTTTTTTTAAGATTTTATTTATTTATTCATGATAGTCAGACAGAGACAGAGAGAGAGAGAGGCAGAGACACAGGCAGAGGGAGAAGCAGGCTCCATGCACCGGGAGCCTGACGTGGGATTCGATCCCGGGTCTCCAGGATCGCGCCCTGGGCCAAAGGCAGGCGCCAAACCGCTGCGCCACCCAGGGATCCCTCACTATGGGTTTAATTTATATTTCTCTTATTACTAGTGCTTAATACTTTATTCCCCAGTCAGGGTTTTGACTGTTAAAACTAGGCCAGTCATGCTTTCATATCTCTGTAAGTCCCTGGACCCTCCGCCCTGCACTGCCAGGCCCTGGACCAATCTCCAATGTCACAGGCCTGGTCTTTATTCACCTTCATCCTTTCCCGAACTTTCACTAGAGGGGTTTACCTGCCATCAATTTAATCTTGTCATTTCTTTGCTTAAAACACTTAACAGTCCCCCACTGCCTACAAGATCAAATCCAAACTTGCCAGTTCAGAAAACTTACTCTCCACTGGCTGGTCTCATTCCTCCTCTTTCTAGGATTATCCCAACCACTCCCATTCACATGCCATGCTGCATCCTGCTCTTCAGGGATTCTAGAAATATTTCATACCAGTGTCCCTTTTTCATATGGTGTTGTCTCTACCTGAGATGCTTTCTTTTCCTTTACCTGGAGACCCCCACTATTCACCACATTCAATGCCACATCTCCTACCTCAGATAGATTGTTGGTGCCTCTCTGAACTCCCAGGACATTTGTTTTTTAGCTATAAAGCACAGAATCACATTATACTGTGCTAATTTGCACATCCAAGCCTTGCTAGGCCTTGAGCTCAGAGATCCACAGATAATGTCCTGGTGATTTATGCTGCTGGCAGAAGCTTGGGAAGCACTGGGTGACAAACACATGATGTTTTACATTATATGGGGTTCAATATTCTTTGGAAGAGCAAATATATCTATTCATTCATTTTACGTGCCTTTTCTAGGCACTAGTAAACACAACAGTGGATAAAACAGTTGAAATGTCTTTTTCTATTATCTTGAAGCTTATATTTAGACTGAGAAGAGAGATGATGAACAAAAATGAATGAGTTATGTAGTGAAGGGGAAAGTGATGTAGCTTTGGGGAAAATCAGGAGCAGACATGGGATGAGCACTGGGAGCACTGGGAGGTAGGAAATTGTGCTGAATCATAGGAGGGATGACAGGACAAAATGGATTTAAAGGAGAGAGAGGAGGAGATATGTGGTTATCTGGGGGAAGAAATTTCCAGGCAGAGGAATAGCAAAAGCCAAAGCTTAAGGGTACTTTTGTGGCTCAGTCAGTTAAGTGTCTGCCTTCACTTTAGGTCATGATCTCAGGGTCCTGGAATTGACCTGAAGGTTGGCTCCCTGCTCAGTGAGGAGTCTGCTTATCCCTCTTCCTCTGCCTCTTGCCTGGCTTGTGCACTCTCTCTCTCATTCACTCTATCAAATAAACAAATAAAATCTTTTAAAAAATGCCAAAGCCTACAGAAAGGGACATGCCTAGCACAAAGGAGGAAAGCAGGAGCAGAGAATGGGGAGGGAGGTGGAGATGTGGACGGGGAGGGAAGGAGTGAGGCCACCTACATAACATCTCCTACGTCCTTTGATTTTTGCTCCTAAGAGATAGGAAGCCATTGAAAGGATTTGAGCAGAGGTTTTAATGGGCTCTTTCAGGGTGTGAAGTGACCAAGAGAAAAAGCAAGAAGACAAATTAGGAGTTTTTGCAATAATTCTAGTGAGAAATGTTGGTGATTTAGACTAGGATGGTGGTGAGAAGTTGTTGCTGGATTCTCGATGTGCATCAAAGATAGAAGAAAAGAATCTGCTGTCAGATTGGCTGTGAAATGTGAGTGAAAGAGAAGGAGGACACCATTGTTTGACCTGAGCCAACTGGGAAGATAGACTTGCCATGAACTGAGATAGGGAAGGGGTGGAGCAGGGCCTGGGGAAAAAAACAGGAGTTCAGTTTTGGAGATTTTATGTTTCAAATGTTTATGAGACATCCAGGTGAAGAAAGCAATACAAGTGTGGCATTCAAAGGAGAGACATGGAGTGAAAACACAAATTCACAAGTCATCAGTACACAGGTGAAACTGAAAGTCTTCAGAATAGACGGAACCCCCAGGGCAGTGAGAATAGAGAAGACAGGAGGCCAAAGAGGCCTGCATCCCAGAGTGCAGAAAAAAGAAGAACCTGCTAATGGAACACAGGAGTCAGGATGGCCGTGAAGGTCATTATGTGGCCAAGGGAAGATAAACCACAGGTCACAAAGCTCACACAAAATAGGTTTCCAGATTAATTCCATAAACTGAAGCATCTGTGCAAGTTGCCCCCTACTGAACTTGGCTTTTTATATAAGATAAACAATTTCTCCAGACTAATTCAGTGGTAGCAGCAGAAGAAAATATTATTAAAGGATCTGACCTTGCAAGTGTCTTGTGAGGTTCTTCAATGTACTTCAACCATTGTCTTCAATGTCCACATTTTGAAAATAGCTGATCCTACATTAAAAATGGCTCAAATGCAATCTCTTCGGACACAAAGTATCTTCCAGAAATGAATATTCTACTTTTGCAAGACGTGCAAGATGCAGAGATAGAACTAGATTTTATTGGAAGGAAAGGTGACTCAGTTTATGACTGTGGCATCTGACTTTCAGAGTGAAAACCCAGATTGTCCAGCTGGGTGCAAAATAAAACTGGACCATTTTATTGCACTATACATAAAAATAAACTCAAAATGGATTGAAGACCTGAATGTGAGACCTGAAACCATAAAAACCCTAGAAGAAAGCATAGGCAGTAATGTCCATGACATTGGTTGAAGGAACATTTTTCTAGATATGTCTTCTGAGGCGAGGGAAACAAAAGCAAAAATAAACTATTGGGTCTACATCAAAATAAAGCTTCTGCACAACAAAGGAAACAACAAAACTAAAAGGCAATCTATGGAATAGAAGATATTTGCAAATTACATATCCAGTACAAGGTTAGCATCCGAAATATATAAAGAACTTACACAACTCAACACCAAAAAACAAATGATCCAATTAAGAATGGGCAGAAGACATGAACAGACATTTCTCCAAAGAAGACATATGCATGGTCAACACACGTGAAAAGATGCTCAACATTACTCATGATCAGAGAAATACAGATCAAAACCCACAGTGAGGTCAGAATGGCTAAAACCAAAAGCATAACAAGTGTTGGCAAGGATGTGGAGAAAAAGGAAGCTTGTGCACTGTTGGTGGGAATGTCAATGAGTGTAGCCAATGTGAAAAATAGGATGGAGGGTCCTCAAAAATTAATATCAGAATTACCACATTATCTGGTATGTCCACTACAGGGTATTTACCCAAAGAACACAAAAACACTAATTCAAAAAGATATATGTTACCCCTATGTTTTTTGCATCATCATTTATAATAGCCAAATTATGAAAGCAACTCAAGTATCCATCAATAGAAGAATGGATAAAGAAGATTTGGTACACACACACACACACACACATACACACACACTGAAATATTAGCCACAGAAAGGAATGAAATCTTGCCATTTGCTAAGACATGGATGGACCTAGATGTTATAACGCTAAGTGAAATAAGTCAGAGAGAGACGAATACCACATGATTACATTCATATGTGGAATTTAAGAAAAACAAATGAGCAAAGAAGAAAGAGACAAAAACAAAAAACGACTCTTAAAAATAGAGAAGAAACTGATTGTTACAGGGAGCGGGGAGGTCGGTGGGGTATGCATGAAATAGGTGAAGATGACGAGTATACTTATGGTGATGAGGACTGAGTAATGTATAGAATTGTTGAATCACTCTATTGTACTAGAATTAAAATAAAATTTAAAATCTAAAGAGAAAAAAAGCCCAGATTATCCAAAATGACGAGGTCTACTTCCTCTAGAGTTATAGTGAGCTACTTCTGTGGTTTTCCTGGGGAGTTCTGAAAGATACTGAAGCCTGCTTTGCACCCACAGAAATTTTGACCTAATTTTCCTGGGAATCTAATTGCCACGAGGCTTGAGAAACATGGTCCAGAGTGAGCTTTATAAGCCTGAATGACATGAATTTCCCACAGACATTGTTAAAATACACATTCTGATTCAGGAGGTCTGGGTGGGGGCCTGAACTCAGCATTGCTATCAGTTTCCCAAGGGAGCACGTGATCTAGTCCAAGGACCACACTTTGAGAAGCAAGAATCTACACTACATAATCATTCATCAAAAGTCATTCAGTCAAAAGTCAACTAACATTACTATCTATGATTTTTAAAAAAATGTGGTCAACTCAACTATTAAAAGCTAGTTCTTCAGATATTTCGTTTAAGAGGTACTGACTGAGCAGTTACTATACACGAGGCTTGGCATTAGGGCTTTCAAGAGACACAGATGGTAAGAGGGAAAAAAGTAATGATTCTAACCAATGTTAGGAAGGTTAAATAGGCTTTAATTCAAGTATCTTCTCTGACTGAGTGGCACATGTGTCATCCTTGGCCTAAAGAGATCAAAATATAAAATAACCTTGGAAAATCAGCATCAGAAACCACAAAATCCCCCCAAACCTCTAATGTGGTACTATGTACCATTACTTTTGTCTATGCACATGAGATGGGACCCTGGCAACCATCTCTCTGAAGTCCCTGAGCTTTAAAGCACAGGTAATTAACAGATAACTACGTTATTTGATAAGGGACCTGTCAAACCATGTTAAAAGTGCTCTCAGGGGCAGTCCGGGTTGGCTCAGCGGTTTAGCACCGCCTTTGGCCCAGGGCCTGGTCCTGGAGACCCGGGGTCGAGTCCCACGTCAGGCTCCCTGCGTGGGGCCTGCTTCTTCCTCTGCCTGTGTCTCTGCCCCTCTCTCTCTCTCTCTCTCTCTCTCTCTCTCTCTCTGTTTCTCATGAATAAATAAATAAAATCTTTAAAAAAAAATAAAAGTGCTCTCAGGCCTTAGAAAACAGATTTGTTCAGGACATGTCAGCAAGCCCACAGTGGGCACCAAATGTTGCACCCACACGTCCCTTTAGAGAAGTAGGATCTAACCATGAATATATATGTCTCAGGGCTTCTTTCTGTGACACCAGCTACACCTGATTATGCACAGTGAAGCCCGTGAATTTCTGGCCCAGTTCTGCTCATTTTTAGAGCCAAGATACATCTTATTTTCTTGTTTGGAAAAAGCAACCTGAATTCTAGAGGAGTCAAGAACAGGCTCTCAAGGTGACCATGTGCCACTGCATGAGGAAGAACCAGGACCTGATTCCTCTCCTGTTGCCTCATATCACGTTGCTGCATGGGAACAAAATTCACCCTGTGATCTAAATATACCTGAAGTTGAATGGTCCAGCATTGTAATATTGATTTTTTTAAGTTAAAAATACAAGATGAACTATCAGTTTTCACCTGCAAAATTCTGTTCCTAAAGCTTCAAAATCCTTTTTGACACAGATTGTTAGGTCATTTGCACAGGTCTCTTCCAAAGGGGAATGTAAAATGCCTCCTAACACCTAAGTGATCTTCTGGCCCTCTCCCTCTGCACCACACAAACCTCACCGCCTGTCTTTCCAGCTCAGAATTTTCTCTTCTTGGAAATTCTTTCCTCTCCAGCCCCACGGGGAGCAGGTGCTGGCAGCCCTAAATGACACCACTCCCAGGCCAGAGCTGACTGCCAGAGATGGACATGGCACCAAATGGGGCCAATTAATTGGCTGGTCAGTGACCAAAAAGAATTCCTTTCCTGTTGGTTCTAAGATACATGAGTGGTAGGTGTTAGTTCTGTGAGGTCATCCAAACCTCAGGCCACATAAGGCCATGAACAGGCAAAGGAATATAGTGCAAAAAGAGAAGTGGAGAGAAACCTAAGCCCCTTGTGATTTTGCAAGTGAATCTGTCATATGATTTTACAACACTGCTCCTCTACGACTTTCCCTTTTTTGAATTTGCTCAAATAGGTTTCTCTTCCTTGCAAGCAATGATTCTGGAGGGAATAAGACATACCTTCCTCTTTAGGACACCACAATTCATCTATAAATGGAAAGAAGCTGCAACTGATCTCATTAATTTGATACAGACATTCAACTGTAATCCAACACCGACCTTATTTAACAGAATTCATGCATTTTGAGTATGAAGAAACATGTTTCTTATTTCTTATCAGCATTCCCAGGGAAAGGCTTCATTTAGCTGGAGCCAAGAATATATTTTACATATCTAACTGAGGCTTAATTATAATTTATGGTACTGGGTTCAGGATCAGAATTCAAGCATAAATTGCCTATGAAGCAAAATATGGAGAGAAGATAAAAGTGAGTCTTTAATTTTTTTCTAGTATAGTGTAATTGGTAATAAGCTGCTACTGTTAAGAAAGTATGCATGGTCTAGGGCTGGGAAAGTGTAATCAGAGGACTTATTGAAGTGGCGTCTAATTCCACTTATGACAAGGTCCTAAATAATATTCCCTTTAGGGTTAGTCCAAGAGTGCTTTAAGATTGCACAGCATTTGTCCCTCCACCAAAGGCAAGCAGGACATGTACTAGGAGACTGCTACCTCTGGATAGACAAAGCATCTGGAGAACAGTACGAGGCAACATCTGGAGCTTACTGTGGCACAGGAGAAATAGAAAAAGCCAACAGTGCTGACAACTAAGCAGGGTGGACTGCCTACTGCCACAGCTGAGAAGGTTTTAAAAACCTGTTTCATGTCACAGCCTCAAATTTCCTCTCATAAAACCCAGATCACACAAAATGGCATTCAGACCCATAAGACTTCCAAGTCCGGCAACAGAGGGCCCAAGTCTACTGCCATAAGACACTGGACAAAGGTCTCTCCTTTGGGGGGTCAGGTAATTTGAAGAACCATGGTGGTCTCTCTGCACCCTCTTCTGCCTGGATCTTCACACATTGTCATTACATGTCCTCTGGGACAGCCATGACCAGAACAAAGCTATTGAGGAAAGCCTTCAAGATCCTGACCATCAAAGGATAGATTTGTTTTCTAATATTCATGAACCATTTACAAAAACTAGTTATACACGGACCACAAAGAAAAACTAGGTAAATTACAAGCTACGGAAAGAATATGGATGACATGCTCTGACCATGAAGCAACTAGGCTAGATATTAATAATGCAAATTTGAAGTTTAAAAATACCTTAACCAATTTAAAACTAAGAACCTAAATAGCTTCTTGGTTAAAAGGAATTTTAAATAGCAATTATAGCCTTTAGAAATTAATGATGATGAGAAGGCAACAGAAGGAACACAAGCAAAACTATACTCAAAAGGAGAACCTATGGCATTAAATAGGACCTCAGCCCAGCCAGCGCTCACTGGCTCAGCCATCTGAAGGTTCAAACACGCAAACACTTCTGTATAGGATGGCAAATACCACCACTCTTTCTCCTAGAAACACTAACCCTCCTAATCGTAATAGGTCAGATCCTATACAGAACTAGTAACTAGTACTATATACTTAACTTCTTTGCTATGAAATAAGAAAGTAAATAAAGGAAATGAGACTTAAGTCCTTACATTTTTTTTTCAAAATTAGAAAAACAAAACAAAAAACAAAAAGAAAGCAGAGTATTACCGATCTTGTTAATTTACTTCATTCTATAATTTTACATATATATGCACATAAACATGAAAAAACAGAAAAAAATAATTGAGAAACTAAAAAGGAACTGTAAAATTTAGAAATATATATATATATGAAAAACTAGAGAAATATATACATGTGCGCACACCTATACACACACACACACACAAGCACACACACATTTAGGAAGGAAAAACTAGAGAGAAAAAGTGAATAAGCAACATTAGTTTTATGAAAGCAGATAATAACTACTATTGGTAGGGAATGCAGTTTTAAAGCATAAAAGAAAAATATTTAAAAGTCTAACATAATAAATTCCCATATCCTGATGAAGTGGTTAATTTTTCTAAAAATTTTACTTTTCTTCTAAAATTTATGAGAACTGTAAGTATGGAAGAAACTCAAGACACTTCTTTTTTAGAGAGAGAAAAGAGAGAGGGGGAGGGGGAAGGGCAGAGGAAGAGGGGGAGAAGGAATCCTAAGCAGGCTCCACGCTCAGTGTGGAGCCCTACTCAGAGCTCGATCTCATGATCCTGTGATCATGACCTGAGCCAAAATCAACAGTCTGATGTTTAACCAACTGAGCCACCCAGGTACCCCTCAAAACAATTTTGCCAATTGTTTGAAATTTGCCAATTTCAAAAGTTTTTTTTTTTGCAAAGACTTCCAGGGAAGATAGCAGAGTAGGAGGATCCTAGGCTCACTTTATGCCACACATACAACTAGATAACACTCCCATCAGTATAAATAATCTAGAAAATAATGTGAAGATTGGCAGAACTAAAGATAGAAAAAAGGCCACACTGAAGACAGAAGGAGGGCAGAGAAGCATTTGGCAACTAACCGGACTGTGAGACAATCCTCAGGAGGGAGGGATGCCCTAGGCATGGAGGTGGGAGAGAAAAGACCCCCTATACTGGGCAGCCTGTGCAGGGGAGATGAATCCCTTTGAAAACATTTGGCTTTGAAAATCGGAGGGATCAAATTTCTTGAGTACCTTCAACCAGCAGAACTAAAAACCTGGAATTTTAAAAAATCAACAGTCTCAACTCTGGAGAAAATGTAGGCAGAGGAAACCGAGTTCCCAACCTTAAAGAGATGACACAACAAATAACCTGTGAAATACAGCCTAAAACCAGCAGTTTTGGAAGGCGCCTGGAGCACATGGGAGGGAGAGGTATTTACTGGTCTCAGACCATGTCCTGAAGGGATAGAGATCGCTGGGGAACTCCCACAGGAATAGAGGAACTGGAAGGTGCCGTTTCCTTCCCCTGCTCCCCAGTGCCTGTGGGACTCTGCCAAACTTCTTAGAGCTGCTACCTTGCCACTCCCCACCACCTCCTCAACCCAGTCCACCCAGGACGGACGCTCTCAGTCCTAGGGGTTCAGGGCCCTTTCTAAGAGGACCTGACATGTGCAAAGTTTGCTAGCACCACTGCCTTGCCACAGTGCCCTCCACTCTATATGTTTCCACAGAATCAGACAGGCTGCCCATGTCTCAGCACCGCAAGGTCCTTACCACAGAGGACCGGCAGCATGCAAAGCTTGCTAGAACCACCACCCCACCCTATGCTTCTGGTGGATTTGTCCTCTCCACCATGCTGTGGCCAGAGATCACACAGGCAGTGCCACAGCCTGGCAGTGTGCAAGCAGACCCTACTCCTGTGACTACAAGCCCTGCCCACCAACAAAAACTTATCAGGGGACAACACAGGAAAAACACTCTGTAGTTGGTGCTATTGCATTTCTGGTAAACACTAGTCTGACTCAACTCAAGCCCATGGCATCCCCAGACTGCCCACTAACATCATAGGGACCAAACACTGGCCATAGCAGGCAAAGAGAAACATCGCACATGATTGGAAGGAAAAAAGTGGCTCAGCCACAACAGCAGGGCACGTGCATTACAAAATACCCCTAAAATGCCAGGTTCTAGTGAACAGGGAATGCTACACAGCAGGGCACTACGGGCCACTAGTTTCCAGTGCAGGAGAAACAGCTGTCTTTCCTAATACAGAGAAACACACAGAGTTAGACAAAATGATGGGACAGAAAAATATGTCCCAAATGAAAGAACAGGACAAAATCACAGCAAGAGGCCTAAGTGAAATGGATTGATGTAAGTGAGGTGTTAAAATCCCCCATTGTTATTGTATTACTATTGATTACCTACTTTATGCTTGTTATTAACTGCTTAAAGTATTTTGGTGCTCCCATGTTGGGTGCATAAATATTTACAATTGTTATATCTTTTGTTGGACTGTCCCCTTAATGATTACATGATGTCTTTCCTTGTCTGTCTCTCTTTTTTATTTTTTTTCTTTCCTTGTCTACCTGACAGATATTTTACAGTAATGATCATAAAGATACAATGATCATAAATATACTCACTGGACTTGAGAAAACAATGGGGGACATCAGTGAGACCCTCAACAATGAGATGTTTTAAAAAGAACCAATCAGGGATGAAGAATACAATAAATGAAATTAAAAATACACTACATAGAATAAATAGTGGACTAGATGAAGCAGAAGAACAAAGCAATGACCTGGGAAACAGAGTAATGGAGGGTAATCAAGCTAAAGAGGTGAGAGAAAGAGAAAAAAATAAGAGAATAGACAAGAGAATAGACTTAGGGAACTCAGTAACATCATAAAGCATAATAATATTCACATTATAGGGAAACCAGAAGGAGAAGAGAAAGAAAAGACAGGAACAGCTCTCTGAAGAAATAATATCTGAAAACTGAATCTAAGTGAACTAAATGCTCCCATCAGAAGACACAGAGTGATAGAATAAATGAAAAAACAAAAACAAAAACAAAAAACGAAGAACAAACAAAAAACAAGACTCATCTATATGCTGCCCACAAGAGTCTCATTTCAGACCTAAAGACACTTGTAGATCGAAAGTGAAGGTATAGAAAATAATTTATCATGCAAATGGATGTGAAATGAAAGCTGTGGTAGTAATGCTTAGCTTGGACAAAATAGACACTCAAACAAGACTGCAACAAGAGACAAGGAAAGAAAAAAAAAAAGAGAGAGACAAGGAAAGACATCATGTAATCATTAAGGGGACAGTCCAACAAAAGATATAACAATTGTAAATATTTATGCACCCAACATGGGAGCACCAAAATACTTTAAGCAGTTAATAACAAGCATAAAGGAAGTAATCAATAGTAATACAATAACAATGGGGCATTTTAACACCTCACTTACATCAATGGGCAGATCATCCAAACAGAAAATCAATAAAGAAACAGGGGCTTTGAATAACACACTGGACAAAAAGAATTTAATCGATATATTCAGAATATCCCATCCTAAAACAGGAGAATACACATCCTTTTCAAGTGCACATGGAATATTTTCCCGAATAGATTACATATTAGCATATAAAACACATCTCAACAAATTTAAGAAGACTGAAGTCATTCTATGAATATTTTCTGACCACAATGCTATGAAACCAGAAATCAACCATAAGAAAATATCTGGAAAGACACAAATATATAGAGGTTAAATAACATGCTACTAAATAATGAATGGACCAAACAGAAATCAAAGATGAAATTTAAAAAATACATGGAGACAAATGAAAGTGAAAACACAACAATCCAAAATGTTAGGGATGCAGCAAAAGTGGTCCTAACAGGGAAGTTTATAGCAATACAGACCTACCTCAAGAAGCAAGAAAAATCTCAAATAAACAATCCAGCTTTATACCTAAAGGAGTTAGGAAAAGAAGAACAAACAGAGGGGATCCCTGGGTGGCTCAGCGGTTCAGCGCCTGCCTTTGGCCCAGGGCGTGATCCTGGAGTCCTGGGATCGAGTCCCGCATCTGGCTCCTGGCATGGAGCCTGCTTCTCCCTCTGCCTGTGTCTCTGCCTCTCTCTCTCTCTCTCTCTCTGTCTATCATGAATAAATAAATAAAATCTTTAAAAAAAAGTCTTTAATGAAAAAGAGAAGAAGAACAAACAGAACTTAAAACCAGTAGGAGAAAGAAAATAATAAAGATTAAAGTAGAAATAAATGAAATAGAAACTAAAAAACAATAGAACAGATCAATGAAACCAGAAGCTGGTTCTTTGAAAAGATCAACAAAATTAATAAACCTTTAGAGAGACGCATCAAAAACAAAAAGAGAGGATACAAAAAAACCCACAAAATCAGAAACAACAACTGACACCACATAAACACAAAGGATTATAAGAGAGTATTGTGAAAAATCATATGCCAACAAAGCAGACAAACTAGAAGAAATGGATAAATATCTAGAAACACATAATCTCCCAAAATTGAATTAGGAAGAAACAGAAATTTGAACAGAGAGATTACCAGCAGTGAAATTGAATCAGCAATTGAAAAACTCCTAGCAAACAAAAGCCAGGTCTAGATGGCTTCACGGGCAAATCCTACCACACACTTAAAGAAGATTTAATACCAGTTCTTCTCAAACTCCTCCAAATAATGGAAGAGGAAAGCAAACTTCCAGATTTATTCCATAGATGCGCAAACCAGATAAAGACACCCCAGGAGGGGAGGGGTTAGGATCGCAGAGGAGTAGGGTGAGCCCTAAGCTTGTCTCATCCCTGGAACACAGCTAGAGCTATCAAATCATTCTGAACATCCAAGAAATCAGAGGTCCGAGGGAACAAACACTGCAAATCTGCAAGTAGAAAAGTGAAAACCTTTTGAAGCAGAGGGGCCGAGAGTTGACTGAGTTGACTTGGGGGAGATGAAGCTGTGGGTATGGAGGCAGAGAGAGCCCTGCTAAAGGAGGCTACCACAAAGTATCACAAGCAGCAGAGCACAAAACCTGATCGTTTAGAAGTCTGATACTTTGGGTGATGCGGCTGGCTTAAAGGTGCTCAGGTGGAGAAGTGGGGTGGAGTCCCAGGTGTGGCAGTGTGGTCGTTAAGAACGTGTGGCACCTAAGTGCTGAGCTGTTGCCAGGCAAAGGAGCAGGGAAGCCAGCTGAGACTACCAAGGTTTTGGTGCCAGCTTTCTGCTCTGTTTTGCCATAAACTGCTGCCCAGTTATGAGACTGCTTTCCTGGCATGGTGGGTAAATACCAAAAACAGCTCCAGGCGGTGCTGCAAGAGTCCCTAATATTTGGAGTTTTGAAACTCAGTTGAGTGTCTGATATACAGACACAAGCAGGGTAAATGAAGGGTTCTGATGGAACACAGGAGGGTTGATTCCAGGAACACAAGAGAGGTGATTAGCCGCTCTTCTGTGAGAGCTTACTGAAGAGTAGGGGGCACAAGCTTTCAACTCCAGGGCTAAGAGTTGGGCACTGCCATATGTATCCCATCCATCAGCATGGAAAGCCTTCAGGGAGCAAAACAGCACCACCTAGGGGGGGCCAGAGCAGCTCATGCCAAGCCCGCCCCACTGTGCCCTGGAGATCCAATTCCCCTGAAATCAGTCATCAGAGAATCCACACAGCTGGCCCCTCCCCTAGAAGACCAGCACAAACAACTCGCTTGTAGCGAGTCTACTGATCATAGAATGCTGCAAAGCTTCAGCTCTAGAGGAGATAGGATCTAGCTTCCTAATTTCACTTTTATTCTTTATTTATTTTTCACTTATTTCCTTATTTTTTCAATTCCTCTTTAAAGTTTCTATTATTAACATTTTAAAAATGTTTATTTATATGTATTTCTTATATGCTTTTTAAATGTTTTTGTTTATTTTCACTTTATTATTATTTTTTAATTTTTGGAACTAGATTCTTTTAAAACGCAGACCAAAACACACCCAGGAACTAGAGTTTTGGAATTTTTTTTGTTTTTTGTTTTTTTCTTTCTTTTTTTTCTTTTCTAGACAAAATGATGACATGGAGAAATACAACCCCAAATAAAGAACAGGAAGTAGAAATAATGGCCAGGTATTTAATCTCTACAGATATAAGCATGATGTCTGAACTAGAATATAAAAAAAAAAAAACTATTATAAGGATACTAACTGGGATTGAAAAAAAGCATAGCACTAGAGAATCCCTTACTGCAGAGATAAAAGAACTAAAATCTAGTTAGGCCAAAATTAAAAATGTTATAACTGAGATGCAAATCCAAGTGGATTCAATAAAAATGAGGATGACTGAAGCAGAGGAGCAAATCAGTGATATAGACGATAAAATTATGGACAATAAGGAAGCTGAAAAGAAGAGGGAAAGAGAAATAATGGACCACCAACATAGACTTAGGGACCTCAGTGACTTATTAAAATGTAATAACATTTGTATCATAGGAGTCCCAGAAGAAGAAGACAAAAAGAGGTTTATGTGAACAAATTATAGCTAAAAACTCCCCTAATCTGGGAAAAAATAGTGACATCAAAATCTAAAAAAGCACAGAAACCTCTCATCAAATTTAAAACAAGCCAACCATTGCCAAGGCATATCATATACTCCAATCCACAAAATACACAAAGAAAGAAAGAATCCTGAACAGCAAGGGAAAAAAAGTCCTCAACCTACAAGGAAGATAGCTCAGGTTGCCAAAACACCTGTCCACAGAAACTTGGCGGGCCAGCAGAGAATGGCATAATCTATTCAACATGCTGAAGGGGAAAAATATGCAGCCACGAATTCCTTATCCAGCATGGGTGTCATTCAGAAGAGAAAGTGAGATAAAGAATTTCTCAGACAAAAACTAATGGAATTTATGACCACTGCACCAGCCCTGCAAGAAACCTTAAAGGAGACTCTGGGTGGAGAGAAAAAAAGGCTGAAAGCAGCAAAGACTAGAAATGATAAGAGAACATCACCAGAAACACCAACTCAACAGGTAACACCATAGCACTAAATTCATGTCTTTCAATAATCACTCTGAATGTAAATGGACTAAATGTTCCAATCAAAAGACATAGAGTATCAGAATGGATTAAAAAAAACAGACAACAACAAACAAGACCCATCTATATACTGCCTAGGAGAGACTCATGTTAGAATTAAAGACACATT
The DNA here is from genome assembly GCF_018345385.1 of Vulpes lagopus. Taxonomy (NCBI): domain Eukaryota; kingdom Metazoa; phylum Chordata; class Mammalia; order Carnivora; family Canidae; genus Vulpes; species Vulpes lagopus. Next base: position 6,899,996 of record NC_054834.1, read on the forward strand.
CAGGGGCAACCTGGGTGGCTCAGAGGTTTAGCGCCACCTTTGGCTCAGGGCCTGATCCTGGAGACCCGAAATTGGGCCCCACTTCGGGCTCCCTGCATGGAGCCTACTTCTCCCTCTGCCTTGGTCTCTGCCTCTCTCTTTCTTTGTCTCTCATGAATAAATAAATAAAATCTTAAAAAAAAAAAGACACATTCAGATTGATAGTGAGGGGATGGAGAACCATCTATCATACTAATGGATGACAAAAGAAAGCTGGAGTAGCTGTACTTATATCAAATCAGATTTTAAAACAAAGACTGTAATAAGAGATGAAGTGCATTATATCATAATTAAGGGGTCTATCCATCAAGAAGATCTAACGACTGTAAATATTTATGCCGCTAACTTGGGAGCACCCAAGTATACAAATCAATTAATAATAAACATAGAGAAACTCATTGATAATAATGCAATGACAGTAGAGAACTTTAACACCTCACCCACAGCAATGGACAGATCATCTAAGCAGAAAATCAACAAGGAAACAACAGCCTTGAATGACACACTAGATCAGATGGACTTCACAGATATATTCAGAGCAATTCATCCTAAAGCAGCAAATTATGCATTATTTTTGAGTGTGAATGGAACATTCTCCAGAATAGTCCCACACTGGGTTATAAATCAGGTCTCAGCAAGTGCAGAAAGATCAATATCATACCATGCATGATTTCAGACCATAACACTATGAAACTTGAAGTTAACCACAAGAGAAAAAATTGCAAAGAACTTGAATACATGGAGGTTAAAGAATATGCTACTATAAAATGAATGGGTTAACCAGGAAATTAAAGAACAGTTTTTGAAAAATATATGGAAGCAAATGGAAATACAAACATGATGGTCCAAAACATTTGGGATGCAGCAAAGGCAGTCTGAGGAGGGAACCATATTGCAATACAAGCCTACCTCAAGAAGCAAGAAGAGTCTCAAATACACAATGTAACCTTACACCTACAGGAACTAGAAAAGGAGCAGCAAATAAAGGCTAGAGCCAGCAGAAGAAGGAAAATAATAAAGATTAGAGCAGAAATAAATGATATAGAAACACACAAAAAAACCAATAGAACAGATTAACGAAACTAAGAGCTCTTTCTTCGAAGGAATTAATAAAATTGATAAACCCTAGCCAGACATATCAAAAAGAAAAGAGATAGTAAATTAAAAAAAAAGATAGGTTCCAAATAGATAAAATCATGAATGGAAGAAGAGAGATCACAAATATCACCACAGAAACACAATTATAAGAAAATGCTATGAAAAATTACATGCCAACCAATTGGGCAGTCTACAAGAAATGGTCAAATTCCTAGACACTTACAAACTACCAAAACTGAAACAGGAAGAAATAGAAAATTTGAACAGACCCATAACCAGCAAAGAAATTGAATCAGTCATCAAAAATCTCCCAACAAACAGAAGTCCTGGGCCTGATAGCTTCCCAGGGGAATTCTACTAGACATTTAAAGAGTTAATACTTATTCTTCTCAAACTGTTCCAAAAAATAGAAATGGAAGGAAAACTTCCAAACTTAATCTATGAAGCCAGCATTACCATGATTCCAAAACCAGACAAAGACCCCACTAAAAAAAAGAAATATAGGCCGACATCCCTGATGAACATGGATGCAAAAATTTTCAATAAAACACTAGTAAATTGAATTCAACAGTGTATCACAAGGATTATTAACCATGATCAAGTGAGATTTATTCTTTGATGGCAGGAGGGGTTCAGTATTTGCATATCAATCAACACGATACACCACATAACAAAAGAAAAGAATCATGATCTTGTTGATATAGATGCATAAAAATCATTTGACAAAACATAGCATACATTCTTGATAAAAACCCTCAACGGAGGTGCCTGGGTGGCTTGGTCAATTAAGTGTCTGCCTTCCACTTAGGTCATGATCTTAGGGTCCCAGTATCAAGCCCCCTCATCAGGCTCCCTGCTCAGTGGGGAGTCTGCTTCTCCCTCTCACTCTGCCATTCGCCCTGCTTGTGCTCTCTGGCTCTCTATCTCTCTGTCAAATAAATAAATAAATAAATAAATAAATAAATATCTAAAAAAGTGCTTAAAATCCTCAACAAAGACGGGATAGATGGAATGTACCTCATAAAGGCCATATATGAAAAGACCCACAGCTAATATCATCCTCAGTGGGGAAAAACAGAGCATTTCCCCTAGTCAGGAACCAGACAGGGATGTCCCCTCTCACCATTACTATTTAACATAGTACTGGAAGTCTTAGCTTCAGCAATCAGACAAAGGAAAGAAATAAAAAGCATCTAAATCGGCAAGAAAGAAGCCAAACTTCCACTATTCGTAGATGACATGATATTCTACATAGAAAATCTGAAAGATGCCACCAAAAATTTCTAGAACTAATACATGAATTTAGAAAAGTTGCAGGATATAAAATCAACATACAGAAATCTGTTACATTTGCACACACAAATAATGGAGCACCAGAAAGAGAAATCTAGGAATTGATTCCATTTTCAATTGCACCAAAACCCGTAAGATACCTAGGAATAAATCTAACCAAAGAAGTAAAAGATCTGTACTCTGAAAACTATAGACCACTTATGAAAAAAAACAAAGAGGACACAAAGAATTAGAAAAACATACCATGCTCAATGATTGGAAAAACGTTAAAATGTCTACTCTACCCAAAGCAATCAATACATTTAATGCAATCTGTAGCAAAATGCCAATAGTATTTTTCAGAGCTAGAACAGCCAATCCTAAAATTCAAGGGAAACAAAAGCAAAAATGAACTATTGGGACTTCATCAAGATAAAAAGCTTCTGCACAGGGAAGGAAATAATCAACAAAACTAAAACGTAACCAACCTATGGAATGAGAAAAGATATTTTCAAATGGCATATCTGATAAAGGGTTAGTATCTAAAATCCATAAAGGTTTAGTATCAAACTCAATACCCAAAAAACAAATAATCCAGTAAAGAAGTGGGCAGAAGACATCAATAGACACTTTTCCAAAGAAGACATCCACATGGCTAATCAACACATGAAAAGATGCTCAGTATCATTCATCATCAGGTAAATACAAATCAAAATCATGATGAGGTATCACCTCCCACATGTCAGAATGGTTAAAATTAACAACACTTAGAAACAACTAGAAACACAGGTGCTGGTGAGGATGCAGAGAAAGTGGCACCCTCTTGCACTGTTGGTGAGAATGAAAACTGGTGCAGCCACTCTGGAGAACAGTATGGAGTTTCCTCAAAAAGTTAAAAATAGAACTATTCTACAATCCAGCAATTGCACTATTAGGTATTTACCCAAAGTATAAACAAATATGGTTTTGAAGGGGTACATGCACCCCAGCGTTTATCAACAATAGCTCTGGAGAGAGCTCAAATGTCAATCAACTAATGGATGGATAAGGGAGATGTGGTATATATAACAATGGAATATTACTCAGCCATCAAAACAATGAAAGCTTGCCGTTTGCAATGACATGGATGGAGCTAGAGTGTATTATACTAAATGAAATAAGTCAGTCAGAGAATGACAAATACCACATGATCTCACTCATATGTGGAATTTAAGAAAGAAAACAGATGGACAGATGTGAAGGAGATAAGTAAGAGGAGAGAGGGAAACAAAACAGAAGCAACTCTTACAGATAGAAACAAACTGAGGGTTGATGGAGGGAAGTGGGGGGGATGGGATAACTGGGTGATGGGCATTCAAGAGGGCACTTGTGATGAGCATTGGGTGTTGTATGTAATGTAATTTAGTGCTGAATCACTAAATTCTACTCCAGAAATCATTTTTGCACTGTATGTTAACTAAAATTTGAATTTAAAAAAAGACATCACAAAAAAAAAAGAGAACGATAAAAGATGAACATAGATGCAAAAATCCTCAAGGAAGTATTAGCAAGTTGAAACCAAAGATACATGAAAAAATTATTCACCACGAAGTGGGATTTATTCCTGGGCTGCAAGGGTGATTCAGTATTTGCAAATCAATTAATGTGATATATCACATTAACATGAGAAGGATAAAAACCAGAGGATCATTTCCAAAACACACACACACACACACACACACACACACACACACACACACACGAGGATCATTTCAATAGTTGCAGAAAAAAGCATTTGTCAAAGTACAACATCCAGTCATGATAAAAACATCAACAAAGTATGTTTATGGAGAACATATCTCAACATAATAAAGGGAATATATGAAAAGCCCATAACTAACATCAGACTCAATGGTGAAAAATTGAAAGCTTTCCCCCATGATCAGGAAAAAGATGAAGATTTCCACTACTACCATTTTACTTCAACATAGTACTGGAAGTCTTAACCACAACAATCAGACAATAAAGAGGAGTAAAAGTCTTCCAAATTGGTAAGGAAAAATAAATCTGTCACTATTTGAGGATGACGTGATACTATATAGATGACATGACACTATATATAGAAAACCCTAAAGACTCCATCAAAAAACTAACAGAACTGATAAGTGAATTCAGTAAAGTCGCAGGATACAAAGTCAACATACAGAAATCTGTTGCAGGGATCCCTGGGTGGCGCAGCGGTTTGGTGCCTGCCTTTGGCCCAGGGCGCGATCCTGGAGACCCGGGATCGAATCCCACATCAGGCTCCCGGTGCATGGAGCCTGCTTCTCCCTCCGCCTGTGTCTCTGCCTCTCTCTCTCTCTCTCTCTGTGACTATCATAAATAAATAAAAATTAAAAAAAAAAAAAGAAAAAGAAATCTGTTGCATTTCTACACACTGATAATGACGCAGCAGAAGGAATAAGTAAGACGACCTCATTTAGGATTGCACCCAAAATAATAAAATACCTAGGAATAAACTTAACCAAGGTGAAAGAACTGCAATCTGAAAACTGTAAAGTATTGATGAAAAGATCCAAAAATGGCACAAATGAGATGATATTTAATGCTCACGGATTAGAAGAATAAATATTGGTAAATTCTCCATATCACCCAAAGCAATATACAGATTGAATGCAATCCCTATCAGAATACCAACAGCATTTATCACAGAGCTAGAACAAACAATTCTAAAATTAGTATAGAAGCACAGAAGACCCCGCATAGCCAAAGCAACCTTGAAAATGAAAAGCAAAGAGGAGGTATCACAGATCCAGATTCCGAGTTACACTACAAGGCTGTAATCATCAAGACAGTATGTGCTGGCACAAAAAGAGACACTTAGGATTGATTAATCTTTGACAGTGTCGGGAAGGATATCCACTGGGAAAAAGTCTCTTCAACAAATGGTGTTGGGAAAACTGGACAGCTACACGCAAACGAATGAAACTGGACCACCTTCCTTACACCATACACAAAAATAAAATCCAAATGGATGAAAGACCTAAATATGAGACCTGAAATCATAAACATTCTAGATGAGAGCAAGGGCAGTAACTTCTTTGACATAGAGCACAGCAACATTTTGCCAGATATGTCTCCTGAGGCAAGGGAAATAAGAGCGAAAAACAAACTGCCAGCACTACAGAACATAAAAAGCTCCTGCACAGCAAAGGAAATAACAAAACTAAAAGATTACCCTATGATCCATAGTCACGCTACTGTTTATCCTATGAATACAAAATTCCAAAGGATGTATGCACCCCTCTGTTTATGGCAGCATTATTTATAATAGCCATATGGTTGAAGCAGCCCAAGCGTCCCTCAATAGACAAATGGATAAAGAAGTGGTATGTATAATGGAATATTATTCAGCCATAAAAAGAATGAAATCTTGCCATTTGCAAGCACATGGACAGAACTAGAGAGTATAATGCTAAGTGAAATAAGCCAGTCAGAGAAAGAGAAACACCATATGATTTTATTCATATGTGGAATTTAAGAAACAAAACAGGCCAACAAAAGAAAAAAGAAGAGATACAAAACAAGAAACAGACTCCTAACTACAGAGAACAAACTAATGGCTACCAGTGGGGAGGTGGAGGGGGAATGGATGAATTAGGTGAAGAAGATTAAAAGTACATTTACAAAAAATAAAATAAAATAAAATAAAAGTACACTTACGACGAGCACTGAGTAATGTATAGAATTGTTGAATCACTAGTTATATACCTGAAACTAATTTAAAACTGCATGTTAGCATGGAATTAAAATAAAAATATTAATTTTATAAGATGAATAAAAATAAAATTGGGGTTTTTTTGCTTAATAGAAGATTATTTCCCCAATTCAAGGCAATATTATTATATAATTTCCATATTTCAGATTGCACAAGGTGGTTTCCTAATTTAATGAAGCAACACCTAGGCCACGCCCCCTTCCCCTCAAAAATCATAACCTACCCATTCTTAAGATAAATGATGCAAAATTCTAAATCAAGATATAGAAAATGGAGCCAGAAACATGTTTAAAGAAAAATACTACATGAATGGATGGGAATTCGGCACTTTTTCCCCTATGGCGTGCCAGTAAACTGGCTTTCTGGAGGTAGCAGGGGGCATTTGCTGACTTCTGTGGTATGAATTCCCTTCCCCTGGTCATTTTCAAGTTCTCACTGGTTTAACAGTAAGCTCACAAAGCTCCTGAAATTGCAGTAATCATTTTTTGCAAGCCTGTGCCTGCGCAGGCAAACTCCAGTACCCCAGCGACATTCTACTCAGTAATTATACTTTTAGGAAGGTATGCTGAAAATACATGCCCAGAATAAGAAAATATAGATGCACAAGGATATCGTTGCAGCATCGTTGTAATTGCAAAATACTACTTTAATGACCAAGCATAAGATACTGATCGAATATATTTTGCTTCTGCTGTACCTGCACCTCTACAGTTCCCCTAGGCCCTCCTCTCTGGGTCCCATCATCTGCTTAGGTTGGCTCCTCCCACCTTTTCTAGTCCTAGCTCCATTACTAGCGACTCCAGGAAGCTTTCACTTGCCTACCTGAGATACCTGTCACCTGTCATACAATTGCCGCATTTGTCATTATATTCCTGGAACCCCGTGAGAGCTGTTTTATTTCTATGTGAACTCTATCAGAGTTCTTTTGTTCTCTTCAAGCATTTCTGTTACCCAGAAGTACTAAACCTATTTTTCTTGAAAAACTATGTAATTGCATGTATATTTTAAAATTGAAGTGGAAAATTTTTATCAGAAATTTCAATCAGAGCAATGGATGTTATTTCTGGGATATCGTATCTATTGACTTTTTAAAATTAAATGGTTGCATGACTCTTTTAAATGTACCCAACAGACTCTAACTTACTCCTTTGATGTTCACGTCATACAGAAATCTTATACACCATTTGTTATTCTTATTGCACTCATATTACCATTGCAATTCCCTGACATAATTTTGTCCTAAAGCTATATATTTATGATGTAAACTCTTTTGTTAGTTATGACTGTCTGTGACAAAATATATAGAGAGATTTAAGAGTAATTTAAAAAAGTACCAGTGATCCCAGCTCTAAGTGTTAAAACAATTTCTTTCAGTTGGGTAATCAATTATTATTGCTGTTAAAATTATTATCAGTAGTATACCTTTGATCCAGAGCAAATAAATTTGTTACAAATTTGGTTTTTAAAATTACTAATATAAAACATGATCAGAAGTGCATCTACCAATAATATGAATAAGGGCTATTTCTCCTCAAATAGTTTATGTAATCATGATTAATATGCTACTGCTGGAATGATTCAGGCTTCTAAGTTAATGTAATTCCTATTGTTGTTGTTATAGATAGGTAGTTATGACATAATATTGGTAACATAAGTAAATAGATGTGAGTGGAAAAGATTATTATAGTAATACTGCACAAGTCTTTGAAATATTTCTAAGTTTTATTTTCAAAACCCTATAGTTAGTCAGCAATGAAATAATTTTTTTTAATGAAATGATTTTTAATGACCATAAGCCAACAACTCTATTAGGCCCTACTTCATTTTGGTGAAAGTAAAGAACTGAAAACACTTGACTTAGAAAAGTTTGTTACCTGCCATCACAGTCATTCACTTTCTGGGATGTACACACACACACACACACACACACAAAAAAAGGTCACCAAGATTTATCAGATGATCAATTTTAGTTTATGTGCTGCTGAAGCAAGCAAAATTTATCAGATGATCAATATTCCTCTTTCACTCAGAAATATATTGATTAATTCATGAAAAGTTGGGAACGTTATTTCTTAATTTCATTACACTTTTACCAATACAACATTTTAAATAAAATTATTTTACATTAAATATATTTTGGCATAACCTTGGAGCTATAGATTCAATCATTCTATTAATGGAAATATTTATCACTTAATATAAATGGTAAAGCCATCTTCTTTGTTAAACCAATTAGCCAAATCAGATTTTTTTGGGTCACAGAAAGTCTGACTTGAATTTAATTTCAAATCAATGTGTTAGTGCATATTTCAAAACATCGGAGATGTGGCTAGATATAAAGTAAAAGATGCAATTTGTAAGTTAGATTTCTAAAAATATTCCAGTAAGATTAAAATGATATGACCTAGTATATTTATCCTTTTTAAAGTATGTTATATAAACAAGATAATAAATCCTTCTCATTATTTAATTTGTCCTAGTGTAATGTAATTTGCAGCTAAAATTATCAGTTATTTGAGAAGAGTGGATCATGACAATACTCTTGGCATTCCTTCTGTAATTGCTTGTATATGATTTGGTTTTGAAGGACAAATAAGTGAATTTCATGTATAAAAATCTGAAATAACTCCAATAATTTTGTTAGACGTAATTATCAACATTTTTATATCTATTTTTATTTTTCAAAAAAGATTTTATTTATTTATTCATGAGAGCTGCAGAGAGAGAGAGAGGCAGAGACACAGGCAGAGGGAGAAGCAGGCTCCATGCAGGGAGTCAGATGTGGGACTCGATCCGGGGTCTGCAGGATCACGCCCTGGGCTGAAGGTGGCGCTAAACCGCTGAGCCACCCGGGCTGCCCTATATCTATTTTTAAAAGTGAAAAGAATATATTGCTAAAGAGAATCAGTCTAGTAGCTGGCATATAATTATAACTTTATTTTGTATTAATAGTAGTAGGAAGGAAATATTGAACATTTTAAATATGACAAAAGATTAAAAGAAAGTTTATGACCTGATTTGAAAAGCTAGGCTTTGACTCTCCGTTAATAACATTTGGTAAAAGTTTCATTCATGCCTTTCATTTAATAGCCTTGCAAATGCTGGTAGTTCCAAGAAACATCCTGATTACACCTGCAGGAATCAATGACTGGCCAGGAGGATGAGCACTGAAAACAGGAGTAAAGAGTTGCTCATTTAGGGATCCCTGGGTGGCTCAGCAGTTTGGTGCCTGCCTTTGGCCTGGGACATGATCCTGGAGACCTGGGATCGAGTCCTGCGTCGGGCTCCCTGCATGGAGCCTGCTTCTCCCTCTGCCCTGGGTCTCTGACCCCCTCTTTCTCTATGTCTATCATGAATTAAAAAAAAAAAAAAAAGAGTTGCTCATTTAAATATGGTGGCCTGTCTTCAATACTTATTATTTCATACAGAAGCTCCCCTTGCTTTGCTCTCCACTGCATCTCCCTTAAGAAATTATTTTGCTATAGGCAGAGACTGGAAGAGGGGAAGTCATTAAAACAAAACCTGTCCTTTCTCTACATACCATCCATCAAAAACATCACAAGCACGAGGGGCCAACTATCCGCTTTCCAACAGCGTGCTTCCCTCTTAACAGAACTACAGAAGCCAGGAATAGAGGTTGAAGCTGCAAAGGTTTATGATGTCTTGATTTATTATTTACGAAAAGGTTTTCTCTTTCTTTGGTGCCCTTGAAGTTTTGTCAGTGGGTAATGTACCACGGTAAGATTGGAGATAGGTGAGGGGAATGCCTCGCTTTTGTAAAAAGTTATTGTGAGCATAGTTTCATCCAAACAGATTACTTTTAGAAAAGAATAGGTAAAAGTGGAGGGTTTCAGAACAGAATTCTGTAAAATAGCCATACTTGAGGACTCCTTGGAAGAGTCCTTTGCCCCAGGGAATCATGTCCAGCAGTTTGAGGACCACTGTCCCATGAAAATGTCCTGAGGACAGGGGCAGTTTACCTATTCCTGCATCTCTGTGCCTCCCACGGTGCTGGCACAGAGTACTGAAATAAGAACTGAATGAATTAGTTCATTCATTTATAGAAGAGAAAGGTGCCATTTCAGAGGGGATTTAAAAGTGAGAACTACGTGAATAAGCCCAAAGCAAGTTGCGCTTAGGTAAAAAATTAAAGGTTAAATTTTTTCATAGTGGTTTTTAGCCTACCTTCTCTCTCTCTCCCTCCTACTTAACTCTTCTTGAGTCTTCTATCTGACTCCCCCAAGCATGTACAAATTCTGTCTTCTAGATGGCCAGAGTCCCTCTCTACAATTTTCTACCAAAGTCATCCCCAGGCTTCAACCTTTGAAAGTTTCCTTATACTCGCTCTGCTACAGACTGAATGTTTGTATCTCTCTAAAATTCCCCTGCTAAAGCCCTAATCTCTAATGTGCTAAAGCCCTAATCTCTAATGTGCTAAGGCACTTTGTTACAGCAGCTGACTAGAACATACCCCATCATGATGTATCTATTAAGCACCCATCTCCACAAGTTACTTTTGAGTAGTAACAACAGACCCATCTACTTCTGCAAAATTCCTTCACTAAAAGACTCACTGACTACCAACGTGTCCCAATCCTGGGCAAGGTGACAGGCAGCAGGGGTCCTTTGGTTGAGGAAGGCTCAAAAATCAAGGACGGTTGATTTCAAATCCCTCTCAACTCTCCCCACCCTTTTGGAGAAGTACCCAAAATTAGAACTGTGGCACTGTTCCTTTAGTTAAAGTCCTTCCTCTGACATAATCCAGTGGGTCACCTTAAGCGGAGACACTGTAGGGTTGTGCGTGTCAGGTCACCCCACAGTAGAAGGCTGTCCTGGTCGCTCCAATGACTCTGTTCTCTTAATTACCTTCCACTGTCCTGGCTCCTCCCATCAGCACTCAGATATGCTCACTCCTCTCCCATGTTCCTCTCACTCAAATAATCTTCTCCCCTTCTCAGCAACCTTGTATAAAGACACTATGGTCCTGGCTTCCCTTCTCCACATACCCCTTAAATCCTATCCAGTTGTATGTGTCCTGGCTATAAACTCCCTCTCCCACTGAAACTTTTCTGACAGAGAAAAAAAAAAAAAGGTTAGGTGAGTGCTCCTTCTTGCAAATTCCAATCTGTAAGAGACAGAAGTTCTCTAGCAAATATTATAGGGCTTCACAGAGAAGGCATGAGCCCTAAGAAAGAAAAAAAAATTACCAGTCTGAAAGAGACAGAGAACTGGAACCCAGAATGAGCTGTTCAGGAAGCAGAGCAATGCTTCTTGTGTCTGGAGGATGTCACAGGTCCCCTGTCACTGACCGAGGATACCTGTCTGTGAGGGATCACCTGCTTTTGAGTCAGCAGGAGTGACAGGGAAGCATGGATCTTCTATGGGCCAGTGTGAGCAATGCTGTCTCAAAACCATTCATCACCATAGCATCATGGGCAAGGCTATTAAGGGGTCTCAGCAGCTTTGACGTCAATGTTATACAGGCTTCATGAAACATTTGGGGCCTCATGCAATAAGGCAAGCTGAGCTGACATGAGAGGCCTTCTGCCTCCCACTCCTAATGCTGCCTCACCTGCTTCAAATACATAAAAAAAGCTAAATAAGAGATACTATCCTGTGTGTATATCCAAGTTCAACACCAAAAGAGGTGCCAGGAATGAAAAGATAACTAGAAGCTGGAGGACCTTGGCTAAAGCTGAAGCCGCAGGTGGGCACAGGCATTTCAGAGCTGGACACAGGCCTTAACCTCTGGGAGTCTGGCTTTTGATGAATGCAAGCTCTGGGTTCCCTGCCGGAAGCCAGAACCTTGGAGGGCTGACTTGTTGCTTAGTGGAGAAGACACAAACACTGCCTATTGGCCCATGACATGGTGGCTCTAAGGAGGCCAAGAGTGATAGGAACTATGTAAGAGAATCATGCCCCAGACCTAACCCACCAACAGAAATGGAACCAGAATTCACATACATGGGTAATAAAGAGACACATGACACCTCCAGCCAAAATTTGACATAGGACATTGCCCTGAACTCATGAATTGCAAGAGGCTCAAAGAGGTAATATGGAGGGAGAGTGAAAATGTCACTAGATATAAACAGGAAGCATAGAATAGAGAAAATGGAGAAGGACTCATGGTGGAGAGATTTCCAGATGTGAAGAGTGACACGATCCCTAAGACTGAGGCCACACAGCAGGTCTCAAATAAGGAAATCTATACACATCGAGCAAGGTGAATCTGCAGAATGTAAAAATACTTTAAAAACTGCCGAAAGGAAAGAAAAGATTATCTAAGAAGTAACGGCAATTAGACAAAAGCACATTTTCCCAAAGCAACAAAGGACTCCAGAAGACAACGTAATGATACACTCAAAGTGCCAAGGGAAAATAGAAGCGCTAGGCTAGAATTATATACTTAGCAAGGCTGTAATTCAAGAGTAAGGGTTAGCTTTCAGATAGAACAAAGACTGAGAGGTTTCCTCATTCTAAATAGCTTAAAGATGATTTCAGCACACAGGAGACTGAATCTAGAAGTTACTTGGATTTAAGACACTGTATGAAGCAAAGAAATGAACATTTTGGCTCATCTAAGTGTGAACTGGATAGAAAAATAATGATAAATTACCAGACTTGGAAGTTCACAAGAAGAAGAAGAAGAAGAAGAAAAAAAAAAGCAGCACCAAATATGGGAGGCAGCTGAGGAAAGCCCAGCACTTTAAGGCCTTTGTGTTGTTAAGGACAATGCAGAGTTTAATGAGCTTTGGTGTTTGTAAAGTGAACTCTGCCTCTTGGAAATGTAAAATTAACCGCTAAAAGAACTCAAATAGAACACATCATTGTGTAGAGGTTGGGGAGAAAGTTATAAAGAAAACATAATTGATCCAATAGAAAGAAGGGGGGGGGGGGGACAAAAAAACAACAACAAAAAAGCACGGTAGATCTTTGTAGCCCACCCACCCCTTCGCACTGTATTTTGTTCTCTTCTATCTATCTACCTACCCTTGTTTTACAGAAGGGCCTCCTGGAAGGCCCTTTGCCTCTGCTGCAGACTGGCTGATGTGCCCTGGTATCTGCTCCTAGACTGGGCTCCCTTACTTTCCCACCAGAACCCTTAAATTGCTTCCTTGTAAGTGCTTCTGGCAGAGGCTTACCTAGATATATCAATCCATGTGTTTCCTATGTTCCTTCATTTGTTCTCCTCACTGCAAAGGGGAAAGAGAGACTGGAAAGGCCACAGCCTTAGGTGTCAGACAGTTGTCTGCTTTTAGAGATTTTAGTTTCCAAAGAGAACAGCAGTAGGGGCAGAGTGTCCTGGATGGGGAAGGTAGGTAACGACTTCTCTATGGAAAACCAAGGGAAAGGATGGAAGGTATTAGGAACTAAGTTGTACTCAGTGGATGGACCCACCCACACAGCACTGTGGATTGGACTGTCCAAGAGTCCCATAGTATCAAGTGACAGTGAGGGACTCAGACATCTTGGGTGGAGATGGGACAGGGGGGATGTTGCCCCCTGACCAAGATGGAACTTAAGGGAACCAACTACAAGTTCATATACCAGCTGAGGCAACTGTGGTCATACGACTGCTACACATGGCCATGAAGACTATCCAGCACAAAACTCAGGTGTAGGTAGTCATTCACACAGCCTGTGAAGTAAAAGGCGCTCCTAGATTGTACAGTGTGCAACTTGCACACCTTTCCTAGCAGTGCAACAACAAGCCTCATTTGAATTGTCTGTGTCCTGACAAAGACTCTCTCCTTAACTAAACTTTAGTCAGGCTCCTGAGCCCACATCTCAACTCGGACTCAACTTTGGCTTTTAAGTACAACTTTCAAGATCACAGCCATATGATCAGTTTACTAAATGCCGAAAAAGCATTTGACAAAGTACAGCATCCATTCATAAAAAAAAGGATGAGCAGGAACATACTTCAATATAATTAAGGCCGTCTATGAAAAACCCACAGCTAACAGCATCCTCAAAAGGGAAAAACCAAGAGCTTTTCCTCCACGGTCAGGAGCAAGACAGGGATGTCCACTCTCAACATTACTATTTAACATAGGACTGGAAGTTCTAGCCACAGCAATGAGACAACAAAAGCAAATCAATCAGCAAGGAAGAAGTTAAACTTACACTATTTGCAGATGACAGGATACTCTGTATAGAAAACCTGAGAGATTCTATCAAAAAACTGCTAGAACTGATCCACGAATTCAGTAAAATCACGAGATATAAAATCAATGTACAGAAATCTGTTGCATTTCTATACACCAATCATGAAGCACCAGGAAGAGATATTAAAGTCTTAATCACATTTACAATTGCACCAAAAATGCTAAGATACCTGGGAATAAGCCTAACCAAAGAGGCGAAAGATCTATACTCTGAAAACTGTAGAACACGGATGAAAGAAATTGAAGATGACACAATGAAATGGAAGGACATTTCATGCTCATGGATGGGAAGAATAAACATTGTTAAAATTTCTAAACTACCCAAGACAATCAACACATTTAATGCAATCCGGTACTACCAGTACTACCAGTACTTTTCAAAGAGCTGGAATAAACAACCCTAAAATTTGTACAGAACCATAAAAGACCCTGAATACTCAAAGCAACTTGAAAAAGGAAAAGCAAAGCTGGAGGCATCACAATTCTGGACTTCAAGTTATATTATAAAACTGTAGTATCAAGACAGTACAGTCCTGACACAAAAATAGACACAGAGATCAATGGAACAGAATTAAAAACCCAGAAATGAACCTACAACTATATATGGTCAATTAATCTTTGACAAAGCAGGAAAGAATACCCAATGGGAAAAAGACAATTTAGCCTCTTCAGCAAATGGTGTTGGGAAAACTGGACAGCAATATGCAAAAAAAAAAAAATGAAACTGGACCACTTTCTTACACCATACACAAAAACCAATTCAAAATGGATCAAAGACTTAAATGTGAGAGGAAACCATCAAAATCCTAGATGAGAATACAGGCATTAACCTTTTTTATATTGGCCATAGCAACTTTTTTCTAGATAGGTTCCTTAAGGCAAAGGAAATAAAAGCAAAAATAAACTATTGGGACTACAAAATAAAGAGCTTCTACACAGCAAAAGAAACAATCAACAAAACTAAAAGGCAATATACAGAATGAGAGAAGATATTTGCAAATGACATCTCCAGTAAAGGGTTAGTATCCAAAATATATAAAGAACTTATAAAACTCAACATCCAAAAAATAATATAATCCAATTAAAAAATGGAGAAAAGACATGAGTAGACCTTTTTTCCCCAAGACGGCATACAGGTGGCCAACAGAGAGTTGAAAAGATGCTCATCACTCATCAAATCTACAATGAGATATCATGTCACACCTGCCAGAGTGGCTAAAATCAACAACACAAGAAACAAGAGGTATTGGCAAGGATGCGGAGAAAGGGGAACCTCTTTGTGCTATTGGTGGGAATGCAGACTGGCACAGCCACTCTGGAAAACACTATGGATTTCCCTCAAGAAGTGAAAAATAGAGCTACTTGTGATCCAGGGATTGCACTACTAGGTATTTACTAAAGAAATTCTAAAATACTAATTCAAAG
This sequence comes from Vulpes lagopus, assembly GCF_018345385.1. Classification (NCBI taxonomy): domain Eukaryota; kingdom Metazoa; phylum Chordata; class Mammalia; order Carnivora; family Canidae; genus Vulpes; species Vulpes lagopus. The sequence goes on from NC_054834.1 coordinate 6,915,758, forward strand.
GGATGCATACATCCCAATGTTTATAGCAGGATTGTCAGCAATAGCCAAATTACAGAAACAGCCCTAATGTCCACCACTGATGAAGGGATAAAGATGTGGTGTGTGTGTGTGTGTGTGTGTGTGTGTGTGTGTGTGTGTGTAATGGAATATTGCTCAGCTATAAGGAAGAATGAAATCTTGCCATTTGCAATGACATGGATGGAGCTAGAGAGTATAATGCTAAGTGAAATAAGTCAGTCAGAGAAAGACAAATGGCGTATGATTTCACTCTTATGTGGAATTTAAGAAAAAAAGCAAATGAAGAAAGGGGAGAAAAGAGAGAGAGAGAGAGAGAGAGAGGCAAACCAAGGAACAGACTCTTAACTCCAGAGAACTAATGGTCACCAGAGGGGAGGTGGGTGGGGGGATGGGGGAAATGGGTGGTGGGGATTAAGGAGGGCACTTGTGAGGAGTACCTGGTGTTGTATGGAAGTGCTGAATCTACACCTGAAATTAATATTACACTGTATGTTAGCTAACTGGAATTTAAATAAAAACTTAAAAAAAAAGTACAGCTTTCATTACAATTTTGTCTACCCCCCCCCCCCAACACACACTAAGAGACTAAAACAAACACTAGCATAATTTTTATTAGCTCAAGGCCTGTGTTCCTGGGACGACTCCAGGCCCTTTAAAAAAGCCCACCCAAGAAAACAATGCTGCCAAAAGAATTTATTGTTTGTTCCAGCCAAAACCTGACCATAGGCAACCCCTATCTCCCTTAGAGCACTGACTCTAGAAATCTTACTATTATAAATCCTTTCCCTCCTGCTTCAAGTTGTAAATCCTCTACGATCTATAATTGTCTCCTCAAGGACCAGGAAGCCATCTCTTTGCAACGCAGTCATCCAGGGACACAGCTCTCCGGTCTCCCCGTTCTATGGGAGGGCAAGACCCTAGCTTGGATGGGGCGCCTTGCTCCAGTTTGCAGGACCCCTTCCTGTCCTAAAGAAAGGGAGAAGTTAAGTCTCCACTAGATAAGAACCAAATCACAAAGAGGATGGCCTAATCACATCGGATCCATCCCCTGAACACCCTTTAGTACCTTTTCGGTAGCACACCTCAGGGGTTAAAAGGCTTCCTTCCCGCCTTTTGTTTTGGCAGAGTTGGGGTCAGGTTAAACTGCAGTCGTACGTACTCAACAAAAAGAATATGTCCAACTGCCTTGAACTAATGGCCAGTTTTGTTTTGCTTTGACAGCCCCCACAAGGGCCATAAGTTCCATGAGGGTGGGCCCATTCTTTGTAAAGGTGGCCACCAGCTGGGTGAAGGTGCTCAATAGATACTTGCATAATGAATAAATGTGCTTAAGCTTTAGTTCACTCAATTTGGGCTCTAATAGTGACTTGCTTTCTTTGACTGCCATCTTGCAAAAAATACAGTCTGGAACAAACTATCCCACAAAGAAAATGACTTAGGTTTCTGGAATATATCTACCGCAAATGAAGAACTGAGGTGATCTCATTGCCTTACATTACTTTTATTTATTCAGGAAACTATACATGAATCATGCAAAAATGGTCTTTCCTTGTAAGCTTTTTTTCAGAGATTTTACTCATGATAAGAAAGAACTTACATAATGATAGGGCAGCAGAATTGGCTGCTGTTGAAGAACGTGAAAATATTTATTTTTCGTGATGCAGGAGTAGGTAAAAACCATAATCTGCCACGACCTGCAGGAATTACTCATACCCTGAGCTAAATAACCATAATCAGCATTCTTGTAAAATGAAATTTCACTTGTTATTAATTACAACTTCAAAATACATCCTTTGGGAAAGACAAAGAGACTTCATTTATAATTCAATTTGTGCTTTTTTTTTCAGCAATATGCACCTAAACATAATGTATAAAAGGTATTACTATGTAATAGCCAGACTTGTCTGCTATTAAACACATGTAACTTAAGAAAGTGGGGGTACACTTGCAAAAGGATCTTAATACTAAAATGTGCCAATCCCTGTGAGATTATGGAGGAATGGGTTGTGCATCCCATAACTGATAACCACATACTACTACCCATTAGAAAAGTAATGTGACTTTAGGGGGCCCTGGGTGGCTCAGTTGGTTAAGCATCCTACTCTTGATTTTGCCTCAGGCCATGATCTCAGGGTCGTGAGATGGAGCCTCAGGTCTGGCTCCATGCCCAGCGGTGAGTCTGCTTCTCTCCCTCTCCTTCTGCCCCTCCTCCCTGCTCACGTGTGCTCTCTTTCTAAAATAAATAAATCTTTTTTTTTTTAAAAGAAAAGTAATGTGATTATATTTTTGCAACAAAAACGTCTTTTTCCTTTGTCTAGTAACCTCACTCCTAGGGATTTATCTTTAAGAAATAGCCCAGAAGGGGACACCTGGGTGGCTCAGCGGTTGAACATCTGTCATCGGCTCAGGGCGTGATTGTAGAGTCTCGGGATCAAGTCCCACATTGGGCTCCCTGCATGGAGCCTGCTTCTCCCTCTGCCTATGTCTCTGCCTCTCTCTCTCTCTCTCTCTCTCTGTCTCTCATGAATAAATAAATAAAATCTTTTTTTTTTTTTAAAAAAGAAATAGCCCAGAAGAAGGAAAGAAATAAGTTATGAGATGATCACTGCAACGTTATTTGCAGTATCACACAAAAAGGAAACTGAGAGGATTAGCTCAATAAATTATGGAACACCTAGTTATTGAAGAATTTCACAACTATTACAAGACAATGTAACAAAATAAAAATATTTAAAATAAAGTAAGTAGAAAACACAGGGAACAAAGTTTTATCTATCTTATGATTATAATCTTCTAATAATTATGAGTGCGTATGGACCTGGAAAAGAATATAGAAAACAAGGAAAAGGAAAATACCCTTCCTTTTATTCTATAATTATTGTCATTATTGCTATGGTGCTTTTAGTGTGCACAAAACCCCAAAATATACACACAGCTTTTTAAAAATGAGAGAGTGATGCCATAGGGTACAGATCCTGACCAAAACAGTGAGAAAGCTGCTAAGGCAGTGTGCATGGTACAGGCTCGAGAACCAGAATCGAATATTCAGATTCTAACTCGGCCCTTGACTAACTAGCTTCATATCGTTGCAACTTACTTAACCTCCATGTGCCTCGATTTCCTCATCTGTAAAATGGAAATCTTAACAGAAGCTATGTACTTCTCAGAGTTACTGTGAGGATTAAATACATCCTCAAAACAATGTTTGCTAAGTGTTTTATTTTATTATAAAAAAACCCTCTTACGTGAAGAAAGAGGAACCTTCTTACACTGTTGATGGGAATGCAAACTGGTGCAGCCACTCTGAACACAGTATGGAGATTCCTCAGAACGTTAAAAATACAACTACTCTATGATCCAGGGATTTATCCAAAGGTACAAACATAGTCTGAAGGGGCACCTGCACCCCAATGTTATAGCAGCAATGTCCACAATCGCCAAAATAGGGAAAGAGCTGGGATGTCCTTTAACAGATAAATAGATAAAGAAGATGTGGCATATACAGAGCAGAATATCACGGAGTCATCAAAAGAAAATGAAATCTTGCCATTGCAACAATGTAGATGGAACTAGAGGGTATTATGCTAAGCAAGATAAGTCAGAGAAAGACAATTATGATATGTTTCATTCATATGTGGAAATTCAGAAACAAAACAGAGGAGGATGGGGGAAGGGAAAGAAAAACAAAGTAAGATGAACTCAGAGAGGGAGACAAATCATACAGAGACTCTCAACTCTAGGAAACAAACTAAGGGTTGCTGGAGGGGAGGTGGGTGGCCAGATGGGGTAACTGGGTGATGGGCATTAAGGAAGGAGGGCACGTGACACAATGAGTACTGGGTGTTGTATGCAACCAATGAATCACTAAATTCTATCTCTGAAACTAATAATACACTATACGTTAATTAAATTGATTTTAAATTTTAAAAAACTTCTTTGCATAGACGGCTCGTTGTAACAAATTTCTCTGAAGTTTTCATAAAGCTAGTATTCCACAGTCACAGGTTACAACACTTCACAGCATCACAATGAACTTCACTCTGAAATATTTTCAGACATTCAAGTGTTTTCTTTTTGCTTTACATTCTAATGGTAACGACATCTTTGTACACGCAATCTTTTCATTTAGTAGCAAGGATAGAACATAGATATTTCTCTCTACACCAGAGCATTCTCTACCCATAGATCATCCCAAATTCTCTAAGATTCTCTAGTATCAGGTCCGCGAGAATTGCTGAACTTTTTTGGCAAATTTGTGCAGGAAAAAGACAAGTGTTTGAGGGTGAAGAAAATGTAACTTGAACCAATTATAAATCTACCACCAGAAGTGTAAAGATGAGTTCATGCTGGCTGTTAATAGTTTTCTTATAATAATTATCTTAACAATTTGCAGAAAGTACCCATCACCTAGGCTTCAGCTTCCACAGGACTTTCCTCTACACTGTGAACACGGCACAGCTTTGCCCTGGACACTCACAAACCCCATCTCCTCTCATCTCACCTTGTAGATTTGTGGGTGTCTGTGGCTCACCTATCACCTTTATGACAAAGACTCAGAAATATGCATTTCTAGCCTCTAAAACCCTCTGTACTGGAGCTCTACATTTGGGACAGTCTCCTCCATCAGGATTGTCCTTAATTAACCAAACTATTGCTCTGCCCAGCATGCAGGAGGACCAAGTAGGCCAATCAAAGGGGATTTTGATGAAAAGGAACGTGAAGGCCATAATGTGATATATTTAAGCCCCGCCTAGAGTAGGACCATCACTTCATGTCCACAGGCCTCAAGCTGGGTTTGCATACAACTCCACTTCCACAACTGAACTCCTCCCATGTTCCAAAACACAGTCATACCTCTTCCCTGCCATGAATCCTACCCTGACTCTGGATGTTAAAACCTTCTGGAAATCCACAAAGTTGATGTGAAAAATCTCTTTTGTGAAGCTTCTTTCAATCGAGGTGCTTTGCTAGCTTCTTGTATTCCCAGTTTTAGAGCTATTTTTGTTAAGGGTTTAGCATAGAAATACAGAATCAGAAACATGCATTTCGACCCATGTTGCTGTATAAATTAATAAGATATACTATCAAATGGGGACACAAAAGTGGTAGGGATGTTTAAAGACTCTGCCTTTTCTATTTCCCCACTGATGCCAAACAATGCAGGGCTCCTGAGGGAACCTCCCACAAAAGCAAAGCAGAGGGCCTAGTACAAAATATTGGCGGCAGGAAGGCCCTAATTTGTCAGACAAGACACGTATGGGAAAGTTCCCTGTCTTCTCTATGTAATTATCTTAGGGGGAGAATTCAGAAGTGAGCTGGCTCTCTCAGCAACATGTACTAACACACACACACTGTTTGAATCTAAAAAATAGGGAGATAATATTTTCTGGCAGAAGCAAATCTGATTTGGCTAATTGATTTGCCAAAGAAGATTGGCTTTGCAAATTTGGCTTAAAGTGATCATTTCACCAATTATATGACATACATGAGCTAAAACTGGCAACTCAAGTTTTTGACAGAAACACTTAAAAATATAGAAGATTAAAAAATATTGACTGAGTGTTATACTATATGTTGGCAAATTGAATTTAAATGAAAAAAGTAAATTAAAAAATATTGCATCACACTGGCAAAGATGTACTAAGTTAACGATATTTCAACCTTACCTTTTCTAACTATATAGACCAACTTAGAGAAGGTGCCTCTAAATTTAAGAGTAACAATCATGATTAACAGTCATTTAGGAAAGTCTGCTTGGTTTCTAAAACTCCCAGAAATAAACTGAAAGAGAACCTATCAGTTTGTCAGACTATAGAACCTTAAAAGTAATTGTGATTTTTGTCGTGGGCCCTAGGAGGAATGTGAAAAATTGAGTGAGTTATTCGCAATGGTATTCACAGATTATTACTATAATGGTCACTAAAACCAAACAGAAGTAAAGCCAAAATTTGTCCTCACTACTTTCAACTGTGTGAGGTTTTTCTTTTCTTTTTTTTTTAATGTACAGAATTGATGCTGACAACTGTCTCATTCTACTCCTCCCCTCACCATGTGTACTCTCTCTCAATTAAATAAATCTTTAAAAAATACATATACCCAATGGAATCTAAATATCATAGCACATTGATAGTTGTCATCATCAATTTACAAAATCCACATAGAGCTTTCCTTTAACATGGAACGTTTGCATTTCTCTTTATTCCCTGGAACTCATGCATGTGTTTCACTGACCCCACTGAATCTTACCCTAATATATTTTTATGTAGAGGAATCTTATTGATCACAGTGTCATATTTTGCTATAACAACTACGCACATAAGTAGGAATTAAGTTTAAGTTTTTAAAATTTCTTGTGAACATAGTTTTCTTGTATGCGAAAAATATCTGAATTGATGTATTGTTACAATTATGATTAATGCACAAGAGATCACAACTAAACATGTTATAGATATTTATCAGGAAAAATATAATTTTTTATTAGAAATCTCTCACTGGAGTCGCCTCTCCATGTGCCATGGCATTTCAGAGCCCATTAGGCAACCCAGAAGAAGAATATGGCACAGTGTATCCTGGACTGTGCAATTTTGTCACATGCCATTTTGCAAAACTGAAGCTAAATTCCCCCCTGTAAGTCCAAAGCTCAGGAGTAGTCATCCTTCCATTAAGGACTCTTTCTTTTTCTTCCCAAATACATGGAATTAGCAAAATGTGACAGTGTTATCTATTGTTCTTGTCATTTTTATGATCTGGGTGTCCCTCTATCAAGAAAACAAACTGCCTATTGCAGTAAGGAAAGGAAACACAGTAATTGCCAAACTTGTGGGGTTAAAAAGTCTCTCCATCATTAAAAAATAGGCTTGTTTGCTCCTTTAACATCTCCCTCAGAGACAACTTTCTCATTGCACCTGCCTCACCTGGTTGGCAAACCCACCTTTTGGCTCATGGATGGTAATAAAAGGTTACAACACTCTCTCCTCTCCTCTGTAGGAAGCATGTACTACCTACAGAGCCTGGTCTCCATGAGGAATTTTGAAAAGAGGGACGCTAACTAAGGAAAGACCATCATCTCTGAATTTGACAAGGTTTTGTGGAAAAGAAGAAGAGCTGAGGGCACACACAGTAGGGTTTATGGTTTTTCACGCACTGCATCTGATCAGAGAAGAATGCCACCAGTGTCCCAGATTCATAAGAACAGAGAAAATCTCATAATAGGTCAGCATTTATCAAATAAGATTAAATTTCCACTAAATACAGAAATTAAACTATGTCAACAACCTACCTTTCTAGCTTTAAAAACTATTACATGGGTATGTAAATTGCAACAAATCTACTGGAATATAATTTTTTAATATCTATCTCTAGAAACATTTAGGTCCTTTCAATCAGTGATAACTCCATTATCTTTGACATTAGTAATATGAAAGAGAGAAAAATAATATATGATATGTAAATATTATATTTATAATATAAAATATAATAATAACATGAAAGAGAAAAAACCTTATGCACAAATCCATTCATGCAGTGTCACATATATTGTGGAGAATATGAATCAGCCAATATATTAAAAAAAAAAAAGGACATGGTTTGTTAAACTGCAAACTCTACAAAAGATATATTTGCACCACTAAATGGAATCTATCAAGAAATGTATAGTAAGCGAGGAAGAGGCATGCACTATAATATCTAGGGAAAAGAACAGGATGTAGAAATATATCAGTCTGAACAGTTGAGGAAGATGTCTACTAAAATAAGATTATAAAAATAAAGTACACCAAAATGATGACATTAATTGTCACAAATTGGTGGCCTAGAGGATGTTTTTTTTCTTCTTTGTATTTTTCTGTATTTTCCAATTTCCTAAAATGAGCATGTACAACTAACAATTACAATAATTAAAGAATTTCTTTAAGAAGAATCTCCAATAATGCACCATTTGTTGAAGCAGTAACAATTACTGGCTAAGCATCAAAAATGTCTTTTCACATCATGGTTTTCCATCAGTCCTCCTACTCTATGGCATGATGTGAACTTGCTGTATCATTGGACATTACTCAGTTCTGCTAAGGAAGACAAGAAGAGCACATAAAATAGATGAAATGCATAAGCAATGTAAAGCATAGTCAGTGAGTTAGCAAGTGGCTTAGGAGCCACAGGAGGAACTCAGTTTGGATTTAGTACAAATAATGATCAAACCAGTGGCTTGGGAGGCATGGGCAGAACTGACTGTGTGTGCTGAATGCCGACAGTAAGGTAAAAACCTATAATGTTAAAAATAGCAAGCAGACTGTATGATGGCATCAATGTAAACCTTACTCAAAGCTAGGAAAGGACGGACAGACTAAGTTATAAGCTGACAGCTGGGTGACCCCTGTCCAAAAAAGTGCAATTAGACACCACAGCTGTTTAGCAGCTAATTGGCAAGCTCCAGCTCTGGGCTAACCACGTTTCTCAGATAGAGCGCGGATGTGTCAATGGCCTCAGGCACTTTCAGCCTATGATCCCCTTGCACAAACCCAATCCTGGCCATCATCAGGGAAGGCTGCTGTAGCAAAAAGATAGGACACATCAATGTTACTAGCTCAGGAATCAGACTAGCCCTCCCTCCTGACACCTTGCCCCAACTATACCAATCTACCCCACTGCTGCCTTTTTTTAAAATTTTAAATTGATTTAATACATGGTGGTATTCAAGCATCTTAATTGGGTCCAGAGCCTTCTGTTTTGGGGCTTCAGGAATACCTTGCCTGGTAGGTTCCTGCCTGAAGTCCTTCCCTAAACACCAGTGGAAGAGACATGCTTTCCTCTACTCCCATCTCAGGAATGATGCTTCAGACAGACTTGGGTTTGGGATGTGATATGGACTCACACAATACACCTATTAGCCACCAGAAACCAAGACTGGACTTAGTTCGGTAATGTAGTGGAACTGTACAAGGTAGGAGTTTGGGATATGGAAGGTACAGCATCACAGGAGGAGGACGGGCCTACAGGCGGATTTGTTTGTAAACCACAAGAGTGTCCTATTTGGGGAGGCTGGCAAAGGGGCTATCGCTTGATTTACCCCATGGCAGGAAGCTCTGTGGTCCTTGGACAGAGTGTAGATGAGGAAGGAATTATTCTTATTGTAATACATCACTGATCAACTGAACACATTATGGGAAATCATTCTTGATCCATGGCTCCCCCATATCAATGTATTCCACTATCATTCTTTTGAAACTCCCTCAGTCTTATGAGGACTTAGTAGTACAATGAAGAAATGCATTCCGCCTCCCCTTTCCTACGGCGACTGTAAAATACACTTCCTCAGCCATGACCATGGTTGGGTGAAGGCGATGTCAGAGCAAAGAGCATTTATTTTGCTTTGAATCCACTCGGCATGTCTTCCTCTCTCCCCAGATTAACCCCAGAGTGTTCAATATCTAACACAGCTACTAATCCTCCCAGTATTAGAAAACAAAATGCACAAAAAGCCCCAAGGTTCAAGAGATGTTGCAGGGCTGTTGCTATCATATTCGACATAAAAGGCACCCCTGGAATTGAGCAGTGAGGTGGCTCTGACTGAGATCTTATGAGATGCATCTGCATAAAGCCTGGTTAATTGTTGTAAGAGTTTTAGTAACTTCCACTGGGAATCACACATTCCAGGTAATATGATAGATGCTCTTCTCCAGCATAATTGGTCTACTAAAGCGAAAAGTATTTTGAGTACAGAATTATTTAAAAACAATAAATGAACACCTAAAAATTTTACTTCTAACCACAAACATCTATTTTTTATAATAGGGTCAAGGTCTTTTCTTCAAATATGCTTCTCTGAAGCGGAAGTCACGTGCTCCACACAGCTAGCTGTCTAATGCAATTTCCATGCACTCCAGGAGAAGCTTCTGCAAAGTGGAGCAAGACTTCAGAGAACTAGAAGCATAGGTAAAGCAACCTGAAGGCGATTAATAATGTTCCAGAAACCTTTTGTAACTGTCTCATGTTCTGCTATTACTAGTGTGATCTGTGAACCAGCAGCATCACCATCACCTGGAAGCTAGTAGAAATGCAGGATCTCAGTTCCCACCTGGATCTTCAGAAAGCCAGGATCTGCTGTAAGCCATCTCGGGGTGGTTTGTATGCACAGTGAAATGTGAATGGCACTAAGTGAAATAAGTCAGTCAGAGAAAGACAAATACCATGTGACTTAACTCATACATGGAATTTAAGAAACAAAATGGATAAACACAGGGGGAGGAAATGAAAAAAAAAGATGAAAACAGAGAGGGAGGCAAACTATAAGAGATTCTTAACTATTAGGAACAAACTGAGGGTTGCTGGAAGGGAGTTGGGTGGGAAGATGGGATAACTGGGTGATGAGCATTAAGGAGGGCACTTGATATAATGAGCACTGGGTGTTATATGCAACTGATGAATCACTAAATTCTACCCCTGAAACTAATAAAACACTGTATGTTAACAAAAAGAAAGAGAAAGAAAGAAGAGAGAAGAAGGAAGGAAGGAAGGAAGGAAGGAAGGAAGGAAAGAAAGAAAGAAAGAAAGAAAGAAAGAAAGAAAGAAAGAAAAATGTTTTCTACACACACACACATACACACACAAAATTTGAGTAGCACTGATCTAGCCTATACCAATTTCAGTAACAAGTTTTTAAAGAAGATCCTCTTTCTTTCTGTCTTCATATTTTATAATATTATGTCTGATTTAACTGAATTATATAATTATAAAAGTAAGTATAACTAGTATAAACAAGAATGGGAGAAACATAAGTGACGCTGCGGAAGCATTCAAAGCCGCCAGTGAGAATGCAAGAGAGCAAGTGTGATTGGTGAAGTGCTCGCCACACTGGGCATCACTCGGGATGTGCATCACTGAGGATGTGACAGGGGAAAGGTGGCATCTATTAACCCAGTGAGTAGTTTAAATGTAGCGGTTTGAAAGCACCAGGACTGATACAATAATTCATATTCACTGGTGAATTTTGGTGAATGGTTTTTAACCCTAACGAGACAACACCATGGGAAGGCAGTTGAGATGGGCACGGCGCACTTGCCAAATGCCTCCAGTTCTCCAGCTCCCAGCCACCTGCAGGACTGCCCTTTCTGGCCCACTGTGGCATAGAAGCACGAGGCTCAAAGGGGTCAATGAGTTGTGAGCCAGAGTGGCACCCGTCTTTCCAGCCTAATTTTTAGGGGAAAACCCTCCAGAGCACACTCTTTTCCTTTAGCCCAAAGACCAGCAACATCAAAGAGACTCAGCCAGAGAGAAGCACTGCTGACATTTAGAGTCCCTGAGATTCTGAGGTTTACTGCAACGGTGTAGGCCATTCTGACTCGAACCCTTACACCATTGGCTTTCCTGTGTTTCCAGGTTGCAGATGGCAGGTGTGGAACTTCTCAGCCTCCATAAGCATGTAAACCAATTCCTATAATAAATATCCTCTTGTGTCTATTTATAACCTATTGGTTCTGTTTCTCGGAAGAACTCTAACACAGCTACATTACAGAATTTAAATTGCAAAAGATGTAAATGAAACATGATGACAAACAATACAACTTCAATGATTCAAATGAGTGTTTTCCAAAAGGAGAACTCATTATTGGTCTACAAACTTTTTAAATCTGTAGGTGTCCACGATGAATTTGTGGCAAAGGGGAGCTTGGGAGAACCTCTGTTTAAGGAAATATTAAATTTATTAAGGAGATGCAGCTGCAGAGATAAAGTATCTTTCAATTTCTACTGTCTATAGTGGTGGACTCTGTTTTCCATGCCTAACTGCCTGTGATTATGAAACAACCCTGAAGTAAAATAAAATAGAATGTAGATAATACATCTATATTATATAAATGTGAAAAATTTAAAATACGCAAAGCAAAATATAGGAGACTAAAGGGTCATCTGGGTGGTGGTGGTTCAGTTGTTTTGAGTGTCTGACTCTTGGCTTCAGGTCAGGTCATGATCTTGTGGGTCATGGGATCAAGCCCCGTGTCAAGTTCCAGGCTCAGTGGGAAGTCTGCTTGAAGAGTCTCTCGCTCTGCTCCTCCCTCGACTCGCTCTCTCTCTCTCTCAAATAAATAAATATTTAAAAAAATATATAAAAAACTAAGAAGTTAAAGGTGGAAAGAACTCAATAAACAGAATAAAGGGAATGATTAATATATAAGGCAAAATAAAATTTAAGAAATTAAATGTTGTTTCAGGAATTTGACACACTTCAGTACATACATAGAGTGCTTGAGTTAATCTGTAACCCAAGGGGTCGTTAACATCTGAAGCTCCCTGACCCAGAGTCCCTGCTCCCTGACCTATAGGCACAGTCACCTAACATTGGAAGGGCTGTCATGGAGAGTCCTCAGCAGAGTATGACTGTCCTTCAAAAATACCAATCTAAATCTGCCTCTGAGATCATTAATTGGTCTAAGGGATTTGGAGATAACTTTTCATTGACCAGAAGTATTGTTCAGGCAACTTAAACCTGGTATGGATGGAATTGAAGAAGCCAAGGAGCCAGGAAAGCAAACCCTTTTGCAGAGATATCCTTCATCTATAACTCCTCTCTGTCCTGTTGTGCCCACAGAACATTCTCTTACCTGAACCTGCTACATACAGGTTTAGCTGCATCAGGGTGTTCATTATGTTTGCACCATAATTAGTCTTTCCAGGTGTTATATGCAACTGATGAATTATTGGAAACTACATCTGAAACTAATGATGTACTATATGTTGGTTTATTGAATTTAAGTAAAAAAAAAAAAAAGAAGAAAATGTCTTTCTTGCAAGGTGACTGGGAGAATGCTGGAAAGGTTGCAGGTGGAATCTTCAGTGAGTTTAGAGATAGGATATGCACATGTCTGAGACTTATTTCTGTGGTAACCTATCTATCTGTCTCTCTCTCTCTAGAGATGATCTTTAGAGAGAGAGAGGGAGAGAGAGAGAGAGAGAGAGAGAGTGTGTGTGTTGTGTCTGTGGAGATATGGAGCTCCCATTTACTTCTAAATGTCAGGAGTTACTCATAATAACTTCTCTAAGAGAGAAAAGCAAGGTAAGCATAAGGAGCTAGGATAAATCCAAATATTGAAAGATCATCATTGTTAAAATATCAAATGATAATTCAAATGAAAACCCAAAATTCAATCACATAAAATGTGATTCAGAAAAACATGAATTAAGAATATTAGTGATAAAAGTCACAACATAAGACTTTAGAATGAATAAAAGGTAACAGCATCTATAAAAACAAAACATAGATAATGTCATGAATTTCCTTTAAAAGGAAAAGAAAAATCCTAAAACTTGAAAGCATAAATTAGAATAACAAAATAAAGTTATATAAAACTGTGGTGTGTGGTGGTCCAAAATATGCCCACAAATTCTTGAACGCTATCTTTAAAAGGTGGATCCTAATTTTCCTCTCCTTGAGTGGGCTGAACATAAAGACTCCCTTCTGATGAACAGAATAAAGCTGAAGTGATGGTATGTGATTTCTGAGATGAAGACACGAAACCCTTTGTGGTCTCCTGCCTGCTTAGTCTTGGATGTCTGGCTCTGGAGAAGTAGCCATCATGTGAGGACACTCAAGCAGCTGTGGGAAGGAGAAAAGCCAAGTGACGAGTCCTCTTAGAGGCAGATCATCCCAGGACCACTCAGGCTGTCTAGATACTCTAATCTTGGCTGACACGTGTCCCAGTAAGAGACTGAGCCAGAACCTCCCATCTAAGCCACTCGCAGACACCAGACTCTCAGAAACCTTGTGAAAAAAAAAATAAGTGTTATTTTAAGCTACGGAGTTTTAGATCATTTGTAAAAAGCAGCAATAGACAATGAACACAAATTGCTAGAGCAATTTTTAAATAAGCAAATATATCATTTGCAGAGGTGAGAAAGGAGTCAAATAAGGTGTGCTCTAAGGAAGCCCCCCATTTGAGGTAGAGGGGATCTCAAAATATAAAACTCCCAGAGAAACTCTATCAGGACTATCTCATGATAGATATTTGAACAGGGAAGCCCCAGCAACCATCCTTTACCTAGGACCTACCAATTAGAGTAGGGCCCATCCTTTTCTGCAAAGAGAACTCTTAAATCCATGACCTAATGCACATGCTCCTATTGGCTTGTAGAGGAGACTGCTATTCTTTCAAATTGTGCATGCCAGTTGTTAACTAAAATCATGAAATTATCATGAAAAATTAAGTCATAGGGATCCCTGGGTGGCGCAGCAGTTTGGCGCCTGCCTTTGGCCCAGGGCGCGATCCTGGAGACCCGGGATTGAATCCCACGTCGGGCTCCCGGTGCATGGAGCCTGCTTCTCCCTCTGCCTGTGTCTCTGCCTCTCTCTCTCTGTGTGTGTGTGTGTGTGTGTGTATCATTAAAAAAAATTTTTTTTTAAATCTCTATTAAAAAAATAAAAAAAAAGAAAAATTAAGTAATAAAAAATTAAATCAATTACATTAAAGAAAAAGTTAATAGATACTGAAGGCTCGTCACATCCTAATTATTTTACTACTTTACACTATTACCTGTGCTTTTGAGGTAACCTACGTATACTGAATCTATGTGATGGAATCCCGCACTGTGCATCTCTTCCCACCTGCTTGTTCAGTGGGAATCACACTGGTAGCTGGAAACCAGCTGTGGTGGGAATAATTACACACTGGGAACTGGGAAAGGCTAGAAATCAGGACTGGATTTACTGGGGGTTTTTTAATTGTCTATTTTTTAGGAACTGATAGGAAAATGTTAACAATGCAGATTATTCTGCATCATTCTGCATTTCTGTACCTGTTACATGTGGAATAGCACAAGACTTTGAGGAAACATTCTTCCAATATTCAAAACATTTTATCCAACTCATCATGGAAGAATGAGCGAAGTTCTAACATGTGTCTTTGTCGGTTTACTTTTCTTAGAGAGAGAGAGAGAGAGAGAGAGAGAGAGGCGGTGGGGGAGGGGCAGAGGGAGAGGGAAAGAGAATCTTAAGCAGGTTCCACACCCAGTGAGGAACCCAACACAGGGCCCGGTCTCACAGTCCTGAGATCATGACCTGAGCTGAAATCAAGAATCCACCACTTAACCAACTGAGCCATCCAGGCATCCCTTCATTGGTTCACTTTTGTTCTTTTTCTTTTTTTTCCCCATTGGTTCACTTTAATCTTACTAGTTAAGGTAAATGAAAATACTGAATAACATGCAATTTGAATTGTACTTGTCTGTCCGTTGCAACCATACGATGCAAAATACAAAAATTTGCCAGAAATTACCACATTCTATGAAAATCAAATGACCTGATGGAATTTATAACGAAAAAGATTGCATGTTTCATTATTTGTAAACTGTGCGGTACATATCCTTTATATCAAATTTTTTAAATAAATGTGTGTGTTTAGAGACTTCATTTTCTTAAAATAGCCAGTTTTTAAACATTTGCCAGCATGTCTGACACAAACTCAGGCTGGCTATAACATTTGAATTATTTTTCTTAAAATAAGCCAACGTTGTGTATGGCAGGAACTGTGCTGAGGGGCAGGGATATTTCGGCATCTTTCCTGAGGGTAGGAGCAGGAGCATTCAGAACAAGGCAGGAGAACCGGAAAGATTCCTGATTCCCCCAGCCAGGGGAATGGGCGGAGGGACAGGTAGCAGGACCTGAAGAGTTTTCACAGAGGAAAGGTTTTAATTGATGTTACTGTGACATCATTTGAAATCTAAGTCATGAAGGTAAATGCAAATGACAAGTGAGCACCTGCACATAAGACCTTATCTTAAATCCTTTGCTCCAACAGCCCACCACCTGCCCTTTCAGGGCACTGAGCCTAATAGATGCTCAATAAATATTTGGTGAGTGTCTGCATTAAATTAAAGATGAAATGAGAGCTGCTCTCACGTTATAATTGTACACAATTGGTAAGGGATTTATGTGTGTTCTGCAGGGATGCCTGGGAGGTGCCCTTGGAAGTCACAGCCAAATTTGCACTTAAATCACTGAAAATATACAAAAAGAGTATACTCCATGCAAACGAGCCTGCCCATTTAGATACTCAAAGTTGTTAGGTTCTTTGGCTAGCCTTTAATGAGTAGATGGCATGGGGACCAGAGGACATTGTCCCAGGAGCCACCGTGCAGGGACAGTAAAGCTCCATCTCTCTCCTGAGCAGGACTCAAACACAGTCACACAACCTGTGCTATAAGATTAGCGTCCTCAACCTTTTACTGATTATTTGACCTTCTACAGACAAAGGCAAAGGTACCTGCATAAACTTCCCCAAAAAAGGTCACCAATAAAAAATTATTCTAATATCCTTTGAGCTGATGAATGAACCCTTGAGGTCTAATTTGTTGTGTTTTTGTTTTGGTTTTTAAATTCTTTTTTTTTTTTTTAAGATTTCATTTATTTATTCACAAGAGACACACACACACAGAGAGAGAGAGAGAGAGAGAGAGGCAGAGACACAGGCAGAGGGAGAAGCGGGCTCCATGCAGGGAGCCCGACGTGGGACTCAGTCCTGGGTCTCCAGGATCACACCCTGGGCTGAAGGCAGCACTAAACCGCTGAGCCACCAGGGCTGTCCCTTGAGGCCTAATTTGAATGTTGATAAATAAGGCTCAACCATGCTCTGGGTAATGAAATTTTGATTAGGTTCTGGTGACTCAATCCCCGAGGCATGGGCTCCTGATTAGGAATTTTTGGTTATCTAACTTTCCCTAGGTATGAATAAGGCAATCATAATGTATGCTGCAGTATTTAATACAGACAACCTGCAAGACTAAATAGATTAAAATTTCTTTGTATGAACCTGTTCTTAAAGCTGGAAGGATTGGGGTGCTTGGGTGGCTCAGTCAGTTGTGTCCAACTCTTGATTTTTGGCTCAGGTCATGACCCGGGGGTTGTGGGATAGATACCTGTGTCCAGCTCTGTGCTGGGCATGGAGCTTGCTTGGGATTCTATGTCTCTCTCCTATACCCCTCCCCCCTACCACCACCACTATCTCTCTCTCTGAAACAAAAAAGGAAGAAGAAGAAGAAGAAGAAGAAGAAGAAGAAGAAGAAGAAGAAAGAAAAGAAAGAAAGAAAGAAAGAAAGAAAGAAAGAAAGAAAAGAAAGAAAGAAAGAAAGAAAGAAAGAAAGGAAGGAAGAGGAAGGAAGGAAGGAAGGAAGGAAGGAAGAAAAGAAGCCTGGAAGCGTAATCTTTGCATTTGAATATATTTGATCTCTCTGGAAATGAACAAACAAACCCCCCTGCCCGACTTCATTTTAATGGGTGACCATATCACGTTAAGGGATTCAAGGTGCCAGTAAAATACAGACTGCTCAATTTTAATACCACATCTAGGCCCTTAAACACAAGGAATTCTACTGAAGTGCGGTACAACTCAAGCTAAGGTTGGCATTAATATTGCCCTTGGAATTCTCAGACTTGGGAGTAAAAACATTGTACTACAATCTCCTTTGCTCTATGCAGTGGATTTCAACTTCACTTTTGATGTTGCGCAAATAACACAGCTTGAGTCAAACTAGAGCCCTTGGGTAGAACTGTCAGCCAGTCTCTCCAGCATCCTAGGACGGCTGTTTTCCATTCATTATTTCCTGTGGAAAGCAAGATTCTCTTTTGAGTGTCAACAACTTTGATGGTTTCTCACTGCAGAAGAAAAGAGCATGGATTATTCTGGAGAAAATACTTTCTTCTTCCTTCGTGATATTTGTGAAGGGCCTGGCACCTCGGAGAGAGCGGCTGATATTCTCCAATCCCTTGTCCTCTAGATAATATGTTCAAGGTTTTATTTAAATATTCTTTAAGGGCAGCCCCCGTGGTGCAGCGGTTTAGCGTCGCCTGCAGCACAGGGCGTGATCCTGGAGACCCTGGATCGAGTCCCACATCAGGCTCTCTGTATGATGCCTGCTTCTCCCTCTGCCTGTGTCTCTGCCTCTCTCTCTCTCTCTCTCTCTCTCTCTCTCTCTGACTCTATGAATAAATAAAAAATCTTTAAAAAAAAATAAATATTCTTTAAATGGGAGCACCTGAATGGCTCAGTCAGTTAAGCGTCTGCCTTGGGCTCAGGTCATGATCTCAGAGTCCTGAGATCAAGCCCCACATCCTTCTCTCTCTCTCTCTCAAATAAATAAATAAAATAAAGAAATAAAATCTTTTTTAAAAAGGTGTTTAAATATTCTTTAAATTATTTAAATACCTTATGGAAGTATTAGCCTCCACAAGGAAGATATTTTCAGGATGAGCTCTGAAAATGCCACTTTTGCAATCAAGCTTGTCCATCTCACCAAACCCTTTCTAATTTAAAGAATGGACAATGAAAGGGCCTTTGTAAGATTTAAAAGTCAGAGTGGACCAGACAAGGGGATTCATGCAGCAGAGTTCTTAAGGCATAAACTCCCCTTGGCTGTACCTCTTCTAACTGTGGGACGTTGGGCATATTTTCTTTACCTCTTTAAGCATCCAAGATCTCATCTTTAAATTGGGGATATTAGAGAATCCAAGTCAAAAGTCCATTATGAAAGTTAGATCACTTCACACAGTGACTAGTGGATAATAAACATAAAATGCCTCAATAACTGCAAGCTACTATAGAGAGCAGACACTTGATAGAAAGTTGTCTGGAGGCCAAACTGTGGAATCATTTGTTATTTGATCATTTCCTCCATGTTACAAAGTGCCTTTTTTTTAACCCAGTAAATTCCTGGGTAACAAGAAAGACATACTAAATTCCTCTCCATTATGAATAGCATTAAAATCAACTTTTAGGTGAGCACCTTTTACGTGCAAGAAGGCTTTTGTGTACAGATAATGAGACAGGAATCCTGTCAACCGGGACAGGTGAAGTAAGAGACATACTTAAAAATCACACAAAGCAGGGAGTGGTAAATGCCAAAGAAAGATAAAAAATAATATGTTTCACATATTCAGAAGAGGGAAAAGTATCTCCTGCAGGGGGAGGGATGGGAGACCCAAGGAGTCTTCCAGGAGATGATAAGTGTCGGGCTTGTCGTGAAGGGGGAAGCAGAGGCACAGGAGAAGTAGTGCCAGCACTCGAGCTCTTCTCTGTGTGCCAGGCACTGTGCTAAGCTCCATGACTTGTTTAATTCTCCCAAAATTTTACTGAGTAAGTGCAATTATTCTTATCTCATCAGGGATGAAATTGGGGCATAAGGTGATTAAGTCACTTGTTGAGAGTCATACAGCTGACGAGTGGCAGTGCCAGGGAGCTCAGGTTTGTCCGACTCTGTAGCCTTATTCCAAAAATTTTTATTTAAATTCAATTTAGTCAACGTATAGTGTATTATTAATTTTAGAGGTAGAGTTCAGTGATTCATCAGTTGCATATAACACCCAGTGCTCATTACATCAAGTGCCCTCCTTAATGCCCATCACCCAGTTACCCCATCCCCCCCAACCCTCTCCCCTCCAGCAACCCTCAGTTTGTTTCTTATAGTGAAGAGTCTCTTATGGTTTCTCTGACTGATTTATTTCACTGAGCATAATACCCTCTAGTTCCATTCACACCATCGCAAATGTAAGATGTCATTTTGTGATATCTGAGTAGTGTTCCATTGTATGTATATGCCACGTCTTCATTATCCATTCACCTGTTGATGGACATCTGGGCTTTTCGCATATTTTGGCTATTGGGGACATATCCTGAAGTCTTTTTTAACCATGCAATAGGAGGGACAGAATGGTGAGTGGCTCCGGGCGACAGGAGGGAATACAATGAAAACTTGGGTAGGGACCAACCCAGACCAGGTTGCTTCTTATGTCAGGCTATAAAGTCATTAAGTAGTGAGGAGCACAGGAAATTTTGGATTGAGAGGTAACAGGATCAGAATTGAATACTGTAAGAATAATTGTTGAGGTCCTCATCACTGATGGTCTAGGGAGGGGAGTGTCGGGGCTTGGTCCTGACATGTTCTTCTGGCCATCAAGCCTCTTTGGTGCCATTTCCCTTTTTTTTTTTAATTTTTATTTATTTATGATAGAGAGAGAGAGAGAGGCAGAGACATAGGCAGAGGGAGAAGCAGACTCCATGCACCGGGAGCCTGACGTGGGATTCGATCCCGGGTCTCCAGGATCGCGCCCTGGGCCAAAGGCAGGCGCTAAACCGCTGCACCACCCAGAGATCCCAATTTCCTATAGAAGCCACGTCACTCAATCCCAAATTGTAAGACAGTAGGATTAATTCCTTCAGGCTCCACGGATTCTATTTCCTAGAGTATAGTTCCAAATATTTTGACTGTCCCGGAGAAATGTTCATATGCAAATCACAAAAATATCTGGATACAATTTCAGGAAATTTCAAACCCTGAAACTCTAGGGAAGTGGTTCTCAAACTTTAACGTATAAAGAACAGCCAGAAAGCTTGCTTACAATGCAAATTCCCCAAACTTAGCTCCTAAAAGAATACTCTTGGAGATCTAGGGATGAGGCCCAGGAACCTGCCTGTTAACAGACGCTGCCAGGGGATCCTAAAGCATGTGGCTTCTAGACAAATTCCAGAAATTCTAACCCAGGGAAGAACCCCTGTTCTGGAACATCACAGACACAAAGTGAAAAGCGACCCCTAATACAAAATTAGGACTGCTTCACAGCCCTTCCCTATTGCTCCATTGTATAGTTCTGGTTTTAGCCTGTCTCTCTCTTTCTGAAAAAAAAAAAAAAATATGGCACAGGAAAAGAGACACCGAGGGCTTCTTTTACAGTCCCCCCACAAAGCACTCTGCACACGGTAACGGACTCTAAAATTGCATCCAGGGGTATAAAAGGTCCACCATCATTTATCAGTAATTGCCCATTTTTGCTACTCTTTATCTGCAAATACCAACTCCATCAGGTAATCCATTTTTCCTCCTCAAGGAGTACTTACAAAATAGGTAAACATTATGCTAAGAAAATACCATGGGGCTCTCTGGGAAGAATTATCTTAAAGGTTACTCAAATGTGAGCAGGCCATTAGCCACTATGAACATTGAGAGGAAATGTGGTCTGGTGGGCAAGGGGAAAAAAAAAAAAAGCTTGAGACATAATTAGCTGTTGAAAAGGTAGCAGAACCAAGAGACTGTTAAAAACAAGGTATGCCTGTGAGAGGGAAAAAGTGACTAAAATATTAAAAACATTCACCCATGAAAGGTCTGCATTTAAAGAAAAAAAAAGGTCTGCATTTATCAAAGTGAGCAGTCTATTGAAAGGAAGCCACCGCAGCGCCTCCATGACTTCTTTGTTACATAAAAAGCTTCATGCTCTTCCCCAAATACTTCATCTTACATGCACAGAGAAGATATAGCAAATATTAGTGGATTTACTCTGCCGACCTTCAAAGCAGTTGCAGTTTGGCAGTGATTTGTTGTGCTTGTAAAGAGCCTTTCATGGGAAGATTCACAATCTGCATGGTGAAGGGATCTCCTAACTACCCACTTGAATACGAATCAACCAGCATTCAGAGTACTATGTTGTGGAAACTCTGTCTTCAACATTCAGAAGAAATTTTTACTTGAAAAATAATGGAAAAAAAAATAATGGAAGTGTTCACAGTTAAATTCTTTCAACCTTCCTGTATGTTTGAAAATTTTCCTAATAAATTCTGGGGAAAATGATACCAAGAAATCAGGAAGGTGGGGCACATGAGTACCTGTACCTTCAGCTGTTCTAATTCCTTCATAAAAAAAATTTATTTTTTTTTTGAGAGAGAGAGAGAGAAAGAGAGCACAAGCAATGAAGAGAAACAGAGGGAGAGGCAGAGGCAGAGGGAGAAGTAGGGTCCCAGCTGAGCAAGGAACCCCCATGGGGCTTGATCCCAGGACCCCAGGATCACGACTTGAGCTGAAGGCAGGTGCTACCAACTGAGCCATCCAGGCATCCCTAAATGTTCTAATCCTTAAATTGTGAGATGGGTTTATTAAATGCCTCTTCACTTACATATACATAGAACATTGATTTCTTTTTATAAAATATTATATGATAAACATTTTAATTAAATCAAAAACTGAGACATGAAATTAAGTGTATTCTCTTTGAGTTGCTTTGGGGGCAGAACGAATGTCAACTATTTGAAATCATTCTTTGCTTGCTATCCACTGACAGCACAAAAGAGACATTTTGATAGTGTTGGCCATGTGTCAGCGAGTTGGTTGAAATAAAAACTTTGTGCATCCTGCAATAAAGAAACAAAATTCTCTAGAGGTGTTTTTGTTCCTATAAGCTGACAAAAGAGATGGTGACTTGGGAGGGTGTGAAGTAGTGGTTGAGAGTTCCTCTCAGCTCACACCAGAGCCTGAGCATCAAGGACTCTAGTGCTAGGCTGGGCTGGAGAGTTATTTTTTGGTCCAAGCTGACACCTGGCAAAAGACCCAGGAAGGAGAGAAGGAACTGGGGTCATCTCAGAATCACAGTTTAGAGCAAGGAGTAGAAGAGCTGCTGAAGCTAAGGAAGAAAGAGTACTTAGAGGTTGGCCAGGGAACAAGGATACCGATCTGAAGCCACCGACCCATGACCCAGGAAACCCAGACTGATAAGGTTCCAGCTTCCGCATAAGAGATTTCCATGGATCCTCCAGTGGCAAGAATGATGCCTCAGAGACTGGGGCTTTGCCAGGCACTAGGGCACAAACCCCTTCCTTATACAGTAGGATATTTATGCCATCACCTGAAATTCCAATTATCAAGATTCATTGAAGATAACAGGCATCCAGGTAGTGATGGGAATACTATGAGTCATCCTACCCTTGGTAATTTTATTTAATCAGATTGTTTTCCTAACGCATAGTTAGGAGTGGACATGCCCTGGAGGGCAGCATGTGGTTACAGGGTGCCAAGGGAGAAACAACCCATTTCAACGCTGCACATTGGATTGACCCAAAATTGGCCAATCCTTCCTTTCCAGAAACCAGACAGCAAAGCCTTTCTGCCCTGCTCATCATGCTAAGTCGCCCTTTAATTTTCCTCTGTCTCTTTCGTCTTTCCTTCATGCAGGGGTGGGAAGAGATTGTGTTTATGTAACCCTAGAACCTAACCACCCTCTACCTCTGCCCACCGTATCCCATCCTCTGGGAATGAGAAGACTGGCGTCTTCCTGAGTCCCGAGATTTATGCTTTCTTCCTGGGGTGCCTCTACTTCATGCCTTACTTGCCACAGACCTGAGAAGAGTTCCTAGGTGGCCCAGGTTTGACTGGAACATTCTCATGATGGCCATTTACATCTGAAAGCTGAAGTTTGCTGTATCTGTCAATGTTTTTCCCCAGAGAACCCTGGTTTCAAATTGTATTTTACACAAAATCAAAATATACAGACAATCAGAGCAGCTCTAGTCGTAAGGGATGGGAGGTCTGAGCTCTCCTCCAAACCCAAGACTCTCTCGTGCACACAGCATGAAAACCACTGCCTTGCAAAGAATGAGGGTTAGGCAGCAAAAGCAGTGGCCCTTAAAGACACAGTGAGGGATTTGACAGGGCAAACAAAACAACCCAGGGGGAGGTGGAGTGGTCCAGCTGTTTGTGTCCTTCTCGCTGCTCATCCATTCCACCCTGGGATGAAAAGAATCCCTTTCACTGGGCACATGGCTTTCTACAGAGCCTCTGCATGCTGTGTCCAAGGATTCCTTATAATGCGACTGAGAAAATAAGAGTATTTCCCAACACCTTGTATTCCTTTGAGCCTCTTATAATGAGGGCAGACATCTAATTGTCACATTGGTTCCCTGTAGGGATCTGTGCCAATTAAGAGGATTCTGAGAGCTGGGGGAAGGAACAGGGGGAGGGGCAGGGACCAGGAATCTCAACCCTCTTTTGATTATTTATTTCCCTCAAACCTCAAGCAGGCTATAAAAGTGATTTTGAACATTAAGTAACACATCACATTCAAGTGCATATAATAACAGTT
The DNA here is from genome assembly GCF_018345385.1 of Vulpes lagopus. Lineage (NCBI taxonomy): Eukaryota > Metazoa > Chordata > Mammalia > Carnivora > Canidae > Vulpes > Vulpes lagopus. The sequence continues at coordinate 6,939,654 of NC_054834.1, forward strand.
TAATTAGTACGTACGTATAATTTGGCTAGTTTCTTCGAGTGCTAGTATACTACTGCTTTAATTAGTACACAAGTATGAGTTTGATGTCAAATAGGTATATATGAAAGAATTTTTATGAAAAAAAAATTCTAGAAGCCTCTAAAGCCCAATGGTGAAATACTGAGTTGTAGAGTAGATTTTTTTTTTTTTTTTGGTATTTTACTTATAATAAATATAAGGAACTGTCAGTGACTGTAAAAGTCTTGCGTCTGCTTAAATATTCAACGTATTGGAACTTAAAGCTCATAGCACATAAACTAATCTCAAAAGCTGTCAGATAAAATACCAAAAAGCATTTTATTTTTATTATCTACAAGTGCCATCTTCCAGAAAAGATTTCCTGCAATGTGGCTGACAACAGGGAGAAGGGATAAGCATGCCTAACCCTTTGAGGGAGATTCTATATTAAATACTTTCAAGTCGGGTCGTTTATCATTCACAGGCAATTCTTCAAATTTCAGGATTGCAGATTTTTCTAGGATATGAGCTAAAATTCCCACGAGGGAAAAAAGGATTTTCCTTCCACTGCTTCTCATATATCTTCTCCTATCATTGAATTATATTTTCTGAGACTATCTCTTCCCGCTAGATTGTCCATGCAGAGCTCCTAAGTGTCCTTTTCCTGGAGCCTGGCCGGTACATGGTGGGTTTGCTGAAAGCGTGATGCCTAAAATTCAAATGTTCAGTCAAATTTTGAACAGGATCTAAAGAAATTCAAGAAGCAGATCCTAGGAAATACAACTTGCAAATGAGATCTTGGTAAACAGCAGACCAGAACACGCATGTGCGTGTGTCCGTGTGCATGTGTCCGTGTGTGTGTTTGTAACTAACTAGTGACGTTGAACAGCTCAACACTTTGGGGGAATTACATTTCGCATCACTCAGAATAGTTTTGGAACTCCTTGACTGTAAACTGGTAATCTTCATCCCATACAACAAGGTCAGGCGCTTTATTCTTATATAGGTCTACACACATCTTGTTTTTACTTTATTATTTATTTATTTATTTATTTATTTATTGATTGATTGATTGATTTTTGTTTTTACTTTAAAATTAAGACTTGAGGAACAGAAGATTCCAGCACAAAGCACACGGGTTCTCCAGGCTGGCTCTCTCCCACCTCGCCCAGCAGTGTGCCCGCCGTCAACCTTCTGTAAGTAGGTGAGGCTGCACACCAAGCCTTGCTGCTGTCACCATCTCTGAGTTGCTGGTGTCACCATCTCCATCCTAGGAGGACCCTGCTTCCACTAATGTCCTGTAGCAGCCTAACCTTTCATGGGTATATTATTTCTTCACTGTGTACAAAAGGACATTGGCACTGCACGTGTCCTGCCTGGCCCTACTTCTAGGTGAACCCATGGTCTGATTCCCTCACGATCCATCTACTGACTCTACCCCAGCTGCCACCAGTCAGCTGGGCCACCTTCTCTCTCAGGGCTTCTGACACCCTCTTAATAGATTACTCCTAACCCTGCTCTTGCTCCCCAAACCAGCCTCCACGCTTGAGTGATTTGTGACCTAACAGCTCTTCTTCTTTGGACAAACAATGCTCATTTCCTAACACAGCTGACAGGGCCCTTGACAACCCTTCCGAGGTTTTTTCCCAGCACTCCGGTCTCTGCATGTGTGCTCCCCATTCAGGGCCTTTTCACAAGCTGTAATCTGGTGACGGACTCCTTTTTTTTGGCCTATGCTAGTTTGTTTGGGTTTCTGCCTAGAGCATCTATGACTGAAACAAGTGTGTCCACTGGAACGATCTCCTGTCCGGAAGTTCTGATGATGTTCAACAAACCAAATAACCACTCTCTCTCCCTAATCTCATGGCTTTGAGCTATCCTAGAGGATCAAAATCCACAGAGTCTTGCCAGGCAGAGAGTTGCCCCTACCTGCGCATGGCAAGTATATCTCCGATACAAAGATAAGAAAAAAACAATCAAATATAATTTTGTCAAGGAATAAACAACAATGGTGTAAGGGAATAGCAAAGTACTAGCACATAATAATTAAGCCCCTAATTTTTTTTCTGGCAGAAGGGGAGTTGGGCTGAGTTGGGAAGCCTAACTTATTTTTCTGGGCTTTGTCTGAACCAATGGTCCATCCCAGGCCATGGGCAGAGGACAGGGGGGCTCCTGAACATCCTCTATGGCACAGGACAGCTACTAACAACACAGAAGTGTTGATCCAGCCCCAAATAATAGTGCTCTTCTTGCAAAAACCCTGCTTTAGACTACTTTTCCCTCTTAACCGGCATTCCCTTTACTTCCAGAGTCTATATCACTCACCATTAAAATGTGGTGGAAAGATAACAGAATTAGTAATGCACATCCCGAGTCTTTCTTCCTGCTGTGCAAGCAACAATGAGTAACGCATGTCATGACTCCTTGTAATTACCCAATAATGTAAAATGAGGGGGAGGTAATGATTTCTTTCTTTATTAATTTTAAATATACAAGCAATGCATGAACACATTCACCTGCTAAAACAATTTAAACATCACAGATAAAAGTCAAGTTTCCCTAGCAACCACCCCCCTTTGCCCTCAGAAGTAGACATTTCGGTTTATTCTCAGCTTGGTTTAGATCTTTCTGTGGTGAACAAAGACCCACTGCCTGCTCCTCTTAAACTGTTTATTTGTGGTGGGCCTCAAATGACATCCATGGTGCTTACCTTGCATGTTGCTAATTACAGGTGAAGCGGAGTCTATTTTCCTATGTTCACTGACAATTTCTAGTTCTTCTAAGAATTGCCGGTTCATTTTCTTTGCTCGTTTGTGTCAACATAGCAATGTGTTCCTTATCCCCATGACCTAGTACCCTGGATGCTTTGACACGTACGTTCATGTGTTGCAAGTGGATTTTCCTGGCTCCGCCTCTTCGCTCGTATTTATGTTTATGTTGTCCCCCTTTAGACAGAAGCTTTCGATAGATTGATTTATCAAGTTTCTCAAGTGTTTCCCTTAAAGGTGTTGCTTTTGTTGTTTTGTTTAAGGTCTGCCCAACTCAGTGATTTCTAAATTCCAAACTCCATTGCTTTAGACTGGAGGCTGTCTGCCATCTGAACAGCTCCTGCAATACAGGATGCTCCGCACGTGGGACCGAAAAACCCAGCCACCCTTCAGATATTTGCACCCAGAGTCCCAAAGCCACCAAGTCCCAAACCAAATCACTGACTTCCCTCTGACCACAAACTGCTCCCCGTGACCAGTCCCCAGTCGTATCTGCCTCTCCCTTCCCTGACTCCTACATCTGTCACCAAGTTCTTCTGGTTCTACTTTCTAGTGACCTCCACTTCTCAGCCCTCTACACACAGGCTGTCACCCCACTCCTCATTGCCCACACTCTTCTCACAGATTCACAGCTGCCTCTCAACTGACCCTGAGGCCTCCAGTCCCAGTCCCATCTCCCACCCTGCAGCTGAAGAGCTGTTCCCAGAACTCAAATTTGATTCTTCAAGTCTTCAACTCTTTAGTCTTTCAGTCGTTTCCTCAGAATGAAGGTCAAACTCCACAGAACAACAGAAAAGGTTCTGATGGGTTTGCCACTACCTACCTTCCCATGCTTATTTCTGGCCACCACCCTCCTCCTTCCCCATCTCTAGCCATACTGAACCACATATGGAGCTCTTGTCTCTGCCCAGAACTTTCTCCAAGCCTCGCCTACACATCCCCTCAGGTGCAGTACCAGGCTTCAGGCCCAGAAGGCTGCCCTTGTCTGATCCCACCCTCCACACTGAGCTAAGTGCTCCTCTTAAGCACATCCCAAAGTCCTTATGTTCACCTTAATCTTGGCACACAACAAACTGCTCAATAATTGTATGTTTCCTTGTCTCTCACACGGCTGGACATATAATTGTGGTTTGAATTAATAACAATCCTTTATTTGATGAACACTCAGGATATGATCTTTGTGCAATGCAAGGTACAAGATGCTGGGGCACCATGTGAAAGTGAAACCAGTCCAGACCCTGCCCTTAAGACTTGCACACAAATTTATTTACAAAAAAAAAAAAAAAAAAACAGTTAGAAATTGACAAAGGCCAAAAGAGAACTATGTCCCATGTGGTATGTGAGGGGGTTGGTTTCAAAGAGGGAAGAATAACTATTGGTGGGGTGGAATGGGGGCATGTGATATGTGAATATTCAGGAGTGCTGGCTTTGGAGTGTGGTTGCCTGGTTCATATCCTAGCTCCAACATTTCTTTACTAGCATATCACTTGACCTCTCCCAGACTCAATTGTTTCATATCTACAGGGCGGTGGGAACTGATTATCATATTTCTGAAGACTGCTTAAGAATTAAATGAAATAATGCTAATAACAATCTTAGCATACTGCTAGCCATAGAGTAAGATAAAAATAAATGCTATTAGCCATTATTATTATAGAAGGAAGAGTGGCAAATGAGTCAGGACTTAAATGATAGAAAACACCTAGATGTGCAGCACGCAACTTTTGCGATTAGTTTTTTTTTTTTTTTACTACCTAACCCCTCAACCTTCTTTTTGCCCTTTCCTCTCTTATTTTCCCTAAATACACATTTCCTAAAACTTGTCTACCACCCCACCTTCCCCAAGTATTCATTCCATCTCCTTGTAGGTGCCTTTTTATAATGTTTACCCAGGTCCTTCTAGAATCTGATTACCTGGACCTCTCCCAACCTGTCTCCATCTGTAGTTGCTTGAGTGTGCTCCTAAAGTTCACACCTACCTAGAATCTCAGAATGTGACCTCATTTGGAACTAGGGTCTTTGTAGATGATATAACTAAGGATCTCAAGATGAAATCAACCTGGATTTAGGGTGAGTTCTAAACCCAATGACTAGTATCCTTATAAAAGAGGAGAGGCCACAGAGACACAGAGAAGAGGGCCATGTGAAGACAGAGGCAGTGATTGGAGAGATGCTGCCATAAACCAAGGAATAGCTGGAGCCCCTAGGAGGGAAAGACAAGAACAGAATCTCTCCTAGAGCCTTTGAAGGGAACATGGCCCTACCCTCACTGTGACATGAGATTTCTGGCCTCAGAATCAGAAGAGAATAAGTTCCTGTTGTATTAAGCCACTGAATTTGTGGCAATTTGTTACAGCAGCCCTAGGAAATGAGTCCACATTTAATCCCATCAAAATGTAATCACACAGGATCTTTCTGAAACCTCCTACTCTGATCATGCCTCTTACCTGCCTAGCATCCTTCAGTGGTTAGCATAACCTCTGGGAGGAAGTGCAAACCACTCTGGCATGAGACACAGGGTCTTTCCCATTGAGCCACCCACCTCTATGTAACTCAGGTGCTTCTGCCTTCATTTTTTAGCCAGATACACCCTGGACTCACACCCTGTGCCTGTGCCACCAGTGTGTCCCTGGCCCCACTACCCAGCCTGGCATCTGGTAACTCCTACTTTTTCTCTAAGATTAAGAATTCACGGGGCACCTGGGTGGCTCAGTGGTTGAGCGTCTGCCTTTGGCTCAGGTTGTGATCCCAGGGTCCTGGGACTGAGTCTCTCATCAGGCTCCCTGCAGGGAGCCTGCTTCTCCCTCTGCCTATGTCTCTCCTCTCTCTGTGTGTCTCTTATGAATAAATAAATGAAATCTTTAAAAAATTAAAAAAGAAAAGAATTCAAATGGACTCCTATGCTCAATGAATGCTTACAGAATGGTTAAGGTCATTCACCTTAATTCTTCATTACTCTTGAATGTCCAAAGATTCCTACCATACTTTCTCTCAAGTCAGTAATCTTCTTTCATAATCTATAAAGGATAATCTGAAATGTAATATATGATCATATATCACAGTATGAACTAAACAATTATTAGCATTTTTTTGTCATAGAGAAACTTTTAAATGTGACTGATTACTATGCTTTCTAAAAGTATCAATAATAATAAAAGATTTGGCTCAGGGGTCAGTTTTTCCAGGCAGCCTTCCCTCACCCATCTCTGCTTTGCAGTTTGATTAGGTGCTTCTTCTAGAACCAGATAATACTATATCCTGGGCAGCTTCTAACTTAACATTTACCATATTAAAGCCTTCTGATTTCTTGTCAGTCTCTTTCATCAGAATGTAAGGCTTTTTGACCACGTCCCATTCATCTTTATGACCCAGTGACTATATAACTGCTTGAACTATATGGGTGCTCATAAACACTGGATGAATAAGGGAGTGAATGAATGAATGAATGAGCAAGGAGTTAGAAGGGAGACCTCCATTTGGCACCCAGACTCTCAACACATGCCAATGGCTGACAGCATGCTTTCTTCCCCCGGCATGACTGATTGATGGACATAGCCTCTAACTTTATTTGTCTGACTATAAAGCTCATAGCATGTTTTCATAACTGCTGTCATGATTGATTGATAGGGAAACCACTGCCAAAAAAGTTAAATGATTACAGTGAGATCACAATACCCGTCTATGGATAGAAAGCCCCAAAGAAATGCAAAAAACCCCTCTTGGATAGCCCTGTCCTTTTCAAATGCACAAAGAGCAAGAATATAAATGCTCCTATGTTCTCAAAGTAACCTAAACTCCACAGAATAAATGTCGTATGCTTTTTATTTGAGGGTGAGGCACACATGGGGGGTAAGAGGAGAGGGAGAGAGAGAGAATCTTAAGCAGGCTCGCTCGGTAGGGAGCCAAGGCAGGGCTCCATCTCAGGACGCTGAGGTCAAGACCTAAACCGAAAACAAGAGTCGACTGCTTAAGTGACTGAGCCACGGAGGTGTCCCAAACATCTTACAGCTTTATGAATAATCTATTGAGTTGTTATTAATGACTTGTGATGAGTCATTAATGAGCCTGGATGTTAGAAGATACTGTATTCATTCACACACACATCCACAAAACCCATCTCCTTGACATTATTTTCTAATGTCCTAGCTTTATGATATATACTCAAATATAATTCACACATCGTACACTAAAATTAGAGATTTCAAGTAAGGAGGGGCATCTGGGTGCCTCAGTCGTTAAGCGTCAGACTCTTGGTTTTGGCTTAAGTCATGATCTCAAGGTTGTGAGATTGAGCTGAGTGTGGGCTCTGCGTTGAGCATGGAACCTGCTTAAGATTCTTTCTCCCTTTCCCTCTGCAACCCCACCCCCCCCCAAAAAAGAAATGAAATTTCATGTAAGTGGCCACCAAGGTGTTTTACAAATCTCCAGCTGTGAAAACACAAGCCTTTGAAAACACAGGAAAGAAAAAATATATATATATATATATAAAACACATAGATACACAATAAACACAAACAGTTCCATAATGCATGGTAGTCACACTTGAAATACCTGTCAGTGAAAAATGAAAATCTTTCATTTTCATTATTCATTATTGGAGGACTGAAAAGCCCTTGCCATTAAAACCAAACTTACAGCTAGACAAAGTTAAGGCATGTCTCAAAAAAGTGGAAAGGTCCTACAGCAAGGGAAGAGTTAAGAATAAAGGCATGTCTCCTCCCAGACTCACAGAAGGAAAAGGACCTTTCTTCCTTCTGCCCTCACCTGGGACTCCAGGTGACTCCTAAAACGCTCTCTGATAAATGAGCTCTTGTAATGACGTGCTCACTGCAGGACATTATGCTAAATAATGCACCAGGTAAGAGCTGCATCACACTTGGGATCTCCTCTAACTCTGGAAAGAATAGTCTGTGCTCACCCCCCACCCCCTGTGCTGCTCCCTCCTTAGTGACTCCTGGGCCAGGGTGCCTGAGGTTGGGGTGGGGGGAAGGGAGCTCTCCCTAGCAGGTCCACAGCCCCTTCAGCTCAATTTGCCTTCACAGAACTGCACCTCCACTAGGGGAATGTACTTTCCTGTTTTGTTTATGTACCTTTTATTAGCTGGCTTAATTCTTTTTCTTAAGTAATTAAGGCATCAATAAATAAAAAAATAACCAATAAATACTGAATGCCAATGGGATGGCCTTCTCTTTATGCTTTCCCGCTGCTCCACCATCTCCTACTCACGGTGAAGAGATGCCAGCTCCCTTAAACTGATCCTCACTCCCCAGCCTGATCTGCAGCCTTCCCTTCAGGGAGGGAAAGAAAATCAGGACCCTGTGGGAGTCCAGGGGTTGTGGGTGACTCACGGCAAGTCCCTTGGATGACTGGCCTATGGCCTGGACCTTCCAATGAAAGGCCTGAAGCTTGGTCATGGTGGGTTAGGAACTCACACAGAAGCAGAGCCTGCCTCCATCCCCACTCTTCACAGCACCTCCTTCCAGACAGCACAAGGGAGGCGGCTGGCATACAGACACTCCTCTCTGCGCTCATGGGTGCATGTGTGTGTGCAGGCACGCCCATGTGCAAGCTGATCAACCATAACCATGTTTCTTTTTCATCTGTGGTTTACAATCCTCCCCAAGATGAAATGTGATGGAGCTTGCATTCTTTTCTCCAATAGCTTGACAGTGGAGGGAAACTGTTGTGAAGACCAGGCTGGTTGTTTTTCCTGGGAGCCCTTGTCACAGACAGGCACAGCAGAAGACCTTTGAGACTTTCTCCCACTCCTCGGTGCCACTGTGCTTCCAGTCACTGCCCTTGCCTTTGGTGGACAGGTCACAGGGGATGATGCCGGGTTGCTTCTGTTCATGAGCTTACAAATCATGAGTCATGATTACGAACACAGGTCTCAGCATCTGACACACCAAAGTGACTCTCCCACCTATTGCTTAAGCAAGTTCCTTAACGTCTCTAACACTCATTTTCTTCATCTATAAAAAACAATAATAATAGTTGCCTCTTCACAGACTTGTTAAGAAAACTAGCCAAGATGGTGCTTGTAAAGTTAGAACAGTGTCTGGCACATAGAAGTGCTCCATAAATTATAGCTGTTATTGCTATTATGTTATTGTGATAGTGATATGGGATCTTTGTTTATGGACACCACTAACTCGGTGTACAGTGACATCCCTGGGTTCTCCATGTGAGATATTACTCCATTTCCTTTTCTCCCTATGAGATCTCCTGGATTACTGCCTGTAGTGGCATGAATGGTGGCCCCTCCAAAAGAGAAGTCCACATTCTAATCCATGGGAACTGTGAATGCAACTTTCTTTGGAAAATGGGTGCACATGTAATCCAGTCAGAGATCTTGAGATGAGGCTATCATTCTGGACTGTCCAAGCAGGCCCTAAATCCAGTGACAAGTGTCCTTATGGGAGACACACAGAGAATAGCTACAGAGACAAGAAGAGTCATCGGATCACAGAGACGAAGGTCAGAACCATGCAGCCAGCAGCCACCAACTTCCTGGAGCCACCAGAAGCTAGAAGAGGCAAGAAAACAATCCTCCCAGTGGGTAAGGGACAGGCAGGGCTTGGTAGGGAGAGATGGGGGGGGGCATAGAATCAGGCTCATAAAATAAAGTCTCCAAAATGTTGAGATGTAAGGAAACCAGAGATAAGGAATGCCCTAGGTATGGATGGAAAATATATTTTTTACGATAGTTACCTGTGACCAAAAAAGAATAACCAGACCCAAAAGGAAAAGGAAGCCATTAAAGATGGTATCACCAGTCCTTATTCAAAGCCGAGCATCACAAAAATGATAAGGCCACAAGCTCCCTGGTCAGTTTTAAATCAAAGACCGTCAGTGGGGGCCCATGACGGCAACCCTGTCGGGACCCCCTCTCACTCCTGAGAGCTTTCTCTGTCTCCTCATTTAAGAAACTTCTAGCATTTTACTCACTCTACTTTGTCTGTGAGATTCATTCTTCGACTCCATGAGACAAGAACCTGGGTCTCCTGCTTCACCAGAGCCTCTGGAGGGAGTACAGCTCTGCAACATTTGGATTTCAGACTTCAGGCCTCCCGAATCAGTCTGTCTTTTAAGTCAGCAAGTTCATCTTAATTTGTTATGGCAGCCCTAGGAAACTCATATGCTGATAAATAAGTTTTGAAAGTTATCTTACACTTATTTTTAATTCCTTTTTAAATTTTAAAATTTTAATTCCCTTTTAAATTTTAGTTTGTTCTGTAAAGCAAAATGAGACAAAGAGTAGCAACAAGTGATTCAATAGTCAGGTAAACGTACTGATCTATGAATCTTGATGTCTGCTAAAATAGATATCCAATTGTTTATGGTGTTAATAACATGAAATCATTTTTTTCCCTCCATCATTTATGAAGAAAGAGAGATCAGAGAGCAAGTGACAGATGTTCCCATCATATTTGCATATTCAATAAAGACAAATGGGCTGCCAAAGGAGCAAGCAGATGAAAAGCACCAGCATTTCCCAAGGAATTAACAGGAGATGGATGGTAGCTGCAGTCATAATTTAGAGGACACAAATGCACACAAGTAACATGACAAACAAATTTTGCAGAGAAACGAACAAAGGGAATTAGGGCAAGGAAAAAAATGAAAGAAATAATTTAAAACATAAGCTTAATTAGCCAAGAATAATAGAATCACTGAATCTTAGTGACACAGGGATCCTAGGAGTTCGCCTAGGAGTTCTCGTTCGCCTTCCAAGATAACGAAAGCAGTGATCACCTCGACCATACCCCCCGACAGTTGTTATTCTGCCTCTGCTTGAATACTTCCAGGAATGGGGAGTTTACTACCTCATAAGCCTTCATTTCTTAAAAGCTTTATTTGAAATACCTTTGTCAGCCAGAGCAAGACAAAATGCACCTCCCTGTATCGTGCATCCACTGGTGCCAGTTCTTATTTAAGAACTTTACACCATTCTTGCGTTAGTTCATCTGGCGAATAGTCCCCAGGTCTGTTCTGGGAGCCACACCCTGTAATACCAAGGATCTGGCAAGGCAGGAGCTAGTCTGCTGTCAGGGCCCTGCCAGCCACAGTCACACGGCGGGGGGCAGACAGGATGCTGCAGTGTTGCTCACACGGAGACTATGGGATATCTGAGGACGGGATTAACACAGAGAGCTTTTTGGAAGAGATGACATGACCCATTAGTTGGGCCCTGAAAGCTGATTAAGTCTCAGCCTGATAAAGGGTGTGTGTGTGTGTGTAGAGGATGGAGGTCCAGAAAGAGGATGGAGCTCCAGAAAGAAGGGGGTCCAGGCTTTCGGTCACGTAGTCAAGTATTTTCAAGGCCATCTAATATGTGCCAAAGATTGTGTTAGAGGCTAAAGATGCACTGAGAAGGAAAGGCTCAGCAGCTTCTGTTCTGCTGGAGGACACAAACAATAAACCAAATCATTGATGACATGGCCGACAAACAAAACAAATAAGAAAATACATAATCTGTCAGGTGGTGACAAGTGCAATGCAACAAAGTATGGCAAAGCAAGAGAGGGGGATCAGGAGTGTCTGGGGTGGGCGGGCTGATTTTAAACAGGGCCCCTTTGCTGAGCACAGGGAACCGTGCGGAAGCCTAAGAAAAGGCAAATGCTAACTCTTCTTTTCCCCATGTCTCTGTCTTTTTTTAAAGATTTTATTTATTTATTCATGAGACACAGAGAGAGAGAGAGAGAGAGAGAGAGAGAGAGAGAGAGAGAGGCAGAGACACAGGCAGAGGGAGAAGTAGGCTCCATGCAGGGAGCCCGACAGGGGACTCGATCCCGGGACCCCAGGATCATGCCCTGGGCTGAAGGCAGGTGCTCAACCACGGAGCCCCCCCACCGCCCCCGGGCTGCCCTCCATGTCCCTGTCTTGACCCGCAACACATCTGATGGTGTTGAGCCCACCTCCCTCCACCAGCTCTTCTCATTCTCAGGATGAATCCAAAACTTAGGGATGTGAATGCGGTTAAACAGAATAAAGGGAAAATATATCAATAGCGTTAAAAAATAATCTCAAAATACTCTACCATAGAAACACGCAAAAGGAGCCCTTTCGGAAAAGTGACGATAAAATTACTGTGTCACTGGTCATTCCCAGTCAGGACCCACCACACCACCTGGACCTGGCAAGAGAGAGTCCTGTGCTAGTCCCCAAGCTGTCCTGCCGGCCCCCTCAGCCCTGCCTCACCCCTCTGGCCCAGGGACACACATACACACACCCAGGACCCGCATCCCCTCAAGAAACCTGGTGATTCAGAAGGAGAAACAAGCTATAGAAATGAAGGAGAGATAAGTAACAAAAATTAAATAAAGTCATTAAATTGAATAACATAAACAAAATGAATGAAATCAATGGGAAAATGGACAAAATAGTCCAAAGCACTGAAATTCATGAAAAAAAATTGATTAAAAAATAAGTGTAAAGGTCCTTGAGGTAAAATTTGACACAATTTTATTGGCCTTTCTGAGAGAATTAGACAAAACGACATTTTATTTGGAAGTAATAAGCCATTATAATTGCTAAAGAAATTTTGGGGGAATCAAAGAAAATCAATGAGATGCATTAAGAGCATTTTAAATGTTCAATAATTAACAGTGTTGTTCTGTGCAGATCAATGGAACAAAAAGAAGTTCTAAAAACAAACCCTAATACATTTAAGACTTTGCAATTAATAGAAGTGGTGTTTCTGAATAGTGGGGAATGGATGAATCACTCAAGGGTGGTTCTAGGAGATTTATGGAGGAAAACTACACCTCTGTCTTATCAAACTAAAGTCTAAACATTGAAACATTAAAAGAAATCCATTAAAGTATCAGTAGAAAGGGGGATCCCTGGGTGGCTCAGCGGTTCAGCGCCTGCCTTCGGCCCAGGGCGTGATCCTGGAGACCCGAGATCGAGTCCCACGTTGGGCTCCCTGCATGGAGCCTGCTTCTCCCTCTGCCTGTGTCTCTGCCTCTCTCTCTCTCTCCCTGTGTCTCTCATGAATAAATAAATAAAATCTTAAAAAAAAAATAAAGTATTAGTAGAGAGTTACATCCTTTTGGGAGTAAAGGTGGCTTTTGTTTTCCTAACCATAAGGGTTAAAATCTGACACCAAGTGAAGGGCTGAAAACTCTGACTAGGGAAAGAACAAAACTTTTTGTCTGAAAAATAATCATAAAGAAAACCCAAAGACAAACAACAAACTAAGGGAAATATTGAAAATGTGTAAAAGACAAAGACTGGTATCATTTACAAATAAAAAGTATCTCAAATTATAAAACAAACAACAGACACATAGACAACAGGCAAAGATCATGAGGATACTACTCCAAAAAATCAGGAAGTGCAGACAAACATGTAGGCAAAGCTGCCTCATCTCACAAGTTATCAAAATAACTCAAAGGTAGACAATAGTTGCATTTTCTCATTTATCAATTGGCAACGATTTTAACAAATGATAAAATGCAGAACTATATTTGTAAGACAGCACAGAAATGCTGACTTTCATATATGTTGGAATTATAAATTTATAAAAACTTTCTAATGGGACATCTGGCAATAAGGATAAAAAATTCTTTGGGTATACAGATACCCAAAATCTGCTTTTAGGAATTTTTTGAATGAAACTAACAAGTCTGTGCGTAAGGACTTAGCTAAAAGGACATAAATGTCAAAGTTACTTGTATAAGGGAGAGATGGTTGGTTAAAGAAACTATCAGACTCGCCCAATGGAATGAATGTTTAATGCACTGATTCTTGAAGTATGATCCAATATCATCTGGGAACTTGTTAAGAATGCAGACTTTCTCGCATTTCCCAGACTTACTGAGTCACAAATTTCCCAAAGGTCATGCCCAGCAATCTGTTTTAAGAAACATTCCAGGTAGCAAAACATTAAGAGACTCTCAACCATAGAGAACAAACTGAGGGTTGATGGAGGGAGGTGTGTGGGGGGATGGGCTACTAAATGAGTAATGGGGATCAAGGGGGGCATTTGTTAATGATGAGCACTGGGGATTATATGTAAGTGATGAATCACTAAATTCTACTCCTGAGACCAATATTATACTATACGTTAACTAACTAGAATTTAAATAAAAAGTTGAAAAAAAAAAAAAAGGAAACACCACAAGATCCAAGAGTTTCATGCTCTTCTGACTGAGCCAGCCAGACACCCTAAGAAGTATCAAATTTTTTAAAAAGCAGAAAATGATCCCTTTTCATTCAAAAGTGTATATCATACATAGTTTGTATATACTCACACTTATACATGAAAAAGCTGCTTGCAGTTTGAATAGTATTAACAGTAGTTTGTTTTTAGATCTTGAGATAATGGGTAAGTTCTTATTACTTGGTTCTATTTGCTTTTCTGTATTTGTTACTTGATTCCTTTTACTTATCTATATTTTCCAAAAGTTATACAATAAACAGGGAAGATGAAAAGGTAAGGCACTCACAAAATCATGAATAAAAGAATCTCAAAATTGGAAAACTGGTGTTATTTCCCTCACACCTTATTTACTGTTTATAATAATCGCCCATATTTGGTCAACATGTATTGCCTTTTAACTTTGGAAACATTTTGGGAAAAATATGGCTAAAGAAAGAGTGAATGCAATGGGTAACAATATTAATTAGTATCGCCTAGTAAACGTTTCTTGAGGCAATGCTATGAATAAAGCACTCTGCACAAGGAGCTTCCTGACTTAGTGCTCACAAGCAGCTTCAAGGATGAGGGTTCATTACTTCCATTCTATAGATAAGAAAACTAAAGCTTTGTGCGTGAGAGTTACTCGCCTCAGACTTCATAGCTCATCAGTGGGGAAGCAAAAACTCAGATCAGACTAAGGCCAAAATCTGAGCTCTATATTCCTACAGATGTGAACCAATTTGATCTTGAAAAGAACATATCAATTCTATCCCTATAAAAATAAACGCTGTGACAGAGTCATCCACTGCATAATATCACACAGTAGCTTATTAAGAGTAAAGCAATATAAAAAAAAAAGAGTAGAGCAATAGTTTCACATCAGTTATTATTATTGATATATTATTATAATGTCTTTAGAATAATATCATCTTTAAGATGTATTATTGTAACTTACAAGTTAATAGTCTATCGAGAGAAAATTTATATATGAAATATTAAAACGTTTTAAATACTCTAGTCTTAAATAACACAGCCAGAAGAATTAATCTGTGGGTAAAATATTTTCTGAGTTTTTGATAGAACACACTAGAAAGAATTCATTTTCAACTATGAAATGGTTGAGTTTATAGCTTTTTAATTTAAACCACTGTTCCTGAAACAATACTTCTCACACTTTTAATCTATAAGTGTTTGATTTATTGTACTTTATTGTGCTTTTGTACTTATAGGCTGAAGGGTACTTTTAGTGCACCTGACTCTCATTTGAATAGAAACTCCTCTGAGGTTAAGGTGCATATTTTATTAGTACTGGTTTCTACAATGCCTAGAAAAATGCCTGGCTTTGTGAAAGTGTAATCATCAGTCAGGACAGGCTAAATTAGACTATAGTAGCAAATAATCACCTTAGATCTCATTGGCTTAGTACAAACGAAAGTTTCTTTAATGAATCACACTACATGCCAAATCCTGGTCAGTAGTAGAGGTCTGTTTATCAGGAACAGACACTGATGGTAGCTGCAGCTTAACACATGCTGTCCGGATCACCTCTGTGTGGGAACTTGATGTGGTAAATAGCTTCATAAATCTCAAAGTAGGGGTAATACACATCACTTCCACCCTTATTCCATTGGCCACTAAGTCACGTGACCATACCTAATTTCAATGTGCTGGGAAAGTAGAATCCTAACACACACTTAGAAGAGGAAGAGCCAGAAATACTGGATGACAGTCTTAAGGACTGCCATAAAAAGTTTAAAGAATGAATTATAAATCCATTAATATTCATTAATATACTTACTTCCTGATGATAGTCTACTTCATCAGTTTCTCTTTCTTGATAATAATCAAAAGAAACATAGAAATGGATGGCTTTAAATATCTCCTTGGCATCACAGTTGTGTTACTGCTGAAATATCTATTATTCTTATTTCATTATGTGTGGCAAGTTCACATTTATTATACATTTTATTCATTAGTTTCACTGTTATATAGGGACAAAGATAATAGCAATAACCGTTGATTAAGAATGACCACCAAGAAAGGTGAGAGAAGAAAGAATGGCTTAAAGACATCCTATAATTAGTTCACTTAATTCAGTGATCATCTATGGAGGGCCTGCCCCGACCCAGTTTCCTGAGAGACTCTGGGAGCATGAAGGTGGCTAAAATATAGATTCTGACCTCAGGCTAAAAAGAAAGTGCACCAAAATGTAATAGTGTTATAACGAATAAAAAATAAATTTAAAATTTTTTTCTTTATATAGTTTTTCATGTATTAGACTTCTGTTATCATCTGTTTCTTTTATAATTTCCCTAAAAGGTAATTTTTAAAAGTCAACTATCCTTGTCATGAGAGTTCAGAATTGGCGTAATTTACGTTCCCTAATTAAATGTCCTTAGGTACTTAACTGCAGCTGCTAATTTTCTTCCTATCTAGCTACCATAGGATCATTCTGAATTTACTATTTTATACAATTAAATAAGAAAGGGATGGGTAAAATGTAGTTCCTTGCCACTTCAAGTGGCTTCATCCATGAATCAAAGGCATCGAGCATATGACTTTCCTGTTCATTCATAAATTCACTAACCCTTACACCTGTGAGACTGTGCCAGGCACACGAGGTTGGCAGGGCCCATCTGAGCACAGCAAGCCAGTAAGTGCAAGGGTTTCCACCAATCCATTCCATAAAATACGTGCCCTTGTATCCCACGATAAATGCCTGCCAGCTTTTATTATCTTGGAGATAGTATAATTATAGTAGAGAAAGACCAAAACAATAATTTAATACTTGATGAATATAAGAATACACGTGTGGTTAAACCTATCAAATAGCATGTTTAAATGGATCTTCACATGTTTACTCTACAAAGTACTTAAAAATATATATTTCTAGTTCTTTTGCAAAGCAAAATACAATTTCCATAAATACTGCATAGTACTTTTTATTTTTATTTATTTTTATTTGTTTTTGTTTTTTTATTTTTTCTTCTGCATAGTAATTTTTAACAAGCTCAAATTTCTTATCACATACATTGCTTTTCTCTGTTCACTAATTTCACGCTATGCTTTTTCTATGTATGCTCTTCTTTTCATGTTTCATTTCTTCAGAAAATATCTCTGACAAGCTCTCAACCAGTCTGTCCCCAAAGTCTCCTCTGTTCTTCTGACTTCCAGTTGCCACAGATCCTAACCCTCTTGGTGTGGTCTATGTTTATTGTTTGTTTAAAATAAT
The DNA here is from genome assembly GCF_018345385.1 of Vulpes lagopus. NCBI lineage: Eukaryota > Metazoa > Chordata > Mammalia > Carnivora > Canidae > Vulpes > Vulpes lagopus. The sequence goes on from NC_054834.1 coordinate 6,956,797, forward strand.
TTCACTTCCTTGAGGATGTCTGAAAGAATCGTTAAATTAGGTATCAGTGTATAGCATCTCCATAGAGACATTTACCCTCATAATGCAGTTTTATTATTTCTAAGGACTTTCCTATATGTGATCTCACTTGGTAGAGCCAAGGACAGGTTTGTTATTTTGAAGGTTAGGCTGCAAGGCAGCCAGTCACCCACAGGCGGTTCTTCAAGAGGTGCATGGATTTACTGCATGGATTGAAAGAAAAGTGCAGACTCACTAAGTACTGGAGGTACAGTCTGTGTGTCCCTTGTAGATCATTCCAAAGGCGAACTTGAGGACTGGGGAGAAGCACCCAGGTGGATTCAGCACTGTTAGTGGGGTTCTAGTTTTGAGGTTACATATCTTCTTTGTATGTATCACATGTTAATAATTTTTAAAAGAAAACAAAAAGATAACCCCTAACATTTTCACAATTACTCTTATTTCACTATGTAAGAACATTACTCTGCAAAAATGTATCTGCAACCTACCAAAAACAGAAACTGCAAGAGCAGAGACCCCCTCCCACCTTTACCCCCAACCCACAAAGACTCTGGTGTGGCCTCTGATTGAGCCTCAAGTAAGAAACACCAAGGCACAGCTTAAACACTCCTACTTCCCGTACACAAATACAGGGAATTCTTAAAACTTCCTCATTGATGGCAAAACCAAGAACTGCTTCTAAAAATACTACTAGAATTGAGATATAATGAAGTTACATATCAAGATTAAAGATATTTCTCCAAAGAGAAATTACTTTTCTTAAAAACTATCAAAAGACCATGAGAATTTTGAAAGTAAACATCTCATTTACCTTAACAAAAAGCCCAAAATATATAAGCACGTATGGAAGTATCCTAAACTAATGAAGTAGTGGATAAGGACCATTGTTTTTTTAATCTCAATTCTGTGTGCTTCACACAGACTCTTTCTAATCCTCACTACAACTCCACCAGATGGATATTAAGGTCCCATGCGCACCTGAGGAAAACAAGTTCAGGACAATGGAGCTGTCATCTAGCAGCTGACTAGCTAGCTGTCAGATGCCACATTGCCCCTCTGGGGGTCAGGCCAGGAACCTTTGTTTTTCTTTAAAGCCTCCCCACTCCCCCACGGTCCCCCTGTCCCCCTGTCAGCTGAGGCAGAGAAAACTGAGATGCTATAGAGGACACGTGAACTGAATGCTGAGTCATCTACGTTCCCAGATTGGAAAACTCAATATTAAAAAGACATTTTTTTTTCTCAAAGCAATGTACACATTTAATGTAACTTCAGTCAAAATCCAAATGGAAAGAAAGAAAAAGAAAAAAATCCAAATGGGACTTTCTTTTTGGGAGAAAAGCCTTTTTGTGGCAATGTACCCCAAAGTTCATGGAGAGGCATAAACAAGGAATGAATGCATGTGTTTACCCCTGCTCTCTCCTTTCAAGCTGATGAGATAGCAGAGGACTTTATTTTTTAAAAAATATTTATTTATTCATGAGAGACAACAGAGAGAGAGAGAGAGAGAGAGAGAGAAAGGCAGAGACACAGGCAGAGGGAGAAGCAGGCTCCATGCAGGGAGCCCGATGCGGGATTCGATCCTGGGACTCCAAGATCACACCCTGGGCTGAAGGCGGCGCTAAACCACTGAGCCACCCAGGGATCCCCAGCAGAGGACTTTAGAAGCAATGAAGTCACAATAACAACAACAACAAAAACACATGAAATAATGACAATGAATGAGAGATAATCCACCCACCCATTTTTGAACAATGATGGTAAAGGGAAACACGATAAAAAAAAAAAAAATCAGATATCAAAGAACTAACCCAAAGAAAAGGCAGTCAGCAAGAAATGTCAGTTCACATCACAGAATCCCAGAAAGTTCCAGAACCAGAGGAAAAGGGGGGCCAAAAATAGAAGACAGTATCAATAGGGAAAGTCGGCTCTCACGTCCTTTTCCCCCACCCCACAGCAATGTATAGAAAGTTTATCCGCAGAGAGAATTTTTTAAAAGAAGCTCTAGATTACAAGGCACCAAGCACGAAAGAGGGGAGAGTGTGTCCCTGAAATGAGCCACGTTGACCTTGCCTGATCCAGCTCCCAGCACTCCAGCACTCAAGCTCAGACCCACAGGCAACAGTCTGGAGGTTTCTTTTTTTTTTTTTTTCTGGGAGAAAATGACCAACCAGCCCAAGGATAAACACCTATAGATATGAGACTGGGAGGGCTCTTCCAACGAAGTGAGGTCCACCAACTGACCAGACAGCCAAGGATGGCCATATATTTGAAGACAAGCTTCTAATAGGAAATGTGGAGATTAAAATAAACAGACACGGGGACCCCTGGGTGGCTCAGTGGTTGAATGTCTGCCTTCGGCTCAGGACATGACACCAGAGTCCCGGGGATCGAGTCCCACGTCGGGCTACCTGCATGGAGCCTGCTTCTCCCTCTGCCTGCGTCTCTGCCTCTCTCTGTGTCTCTTGTGAATAAATAAATAAAATCTTTAAAAATAATAAAAAAGAAAATAAAATAAACAGACATGTTAAAAGGATTTGAAAGAAAAAGACGTCGAGGAGCAGAAGAAAACTAACAGCAAGGGGGAAAATGGAATGCTATACGAGAGAGTTCATAAAACAAGAACAGTGGTCTGTAAAAAAGAACAATAAAGAGTAATATAAAGCTCTTAAAATTAAAAATTAAATATTTACTTCACTCCCACATAATTTCTTTAAACCAGCTGGAACGTTAGTTCCAGATTATTATGATACTGTTCATTTGTCTTATTTTAGGATTTATATTAGAGTTATATTAAAATTGTTCCAAATATGTTTTAAATCATATTTTGGCCTATCTATGAGATAAGTGGTTTCAGTGCTTAACACCGTTTGGCATATGCACTGACTTCCCTTTTGTCAATACTGCATTGTGATGGATTTTAATGAATAGTGTACCTCCTTGAACATTTTTCCAGAAATTATGCATTGATAGGACATTTCCACGGTACTGACATGTCACAAAGCGTATTCTTTGTGCCCCTGTAGGAATACTACTTTGTCTACATGAAGTACTCTAACCTCACAATCCTGGTGAATCTTGTTCCTTTGTCACCAGGCAATTAGGGAAGCAAATGAGCTGTTTGATAACACTTCTGGTCTCTACCATCTTTTTTTAAAATTTAAATATTTATGAATTTTTCTTTTTCCATGAAATTAAAACATATTGTTACGATATGTATATGTGTGTTATCTTTTTCAATATCCTATATAGGCTCAGGAGGACTTTAAAAAAATATTCATTTATTTGAGAAAGTGTGAGTGAGAGAGAGCATGAGCAGGGGGAGAGGGAGAGGGAGGGCACACTGCCGGCTAAGCGGGGAGCCCCAGGCAGGGCTTGATCCCAGAAACCTGGGATCACAACCTGAGCTGAGGATAAAGGCTTAACCCACTGGGCTGTCCAGGTGCCCCTCAGAGGGACTTTTATACCAGAAACATCAACTCTTTCTTTAGCACAGGTAAACTGTCTTATGGAGATCTTTAAAAATTTTTTTTCTTCTATATATATCACTAGATGTTTTTACTTCTCCACCTGTTCCGAGTTAGAGGAGAATAAACGTACATTAGATAATCTAAATCTAGCCTCTTAGTCATTTATTTTTTTATAATGCCTATTTATTTACATTTTCACTGTATGTTCTGTGAAAATTCCTCAAATTAGAGTCTAAATCCCCAACTCAATTCCTAGCAGCATTTAATTGGTATTTGTTGCCAGTCTTGGTGAGGCTCTGTCAGCAAGCAAAATTTTCAATTTCCTTTTTCATAGCAGCCTACTTTTTGGCACAACATCCCCCTCGACTGTCCTTGAGATAGCTAATTGGAGTGTATTTAAATGCCTTTCCTTTTTTTTTTTTTTTAAGATTCATCCCATTCTAGGCATTCCCTGAACATGCCACATCCTACCCCCATTAAGTTGACCTGCTGCTTCTCTTCAGGTGTCTTCGGTTAAGAGTCCTCACTGTTTGCTGATATTTAACAAATAAAAATATAAATCAATCATTTTACAAAAACAGGTGTTACTAAGCACTTTCTGTGTGCTAGCATAGTGCTAAATAATATAATGTTATGTCATATGAACCCCAAAATAATTTTTTAAAGATTTTATTTATTCATGAGAGACACACAGAGAGGCAGAAACACAGGCAGAGGGAGAAGCAGGCTCCATGCAGGGAGCCCAATGTGGGACTCAATCCCAGGACCCCAGGATCATACCCTGAGCCAAAGGCAGCTGCTCGACCACTGAACCACCCAGGTACCCCAAACCCCAAAATAATTCTATGGTATAAATGTTATTACTCTGTTACCTGGAGGTGAAAGGAACCCTGCTGAGTTATGAATTCTGTCCAAATTACTGAGGTTTGGCCCTTCAACCCCACCCAGTCCCTCCAGCCTCTGTTTGGGACCATGGGGACATCTGTGCAGAACTGTGGGTGCACAGAGGAAGTCCAGCAGGAACACTTGAACCGATTTTTCTTTCTCTTTTCTGTAATTTGTTGTGTGAGCACAACACAGTGGATTCTTTCCTTTTGCCCAGACAGAAGCCAGCTGTAGCCCATGCCCACTGTGCTGAGTGAGTTGGCCACCAAGTGGAGCCTGGGGGCAAGTTGTCTGTGGAGGGTATGCAGGGACAGACACCTAAGTCCTTCATCACCCACCCCCAACCCTCCCAAACTAGTGACTCGGGGCCAGGATTTTGAGGGGTCTCCTAGGACACCCATCTTCTCTGGACACCCTGCTTTGCCCTGTACCAGGCTGAGGATCCCAAACCACTGGTTGATTTCTTGGTCATTCTCATCTCTTTAAAATGTTGGTTCAGTGATGGTGCCCTTCCATGTTAAAAAATCCGAAATCAATTGTTAATATTGTTAAGCAGTGTGATGGGTAGTGTAACTACAAGCTTAGGTCCCAGAGTTACATAACCTTGGCCCAAATCCTAGCTTCACAAATTACTGTGAACTTGAGCAAGCTATTTTATTTCTCTAAATATTTGCTTTTCTGTAAATTAGCAATAATTACAGGTTATTGGGCAGAATAAAGCACTTAGCACAGCACTTGGTTTGCAGTAAACACACTAAATATTTGTTATCATTATTTTTGACTCTAAAACATCTAGAAGTCAGCAATGCTACCAGGATATCTTAGATCACCACAATAATCTTGAATTGTTTGAGTTCTAGCTTTTGTGGGGGAAAAAGAGGTATAAGTAATAGAAAATTAAGTAAAAACCCATCATTATTGACAATTAATATGATGTATAAAAAGTCTAAACAACTCTATTGTATAAGTGCTTTTGCATATAAAAATGGCTGAAAGATTTTGAAGAATATCCTAGAGATTTACTTTTTAATTTTTTTTAGTTTTAAATAATTTACACTTACAGAAAAATTGCAAAAATAGAACAGAATTCCAATTTACCTTCCACCATGCATCTCCTAATGTTAACATCTTACATCACCATGATGCATTTGTCAAAAGCAAATATTTTTTTAAGATTTTATTTATTTATTCATGAAAGACACACACAGAGAGGCAGAGACACAGGCAGAGGGAGAAGCAGGCTCCTCGCAGGGAGCCCAATGTGGAACTCGATCCCAGGACACTGGGATCACGATCTGAGCCAAAGGAAGACGCTCAACCACTGAGCCACCCAGGTGCCCACAAAAGTATTTGTGCAATAGTATAAACTAGAGAGTCTATTTGCAGGTTTTACTATCCTTTTTCTCTGTTCCAAGATCCAATCTAAGATTCCCCCATTGTAATGGTCATGTCTCCTTGGTCTCCTCCAGTCACTGACAATTTGTCTTTCCTTGTCTTTCATGATCATGATACTTTTAAAGAGTTCTGGTCAGCTATTTTGTAGAATATCCCTCATTGTGGGCTCATCTAAGACCTTTTCATTAGATTGAAGTTGCATGTTTTACACAAGTGTACACAGAAGTGATATGTCCTTCTTAGTACATCCTAGAGGGAGGTACATATCAATATGTGTCATTGCTGGTGATATCAATTGTGATAACTTGGTAAAGGTCATGCCTGCTGTAAACATGTTATTTTTCCTCTGTAATCAACAATTACTTGGGGGAAGATGCTTTGATATTATGCAAATATTGTGTTTTTTCCTTAAACTTTTACCTTCTAAATTTAGCATCCACCCACAGATCTTACCTGAAACAATTACTATGAGTGGATGTTCTAATGGTGATTTTTTTGATTCCTTATTTCTTGCCTAATTACCAGCTGGAATTCTTCTCTAAAGAAGAGCTCACCTTATGCATTCGAGACCCACTGAATCTTAGAGCCAGAGGAGACCTCAGAGGCCGGCAACACTGGCATTACCTGAGAGCTTATAAGAAATGCAGACTTTGCCCAGGACCTGTTGGATCAAATCTGCATTTTCACAAGATTCCTGGGTGATTCATGTCCTTCAAAACTCATTTTAGCTCCATGTTTATTGATCTGACAATTGAAGTCACACTTGGAATTAGCGGCAGGGCCAGTCCTACAATCCATCTCCTGACTCCCAATTCATGCTCCTCTTCTTACTTGGTTGATTCACTCCCAAAAGAAACCCAAGGTACACAGGCTTCAAAGACAGAGCTGAATTCAATTTAAATATTTAACACTGTATATGTGTATATATAAATATAAATATGAGGAATGAATATATATTCCTTTTTAAAATTCGAGTAAAATTAACATACAGTGTTATTTAACTTCAGGTGTACAATAGAGTGATCCAACAATTCTATACATTACTTATTGCTCATCAAAATACATGTACTCCTAATCCCCTTCACATATTTCATCCATCTCCCCACCCGTCCCCTCTCTGGTAACCATTAGTTTGTACTCTATATTTAAGAGTCTGCTTTTTTTGGTCTCTTTTTTTCTTTGTTCATTTATTTTGTTTCTTAAATTTCCACATACAAATGAAATCATATGTGGAATCATTTGTCTTTCTCTAACTGCTGTATTTCACTTAGCATTATACCCTCTAGGTCCATCCATGTTGCCCTGAGTGGCAATATTTCATTCCTTTTTTTTTTGACTGAATAATATTCCATTGTATGTATATACCACATCTTCTTTATCCATTCATGTATTGATGAATGCTCCAGCTGTTTTCATATTCTTTGGATAAATAGTGGAATTGCTGGATTATATGATAATTCTTTTTTTTTAAGACTCTCCATAGTCTTTCTATAGTATCTGCCCCAATTTGCATTCCCACCAACAATGCACAAAAATTCCTGTTTTCTCCACAGCTTCACCAATGCTTGTTATTTCTTGTACTTTTTTAAAAATTTGTGCCGCCTGACAGGTATATCAAGTGGTATCTCATTGTGGTTTTAATCTGACTTTCCTTCATGATGAGTGATGCTGAGCATCTTTTCATGTGTAGTGGCCATTTATGTGTTTTCTTTGGAAAACTGCCTATTCAGGTCTTTTGCACATTTTTAATTAGACTCTTAGTTTATATTATTTATTTGTTAACGTTTCTGAACTTCAGTTTCCACATGTGCAAATTGAAGGAAATATTAACTAACTTTAAGGATAACATGGAAGATAAGAGATAATATGTAGAAAGCACCTGGTGGAGTGATGGACATAGAGATGTGCATGTACGTGTGGGTTCAGCTGTTGAGAGTGTATGCACCTTCAGCTATGCCTTTTGTCACTCAGGGTCAGCCTCAGTGGCAGAGGGCTGTCTCACCCAAGGTCATACTCTTCCAAACGTGACTGATATCCAAAGCCAAGTATACACAGCCCTATCCGTTTTGGCCCCACAGAAAACAATCCTGACAATCATTTCAGTGCTAGAGGCACTCCCTAAACATTCAATTGCATCTCAGAGTTCATTTCCAAGAGAACAGAAAACTGACAAAAGATTTTTTTAAAATGTTCTCAAGGATTGGGAACAATTATTATGAATATGATTGCTATGCCTTTTGGGGAAAAACTTTTGCATATTGTCCATATGACTAAATATGAATTGATCCTGTATGTGTTAAGTACCTATTTGCACCTAGTACAGTGCTAGTTACAGAAATGGAGACTCCAGCAAAACAATGTGTGCTATCAAGTCATAAAAGCTGAAAACTAAACAAGATTGTGCTGGTTTCCAAAACACAGTTTTGGAAAGAGTACTGTGGCCAGTGGGCAATCCCTTCATAACCCAAACTTCTAATAGTCACATCTTGGAATCCCTCCGTCAAAGGCCACCACTGGGAAACCGTGGGCCAGCAGACGGAATGCCACACTTGCTTTCTAACAAAACAAAAGACACACCTGATTTTAAACTAAAGAAACTCATTGTTTCCTTAATGAATTTTTGTTTACCCTTGACGGAAGTCCACAGACAGATGTCACCAAGTTCTGGACACCCAAGTCATGAAGAATGCAGAACTGAGTTTTATAACTCTGATTTTTAAAATGTTTTTCCAAACATTTTTCTAAAACCTTTATTTCAGCTGTTCTGCAATAACAAAAGAAAAACTACATTGTGCTTCTGTTGCAAAGGAATATGCCCTGAACGTGAAATAAAATCATGTCTCTTCAAGCAAAGGGCAAAATGTACTCTATGTCGCTATCTCAACAGGCAGAAACAGTGTAAAACGCAATTATTTACTCTGATGAAAGATCTCTTAGCCTGAAGTGTTGTTAAAGCACACAAAAACACACACAACACATTCTTGCATGATTAAATCCCTACTGCCATTAGAAAAATCACAACAGGCACATGAAAATGCTTGCTGGGCACTGCCTATTATTCTTTAGCTCTGGCTTTGAAAGCATAGTAAGATTTCCTTGGAAGATAGACAACTTGAATGGTCTTTCGCAGAAAATTTTAAAAGTATAAAATGTCCATTACCCATTCCTGGAGCCAGAGGCAAATTCCTCAAGGGGTACACGATTGTATCAGCACATAAAGCATCCTTAAAATAGTCTTTAGAAACAATAAGTCCCCCCAAGATGCCAAATAACCCAATTCTTATGTCCCCATTTATGATCCCTATGATCTACTCATGTTCTTTGTCTTCATTTTCCATGTCCACATGTTCTGAATTATGAACTGTGCCATACCAGGCAGTGGAAGTAGTGGAAAGCCCTCCCTGTGTGTGGACATGGGGTTTGACCAGGGCCCTGAGAGAGATGGGTACTGACATACCTCACTTGTGTTTGCCTGTAGTGGAGTGGGCATACCCAGAGAAGGCTGAGCCATTACATACCCTCTATTTCTCTGCTTCAGAAGCTTCTCTCTTTAAAAACAAGACAACGTCCATGGACTAAACGCTGCCCTAGAACCACCAGGTAAATATACTCCCAGAGGCTCAGAGTAGTTTTGCAGTGCTGCTTGGGCAACTTATAAAGGCTCTAGGCTCCCTATATTAGGTCCATATGTAAATGTTCCACTCCCCATTTCTTTACCTATTAAGGCTAATTCATTTCATTATTTACTATTAATTTAAAATGTTATACATTGCCTTACAGCCAAAATATTTTAGTGATAACATAAATACATATAATCCAGTGATTCTCAACCAAGGAGTGATTTGGCTTTCCAGGGGACATCTGGAAATGTCTGGAGACATATTTTTGCTTGTTACAACTGGGGATAAGTGGGGCTGCTACCAGTGGGAGAGGCCAGGGATGCTGCTAAACATCTGCATAGGGCACAGCCCTACAATAAAGGATTATGTAGCTCAGAATGTCAGTGGTGCAGAGGTAGAGAAACTCTAAAGTCAATGCTATAGAAAATTGAATGGAAAAGGAAATCAGAACAAAGCAAAAATTGGAAGCAAGATGATAGAATTGAGTCAAAGGCAAAGATTTTGCTATAAGTGCACCACAGATTTGCCTCTGAGCTTCCTATCACCCAAACCAGAAAGGGAAATACCATATGGTAGAGGAAACAGTGCTCACAAGATAAAAACTAACCACAAACTACCTTGGGGAAGTTTCTGCTGGCCCATAAATCTGGTAAGGAAGAATTCCAGCACAAAGGAGACACAGGGTGATGGAGAGGACCACATCTTCCACCATAAAGGCCTCAGATGATAAGTCCAAGTGTGGTTTCAGGGCAGCTAGTTCTCATAGTAACCCACAGTGTAAGGATGGGACAGAAACCAACACAAGAATAAGTTACAAAGGACCAAAACTGGTAGACCCAGCCCACTTCTGCTCTGTTTTGCCCTGGTGGTAACAAGTAAAATATAAAGAGTATTGGACAGACCATAGATCTTTCAGAAAATGTTTCATGTACTACTCTGTTTCTCACAATCACACCCCAGTAACACTTTGGCAACAGAGAGTTTGAAGTTATCTCCTACAGCACTAAATTAAAACAGATAAGCTTTTCAATAAGGGAATTTCTCTTCCTCCATGGCCAAAGCAAGAAGCTATACTTCCCAAGCAAGAAAACATGCATCCACTACATCTAGAAGCTGTTCATTAAGATATAAGGAAAAAGGAGGGCAGAGCAATTCCGATTTTACCAGTGACATATTTCTCAACTGTATTAAGGGACAATATGGACTAGATTGAGTTTAACCCATCATCCATCCCATCAACCCGTATCTCAAGATTCAAAGACCAAGGAAAAGTTACTTAAAAAGTATAAAATAAATCCTATTGAGAGAACTAGTAATTTATTTTGGAAAAATGTAAAATATCTACTTGATACCATGCACCAAAAGTATAGCTTATACATGTAAAGATTCAAATGTTAAAAAATACAGTCATGAAATAATTAAAAGGATATATGTTACTTGTTCTGAATTTACATCACCTCACCTATCCATCTATTCTTAGAAAGGAGAAAGCATTTTAAGGTTACCCTTCTTGCAAAGCAAGAAAATAGTGAATAAATTATCAATAATTTCACAAAATCAAGTTTAATGCCATGAGTTTTTAAATATCAAAAATGCCATAAAACCTAGGACCCAGATTTCAGTGTCCAATTCCATTCTCTGATAAAGAAACCAGAGCTCCTTAGAGAAATAGCTGTTTTTTAGCACTGAAACAGGAAATACACAAGATGGGCCCAGATGCCTCTTGCAGTGCTGGGAGCTAAGGAAGTGCTCAAACCAAACCAGAAACCTACATGATGATGGGGTATGTCAAAAGAACACAGGAGTCAACTGAAATAGCTCCCAATGCTCAAGGCTGGAACAATTTGAGCAACAAGATAAATAATATATCATTGGATTATAACTGGAAGTATAAAATAAATACTCCTGAGTCCATACCAACATAAATAAATGATAGAATGAACTAATAAGTGGAGGAGAAGAGACGAATCTCCTGTGGAGACGAGTTCCAAATAATTTATGTAGGTACTCTGCCCTCAAGGAGATGGAGGACAGCCTCACACCTTAAGTGTGAGCTGCACATTGTGACTTCCTTCCAAAGAGCACTGTGTGGAAAATGGAAAGAAGAGGACTTTACAGTGGGAAAACCTGACAAACACACCCCAGACAGGTGATCAAGGTCAGCATCAACAGTGACAAGTCACACTGACAGCACATACCCTTGACACAATGTGATGAAAATGGTGCTCTACCTTTATGGTCTTCCTCCTCAAAACACATAGCCTCAGGCTAATCATGAGAAGAAATCCCAATAGAGGGACGTGCTACAAACACCTGACCAGCACTCCTCAAAACGGTCCAGGTCATCGAACACAAGAAAAGTCTGAGAAGTTGTCACAGCTAAGAGGAGCCAAGAGGACACAATGACTAAATGTAACTGACTATCCTGCATGGAATTCTGGAACAGAAATGGGATATTAGGTAAAAATTAAGGAAATGTGAAAGTACGGTCTTCAGTTAATAATATATAAATACTGGTTTGTCAATTGCAACAAAGGTAACATATTAAATATTAGATATAAATAGTAGGGGAAATTGGGTGTGAGGTATATGTAAATTTTCCATAGTACCTTTTCAATTTTTCTGTAAATCTAGAATGGTTGTAAATTTAAGTCTGTATTTTAAAATGCCATAATTTGTCAAAAAGTTAAATAGAATTATCAGAGAACCCAGCAATTCCACTCCCAGATTTATACTCAAAAGAGGTAAAAAGAAACAAAGACATGTTCATGGCAGCATTATTCACAATAGCCAAAAGCAGTAGAAACAGCCCAAATGTCCATTAGCTGATGAATGTCTAAGCAAATTTGCATAATACATACAATGGAGTATCATTCAGCCATAAAAAGAAATGAAGTACTGACACAGGCCACAACTCGGATAAGCCTCAAAAACATTATGTTAAGTGAAACAAGCCAGACACAAAGGGTCATATATATAAAACAGATCACACAGATTTATTTAGAAGGAAAGTTACCTTATTAATAGAACAGTAAAAATTGGCAAGAACCTAAAGGCCCAGCAACAGGACTTTTGTTAAACAAACTGGACTGTACCTATATCTAAAACCAACAAAACAGTGTCAAAGTGATCTCTCATTATTTGATGATGTTATCACAAATAATGTGGGGAAATGACTTGCAAAAGTTTAAAATGTGTTATGAGTGTATATTCATATGGTGATAGGAAAACAGCTTAAATTCTCTATAACAAATATGGATCTCTATATACAGAGAAAAATGTTATTTAAAAATAGCAAAACGTTTAAACAATGTCATTATCCTGACAATTTTTTTTTTCCCTTAATGATGAAAAATTTACTTAAGGCCTCCTGCTTCTACAACTGAGCTCTGGTCAGGGGGCTGACCTGAAATTAAGAACTAAAGGGGAAAACAATTTGAAAAATCACAGGTAGCAAACCAAGGGCTTGATAAACAAAGGGATAGAAGGCTTCCTTTAAAAAAAAAAAAAAAAAAGGATAGGCCACACTGTGGGACTGTGCCTGCTGGGCTAATGAGGATAAATACACCAATCCTCAGAGGGCCACTTCTATTGGGAGAAGGTCATCACATGACCCCTATCTACTTTGTAGATTAACTGGGCAGGTAAGGCAAAGTCATTAATGCCTAATCAGAAATGAATGTGAGGTCTACAAATTTTTTTTTAAGATTTATTTATTTATTTATTTATTTATTTATTTATTTATTTATTTATTTATTTATGATAGACAGAGAGAGGCAGAGACACAGGAGGAGGGAGAAGCAGGCTCCATGTCGGGAGCCTGACACGGGACTCGATCCCGGGACTCCAGGATCGCGCCCTGGGCCAAAGGCACGTGCTAAACCGCTGAGCCACCCAGGGATCCCCAGGTCTACAAAATTTAAATACATAACTTGCCCATCTAATAGAAAGCTGGTAAAAATGCTTAAATCCAGAAGCATCTTCTCCAAGTCATAAAGTAACAAGAACAAAACATTAAACTGTCTGTCAGATCTGGGCTGGTCCTGGGGGAGCCCCTGCTATTAGCCAAACACTGCATTTCCCAAACGTACGTACGTATGCTTTGTGTTTTATTTCTTTAAGTGATGGGACATTTTTAGAAATATTTAAATTTGCTACAAAACAGTGGTCCTCTTTTCAAATTCTGACTTGCATGTCCTGTTAGTAACCTGGTCAATGTTTTTTGGTTGTGTGCGTGGGTAGGTGAGAGTATACGTGTGGTAAGCTCATCAGTAGTTCTTTTCAAACTAGGAACTAGAAGATAAACCTCCAGGTGAGTGCAAAAATCTTAATTTATTCAGAGAAAAAGGTGAAATCCCTGACTTAGGCTTCAGAGCTCCTCAGAGAGCAGCAGCTCTCCCACTGAATCACACACTTCCTCTTGCTCTCTCTTTGCCCCCGTATTGTGAGCAGCTTTAGAACACCTATGCGTAGGTTTAGATAAGGGTAGGATGACCACTTGATAGTCACGGTAAACAATTACTAACACTTTTTTTTTCATTTTTTTTTAAAGATTTTATTTATTTATTCATGAGAGACACAGAAAGACAAAGGCAGAGACACAGGCAGAGGAGAAGCAGGCTCCATACAGGGAGCCCGATGCGAGACTCGATCCTGGGACTCCAGGATCACGCCCTGGGCTGCAGGCAGACACTTAACTGCTGAACCACCCAGGCGTCCCAATTACTAAGACTTTTTAAGGGCACTCTGAGCCAGTCACACTGTTAATCGTATTACACGTATGTCCTCATTTATGCCAAAAACAATCCCAGGAAATGAACACAACAATCATTCTAATTTCACAGATGAAGAGACCAAACCTTTAAACTTGCCCAAGGCCTACGGTTAAAATGGCTGCAGAGTCCATGCTCTTGACCTCCATGTCAGTCCACTCAACTAGATGCTCCACTCCCCTGTATGAGGTCACTGCATGGAGAGGCCCATGACACCTGAGCCAAGTTTGAGGACACCAGCGTGGAGCAAGGGAGCTGCGAAGGGATGCAAGGTCCAAAATCAGGTCACTTATCTTTGGATGAGTGAAAAAGTATACCCTGCAAAGGGGAAAAATTGGAGGGGTAGTGATGTTCCAGGTGCTAATGCAGGACCCATGCCTAGCAAAGGAGGGGCAGCTGCAGCAACAAGGAGGCCACTGAAGTGGAGTAACCAGCCCGTTCCTCACAAGGCCATTGCAGCAGAAGGGAGAGGGTCCCTGGCGAGCGCAGGAGAGAGACTGTGCACTTCCACTGCCACCATTCCTCCCGGCTGTGAGGCAATGGAGCTGCTAAGGACAGGGTGGTTGCAGACAGAGGGGCATGCAGGGCTGCCAGTTCCGTGAAGACCAATACCCCGGGTCAGCAGAAATGGCAGCTGGTCCTTGCAAAGATTCCTCACTTTTCCTCTTTGTGATCAGCACTGGGAACAGGTGATGGGCTTGAAGAATCCACATGAGGTGGTATCTCAGTGTTTCTGGACAGTGCTCATGTCCCGGTTGATGACAAGGGCAGCCCGAGGGTCTGTCTCAGAGCATCCCTCTCGATAATGGTGCCTCTCATATCCATCCTGACAGAAGGTCTCTCCCTGGGGTCACAGACCAGGCCAGAACTAAGGATGTATGAAATATACTGGAGAGTTTTCCGGGGATGCCAAAGTCAATGCTTGTAACAGCAGTGAGATAGGGCAGAGGGTTTGGGTCTTCTAGATCAGGGTGGGGTTGAGGGTTTACAAGAAGGAAAAACTGAGGCCCAGGGTAACCATGACAATGAATTATAGCCCCACATCTGGGTGCACATGGTGAAGGCATGGTCACACAGGCTGCTCAGTTGCCTCCATATCCAGGAAAGCAGGCTGGGTCCAGGCAGGCAATAGGGCAAGTATGACGAGATCTCAGCTAAACACTGTATGGCATCCTGAAATCCAGCCTCAACCTGGAGACTTGTGCCCATTGATCTAAGCATGAAGGATGTGGTACTCTGTCTCTTAGGCTGGGAATGATGTATAAAAAGGGGTTTGAAAAAAAAAGGGGGGTTTGAGCAAGTCCTCTGTAGTCCTTGATGGGAAGGGTGAAGTCACTCACATGCCAGGCTTTTATGGGCGGAAGCAGAACCTCCCTCTCCCTCAGGGCATGCTTGGCCATCTTGCGAGGAGTGTGCCCAGGCTGAGGCATTATAAGGGGGAAAGTACACATCCACGTGGATTTATGGTGGTATATATGGTGGTAGGCTATATAAAATAGGGGCTTCAGGTGCCCTGACCCATTAACTTAATATGACCCCTCCAAACCTTTTAAAAATTGGGGCAATGACAGAGGCAACTCATTCTATTCCAGATGTGACTATGAGGTAGAATCTGGATCAGACTATTCCAGACTACAGCCAACCAAAAGACTCTGGTCAAGTCTTTTTATTTTCTTCCTTAAGGTGTATACTTTTAGTGAACTGCCTCACCATTTCAGCCAATACCCAGGGAGACCAAAAGTCTTCGTACATTGAAAGTTGGGTGGCAAAAAAAGGGGGTCATTATGACTAACCATTCAAATTGAAACACAACAGCAATCAGACAACAAAAAGAAATAAAAGGCATCCAAATCAGCACGGAAGAAGTCAAACTTTCACTATTCACAGATAGTCTACATAGAAAACCCAAGACTCCAGAAAATTGCTAGAACTGATACATGAATTCAGTAAAGTCACAGGATACAAAATTAACATACAGAAATCTGTTGCATTTCTTTACACCAATAACGAAGCAGCAGAAACAGAAATCAATCCGATCTACCATTGCACCAAAAACAATAAAATACCTAGGAATAAACCTAACCAAAGAGGTAAGAGATCTGTACTCTGAAAATTATAAAATACTGATAAAAGAAATTGAAGAGAACAAAAAAAAGATGGAAAGACATGCCATGCTCATGGATTAGAAAAACAAACATTGTTAAAATGTCAGTATTATCCAAAGGAATCTACACATTTAATGTAATCTCTGTCAAAATACCAACAGCATTTTTCACAAAGCTTAAACAAACAATCCTAAAATTTGTATGGAGCCACAAAAGATCCCAAATAACCAAATCAACCTTGAAAAAGGAAAGCAAAGCTGGAGGCATCGTGATTCCAGACTTCAACTTATATTACAAAGCTGCAGTGATCAATACAGGATGGTCCTGGCACAGAAACAGGTACACAGATCAATGGGACAGAATAGGAAAGTCAGAAATGAACCTATAACTGAAAGGTCAATTAATCTTCAACAAAGCAGGAAAGAACACCCAATGGGATAAAGACAGTCTCTTCAACAAACGGTGTTGGGAAAACTGGGCAGCAACATGCAAAAGAATGAAACTGGACTACTTTCTTATACCAAACACAAAAATAAATTCAAAATGGATCAAAGACCTAATTATGAACCGAATCATTAAAATCCTAGAGAAGAACACAAGCAGCAACCTCTTTAACCCTGGCCATCACAACTTCTCTCTAGATATGTCTCCTGAGGCAAGGGAAGCAAAAGCAAAAATAAACTATTGGGACCTTACCAAAATAAAAAGCTGCACAGTGAAAGAAACAATCAACAAAACTAAAAGGCAGCCCATGGGATAGAAGAAAATATTTGCAAATGACACATCTGAAAAAGGATTAGTTTCCAAAATATATAAAGAACTTTTAAAATTCAGCCAAAACCCAATATAATCTAATTAAAATGGGGAGAGGACATGAATAGACTTTTTTTTCCTCAAGAAGACATCCAGATGGCCAACAGAGACATGACATAAAGAGATACTCAACATCACTCATCATCAGGGAAACATAAAATCAAAACTACAATGAGATATCACGTCACGCCTGTCAGAATGGCTAAAATCAACAACGCAAGAAACAACAGGTGCTGGTGAGGCTGTGGAGAAAGGGGACCCTTCTTACACTGTTGGTGGGAATGCAAACTGGTACAGCCGCTGTGGAAAACAGTATGGAGTTTCCTCAAAGAGTGAAAAATAGCACTACTCTATAATTCAGCAATTGCATGACTCAGTACTTAACCAAAGAATACAGAAATACTAATTTGAAGGGATACACGCACCCTGATGTTTATAGCAGTGTTATCTACAATAGCCAAATTATGGAAACAGCCAAGTCAATGTCCAACAAGTGATGAATGGATAAAGAAGACGTGGTGTAAACATACAATGGAATATTACACAGCCATCAAAAAGGTTGAAATCTTACCATTTGCAATGATGTGAACAGAGCTAGAAAGTATTATGCTCAGTGAAATAAATCAGTCGGTGAAAGATGAGTAACATGTGTTGTCATTTCTGTGTTGAACTTAAAAAACAAAACAAAAGAGCAAAGGGAAAAGAGAGAGAGAGAGAAACCAAGAAATAGACTCTTCAGTATAGCAAACAAACTAATGGTTACTGGGGGGGGGGGCGGGTAAAAGGTGATGGGGATTACGGAGTGCACTTGTGATGAGCGCCAGGTGATGTATGGAATTGTTGAACCACTAAATGGAGCATCTGAAACTAATATTACTAAACTCTATGGTAACTGGAACTTATTTCCTTATTTTTTTGTTAACTGGAATTTAAATGAAAACTTAAGATGTTAGCAGAAGGATGCATAACAAAAAACCATTTAAATAATAGGTATTCAATTAAAAAAAAGAAACAAAATTAAAAGAACAAGGGTTCAAGCAGAAGATGAAAAAAAAAAAAAAAAGGACTACACAAGTGACATAAAAGCAGTGCTATCACCATCCCCTGGGTAGACTGGGTGAGGTCTGGGCCATTCTCCTTAGGGAGATGTGGGAAGGTGTTTGGGAAGGCCTGGAACTTCCTGGGACAATATCTCATGATATTTGGAATGACTCAAAAAAAAAAAGAGTGTACAATCAAAACAGTCACATTGCAGAACTTTGGGGAATAGAGTTCCAATCGACGCCTGTCACCTTCGTCATTCCAGTTTTTAAATCCCGAGTCAAGCAGCAAAAAATAAATTTGGCCATGCCAACGTCATCTCATTTTCTGCACACGTGAGGCACTGTCAAAAAAGAGGGTAACACGCTGTCTGCCTGGAAGTATTTGAGGGAGGAGGTGGGGGGCTGGCCTCCTGGTTTTCCTGTTTGCTGATCCACATAGCAAGGCCAGGATGGCACCACAGATCCCTGCAGATGCCTGCGCTCCGAAGCGGGATGATGTTGCTCTTCATCATGCTGAGGGGCAGCGGGGAGCTCCCCCTGCGTCCTCTGGGCCAGGCCTCGGTACAGGTGGTCCTGCAGACAGCACCGCCTTGGTAAGCATGTCACATGCTCTAGACAGCCAATGTCATCCTTCACAGTAGAGTTGCGGATAGCTTTGTGGACATCTCAGGATCCCATGCCCAGGAAGGAAGGCGGAAGAACCCCAGGGCAGCAGAACCACTTGTCACCAGTGGAGAGGACTTGGCCTCCCAGGCTTACAGCTCTTCCCCAAGGGAGGAGCTGGAGGTTGCGAGCCATCTCCTGCTCCAAATCCAGGCAAAACTGTAGGGCTTCTCCTCGAGGCTTCACACAGTTTCCCGCCTGGCGTGGTAGTAAAGCCCCATGAGGACCTCCTGGGGCAATCTGGCAGGCCCCAGCCAGCCAGGTCCAGACACAGGATGGCATGCCTGCATGGACGGGCCCAGCGTGAGCGAGCTCATTGCTGGAGTCCATCACACGCCTGTGGTCGGGCCAGAAGTGTGAAGGACACCATGGTTGGCCAGGCTGCTGGAGGTCTTGAATAGGAGCTGGGTCATATCTCCTGGCCTTAGGGTGCAGCAGGGGTTCTCAGTCAGCAGCCTGGGGTGCTTGCTCCTCAGGGGCCACATGCAACTTGCTGTAGAATATGAGGCCAGATCTTTTCCATCATCCCAGCTGATGGCCACGCCATGTCTGGTGGGGGTACTTCAGGGTCAGGGGTCCCCTCTTACTGTGGGCCCAGTAATCCACTTCCCAGTCCTTCCGGCCCAGGCACACAGTCATGCCGGGGGTGCCCCACAATGGAAGGGGCCACGAGCCTCCCTGACCAATGAGGTGCTCATTTCTGAGCACGACGCACACGAAGCTAAGCGGAGGCTGAAATTTGGTTGCTAAAAGAATCAATATTTAAGCATGGCAGGTTATCAAAAAGCCGTGTTGTCAAATTCCAAGTGTAAAACAAAAAAGTAGAAGGCATATCGGGTGGGCAGAGAAGCCAGGCTTGTCGGGAAGGAGTGTGAGAGGTGGGCAGCCAGTGTGGTGTCGTTCAGAGGACACACTGGCTCCGGTTGCGAACAGGAGCCAGGCAGGGTGGTCTCCTCAAAATAACAGCCAATCATCCGGGCACAGGGAGGAGCTAACTTCCTCCAGGCTCCTTTCTGGTACATTCACTCCCTGGAGTAGATTCTGTGTGTGAATACATTTCTAAGAAGTCTGCATTTGGGAGAGAAAGCTTTACTAGAGGAACTCTGGAGTGTGCATAAGAATTACCCAGGAAGTGGTTTTGAAATGCTGATTTTAGGCACAGCAGGGGACAGATTCCAGGGCCTCATTCCAGGAGCTCAGAATCTGCATTTTTAATTAGCATCCCTCAAGCCCTTCTAATGTAGGATATCCAGGCCACATGTTAGGACACAAAGGCAGACAGACATCCCACTCCTCAATCAGACCCTAAGGCTAGTCCCTGGGGTCTAGGGTTCAGGCTCTCAGAGAATTTTCTGCATCACAGTATATGTGCAACACAGAGCGATAGATACCGACAGACAGACCCCAATCCACGCATATTGTGAGCGTTTTCTCAGGAGGAATAAAACATTGTAGCCCATCGCATCCCAAAGGCCAGAGGCCAAATTAGGACCAGAGGCAAAAATCCTGTGGTATGATTCAGAGTCTGGCAGTGGTCCCTCTGGGGCTGACATAATTCAAGTGGTTAGTTCTCCTTACTCTTACCAAAGATTTTTATTTTCTCAGTTCCTTACAAACTGCAAAATAAGTGTTCTAAAATCTAAATTTCTCACACACATATGCTATTAAAGCCCAAGAGAAATGTCAACGCTCTGGGCTACATTCCAAGAGAAACACACTCCAAGGAAACCAGGGGTCCCGAAGGACACAGCCAGTTGCCTCACGGAGCTCGACTCCCAACTGTAAGTGAAGCCCTTTGACAGGCAGTGGGCCAAGGTGCCCCGCCTTTGGGCAATTCCTGGACAGGTGACTTCGGCTGGATTCTAGAACCACGTGGCTGGGGCGCCCTAGTGAGTCACTGGAATCAGAAGTTTCCTTAGGACTCCACTTAGTGGGTTCAGGCAAGGAGCCGCCCAGCCAGGGGGTGCTAGGCTTGACTGAGTAGGGGGTGGAAGTGAAAAACATCACCACCCAGTGCTGGCAGATGGACATGCCACCAGCCAGCCTTCTCCTTACCTAGGAGGGGACGGCAAGAGACTGCGCTATGTTGGGCTGTCCCGATCTGTGGGAGAAAACTGAATGAAATGTATTAAATTGTCATTAAAATCTAAGACTAGACTGATCTAAAGACTAGACATCTGTAAGAAAGTACCTTCAAAAAATAGCAAGAATTTAAACTAAGGATGACGAAGGCCAGAAGTGATGGATTTGAGAGTTTTCCCTGAGTGGACACATGCTGCAAGGGAACAGGGGGTTCATGCCAGCGCGTACCACGTGCTCCCGGTGAATGGAGGGTTGGCACCCACTCAGGAGGAATTCATGAGTAGAGCACAGTAGGATTCTTCTGGAGAACGGACGTGAAAGGGCCCAGAGTCACTTGGTGTGAACCAAAAGCATTTGTAACCTGTGCTCTCCCCAGTGGTCCTTGGGGTGAGGGAACAGAAGGCTAGCTGAGGACCAAGCACAAGCTGACACCCCACAAATGGTACCCACCCCTGGGGTTAAGTGTGACATTCCTCAGGTACTCCTGGCTGCCCTAAAGCTAGGGAAAGGGAAAAACAAACTGTTATCCTATACAGATGAGTCTCCCCCAGTTTACAAAATGCTTTATGATTTACAAAAAAAAAAAAAGAAAGCATTCTTATCAATAACTTAACTTCCAGAAGGAAACTCCCAACTATCTCACTGTTAATGCTTTATTGGAGGGAAAAACAACCTTAACTTGACCATGGCAAGGCCTCCACTATCTTACAGGTCCTCCTTAGCATGCAAAAATTCTTTTGAAAACAAAAAAATTCTTTTGAAACCTCCCCTTTCCTTACCTCCCCCTACTCCCAAGTATTTAACTGGCCACCCCTCACAACCCCAGGGCAGCAGCTACTTCCTGCCCAAGGGTCCTGTCCCCTGTGCTTTAATAAAACTACCACTTTGCACCAAAGACTTCTCAAGAATTCTTTCTTGGTCATCGGCTCCGGACCTCACCCTACCAAACCTCACCTGATATTCTAAAACTACATCACTGGGACCCTGTTCATTTCAGCTGCCTCATCCCCCTCCCTGTAGCCAGATGAAGGGAAGCCATAATAAAAATAACATTCTAGAGGGATCAACAGAAAAATTAATGGAGAGAAATAGAGATGAAATGAAATTTTAAAAAGAATTTCAAAATCACAAATTTCAAAGATTAGAGATGAATCGGAAGAAAAAAGTAAGAAACAAAGTCATCAAAAACATCGACTAAGTACAAATTTAACAACAAAGAGAGAGAAAACAGCTAAAAATGCAATAATATTAACAGAGCTGTGAAGAACTTTCATTAGACACTTGTTGACCTCTGTACTAGGTTAAGAACTTTAGATGCTTTTTGTCACTTAGTATTCAAAGTGACTCATCACTAACTCCTTTTCACAGATGAGGAAACTGAGGCATAGACAGGGGTTAAACAATTTGCCTACAGACATTCAGAGAGGAGCTAGTGGAAAGAGCAAGCAAAACCCCACCCTCTGACCCCAAGGCCTGCTCCCTGGAGCACGGCACTGTGCTTTTTCCAAAGGTGATACTGATGGGGTCCAGGGCAGGCCATCCCAGAATATGCCACTCTGGCATATTGATTATTTTCAATTAACATTACTTGAGAAGCAGCTGGTACAAGAAGGATGCTGATCCTCCTCCATCCCCAAAGAAGCACCAGGAGTTAGAGGGGCTTCTTACTAGAGATGGGGAATCGAGGGCCAAGAAGGCTGTGTAAACAGACTCTGCTTGAGTTTTTCACTAATTAGTAGCCAAGCCTAAGTTTCTTTGTCTGGACAGTTCTTCAAAAATGTATTGTTTCTCTGTCTCTAGGTATAAAAGCTGCCTTTGTTCACTTCTTCGGGTCTCATAGTTTGTGGGGCTCTCATATGTATGTAATTAAATTTGTTTTTCTCCTGTTAATCTGTCTTTTTTAATTTTATTATTAGACTAGCCAAGAGAACCTAAAGGGATGGGAGAAAATTTTCTACTCCCCAACAAAACCCCTCAAAATTAGTAAAGACATAAAGCCATTAAGATAAAATTCAACTATAGTTGAATTAAGACAATAAAAGACTAGAAAGCTGAGAAGAACAGAAAGTGGCATGTTAATCTTCTAAATCAAGGGAAGTTTAAAAAATAAAAAGGAGGAGAATTAGGCAAAAAGGAAGCTATTTTAACAAAATAGAGGAGAAAATTCAAAGAAAGCAAATTAGAATGGCATAAATGATGTGAAAAATACCTTATTAAAGCAATGTCAAAATGCCAAGTGTTCTGAAAGAGAGAATGGGGCACTAATAAAACAGGAAATTGAGAGTTCCCACAGCCCAGCCCCCCCAGGAGCACAAGAACTAATGCCACCATTTTTGTCACACAGAACACTACCAAAGGGATCTTTGAGCACTTGTCAGCTAAACTGGTAGAGAAACTCTTGCAAAGCTCCACTTTTACCTTGATTACAGGGTTGACAACAGCCCAGGCTATTAGACATGGTGTTTCCCATAAAACACTACTTCTAGAATATATTCTTAAAAAAAAAAAAGCCTCACACGAGGTTGTGCCACTGACTTCTGAGGTTGTGCCACTCGACTCCTACCTGAGGTACAGTTCACATCAGAGCTGCTCAGTGCACAGCCCAACACCCTGTCTTGCTAGACCTTCTCTTTGTTCAAGCCACCTTATTTGACCTTGAAAATCCAAACCTATTTTCCATAAATAAGCTCTATTTCCATCCTAAAGCAGTTTTATGGGGAGCACTCCAGAAAATACAGTCCTAGTAATGGGTCACTTGGTCTCAGAAGGAGGACAGTCTTTACTAAGGCACAGACCACATCAATTTAAAAGCAAACGCTAGGGCAGCCCGGGGGGCTCAGCAGGTTAGTGTTGCCTTCGGCCCAGGGTGTGATCCTGGAGACCCGGGATCGGGTCCCAGGTCAGGCTCCCTGCATGGAGCCTGCTTCTCCCTCTGCCTGTGTCTCTGCCTCTCTCTCTCTTTCTCTGCGTCTCTCATAAATAAATAAATAAAGCAAATGCTATAGACACAGATTAAGAAGCTTCTTCGTGGAGTGGCAAATCTATAATGCAGACAAGTACACGTGCAGACCGAAAGGTCAGGCCTCTTTATAATAGCAGTTCAGGAACAAAAAATGTGGGGCAAAGGACATGATAAATGAACTCCACCAACAAGACCCTCAACTCTGCCTCCCAGAAGAAAAACTACCTGGTGGGTGCTTCATGATTAACTTACTGGCAGTGCTGGGCCATCTGTGCTTTAGGAACCAGAACCCAAAAAACAAAACAAAGCAAAACAAAACAAAACAAAAAAAACAGAAACAAAACAGAGCTCAGAGATGAAGGCATTGACTACATGTGCCAAGAAAGTATAAAGCATAAAATGAGGCCTTCACCTGGCATTCCAACCATACAGCTGGCTTATGCCAACCTAAGCAGCACAATTTCAACTACAGAGAAGGATGACATCTTACGTTACCTCTCCAAGTTGAAGGGCTATTATCCTGACTTTTATAGCTGGGGGGAAAAGAAGGGCTGTTTATTATCCGTTCTGTAGAGGAACAGCATAAATAAGACCTTAAATGAGCGACGTAAAAGAAGTTCCACAAAGCTAGTGAAGCTATTTACAAAGATATAAAAATTCTATTCAGTATAAACTGACTAAAAAGCAAAAGAATAGCAGAAAGCAAGAATAAAAATCTTGCACTGAATCAAATGGTCAAAATCATTTTTTAAAAAGTATTGGTCAGAACAATCTGACAACTGGATTTGAGCTGGTCTTTGGAAAGTGGTAGGATCTGAACTGGAGATAAAGAAGGCAGAAAGCAGGGATCCCTGGGTGGCGCAGTGGTTTGGCGCCTGCCTTTGGCCCAGGGCGCGATCCTGGAGACCCGGGATCGAATCCCACGTCGGGCTCCCAGTGCATAAAGCCTGCTTCTCCCTCTGCCTATGTCTCTGCCTCTCTCTCTCTTTCTGTGTGTGACTATCATAAATAAATAAAAAATTTTAAAAAAAAAATTCAAAAAAAGAAGGCAGAAAGCATTCTAAGCAGACATACACATCACAGGTAAGATTTAGGAGCTGAGGATGAGCAAGAATGTGTGTGTGTGGGTGGGGGGGTGGATCTCCTAATGAGATGAGTGCCCCTCTTCTGGAGCAGTGGGAAGCAATCCGGGGCAGATGAATGTGGAATCCAGCTGCGGGGGGTCTCTGAACCCGACACACACATCAAAGGAAGAAGACGGTTCCTTGGCAGAGTAGTAGCATGACTGTGGCTCTGTTTAAAGAAGACGAAACTGGAATCGATATATTTGTTGAGAGGAAGGGGAGAAGAGACTATGGAGGAGATGAGCAGGAATGCTCCTTTGCTGATCAGACATGAAGTAACTAAATCTTGCACAAGAGTAGCAGCCATGAGAGTGGAAAAAGATGGAAGTGGAATTCTGGAACAACCTCAAAGGTACTTAGAAGGGGATACTTCTTGCGTCTGGCTGCTTCACTCCTGTATGTTAACCTGGACGCGGGTCAGGCGACATAACTACACAGTTTAAGGGCTGGGCGAATTACAATCTCATTGCTAGGAGAGGCTGCAAATTCGGCTTTACGCTTATTAAACTTGAAGCGATAAAAGGATTTCTCAGATGAAATGCCTTTATATCTCAGACTCCGATTTGGAAAATCCTAGGCTTGATTTGGCCGCCACCAAGTGTGAGTGGACTTCCATTGATTGATGTGATGCTCCCAAAAGCACAGCCCTGGAAACTTGATAATGCTGGTCAGTATTTTCAGAAGAAATATTGGAAGAAATCTCTCTGAGCTGCAGCGTGGATGGGCTGGATTGCAAAACTGTAATCTGTTCAGAGGGTAACGTTACAAAAAGCGGGAGGCATGGCACGCCACCAGATTTCAGAGATGAAGCAAGAGCCACACCCCTCCAGAAAATGCGCCTGGCCCCTCCAGTACTCTGGAGGAATAGCCTCCTCGGGTTCTCCGTCTGTACAGAGATGAGAGTGCCTTCCTATATTTCAACCCAGCTGAGGTAGGGGCATCAAGCAGGGGTGGATGGGAATCGGCCTCCCTTGGGAATGGAGAGGAAGAGTCTCACAAGTTCATTCCCCTTTATTATGATCCAGAAGCCAATTTCCATTCGGTGATGACAGAACCACATGCAACAATTGGAAACCTAGCTCAACTCCAGAAGATAAATGCCAAGGAGGCACTAAAATCTGACTGCGGCCAGGTGTCACCTTGCCTCAAGTTAATATTGGGACTCCTCTGTTTCTGGCAGGACACACTCAGAACCCAGGAGAAGAGACAGGGGAATATGTGTCCCGAGAGAACATCAGCCTAGATGGTTTTACTGTCCAAAGGTGAACAAACCGAAAAGAAAAGTGGGTTATATGCAGACAACTGGGGATTCAGGGAAAAGCATACTTTGAGAGGTGGCACAGCAAATAGTAGACAAGTCTACACTGGATCTATTTTGCATTCAGAATAACTGTCATAAATGCACAAAAAGCCTTGTGAACCCACATGACACATGAAAAAGAACTTAAACAATTTCAGAATAAATTTAAATTCAGAGCTCAAAAGAGAAACTGGATGAGATGTAAGTCCAAATAAAATACGGCTCAAGTTGGGGACTAGATCAAGAAGAATTAAAAGGCAATAACAGAAATAAAGTCTGCTTTGGAGTGGAATTCAAATTAGAGGAGTAGAAGAACAATAAAAAGTTCTCTAAGAATACAAAAGAAAGGGTCAAAAGACAAAGTGATGTGTGAGAAGATGATAGTCGTAGGCAGATAGTTTGCCGTTATGAAAGGGGCATCCGTTTATCAGAGAGGGATTTTGTTCAGAGACGCTGATTGAAACAGGCCATTAATGGGGGCTTAGCCAAGGCACAAGTTTGCTTTCTTTCCTATGACAAGAGGTCCAGAGATGACATCTCTGGGCTGGCAGGGCAGCTACGCCACCAGGAGCCTGGATTTTTTTTTTAGGCCTTCTTCCACCAGTTTCATGTGTGGCTTTCTCTTCCAGCTCACAAGATGCCTGCTGGCACTCCAGCCACCACGACCACATTCCAGAAAGAGTAAGGGGAAATGTGGCAAGCCAGGTGAGTCAGCCCCCCTTAAAGATCCTTCTCAGAAGTCCCAACCAGTGACTTAGACATCTCACTGGGCTCATGGATGTCTTATGACCACCTCTACGTGCAAGAAAGATTGGGAAATAGAGCTTTTAAAATGGGACTATTCCAAAATTAAGTCAGAGTTTATGAGTAAGGAAAAAGGAAAGGAGATGCTGGTAGATAAAGAGCCTATAACCAAACTCCTGAGAAAATACAAGGACAGAGGAACAGAGCCGAGACACACAATATGAAAGGTAACGATTTTCCTGTGCCGTATATGCAAATGAAGAGTTTGTCACATGTCTAGTGAGGTTCAATAAAAGCAACAATGGCAACAAAACCCTAGGTACCCAGATATTTTGGTAAAATGCTCTAATTCCACACAGATTAACTACAAAGAACTTAAATTTAGGCTTTCCTCAGACTTTTCTATGATTCCCAAGGATAGGGGATCACAAAATAATATCTCAGGAGTCTTGGGGAAATTGATATTATACTAACATGATAATCACAGTCAAAACACTATGTATAAAAGTAAGAGGGGGGCACGTGGGTGGCTCAGTTGGTTAAGCATCTGCCTTTGGCTGGGGTGGTGATCCCAGTGTCCTGGGATGAAGGCCTGCATTGGGCTCCCTGCTCGGAAGACAGCCTGCTCCTCCCTCTCCCTCTGCTTGTGCTCACTCTCACTCTCTAATAAGATTTTTTTTTAAATAGTAAGAGGAAAAAAAATACCCCATACAGTGAAAACATCAGAAAATAATCCCATAAAACCTTAATGAAACATAGATTTTTTTTCACTCAAATCTATGAATGAGAAATTCATTATATTCATGTTTAAGAATAAATTTAGTCTTAAAATTTATGAATGGGAAACCTGTGCTACAAAAGATAACAATCTGAGTAAATCTGAATCTGTTAGGGATGTCTAGTAGCCAACTGCATTTTCCAAAGGCAGACACAGCAGCACCTCCTATCCTACAAGTGACAAAGTATGGCTTGGTGTTGAGAAAATCCTGAGGCCAAATCTGGGCTCAGCAGAAAAGGATGACTGGTGTAGAATTACTAACATGACAAGATGGAAATAAATAAATTAGCTTTTTATCCAAGACAGCATAAAGAGAAAAGCAACAGAGACTCACAAAGAAGGTATTATTAAAAATAGACACATCTGTCTTTGAGGAGTAACACAGGTGGGCAGAAAGGGGACAACTTCTAGTTTTCATTTTATATTTTTAGAAATTTTTTTTCGTTTTGCTATGTTTCTATATTACTCATGTGATTAAAGGAAACTAGTAATTAATTGATAACACAAAATATACACAACAGAGAAAAAGAGACAGTAACAACATTAGATATAAGAAAGTGATACATAAAATAAATGTCAGCTCTAGTTCTTGGGTTAAAAAGTAAAATAAAATAAATTTCTAACCAATCTTATTTTGAGAAGAAAAGGAGGAATAGAGGAAGACAGGAAAAGAGGGAATCAGGGTAAGGAAAATATGAAATTAAAAAAAAAGTAAGACCACAGGTTACAATACAATTTAAAATTTACAAAAAAAAAAAAAAAAAAAAAAAAGTCAGTGATTTGAGTTTAGGCAAATAGATAGCTTTCCAGGAAAAGAATTTATTCATCTTAAATAGAAGTGGAAACTCTAAATAGACCAACAACCATGAGATTAATGAGTTAATTTATTATATTGCCTGAAAAAGGCATAAAGCCCAAGGAGATTTTCCAAGTAAAGCCTGTCTGAATTCCAGGGAATAATAACCGTAACATCACATTCATTTTCAGGAGGACTAAAACAACAGTTTCCTAATTCATTTTTGCAAATTTCAAATATATAGCATAATAAAAATGTAGACTAATCTCATTCCTTCATTTATATATAGAGTTATATATATAAGTAAACTTATGTGTAGTTTATACTTAGCTTTCAATAAAGATATCATCGCATGTATATATATAAAACTAAGTATAACTGGATCAACACAGAATTTAAAAAATAATGTTCAGGTTGGGCGAATTTGAAGACAACACAAATAGTTAACTAATAGGAAATATAGTAATATAATGGATCATTTCATTAGGTCAAAGGAGAAAATGCACTGGCTAACCTTTGTAAATTCCCACCAAATTCTGTGTTTACAACATGATAAAAACACATTCTCTAAACTAAGAATAGAATAACACTAACTTCTTTTCTTAACTGAAATAAACAGCCTATACCATTTAATAGTGAAAAATCCATTTTCCTTAAGGACAAGAGTAAGATAAGGAGACCTCCTCTTACCAGTTTTACTTAATACAGCTCTGGCTTTAAGCCAATGTTATAAACACCTCGCACTCAGATTAGAGAGAAAGGAGGGAGGGAGGGAGGGAAGGAGGGAGGAGCGGGGAGGGATGGGAGGAGAGAGAAAAAGGGACAAGGGAGGAAAGAGGGCAGGAAATTACAAAGAAATATAAGCATTCAATTTCTTGTGTTAGAATAGGATAAAAGGCTCCCACTGGCCAAAATTGGGTTAATGTGAGCATAAAAAATGACTACAATTGACTATATCACACAGAGTAAATAAAAATTTTTGAGAAAACAGTGATTCCTCTCTTTGCCAAAGAAGAGAACAGAAAAAAGAGAAAGCTCTTTTTCACAGAAGAGTTGACAACTAATAAACTAATAAGCGTGGAAGGAATTATGTCATGGGAAAGTCACCAATTTGCACTCCCCAGTGTAATGACGGATCCGGGGAAAGATTCATCAGATGATCAAAGAATCGAGCGCAAGGTTATTGGGAAATAGGAATTTGTCCCTATTACTAAGTGTGAAGAGAAACTACCTTTCGATGGAGACGTCTAAAGATCATCACTTTGACCAATAGATCATCGTAAATAAAACTAAAAGACACATTATAACTGCATCAAATATGTTAATATCTATCAAAGTTCATATCTATGATATATAAAGACCTCATACAAATTGTAGAGAGACCAAGACCTTACCTAGGGAGATGGTGTTGGCAAACCACGGTATGGAGAATTTGCAGAAACTGAGCTTCACGTCCCTTTGTCTTTTCACTGGCGAGTGGGAGAAACAGCACAGGATGGGACTGCCTGTCTGCACATCAGGCCCCAGCCACAGATGCCTCCCTACAAGGGGTGGTTCCCAACTACAATGCACATCAGGCCCCAGCCACAGATGCCTCCCTACAAGGGGTGGTTCCCAACTCAGGGCCCCAGACCCCAGGGCCACCTTTCCGTCTTCCCGCCCTTCTTAGCCTGCAGCTTCACATCCTGCACCACAGGACAGCTGGAAGAAGTGGAAAGGCAAAAGGGCAAAGACTTGTGACAGCTGAGCCTGTCCTTTTTTTTATCCCGAAAGCAGCCTTCCCAGAAGTCACCCGAAGAGGAGTCACCTGGCCACAACCACCTGCAGAGTCAGGACCGGGATCCCTCCCTCCGTGATGAAAGGGCAAAACCAGGATGGCCACCTCACAGCCCCCAGTACTGAGCACCCTCAGAGAGCATTAGTGTGTGGTGTATGTTGTTACAACTTTTCTAAAAGCAACCCTTCAGCCTATTAGGAAACCGCAAGTGTACTTTTAGGATTTATCTGTTCTGCTCTGGGAAGTCATTTCTAAGGAAATAATGAGAAATTCAGCCAATGATTTGTATACCTGGATATTCATCAAAGGAATATTTCTAAGAAAGACCCTCCCTCACTAAACAAATAACTCAAAAAAGGTAAATGTAACTTCAGGAAACAGGTGAATGGCTGAAAACGCAGGGTTGGGTGTCAGATAGGCTAACTTGCGCGAGCTGGTCAAGTCACAGAAATGCTTCACATCCCAGTGTTCCCGTGTGTAAAACGGAGTTAGTAATATTTCCTACATAAGCTTTGAAGGATCAAATAAAATGTTATATGTGAAATACACAGCAAAGTGCCACAACAAAAATCAATGCATAACACATATATGCGTATGCATGGAATATTAGATTATTATGCAGTCAATTAAAATAATACGTGTAATCATCAAAAACTGTAGGACAAGAGACTGCAGCTGATAGGCCATTAAATGCACCTGAATGTGTATTTATGGCATGATTCAGTATCCTATCTACGCCCAGGCGAAATGCATTAAGATAACAATGTTCTTACACGTCGCCATTGCATTATAGGTGGTTGTTAATTTATTCTTTACACATGATTTTTGTTTTCAAGTGATCCATCTGATATAATCAAGGGTCATTAAACTTTTTCTTAAAGGGCCAGGTAGTAAATATTTTAGGTTTGCTGGCCTTATGGTCTCTGCTTTACCACTATAGCTTGAAAGCAGCTGTAGCTTACACCCAAATCACAGGTGTGATCATGTTCTATGAAAACTACAAAAACAGGAGGCAGGGACGCCTGGGGGCTCAGAGGCTGAGCATCTGCCTTCAGCCCAGGGTGTGATCCTTCATCGGGCTCCTGCATGGAGCCCACTTCTCCCTCTGCCTGTGTCTCTGCTTCTCTGTATGTCTCTCAGAAATAAATAAATAAAATCTTTAAGAAAAATAGACTTAAAAAAAAAAAAAACCAGGAGGCAAGCCCACCCTAGTCTGCAGGCCCTTGCATAATGGTAAGTATATGTCATATTTTAAAACTAAAAGTTTTTGAGACGCCTGGGTGGCTCAGCAGTTGAGCACCTGCCTTTGGCTCAGTCAGGGTGTGATCCTGGAGTCCCAGGATCGAGTCCCACCTCGGGCTCCTTGCAGGGAGCCTGCTTCTCCCTCTGCCTGTGTCTCTGCCTCTCTCTCTCTCTCTCTGTCTCTCATGAATAAATAAATAAAATCCTAAAAAAAAAAAAAAAACCTAAAACTTTTAAGATGGCATAGTAAAAATCAAGAGGACTATTCCCAGTGGTGAAGGTGGGGATACAGAGGTGAAAAAGCCTTGCATGATGCTGTACAGACAAGAGGAAACAACAATTCGAGAGGAAGATAAGGAATCAGGCTGATGGGGTTTTATTCAAAAAAGAGCAAACTCTATCTACTGTTGATCCCTGAACAACACAGCTTGGAACTGCGTGGGTCAACTTATATGCGGATTTTTTTTTTTCAATAGATACAGCAAAGTACCATAAATGTATTTTCTCTTATGATTTTCTTAATCACATTTTCTCTCCTCTGGCTTACTTTATTGTAAGAATACAGTACACAACACATATTAAACACAACGTGTGTTAATCGACTGTGTTCTTGGTAAGGCCTCCGTCAATAGCAGGTTAGTAGTGTCTAAATTTTTTTGAGGAGTCAAAAGTTATACCTGGATTTTCAACTGCATGAGGGTTGGCACCCCTCATCCCCATGTCGCTCAAGTGTCAACTGTACGTAGATGCCCCCCGAAAGCTTTGGGCCCTTTTCCCATGGCACACTGAGGCAGTAGGAGGCTCGCAGGATTGTTGCAAACCCAAGTTACATGGCCTCTGTACAGCTTATCGTGGAGGTGGTAATGGAAGATGCAGGCCCCAGGCCCCTGTCCAGCATCCCAACAAAGGATCCCAGTGACCCCTGCTCAGCGGGACACTGGCACACTGATGCCTCACTGCGCTCAAGTAATTCTGAGTAACAGAAAATACTTATTACTATTGAATCTAAATCCTCTGCCCTAGCTTTCATTTTGGACTCAGGGCAAGTCTCTCTGCCACATTTCAGCTTTTTGGTTATTTGGAGCCAGGATCATGGTCCTTTCTTTCCATCCTAGAAATCTTCAAAGCACAGTTTTTATAGAGCAAAAGCTGCAAATTGGAGTTTTACAGTTATGCCTGGTCTGGCCCCACTGAGTATTGCCATATCATTAAACTGAATAAGAAAAAATAAATAAATCTTAAAAAACTAAAATTCTGGGGTCCCTGGGTGGTGCAGCGGTTTAGCGCCTGCCTTTGGCCCAGGGCGTGATCCTGGCGACCCGGGATCGAATCCCACGTTGGGCTCCCGGTGCATGGAGCCTGCTTCTCCCTCTGCCTGTCTCTGCCTCTCTCTCTCTCTCTCTCTCTCTCTCTCTCTCTCTGTGTGTGTGTGTGTGTGACTATCATAAATAAATAAAAATTTAAAAAAATTAAAAAAAAAACTAAAATTCTCTTAAGTATCCAGCCCTTTGGTTTCCCTAGAGAAATCAGAAGAACTAGCAACACATGCATACATATCAGCAATCTCGGCTTGAATCTAAGTAGCCACCAGCACAAGCCCCTGGCTCACGGTCCCCTGCCTGCAACTGTGCCCCTCCCCCAACCCTGGCATCTGCATTTGCCTGGACTCCAAGGATAAGCAAGCTTCCTGCCCAGCCCTAAAAGCAGCCAGCAAATGGGGCTGCAAAGCATCAA
This sequence comes from Vulpes lagopus, assembly GCF_018345385.1. NCBI lineage: Eukaryota > Metazoa > Chordata > Mammalia > Carnivora > Canidae > Vulpes > Vulpes lagopus. The sequence continues at coordinate 6,990,117 of NC_054834.1, forward strand.
GCCAGCAGCCCAGAGACAGCTTCCCATCCCAGGTCTCATGAATGCAAGGGCTGTGACCCAGGGAGATGGCTGTATCACGGTGGGGACCCGGAGAGGGTTAAGTGGGACAAGGCTTAGGTGCCTTCCCCGGCCAGCATTCTATGAATCTATAAATGGCTTAGCTAATTTTCAAACCTCACTGAGCTCATTGCCTGAAAAATACCGGAAGTCATGAGTTCCACCTGCTAATGGCACTTGGAAAAAAATAGATTTGAAAAATAAAATATCTGGATCCCTCAAAAGCCATTTGCAAATTCATACCAAGATGTGCTAAATGCAAAAACAAAGCCATTCACTCTCTTTTGCCTCTGAAATGAAATTTTACAGGCAAGAGTTCTTACAATTAAGAAAAAATTCCTACCACAAACCTTAATGTTCCTATAAAAATTGTGCATCGATCACATTATTCAATGGAGACCAGTGAATGCTTGAAAAAGGGAGGGGTCAGGATCCCAGAATGACCTTTTCTCCTCTTAAAGTGTGACACTTCCGACACCTAATTCCTACCCTCCCCCATTACTCCCACTGCTTGGGTTTAGATTTGTTTCATTTCTCTTGCCATAACCTCTCAACTTTCTCCATAGAGTTGACATGGTTCATTCAATACTTTCTCTAAGAAACTAGAAAATATCCTAGGTTAGCATGATAAATGCCATTTAACCCAGAACAGGATGCAGACCTCTGGAGAGGAGAATCTGGCCTTCTTGCCTCCCTTCCCCATTCTCAGCAGCCTGAGGCCCAGCGTCCAGTGCGGTCTCCATCCCAGGCCTTGTCCCCTTGTAATGGTGTGCACCAAAGCAGGCCGTTCACTCACCTGGTCCTGGAAGCCTGCAGGTCCTGAGCAGGTAACCAGTCTGAGCTACAGAATATCCCTTGACACAGCTGTTCACTGAAGTCGATATAAAATATTTAGATGAAAAAGTACTTCCTGCTCCAGAGGATTCTCTGGATCACTGCACTAAAACACCATTTGCGGCAAAGTCTTGAGTCATGAGGAAACAGGATCCTACAGCAGTGGGTTCTCAAGTAACAGACCCAGTACTCTGGCCCTAAAGTGTCTAAGATCAACGACAGGAGCATTCAATTTAGTGAAATTAAATTTAAGATTAGGGAATCCCTGGTGGCTCAGTGGTTTAGTGCCGCCTTCAGCCCAGGGTGTGATCCTGGAGTCCTGGGATCGAGTCCCACGTCGGGCTCCCTGCATGGAGCCTGCTTCTCCCTCTGCCTGTGTCTCTGCCTCTCTCTCTGTGTGTGTCTCTCATGAATAAATAAATAAAATCTTTAAAAAATAAAAAAAATAAGAGTAGCACAACCATTTCTAAATCCCTGACAAGAGCAATGTTCTGTTTTATGACCAAACTGTGAGTATATTCTCAGAAGAGAGATCGTAAACTTGAGGACCTCACTCCTAGCTCTGTGAAAACAGGGACTGGCTGCTTATCCACTCACCAGGGTCACCTAACCCCCAGAGCAGGGTCTGGTATCTAACAGATGCTCCACTAGCAGTGTGAAAATAAAACAATCACTCTTGGGGCGCCTGGTTCAGACGGTGGAGCGTACAGCTCTTGGTCTCAGGGTTGTGAGTTTGAGCCCCACGGTGTGTGTAAAGATTAATTAAAAATTAAAAAAACTGGGGATCCCTGGGTGGCGCAGCGGTTTGGCGCCTGCCTTTGGCCCAGGGCGCGATCCTGGAGACCCGGGATCGAATCCCACGTCGGGCTCCCGGTGCATGGAGCCTGCTTCTCCCTCTGCCTGTGTCTCTGCCTCTCTCTCTCTATCTCTCTGTGACTATCATAAATAAATAAAAATTAAAAAAAAAAAATTAAAAAAACTTTTTAAAAAAATCACTCTTAAAAGACACAACTTTTTCAATTTGCTTTCTCAAACTAAAGGTTTCTCCACTGCGGGCATTTTATTCTGCTGTATTTTTTTGCACTTTTTCACCTTAAGCTTCAAATAGATTTTTGTCTAGATGTTCGAATCCCACACACAAGCAAATATAAATACCTGTCACATAACAGAAGCTCAAGAAATGTCTTTTGGTGAATAAAACAGTTGAAAATTATTTGAAAATAATTAACCTGAACTTTAAAAGATTATATACATGTCTTATATATTATATATATATATATATATATAGCTCTATATTATCTGTACGTAGATACGTGTTATACATACACACAATGCATTTTTATCTTGATTTGTGATCCAACAGTCCCTAGGTCATATTTTTCATTAGAAGCTTACAGCCTCTTCATTATACATATAGTGATATATTTCCTCTCTCTTGGGAAAAAGCTGAAAATAGCTATTAGTGACTTTCAACTATTTTCCCAAGGATGTCACACCAGGATCTGAATGTATGTTTCTGAGACAGAGGCATTTCACTTGCTTGCAACAAAAGGATGGAGAATGCTTGCAAAGTTCTTGTGAGAGGTATTTCATCAAAAATTGTGCTCGCCTGAGACTCAAAGCTGTCATGAAGGTAGAGAACGGCATTGCCAACAAGACTCTCTGGTGCAACTGAACCAGATGACTTCATTGTGAATTGTTTATGCCATCAGAGAAGCTCTAAGAAACAGACCACCTCATTCTTTCGAGTAGACCCCAGGTTTAAGCAAAGTCCCCCAAGCATGGCCCGCCAGAGTCAAGGGGCCAGATATGCTCAGGTATTTCCAAAAATGAATGTACCACGCAAGCAGCAAGGGAACATATAAATGTTGTTTCCTATTGCCTAGGCTCTGAGTCCTATGAAATTCTGTAATTTCTTCTCTATTGCTTCTTTCTGAAGATCTAAAAAGTCAAGCTTCTAAAGAAGGAAGTCAGGGCTGGACAGCAGAGAGATGACAGGTTCCATCTCTTATTGGGCGATCTTGGGAAAACCTCTCCAGTCCTCAGGCTTGCTCATTTATATACAAGGATATTAAAAATTTAAGATATGGTCCAGCTATAAACTGCATTCCGTCTTTAAATAGTGAGTTCTGTTCCTGGGCACTATTCTTGGCATTTAGGACAATCAACAAAAAAAGCAGGATAGAAATTCCTGTCCTTGCGGGGTTCACCTCTTCCAATTTTCCACTTATTGTTATAAGCATTTCATGGATGCATACATTGTGCATAACGCCATTCTAGAAGCAATAAAATACAGTCCTGCTCAACTCAGGTTGTTCCTTGGGACACTCGTTCATTTAACATTCAGAGACGTACCTGCAATGGCAGATACCAGGACAAGTGTTTTCAGGATACTAAGATAAATGTGACACAGTCCTTACCCTTAGGGAGCCCGTCATTTAGTAGGGGGGCTGAAAGGCGGGAGGGTTAATAGTGAGCATGCAGGGATCCCTATCACAGGGAGAGACTCAATGTGGAAAGAATCCTATCAACTGGGAAACTCAGGATGTGAGAGTTAAGCTAGTTCTTAAAAATGGGTAAGTTGGGGATCCCTGGGTGGCGCAGCGGTTTGGCGCCTGCCTTTGGCCCAGGGCGCGATCCTGGAGACCCAGGATCAAATCCCACGTCGGGCTCCTGGTGCATGGAGCCTGCTTCATCCCTCTGCCTGTGTCTCTGCCTCTCTCTCTCTCTCTCTCTCTGTGTGACTATCATAAATAAATAAAAATAAAAAAAAATGGGTAAGTTTAGAGAAGGCTAGGGAATCTAAGAGTAGAGGACAGTGTAAGGAAGAAAGCACATAATTACAGGAAAAGGAAAACACAGAGATGCTTGGAGAAATGGAAAGAAGGTCCATTTGGCTGCAGCAGAGGTCAACAGGATTTCCTAGGACATAGCTGGCTCCCACCCACAGACCTGCAAGGCCAGCCTGGGGATGAGCTCTTTATTCTGTAGACTTTGGTGGCTCCCAACAGATTCGAATACAAGAATAACAAGCTCACATTTAAGGTGACAAAAACCAGGGTGGACTGGAGGAGGCAGAGACCAGAGGGCAGAGAGTTTTATCTAATCCTAACAACAAAAAGTAGCTCATTCAAATTCGACAATAATGAGTGACCAAGTGCTATTTGCCGGGTGGTGAGGAGGACGTAAAGACAAGCTTGAGCTTCAACTGTGGGAGCCTGCCAGCCAGGATAAATAACACAGAGATTCAGTACCAAAAAATGGCCAGGCGGTAATGGAGACCCTAAGCCTCACCTTGTGGACTGGAGGAAGACATTTATGAAAAAGAAAAAAGAGTATTCTTGAAGGATCCAGAGACCTGAAAATACCATCCAAACTCTAGCCTAACAGATTCTGAAAAGATTTTATTCCATAAAGAGTGTGACTACTCAACAGACACAGGAAAAAATGCTCCACGTCACTCGGGATCAGGGAAATACAAATGAAAACCACAGTGAGATACCGCACATCTGTCAGAATGGCTAAAATTAACAAATCCGGAAACAACAATCATCGGCGAGACTGTGGGGAAAGGGGACCCCTCTTACACTGTTGGGGGGAATGCGAGCTGGTGCAGTCTGGAAAATAGTATGGAGGTTCCTCAAAAAGTTAAAAGTTTGACCCAGCAATTGAACTACTAGGTATTTATCCCAGAAGCTAAAACATCGTGATTCAATGGGGCACCTGCACCCCAATGTTCCTACTAGCGGTGTCCACGATAGCCCAACTATGGAAAGAGCTCAGATGTCCACTGACAAGTAAATGGATAAAGAAGTTGTGGTGTTTATATATACAATGGAATATCACTCAGCCATCAAAATGAAATCTTACTATTTGCAGCGACGTGCATGGAACTAGTGGGCATTATGCTCGGTGAAATAAGTCAATCAGAGAAAGACAATTATCATATGATTTTGCTCATATGTGGAATTTTTTTTAAGATTCTATTTATTTACTCATAAGAGACAAGAGAGAGAGAGGCAGAGACACAGGCAGAGGGAGAAGTGGGCGCCTCGAAGAGAGCCCGATGTGGGACTCGATCCAGGGACTCCGGGATCACGCCCTGAGCCAAAGGCAGATGCTCAACCGCTGAGCCACCCCGGTGTCCCTCATATGTGGAATTTAAGAAACAAAACAGAGTTGCATAGGGGAAGGGAGGGAAAAATAAAATCAGCTGAAATCAGAGGGAGACAAACCATAAGAGACTCTTAACTATAGGAAACAAATTGAGGGTTGCTGGAAGGAAGGTGGGTGGAGGGATAGAGTAACTGGGTGATGGGCATCAGGGAGGGCACGTGATGCAACGAGCGCTGGGTGTTATAGAACAACCGATGAATCACTGAACTCCACCCCTGAAACTAGTAATACACTATCTGTTAATTAATTGAATTTCAATAAAATAAAATTAAAGTAAATAAAAAAAAAAAAGAAAAGAGCGTGGCTACTATGTTCTAGGCACTGTTCCAGGCACTGGGCAAATAAATGAGCCCCCGCTGGAAAGAGTCTATAAGCTAGGCCGGGAGGCAGACAGTAGACACATAAGCAAGCAAAGATATCACAAATCGAGTAGTGCTGAGTGATGTGAAGAGGAAGGAAGCAGGTACGTGGGCGAGAAGGCCTGGTAAATGGGGGGTCAGGGAAAGCCTCTCTGAAGGAGTGATGTGTCATCACCCGAGGGGCAAGCCTACAGGTGCCTGGGACGCAACCCCTTCCCCGCACACACATCCCTCCAGGTCAAGGGACCAGCGTGTGGGGTGAGGGTGTGACTGGCAAGGTGGGGACACGGCCTCGGGAGGTGGGGGCACGGCCTTGGGAGGTGGGGACACGGCCTTGGGAGGCAGGAGCCGGACACCCAGCCGCGCAGGGCCTATATGCCAAAGAGGAAGTCTGGATTTCATTCCGAGAGGGATGCAACCATCGGAAGAACGTGGGCAAAGAACTAACAGAGCTTTCTGACTGTTCCGTGGTGTGTTCGTGCTGCCTGCCAACACCTAAAATAAGGCCTGACACATAACAGACATTTAGTCAATATTTGGTGAACGAATGAATGATCATCTGGGCTGCCGCACAAAGAACAGATTGCAGATGGGCACGAATGCGGGAGACTGGTTGGGCATCAGTGCAGAAGCTGAGCCCTCACGGTGGCTGGGACAAGCCTGGTGGTGCTGGCCAGAGCGGGCCGGAAAGGGGACAGCCAGTTGCAGAAAGCTAGCTCAGGGGAGACAGAGAAGTCAGGGGCTCGAAGGCATCCAGCCCGAGCAACGGGAAGGACAGGGGTGTCCCTTGCACGGGGGGACCTCCGAAGGGGAAGCAGCTCTGAGGATGAAAATTGGGGGTTGGGTTTTGCACATATAAATTGTAGCATTCGGGGCGATGCTGGTGGTGGCGTCGGGGCATGATCAGGACGGGCCACCGAGATAAATTTGGGGTCGTCGGCCTGAAAGCAGTGTTGAGACCAAAGGCAGGCATATAGGGGAGAGCTGTGAAAGCCAAGCCCTAGAGGATCCCAGATTCCATCCTGTGGGGCCGCAAAGTCAGAGGCCACCGAGAGATCCCGGGACACAGCGGGAATCCGGGAGACCCAGGGGTCCTGGAAGTGGTGGGCTCGAGAGAGAAAGTGGGTCCAGTGCACGAGGAGCAACGGATGGAGAGCGGACCCCGCGGTGGACGAGCCAAGGCCACCGGCGAGCAGCACAGGGACAGCGGGAGGGAAGGCCGGGACCGGAGCCTGCGCTGGGTCCTCCGAGAGGTAGGAGGGGACGGGAGGCAGGAGCCCCCAGGGTGCCCCAGATGAACGACAGTATTCTGGTCTCAGACTGTAGGGCCGGCCAGGATTTGCTTTATTTTCTTCATAATTTACAGATCTGTGAAACATCTTGTTAGCCCCAACCAAACATTACACAATAAAATATGTTTCTACAGGCCTTGGGCGGGGGAGGAAAGAAAGCCAGTGTAGACAACTTTGTCCAGGCGTGTTCCATAAGAGGGGACCGAGCACTGACCGACCGTGAGGGGCGTGGAGTCTGGGGAGGGACCTGCAAACGTCATCTACCACAGCACATTTCTGTGCCAACTGTCTGTTGCCCCCCTGACGCACAGGTCTCAGGCCTCATCAGGGACACGGGTGACGCTCCAAGCTCCTTTTGTCTCAACCTCAAACAGCTCATTTCCGCAACATTGACTTATGCTCAGAATAGAGGGGAAAAGTTTTGTTGACTTAGTAGTCTTAAGTTTTGATGGTAAAAGGAATCAACGATAACAGTAAGGAAAGAGAAGTCCTCTTAAGGGGAAAAAATCTATATGGGTCGTGTCCTGTGGTTTTCCAGCCGGTCAGCGTGTTACGGGAAGGATCGTGGTGGGTGGCTGCTGGGCCCCCTCAGCTCCACTACTGACGGCAAGCAAGCAAGGTCCAAGGTGCTCACCTCTAGCCTCCCGTCACCCTGAATCTCTGAATTGCAGGCCCGAGACTTCTGTGTCTCAAACTGCTGTGACTTAAACCCCGAAAGCAAAAGCAGGGAACGTCTGTGCGAGTTAAATTAGTGTCAATTTAAGGACAAAGCGATTGAATCACAATCGCTGGCCATGGATGTGAATTTTGGTCTTCTTTTTTTTCCCCCTTCCACACACATGATATTTCCCTGACATCTGTTCAATACAAATAGATCTAGAAAGTGTGAAAGGGAAAATCTGCTCCACTAAATATATAAAAGGGACCCCGAGTGAAGTCTCCATGATGGCATTCGTCATTATGGGCACAGATGGTGCCCCTTTCCAGCGCTCCCTCCTCCCTGCCCCACCCCCAATGCCAGCTTCAGTTCCATCCACTGAATTCTCCCCAAATTACTGCAGGCCAATATCAGATGCTGGATAACCCCAGAGGAGCCTACCAGTACGCGATATCCTCATTTAGCCATCCTCTGTGTGCATCAAGCTTTGGGCCAATAAATCCAGAAGAGCCTGGGTTCTCAACTAACAATGTGAGCAGCGTGCATCACCTGTTGCTATGGGAATCCAGATGCTTTTCTCTAGTGCCCAAAGCTTAGTGGTCTTTGGGATACCCTGCCAATAAGCAGTGACACTAATGGCACCCTGCACGGACTACTTAACATCTTCCCCACCGCGCCCACATCACAGAACATGACAACCACCTCCAGTAAACACCCACACATCCAAACCCTGGTGTGGGATATATAAATCATTTGTATACTGCTTTGTTTCTTAAAGTGTTTAAGGAGGCTTTAAGACAAATGCCCAGGGACGTCTGGGTGGCTCAGCGGTTGAGCGTCTGCATTGGGCTCAGGGTGTGACCCTGGGGTCCTGGGATCGAGTCCTGCGTCGGGCTCCCTGCAGGAAGCCTGCTTCTCCTTCTGCCTGTGTCTCTGCCTCTCTCTCTCTGTCTCTCATGAATAAATAAATAAAATCTTAAAAAAAAAAAAAAGACAAATGGCCAGTGGTCAGCAGTTCATGTCCAACAAAGTCATCAGACGAGCTGGCCTGTCTCTAAACCTCATCGTATCTTAACTTGAGAAACAGCGTTTATGAGGAAAGTCGAAAGGGTTCCAATAGGTAGAAGGTTGTGAAGCTCTGACTCCTGCACCTGGCGGGGCAGGGTGAGGGTGGGTGGGTGTGTGTTCCGCTGTGGCCGGAGGTCAGCTGAGCTCAAGGAGGGGCAGAAACACAAAACAGTAAGTAAATACGTAAATCAATAAAAGCAAAATGAGGGACCGGAAGGAAATGGGAACATTGTTAGATGAATCCCAGGGAACACTTCTGACCGCCGGAGTTACTCAACTGTGAAACACGCTCCACAGTGAGAATAAAAACATTTTACCATAGGTCCTGGAACTTTGACTATCAAACCCTAAACTTGCAAACATTCTATACAGAAATTGAGGATTATCCACTTTTTCACCACTGCCCTCCTCACTGGGAACAGAAATGCCACAAATCTTTTCCTTTAATATAGCAAATCTAATTTTACGAATAAGAAAGAATTGTTAGAGCTATTGTTAACAGAGGGCCCCAAATGATTATTAGGTAGCCCAGAGGCTAACACGCATAGCCTTAAGTATTTCTAGTATAGTCATTGCAAAGTGAAATTTAGAAATAAATGTAAATATTAATACAATTATAATTAATACTGATTTTTTCTCCCTCTAACTCACTCAATTGAATAAACCAACAAAAACAATCCCAGAATCATGGCGCTAGACATGACCTTTGGGATGACCTGGTTCAACTCGCTACTTTCAAAGAAGAGGAAACTAACCCTCAGAGAGGAAAAGTGACTTGAAAAAAGCCACGTGGAACCTTCCACACTGTTTTCTCCGTAAGTCCATAAATGTCAAACATGCCCAGGGCTGCATTACAGTGGGACAGGGGGTTTTGAACTCCCTGGTTTCTTAATGGTAACCCAGTCTGTTCCTTCAGGGAGGGAAAAATATGGAGGTGATGGGATGGATGCAAAGGGTCCATCTGGAAGTCATACCTGTTAGCATAGACATCTGCCTCCGAGGATGCTCAGTCAGAGCGGGCTGGCCCAGCAAGGACAGTTGTCCCTGGGCCAGCTGCTGGCTGGTTTCAGAGGCGCAGCGCGCAGTGGTTACATGTCATTCGAACAAACAGTGGTCAGTTAGGTGATTCCCTAAATGAGCCCATCATCTAAGGAAGCTTTGGATGGTGGAACAAGCTTTGGAGAGGAGGTGGCAAAGGGGGCTCACCCTCACCGTGGCTTATATTAAATGACACACTCTAAATAACTAATCAACAAATAAGGAGAAAGTCCATTACCCAATATTCTTCTTGGTACCCCAGGGCCCACCAAATTTTTCGCCCTAGTGAACAACGACAATAGCAACAACAAAAAGAAGACCTGTTTGAGTCATTGGCTAATTTCATTTAGAGAAAAATCCAGATACCAGGGTTAAAAAAACACATTGCAACTGGGTTGGAGGCCGGAGTGCTGGGACGGGATAGGTTGCCCTCTCAGGCCACAGCAAGACAGAACCAAGCAGCTATCCGGTCAATTTTGCCAAAGGATAATTCTGGTTTTTCAAATAAGAGAGCACTCAAGCGTGCAGCATCTGGACTTGCAGTCCACCTGATTTCTCACTGAGAGTGTGTGTGGGGGGGGGTGGGGGTGGGGACACTCTCTCTGGGGCAGCATGGGGGAAGGCCTGCATTTGAGTCCTGGCTCACCTGTTCCCTCAGAGGCTTATATAACCCCTCTGATCGGCCCATCTGACTCACCGAGGGATAAATGCCCCCCTACCTCCTGCCTAAAGGAGCAGAGGGCATTTTTTATGGCCTGGAAAGCACCCCACCCACATTCCTGAGAACATACCCCTGTCCCGAGCAAAGTACAATGTGCTGGAGAGATGAGAGGTGAAGTGAACAATGTGCTTGTCCTCGAGATGCTCGGAGCATGTTCCAGACAAGGGGGCTGTGGCCCTTCCACACCTCACGTAGCTGCAATATGATAAGAGCTGCCTTAGCGGTATGAACCAGAAGGCTACGGAAACAAGAGAGGGAGTGATTCACTGCGCCTGGCAGGTATCCTTATCCCAGGATATTATTTTAATTGTAACTTTAAAACAAATGAGCGCACTACGGTGGAAAATTGAGTAGATGAGCATAAATCAATGACCAAGTATCTCAACCATCCCTAAACGGTAAAAATTACTACAAGCACATTAAAAACGCTCTGCTTGCCCGTTTAGAGTCATTGTCGCCTCATTTCTCTAACGAGCATCAGTGCTAGCAAGTTTTGCAAACAATATCAAATTCTATGAAGGAAAGTAAGTCAGATGGTATTGCCAATTGCCGCGTAGGATGAAACAGCTACTTAGAGTCTTTCATTAAAAACTGAAAAAAAAATCAGTCATGGGAAATAAGCTACATTGTCCATTATCTACAAAAGATGGGGCTGTCATCAATCACTCATCAACAAATAAGGAGAAAGCCCGTTACCCAATATTCTTCTTGGAACCCCAGACCCCACCAAATCTTTCACCCTAGTCAACAACAACAATGACAACAACAAAAAGAAGACCTGTTTGAGTCATTGGCTAATTTCATTTAGAGGAAAATACAGATACCGGGGTCAAAACAAATCGCAAGGTGTAAAAATAAACCATAAATTCTATAGTCTGTCCTGGTCTGTTTGCATGATTTGGGCTGTCGTCACCGGCCTGGCCAAACCGGGTAAGTTGTCTGATTCCTCTACCGTTACCACCCAGTGCTGGAACTGGAAGGATCCACACACATCAGCTAGCCCAACTTCCTCACTTGGCTGGTAGGGAGGATGGCAGAGGCTGGACCGCATCCTCCCAGGATCACATCTGTCCTTTCAGCATCCCCCATGGTGATACTCATACCTGATGCAAGCATCCCAGAGGGTAAATCTTACATGATCTTTTAAAACATCCGTCTTCAGAAGCCAGAAGCGCGAAGGGAGAGCAAAATGACGCTACGTACACGAGTCACAGGAGCTGCAGTCCCTGTACTGATGCATTCATGGGCTGCTCCGGCTCGCAAGGTGGTCTCCCTACCGAGTCGGTCAGGTCAGGATCTAAACAAACTTAGGCGATTTGCCTTCGTGAAATAACTACCTGAGACAACAAGAACTGTCACTCCCCAAAGCTGCTGAACTGCCCTAGACTGGGATTCCAGAATGAGTCAGAACATGGCTTGTATTAAACGACACACTCTAAAGTTCAATTTGCCTGGAGGTCTAGGCACTAACACACCGGCTACGTTCTCCGTTTTTCCAAAGCCACGTCCCAGAGGAGGCTGCAAAACAGAGGGAGGGAAGGGGCACCGGGGAGCCCTGCCACGCTCTTCCGCTCCGCCAAGCAGGCACACGCATTCATACCAGGGCGGGCATGTGGACCCTAATCCCTTCTTAGTGGAAAACACACATTTTCAAAATGAATCCCCGATCTAGAACGAATTACCGTAATAGCCACAGCCGGAGCGAGTCCGCTGATGAGAAACGCAGATCTGGCCACCTGCTTTGAGACGCCTTGGACCACCACGCCGCCTGGGTCTTTAAAGTCGGGCCTTTTCAGGTAGGGCATCTGCCCTCCTAAATCGCGTTTATATCCCAGGACAAGAGAGACGGTGCCTCCCTTAGCCTTTGAACTAGGCTGCTCCTCCCGTATCCATTTCTGCTGAACACAGCCTTGTTATCTTTGCAGAGAGAGAGAGAGAGGGAGGGAGGGAGAGAAAATAAATAAATAAATAAAATACAATAAAATAAAATAAAAATAAAAACCAAGGGGACAATTGCACCACTGCAGATCCCAAGAGAAGTGAGCGCAAAACTATAGCAACGTCAAATGAAATCCTCAGCAACTAGGAACCCCCCATGCGATGGGCTGTCAGCTCTTTGCAGCCCGGGAACCACAGGAGGCCGGCATCTCCGCAGCCTGTGTCCCTGCCAGCTCCCCCCACGCGCTCACCCTGGCCAGGGAAGTTGTGGTCTCTGCGTGCAGGACAGACAGACGGAGCACGCGCCACAGCCCGCAGGCCGCCGGGCGCACCCGCGAGGCGCGGGGGGCGCGGGGGGCGCGGGGCCACATTGCGCTCTGGGCTTTGGCTGCGCGGCGGCCGCGGGGACGCGAGGGCAGAAGGCAGCGCACCTCCAGCCGGGCGGGGCGCGGAGGGCCGGGGCGGGAGGCGCGGGACAAGCGCCCCAGCGCGCATCCTCCAGCCTGCCCCCCCGGAGCCCCCGGAGCCCCCCGAGCCCCCCCGGAGCCCCCGGAGCCCCCCGAGCCCCGCGCTGCGCGGGACACGATTGTCTAACGCCCCCCCCCAGCTCCGGTGCACAAGGGGTGGGTGTGGGCTGGGAAGGGGGATTACGTAGGTCTCTCCGCCCCCTCCCCTGACACCTCCTCGCCGCCGGGGGGGGGCGGGGGGAGGCGCCGCGATCCCGCTCGGGGGCTCCTTTGTTTCTCTCCGGTGCGCCCGGCGGACCCGACCCGGGGTCCCCCCCCCACCCCGGGATGCCCGCGCGGCCCCGGGCTGACAATTGAACCTCGCGGGAGAAGCGGGAGGGTGGGGAGGAGGGTGGATCCCGGGCCCCGGGGAGGGAGGGAGCGAGGGAGGGCGCTGCCGGGGCCTCGGGAGCCGCGGGGAAGCCGCCCAGGGAAGGGCGGGGGCGGCGGGCTGGGTCCCCGCCGGGCGCCCGCTTACCTTGGCCGCCGGGGCCTGGGCGCAGGTCGAGCTGCAGCCGGCGCGCAGGTTAGAGGCGGGGCGGGGGCGGGGGGCACCTGCCGCGGGGCTCGGGGCGGCCGGGGTCACGGGGGCGCAGCCGCGGGGCCGGCGGGCGCGGCTGGAGACGCGGTTAGAGACGCGGTTAGAGACGCGGTTAGGGACGCGCGGCGCTGCGGCGGCCCCCTCGGCGCCCGATGCGCGGTAGCGCAGCGCACTTCATCGCCTCCCCTCCCGCCGCACCCCTCCCTCCCCGCCGGCTCCGCGGGGGGCACCCCGCTCCCCGAGCCAACCACGAGCCCGGCTCGCGCTCCTCGGCGCTGCCCCGCCCTGCAGCCTCCGCGCACCCCCGCCCCGCCCCGCCCCCCCTGCAGCCCGCGATCCCGCGCCCCGCCGGCCCCCCGCTTCCCACGCCCGCGGGCGTCCCGGCTCGGCTGCACCAGCCCGGCCCGCTGGGCCCCTTTGTGTCGAGCAGGCGGCGTGTTCAGGGAGGGTCTGGCGTAGCCGCCCCAGGTCACACAGGTGCCCTGGGGCCCTGGCCTTACACTGCCCCCACCTGCCCTCCACCGGGCACCACCGTCCGCACCCGCCTGGGTCCGGACCCGTGTGCCTGCACCACAGACGCACGACACGTTTGCGATCACGAACGCAAATGGTGCAAATGACTCTCCAGAAAATCTGTTGTTGGGCAAGACTAGCTTTCCACCCGGGTTTTATAGGACGCCGCTCGCTGTGGCAGGATGCTAGAACGCAAAGGAAGCAACGGATAAACCCCCTCCCTGCACAGCCAACCAGGACGCATGGAGAACTGAAATTAGTAGCTGTTGGCTGCTGGCGGCTCCGGGGGGGGGGGGGGGGGCGGTGAACCTGCGTGCACTTGGCCGGTATTTGGCCGGATGTGTTCACGTAGGATGCAGTGGTTTTGAGCGCATAATCTCCAGAGTCTGTGATTCCTCCAACCAACTGCATTCTTCCGAGTGCTTCTTTATTTATGCCCATTCTCCCGCCCGGCATCCCCTACATGAGACAGTTTACGCCCTGGGCAAACCTTTCCCCCACCCCAAACTCCAGCTCCTCATTGACCTCAATGAACAGACTTCTCTAAACCAAGTCTTCTACCCCAAGCGCTGTAGGATGGGATGCTTCTCAAGGGCTCTCCTTTCACTGACTCAACTCTTGATTTCTCTTTCACAACCAGAAGTTCTCAAAAGCAAAAGGCTTGGAAGATGTGAAGGCACCTTCTCCAGCTGGACTCCTCTGTCCAAGGAGGCACACGTCGCCAGGCCTTCCCTATCCCCGTTCCACCAGGGCTGGGGGTGGAACTCCTCCTTTCCTGACAGACGCTGTCTTGCCTGACACCCTTAGGTGTCCTGATCAGATGAGCTCAAAGCTAGCGCTTTGCAAACCTCAACTGAGGCTCCACGCAGAGCATCGGCCACACGTTTCTCCAGATTTTGCACTCTGTGTGAAGAAGACCCTCCGAGAATAGACTAAAGCGGGCTGCAGCAGTAAATAGCAGCATCAACCAACTGTGTGAAGTTTGCAACCAGAGACTTGAACAGAAACAAAAACTCTGCCATAAACCAGCACCCATGGTTCCTAAATTAGCACAGTTGATCACCAAACCAAAGAAAGTTCTTTACTTCAGTTAATTGTCAAGATGTTCAGCTCTTTATTTTCAGCGATGCACCATCAACCGGGCTCGGAGGCACTTCTCCCTGTTCCCTGTGTCATGGAGATAATTGGACAAGTCACCATCTTTCATAAGGTTACTGAAGCAGCAATCCCGAAGTGTGCTTGATTTTCCTCGGGAGAATTTCCTTTTCTTAAACTGAAGACAAAAGATAAGAAAGCAGAAGTACACAAACTCTCGCATTCTAACGTGCTGAGTAGATACAGGAACTCTTTATAAAGTGGCATCTCCATTTTGGGGACAATGGCAGCACACATGCTCGCCCACACTTACTGTCCTCCGTATTGTCCACTCTCACAGTCGGGTTTACTCCCCACGGTCCCCACTGCAGCCTGGGAGCATCACCCTGTTTTACAGAGAAGAAAACCAAGCCTACATGGGTTCTATACTTGCTTTAAGGTCTCCTAGCCAGCAGAAGACCTCAAATCCAGAATTAACTGGCTCTGGCTTCTTGAATCCAAAATGAGGCATATTTGGTGGAGAAGTAAAAAGAGTTGTCGTAAATTTTAAAACCATCCATTTGTGAATCACATTTATGAAGCTTCTAAGAGACTCCCAACAGTGTTATAGAGAGTGTAAAATCAGGTCACGGTCCCAGGGCCCCCGACAATACTAATCTCGCCTAAGGTCATAAGATGATGAAGGTGATTTGAGAAGCATATTCAAAAGCTGGGTGTTATCATGAGAGTGATGTAACCTTGTGTGTGCAACTTTCGTCACTCAGGGCGGGACAGGCACGTGTCTCAGGATATGCAGATAAAGCTGAGCAAACAGCATTCTTTGTAAGTGGCACCTACAATGCTGAGAAAACTAGTGACTTGAACTAACCAAGGGATCCCCTGTAGGAATAGAGCTTCATCATAATGTCAGATGTGAATGGCTTATAGCAAAGTACCAAGCAGCTGAGACTGTGTTCCTGGCGTCATGTCTGACACTGTCTCCATAAGACCAGTCGTACCCATGATACAAAATTATCATTGGCGCCCAACTTTGGTGAGCTGAACAAGTTACCTAGAGAAACCAGGCCTTCCTCTTATGGAGGCAAGAGGATTTTAATTAGCAAATGACTAGGGAATGGCAGTGACTATCTTGGCAGCTTTGGGATCAAGGGTGGGTCTCTCAAACAGAGACCGAGATTATATGAAGGAGTATAAGACTTTTCTTATACGAATTTACTCACTCTTACAACAATATTTTTAATGTGCTAATTTATAGGACTATAACCTTGAAGAAGATAGAGTCTGACTTCATGGAGATCCGAGTTAAGAGTACCAAAACCTCTAATTAAACAAGCGAGCATTCTGTATTTGGTAGATGAAGTGATAGGTGAAATGGGGGGGGGGGGGCATCGTCACCTATTGCATAGGGCCATAGATTCAGACCCAGGGGTGGGGAGTGAGGTTGGGGGTCAAAGGACAGACTTCTTAGAATTAATGGTGCCTAAGCTGATTGAGGCTTAAAGGACCAGTAGGAGTTGGCAGGTAAAGGGAGTGAAGGAAGAGGACCCTAGATCAGTCTGTCAAGGTCAGAAGATAAGCAGAGAGGTGTGTAGCATATTCAAGGAAACTTCTTGAATTTTCTGATTCTGATTGAAATGCAGAGCAATGCAGAGGTGTAGCAGTGTCTTATTATGGTTTTGGTTTGCATTTTCCTATGAATTAATGAGGGTGAACCTCTTCTCATGTTCTTATTTTCCATTTTTAGTGAAGAGTCTGTTCAAAACTTTCGCCCAGTTTTAAATGGGCTGTTTCTTTCCTGTTGGGTTTTAGAGTTCTACATGTGTTCTAGATACAAGTTCTTTGTCAGAAATATGATTTCTAAATATTTCCTCCAACTCCGTGGCTTGTCTTTGCATTCTTTTAGTTTCTTTCGCAGAACAGTTTCTAAGGTTGAAGGAGTTCAACTTACTAACTCTCTTTTATGAATCATTCGATTAACCCAAGGTTACAAGGAGTTTGGCTGGGTTTTGTTTTTGTTTTTTGTTTGCTTGTTTGGTTGGTTTTTACAACTTTTACATCGTACACTTAGGTCTTTGATCCACTCAGAATTATTATTATTTTTCTAGATGTGAGGTATAAGTCATGGAATCTGTTTCTTTGTCTGTTTTTGCATATAGATGTTAAATCATTCCAGTACTATATGCTGGAAAGACTATCTTTTCTTAATTGAATTGCCTTTGTAAACTTTCAGAAATAAATATTGGTAAGGGTGTCTTTCTGGATTCCCTGTTCTGTACCGATGATCTGTTTGGCAATCCTTTTGCCAATATTACACTATCTTAATTACATAGATTAACCTTAAGTCTTGAAATCAGGTCGAGTCCTCCAAACTTATCCTTTTTTCCCCCAAATCATTTTGTCTATTCTCACACATTTGCTTTTACATATAAATTTTAGAATCAATTTATCAATATCTACAAGAAATTCCTGCTAAGGTTTTGATTTTAAATCTGTTAAATTCATCTATCAATTTCAGAAGAACTGACATTTTAACAATCTTCCAATTTCTTTCAGTATTCCAATCCATACACTTAGTGTACCTTTGCATTTACTTAGGTTTTCTTTAATTTATTTCATATACATGTGTTCTTAGGTATATACCTAAGAATTACATGTTTGGTCCTACTATGAAAGATATTAATTTTAATTTTAAATTTCACTTTGTATTAAAATGTACCTGGCATTCAGTTTTTTTTCCTGGCATTCAGTTTTATTTTTATTTTATTTTTATTTATTTATTTGGCATTCAGTTTTAATCAATTATGGACATGCAGTCATGCAGCCACAGAAATTATTGCCAAGAAGAAGTAAGTTTACAGATTCCTAGACGCAGGACATGCCATGTAGGGCCATATGGCAAAGTACCTGGATCAGTCAGGAGACAGAAAAGGCAAGAGGAGACAATGGCCCAGAGCCTTTATTTTCTTCTGCAGGAAGAAATCAGGGGAGCAGGAGAGGGAAGTTTGAACAAACTTAGAATTGGATAGTTAATAATTTTAGTGGGCTCCAAGCTAGAGAGGTGGTCTCAAGTTGTTCTGTACTTAGCCCTGGGGAAAAATTGTCTTGGTATGTGAAAGTTAGATAAAATAAATGGTTGGGAGTATGCACTCAGAATTAGTCGGCTTGTATGTGAAAGGTGTATCCATAGGAAGATGGATCATTCCCCAGGCAGCAAGGCCCCTAAAATGTTAAAACGTTGTAAAATACAGAAAATTTAAAAACATGATTAATACAGACTTGGTCATTACTAGAACAGAAGAAAAAAAGGAAGCGATTTTTTGTATATTTGTATTTTATTGTGTGATCTTGCTAAACTCATTTATTAATTCTAAGAGTTTTTGTGAAACTACTTGGAATTTTCAGTGTAGACAATTATGTTGTCTGTGAACAGAGAGAATTTTATTTCTTCTTTTTCAATCTGCATCCTTCTTTGGTGTTATCTCACTGGCTATCTTTTTATTTCTTGCATGTATTTTAATATTATTAAGTCAGTAATTTATTATTTTTTGAGCTTCAGGGTAAGGATGAGTAACACTTAAAGAGCATACACACTTGTGGTCAAGTTAAATACATAAATACAGTATGATGTAAGTGCTAGAACAGAGATGCTCTGTCAGGATGATTGGACTGAGCATGCTAATTGTGGCTGGGAAGCCAGAGAAACCTCCACTAATAGGGCTTTCAAGAAGAAAAGGACTTTGTTGAATGGCTAAACATCCCAAGAAAAAAATAACAGTGCACATGAAAGTGCAGAAATACTAAAAGAATAGAATGTACCTGGTCAAGAGTTCAATTTAAGTAGAACAAAAAGAGAGATGATCAAGGATAACTGGATAGAAAGGTTGGGGATAGATTGTGGTGAGCTGAATATGCCCTGCTCTAGATTTTAGACTTAATTCTGTAAGTAACAGAGAACCATAATGCTTTTTAAAGCCAGCAAGTAAAACAACAAAATTTGTCATTTAAATGTATAATAAAGTGTCCAGTATGCTTTTAAGTTTGTAATAACTTTAGATTATTAAGATGTGTTGATAACAGAATTGTCAGGACAGGATGGCAGCTGGCTAATATGCCTTCACCCACCTTTCCATCATAGTATTTATTAAGGAGCATAAGACAAAGAACAGGGGCAGACCATGATGAACTCTGAATGTTTATCAATTTTGTTGATAAACAAGAAACAAAAAATCCAGCAGGATTTTTCATTAATCAAAGTACGGCGTAGGCATTGAAACACAGCCAGACAGAAAAACAAAAATATAGAAATAAATATTACTGTGTTTCCCTTTCTTGGAAATGCAAAGCCTTCATTTACAAAAAGAAGTAGAGGATAGTGATAAAGAATGTGGACTCAAATCAATGAGTGTGTTTGAAAACATGGTTCTATCATTGCTTTATGTTGTTAAAGATTTACTTAAATTAGATTTTCTTATATATGAAGTCCACTTATTAAGATTATTTACCTTAAAAATTGTTAAGGTTGAAGTGGAATAACAAATGTGAAGCTCATAGCATTGAGTGTGGTGACATTCAATATCCCTTAGCTTGTTCCATCAGTCGTATTTTTTATATAAATCCATTTGGGGATTTAAACACGCTGCAATGTATGTACTGTTTGAAAGCATCTGGACAAAAGTTAGATATTTAAAATATGGAGGGACGCCTGGGTGGCTCAGTGGTTAAGTGTCTGCCTTTGGCCCAGGGCATGATCCTGGAGTCCGGGGATCGAGTCCTGTGTGGGGCTCCCTGCATGGAGCCTGCTTCCCCCTCTGCCTATGTCTCCGCCCCTCTCTTTCTGTGTCTCTCTTGAATAAGTAAATAAAATCTTTAAAAAAATAAAATATGGAAAATGTTTTTCAAAGAGATTTTTAAAAACTAATTCATACAAAAGTGGGACAAAGTACTCTCAAAAAAATTAATGGATGATTTAAAATTAGCGATGAAAGCATTAAAAACTTTTACATAGCCCTGTGAATGAAATAAGTGCAAATTAAATTGAGAGACGATTTGCACTAATTAAGTTGCCCCTCCCCCACCAAAATACACATTAAAAATAATTACTAGTCAGGATGCAATGCACTTCTGCTAGTGAGGAAAGTACACTATTCCAACATATCTGAAGGGTAATTTGTCACTTGTTTTTGAATCTTCAGGTGTTTAAATGGAGCTGCATCAGTTAGTTTTGGTGCATAACAAACCATCCCAAAATCTGGTTGATTAGAACAACCATGTATTATTTCTCATCAGTCTGTAGGTTGGCTATAAATTGCTGATCTGTGCCAGACTAAGCTGATCTCAGCTGGGCTCATCCATGTGGGCAGTTGGCAGGTTTCCTGGGAGCTGCTGATCTAGGACAATCTCATCCAGGACAGCTTGGCTCTCTTCCATATGATCACTCATCCTTCAGCAAACAGCCCAGGCTTGTTCTCATGGCAGCAGCTAGGGCGAGAGAGAGAGAGAGAGAGAGAGAGAGAGAGAGAGCAAGTATGCAAGGCCTCCAAGGTCTAGGCTCAGAACTGGCACACTGTCATTACTACCACACTCCATTGGCTGGAGCCTGTCATGAGACCAGCCCAGATTCAAGAAATGGGGAAATAGACTCCACTTCTTGATGGGAGGAACTGTGCGTGCACAATATTAAAGGGTATGAATACAGAGAAAGACAGAGGATTGGCGGAGAAGGACAAACATTATATGGTCTCATTCATTTAGGGAATATAAAAAACAGTGAAAGGGAATAAAGGGGAAAGGAGAGAAAATGAGTGGGAAATACCAATGAGGGTGACAGCACCTGAGAGACTCCTAACTCTGGGAAATGAACAAGGGGTGGTGGAAAGGGAGGTGGGCGGGGGGATGGGGTGACTGGGTGACGGGCACTGAGGGGGGCACTTGACGGGATGAGCACTGGGTGTTATTCTATATGTTGGCAAATCAAACTCCAATAAAAATACATACAAAAAAAAAAAAAAAAGAGGATTGGGCCCCAAAGTGGCGGTGTATGAGAAACAAAAAAGACAAGATCACATTGGCCAAAACCTGAGCAGGTGAGCAGGATTCTCACAATTGCATCCTTGGTATGAAGGACTGAGAAGCACACTCCTGGACTATGTATCACATGCTCTCCCGTGGGCTCTAGATGATTGACACCATATGACACCACACAAGGTAGGATACATGTAGAGAAATTGAAGTACATATGGTTAGAATAATGATTAAGTAATGATGAAAAGTTCAATTAATTGACATTATCAAAGGTTCTAATAATCAGATATTTTTTATTTGATCAGCCATGAAACATTTATAAAAATGGGCTATAAACAAGGCTACAAAATAAACCTCCAGAACATCTAGACTGATATATATATATATATATATA
This sequence comes from Vulpes lagopus, assembly GCF_018345385.1. NCBI lineage: Eukaryota > Metazoa > Chordata > Mammalia > Carnivora > Canidae > Vulpes > Vulpes lagopus. The sequence continues at coordinate 7,011,328 of NC_054834.1, forward strand.
TATATATATATATATGCCTCATATATTATAATAGATTAACAGATTAAAATATCTTTGTATTCCTTCACGTTTTCCTCTATAGGATAAATATTCCCTGTTTTTTTCTGCCTAGGTTTTAACTTCAAAATCTCAGATCTTGCTGGTATACCTTAGACAGGTCCTGCAATTCTTTCAATGTAAAACCTATTTCCTCCTGGAAAACAGAAGGTAATCATCAGTACCCGACCCTAATTTATCAGGATGGAAATGATGACAGGAGATGAAGGAAAAGCATCATCATGTAAGGTTTTTGCCTCAAGCGAGCCTCTGTGGGGGCCTGGATGGCTCAGTTGGTAAAGTGTTTGCCTTCAGCTCAGGTCATGATCCCAGGGTCCTGGAATCAAGTCCCACATTGGGCTCCCTGCCTCATGGGGAGCTTGCTTCTCCCTTTCTCAATTCCCCCTGCTGGTGCAGGCTCTCTCTCTGTTGAATAAATAAATAAAACCTTAAAAAAAAAAAGTTGAACATCTGTGAGAACTAGAGCAAGGGAAGCTTTCTCTCCTTTATCAAGGGAGAGAGAGCTGCAGGCCCAAGATGTTCCAGGAAGTCAACCAAATGTTCCATTCCCGGGTCTCAGGGTCCCAGTCTTATCAGAGACCCCACAATGACATAGATGACCTATTGAGGATGTTGTTCAGTTTCCTTTGCAGCACTGTCTTCCAATAGGATTCTTGGCCTGATTTTCAGCAGTGTCTGACCTGAGGCTGACGGACCTCTGGGTTTCCCAAAACCCTGTCATGGAGACCTCTGGCTTTCATGGTATGCTGCAGGTGGATAGTTTGTTAAAGGATCCAGAGCAATCAAGGAAACCCAGCCAGGATGTCATCCTTACCACCTACAAAAATAGTTAAATTTTTTCTTTATTTCAAACAGTGTGCACCCAAAAAGGGCAACTTTTTTCACCGAGCAGGTCTGTACCCAAATGTCCAATGTTTTTGTGCCCTAGACATCAGCTGGGACCTCCATACACTGTTGGGTTTTTTTTTTTGTTTGTTTGTTTTGTTTTGTTTTGTTTTACACTGGGGTTCTTGATGTCTTCACGATTGGCTCAAACTTCAGTTCCAGAGGATCCCTGGGTGGCTCAGCGGTTTAGCGCCTGCCTTTGGCCCAGGGCGCGATCCTGGTGTCCCGGGATTGAGTCCCGGGTCAGGCTCCCAGCATGGAGCCTGCTTTTCCCTCCTGTGTATCTGCCTCTCTCTCTCTCTCTCTCTCTCTCTCTCTATGTCTATCATAAATAAATAAATACATCTTAAAAAAAAAAAAAACTTCAGTTCCACACTCTGAGGCAGTTTGAAGCCTACTAATATCTTCAAATTTCCAGTGTGCTCATAGTCTCACAGCCACCTCTGCCCATGGACAACTTCCTCAGTGTTTTGGGTTGGTTTTTTTTTGTTTGTTTGTTTGTTTTTTGTAATGCACTGTGTTGACACAGACGCAATACCTACCTCAAAAAGGGAAGAAAATAAAAGGGGAAAACACTGTCCTGGTCTTGTGAGTCATCGTTATCCTCCAGGAGTCCCAGAGATGTGTAATCCCTAAGCAAATACTGACAACCCTTTCACAAAGAAGAAAGAATATTCTACTAAAGTCAAGATTTCTTTATCCCAGGACAAAGACACTTGTCCTGCCTCATTCCCTCATGGAGCTCAGAAGCTCAGTTCTCTCTTTTCCTGATTGTTCCCAGCAAGAGGGACTCATGTGTCATTAGGTCCATTTTTCAGCCGCTTTGTCTCAGTTTCTCTCATTTGAAAATGCAAATAATAATAATAATAATGTCTTTTTTATAAGTTTATTATGAAGACTGAATGAATAAATAATTACAATTGCAACAGTGTCTACCTAACACAAAAGGGGTTCAATGTCAGTTATTCATTTTCATTTTCGTTATGATTATCATTATCTGGACCCAAGAGTCTCCTCACTGCCAGAAAGGAGAAAGTAAAACAGCATAATGTCTCTCAATGCCAACTAGGTGTTGGATAGGGTTATTTTGAAAATGCCACCATAGAATTAAAATAATATTCCCTAAAAATTACCCTCTTCAGTCCTCCCCCTTTTTTTTTCTTGTATCAGACTGTATCTCATACTTAATTTAATACCTCTCCAGCTAGAGACTACAAAATAGAGCGAATGCATGTTCTCTACACATATATACACACATGATATAGGAAAAGAGAGAGATTTGGGAGAATGTGCATATGACATTTTTTCTGGCCATGCCTCAACACCAGCTGGATTTCAGAGCTTCCTCTTGGATAAAGCCCATCTGACACAATCTTGTTTCTAGGCGTGCTGATGAACACTTTCTCTCTTAAGGAATGTTGGGAGAATGTACTGCCAAAGTCCTGGCAGAGCCTTATTGGGGGACCGTGCTCCTCTTTTTCTTTGGTCCCCGGATGTGACTTATATTCAACATTTGCCTTAGTCAGATGGGTAAGACAAGCAATGTGCCTTAAATAGCATTCTTATAATTAGAAATACGAATGCAAAGATTAATTTTGGAATTTATGCCTTTTTTTTCCCTGAAAAGCATAATTTTCTAAAATCTGGGAAAAAATAGTTTATGTTCTTGGCACCTTTTTGAAAAAAGTCTCAGAGAGCCTTCTTGTTCCCTCCAACTTCATCTTGCAACCTGAATTTTATAAGTTGAGAACAAATGTAAAATACAAATGGCAAGAAAAACCTGGCAATTTTTTGTCACCCATACGATGGAGAAATTCATAATATTTGAAGAAAAATTACAAATTAATGAGAAAAAGGAACAATCCCTTAAGGAAAAATAAATCTAGTTAAGAAAGAACGGCAAGTCACCAAGGTACACGAAGTAATGTTCCACTTTACCAGTAATCTAAGGTCAATGAATTTAAGAACAATAATTATGGGTTATTTTTACCTAAGAAAAATGCTAATACTAATAATAAAATAAAAAGAAAAATACCTGATTTGGGTGATGGTGACAATGATGATAAACTGGCACTCTCTTATTGTATAGGATATGAGGATAAGTCGGTTCAAACTCTGTGGAAGGTAAATTGGCAATGCTTTCAAAACCTTATTCTTTGACTCTAAAATTTCCATTACAGGAATTTATCCTAGCAATATCTAATATCTAAGATATATTTAAATATGTATTTCTGGAGATGCTTAATGGAGTATGTTTTGTTATTAAAAACAACTTAAACATCCAAAATAATATATTTGTTAAATATAATATGATATAGTCTTTTAAAAAATTAATTTATTTTTGAGAGAAAGAAAGAGAGAGTGGGGGGACAAGGGTGAGGGAGAGAGACAATCTTCACGCGGGCTCCCTGCTGACTGTGCAGGACCCCGAGATCATGACCTGAGCTGAAACCAAGTGTTGGACGCTCAACTGACTGAGCCACTCAGGCGCCCCTATAATATGATTTATTCTTAAAATGGACAACTATGCAGAAGTCTGAAAATGCTAATGTACGAAAATTAGGTATGATATGGAAAAATATGGCATTTTAGGGGAAGATGAAGGTGAGAAAACTATCTTCTTAGTTAGGCTTTCTTCTTAACACAGTTCAAAATTTCATACCTCCTCAAATTCCTTTTCCAACACACTTTCTTCATTCATAGGTAAAGTTCTCAACCCTAGCTTTAATTAAAGGAAAAAAATCTGCCAGATAGGACCTCTCGTCTAGAGATGGTCCTTGCCATCTACAAGTTTCCTGACTCACCCAGGGCCACGTCTTCTCTCTCACGACAATGGTAGAGGCATTCGCTCTGCTAGCCTCCAGCTCATTCTGCCTCCGGGACTTTGGGGAGCTATCTGCCCCCGTGACATATGAGGGGCAAGGCGGACTTTAACCATGGACCCACATATCTGTGTCTAAACATCCTGAAGTTTATAAATCAAGCCAGCTCTTCTGTAAAATATATCCTTTAATTCTAGTCTACATATAATATTAGTTTCAGGTGTACAACAGAGTGATTTGACAATTATCTACATTACAAAATGTACTTTCTGCCACCACACAAATGTATTACAATATCATCATTATTTTAAATATTTTATTTATTTATTCATGAGAGACACAGGGAGAGAGGGGCAGAGACACAGGCAGAGGGAGAAGCAGGCTTCTCGCAGGGAGCCCCATGTAGGACTCGATCCTGGGTCTCCAGGATCACACCCTGAGCCGAAGGCAGACATCAACCACTGAGCCACCAGGCATCCCTATTACAATATTATTGACTATATTCCCTACCTATGTTATACTTTTCATCTATGTGACTGTTTTGTAACTAGAAATTCGAATCTTTTAATGTCCTTTTGCCTCCCACCCAAGCCCATTCCCCTCTGGCAGCTACCAGGTTATTCTCTGTATAAGTCTATTTCTGGGGACACCTGGGGGGCTCAGCGGTTGAGCATCTACCTTTGGCTCAGGTTGTGATCCCAGGGTCCTGGGTTCCAGTTCCATGTCAGGCTTCCCACAGGGAGCCTGCTTCTCCCTCTGCCTATGTCTCTGCCTCTTTCTCTCTGTGTTTCTCATGAATAAATAAATAAAACCTTTAAAAAAATAACATCATTTTTTTAAAAAAATGTGTTTCTGTTTGCTTGTTTTGTTTTCTAGAGTCTACATATAAATGAAATCATATAGTATTTTATTTCACTGTCACTTTGTTGTTTCACTTGGCATAAACCGTCTAGATCTGTTCATGTTGTCACAAATGGCAAGACTTCATTATTTTTATGGCTGAGTAATATTCCATTGTGTATATATACTGCATCTTCTCTATTCATTCATCAGTTAATGGACGTTTGGGGTGCTTCTGTATCTTGGCTATTGTAAGCAAGGCTGCAATAAACAGGGCTGCGTATATCTTTTCAAATTAGTGTTTTGGTTTCTTTGGATAGATACCCATAAGTACAATGACTGAGTGGTACAGTATTTCTATTTTTTAATTTTTAAAAGAAACTCCATATTCTTTTCCACAGCAGCTGCACCAATTTGCAATCCCACCAACAGTACACAGGCTTCCTTTTTCTCCACATTCTTATCAGCACTTGCATTTTCTTGTCTTTTTGATACTAGTCATTCTGACTGGTGTGAGGTAATGTCTCATTATGGTTTTATTTGTATTTCCCAGGTGATTAGTGACATTGAACATCTTCTTATATGTCTGTTAGCCCTATGTACATCTTCATTGCAAAAATTTCTATTCAGATCATCTATTTTTTAAATTGGATTATTTATTTGTGTGTGTGTGTGTGTGTGTGTGTGTGTAACTGTATGAGTTCTTTATATATTTTGAATATTAACCCCTTAACAGGGGGGTTTATATATATATATATATATACACACACACATATATATAAATATATATATGTAAACCCCCTATATATATATACATATTTGTAAATATGTTTTCTCATTTCTGTGGGTGGCCTTTTTGTTGTGTTGATGTTTTCCTTCATTGTCCAAAAGTTTATTTATAATGACAACACTTTAAGAGTAAACAGAAAGATTTCCATGTTCATAAAACCATAATTGAATTTAAATAAGATAATTTTAGTTTTATATCCAAAAGTGAGTGAAAGAATCATTTGTTTAACATGCCTTTATTCAGTTATGCAAATATTAGTATACAAGATGATTATTGCTAAATAGTGAAACAACTCCACTAGATCATGTACTATAGTTGGTATCGTCAGTTCAAGAGTACTCGGTGGCGGTGGACCATAAGAAGTGATACTAGGAGTTTACAATCCAGCTGACTGAGAGATAAAAGAATAATAGAAGATAGAAATACAGTCATTGATTAATAATATTCTTGAGTCTATGCTTAGAAACCATCTAATTTAGAAAATAATTATGTGCAAAATTTTTTTGTTTGATATAGTTCCAATTGTTTATTATTGGTTTTCTTTCCCTTGCCTAGGGAAATTTATCCAGAAAAACATTGCTGAGGTTGATCTCTAAGAGTTTACTGTCTATGTTTTTTCCTGGGAGTTTTATGGTTTCATGTCTCACAATTAGATCTTTAATCCATGTTGAGTTAATTTTTGTCATTAAGTTATCTCCATGTATTTTTTTATTTCCTCATTGGTTGTGTAACAGTATGTTGTTTAGCTTCCATATGTCTATGCTTTTTCCAGTTTTTTTCTCATGATTGAATTCTAGTATCGTACCAGTATGGTCAGAAAAAGATGTATGATATGGTTTCAACCTTCTTAAATTTACTGAGACTTGTTTTGTAACTTAACATGTTATCTGCCTTGGGAAATATTCCATGTGTGTTTGAAAATAATGTATATTTTCCTCTTTTTGTTTGGAATCATCTGTATATATCTACTAAGTCCATCTGATCTAATGTGTCATTCAAAGCCACTGTTTCCTTATAGATTTTGTTGGGATGATCTATGGACGTAAGTGGGGTGTTAAAGTCCTCTACTATTATTGTATTACTATCAATTTCTCCCTTTACATCTGTTAATGTTTGCTTTATGTATTTAGGTGTTTTTACGTTGGCTGCATGGTTATTTATAATTGGTATATCCTTTTGTTGGACTGATTCCTTCATCATCATGTACTGCCTTTTGTCTCTTTGTTTTAAAGTCTGTTTTGCCTAAGTATTGCTACCCTACTTTTTTTTCCTACTTTCATTTGCATGCAATATCTTTTTCTATCTGTTCACTTTCAGATAGTTTGAAGTGAGTCTCTTATACCGTAGAGATGGATCTTGTTTTTTATTTTTTAAATCCATTCAATTACCCTATGCCTTTTAATTGGAACATTTAGTCCATTTACAATTAAAGTAACTATTGATAAGTATGTAGCTATTGCCATTTTGTTCATTGTTTACTGGTTGTTTTTGTAGTTCTTTGAGTCTCCTTTCTTTTTTTTTTTTAAGATTTTATTTATTCATGAGAGGCAGAGAGAGAGAGAGAGAGAGAGAGAGAGAGAGAGGCAGAGACACAGGCAGAGGGAGAAGCAGGCTCCATGCTGGGAGCCCGAAGTGGGACTCGATCCAGGAACTCCAGGATCACATCCCCAGCTGAAGGCACGGCACTAAACCACTGAGCCACTGGGGCTGCCTTGCTGCTCCTTTCTTATTGTCCTATTCTCTTTCCTTGTGTTTTGATGAGTCTCGTAAGTATTATGCTTGAATTTCTTTATTTTTTTGTGTGTATCCATGATAAGTTTTTCATTCGTGGCTACCGTGAGGTTCATATATAATATCTTATGTATATAGCATTCTATATACTCTATATATAGCGTTCTGTATATTAAGTTGCTGAACTTTGAACACATTCTAAAAGCACTATATTTTTATTCCCTCCTCCACATTTTATGTATATGTAAAGTCGTATTTTACATCTTTTGGTTTTGTGATTCCCTTGACTAATTTTTGTAGATATAAGTGATTTTACCACTTTCATCTTTTAGCCTTCATACTAGTTTTGTAGGTTTTTGACTAATGCCTTTACTGCATATTTGCTTTTACCAGTGAATTTTTTCCCTTTTATAATTTTCTTACTTCTAGTTATGGCCTTTTCTTTTCCATTTAAAGAAGTCCTATTAATATTTCTTGAAGGCTACTTTAGTGGGAATGAATTCCTCTAACGTTTGTTTGTCCGGAAAATTCTTTATTTCTCCTTCAATCCTGAATGATAAACTTGCCAGGCAACATATTCTTGGTTGTAGGTCTCTTTTTTTTTTTCTTTCAGCACTTTGAATACATCATGCCCCTCTTCTGACCTGCAAAGTTTCTGCTAAAAAATCAGCTAATGGCTTCCTTGGATGTAACTCTTTGCTTTTCTTTTGCTGCTTTAAGAGTCTCTCTTTAGCTTTAATTTTTGCCATTTTAGCTATTCTGTGTCTTGGTGTGGAGCTTTTTAGGTTCATCTTATTTAGGCTTCTCTGTGCTTCCTAGTCCCAGATATATGTTTCTTTCTCCATGTTAGGGAAATTTTCAGTTATTATTTATTCAGATACATTTTCTGTTTTTTTAACATCTTCTCCCTCTGAGATGCATATAATGAGAATGTTATTATGCTTGATATTCTTATAGAGGTACCTTAACCTATCTTTGTTGTATTTTTTTTATTTTTGCTGCTCAGCCTGGTTGTTTTCTTCTACTCTATCTCCCAAATTGTTTTTCCATTTTTCTGCATCCTTTAATCTACTGTTGATTCATTCTAGTCCATTTTTCATTTCAGTTATTGTGTTCTTCAGCACTGACTGGTTCTTTTTTATATGTTCTATCTCTTTTCTGAAGTTCTGAGTTCATCCACCTTTCTCTCAAGCCTGGTGACAATTACCTTGAACTCTGTACTAAGTATATTGCTTATCTCTGTCTCAGCTCTTTTTCTGGGATTGCATCTTGTTCTTTTGTTTGGATCATATTTTTCTATCTTCTCATTTTGTCTAACTCTCTATGTTACTATGCAGAGGTAGGTCAGCTATGTCACCTGGTCTTGAAAGTAGTGGCCTTACATAGAAGGTGTCCTTTGGTGGCCAGTAGTGCAATCCCCTGGTCACCAGTCATGTATTTCAGAGGTGCCCCGTATGTGAGCTGCATGCAGCTCCTGTAGTGCCTGGGCCATGACTGCTGTGAGTGTGCTAGTGGGTGGGGCCAGCCCTCAGTCTGGCTGTCAACAATGATTGGCTATAATTGCAGTGGGTGCATGGTTGGTGGGGTTTGCCCTTGGCCTGGCTTAAGGGAAGGCCCAGCTGTAGCCATTACAGGGATGCTGGTGGGTGGGTCTAGTTCCAGGCTTAGGTGTAGCTACTGTGTTCATCCTGGCACAATTGCCCTGCTGCCCCAGAGGCTGGGTATGACTGCTGCCTCCCACCTACTTGTTTGTTTACCTAGCTAGTTTCCATTCAAACCCAGTGTCAGTGAGGTTGACCAATCCTAGGGATAGTACTCAAGCCCTGGATGCAGGAGAAGCTGGGAAGGCTGATGTCATCTTCTGCCTCACACCAATACTCACAAGGTTTAGGATCCTCCAAATGTATGAAGATGCTAGACAGTAGCCCATACACAGTCAAAAGATGACTTTTCCACTTTAATTAAGATTAATGAATGGGTTGTCTCCTTTAATCTATTAATGTGAAAAAATATATTAGAGTCACTAATGTTGCATATCTGTAAAATCAATTCTACTTGGCTACATTATTCTTTAAATATAGTCCTGTTTTCAACTTATACATACCTGTGTTTATCATTGAGAATGGCCAAGAGTTTTCTTTTCTGTGCTAACTCTGTTAGGGTTTTCAGAGCTATATAAACTGTGTTGGAAAGATTTTTCATTTTATTTAGGACCTTGAGAAATTCATGTAAGAGAAGCATCATCTGTTCTTGAAGGGACTGGTCTAAATGATCAATGAAACAGCCTACTCTAGTATATTTTGGGACAGTTCTTGGACAGTATTTCCAAATTTTTCATGATTATTGATCTACTCAGGTTTATGTCTTTTCTGGAGTCAATGCCTTAGAAAATGTCAAGAATTGAATTTAGTATGTTAAACGCTGTGAGCTGTCAGAAAAAAAATGTTTTGTAGTCTGTGAGCATGAGTGATAGGGATTGCAAATGGATTATTTTTAGAAAGTGTGTAAGAGAGCCCTAACAGTTCAGTAAGGTAAGGCTGTCACACCATTCATTAATTTACCTAGGTTGTTTATATTGAGGAGGTGTCTGTCGAGACGTTGAATACTGGAGGTGTTTGGTTTGAGGTGTTGAATAGATTTCTTCCTCCTTAAATGGATTCATTTCTTTTTGCTACAGCTCCCCAAGTTCTAGGCCTTTGCACATATTCACATCATCTCCAGAATCCCTGAAAGAATGTATTCTGTTTCCTTTTATGGCACCATTTTTTGGTTATTTTATGCTTTGAAAATTATAACAAAAATACATGCAAGTTATGTAATAAGACAAACAGTACATTATAAATTTATATATGTCATAAAAATATATATGACAAAGCTAATCCTTTCCCTGCCACCTCACCTCCCTGAGATAACTAGGACAAACTGCCTGCCATATGCCAACCCTCTATCTCCTCATTCATACTTGTACAAAGGTATATGCTTTCTTTGTGTCTTTATTTGCTTTTGCTAAAATGGAATTATATTATATTATACCCAGTCTACAAATTGTTTTTCTTTGAAAGCTTAATTTTAGAAAATATCAAACATATGCAAGTAGTATGATGAATTCATTTATACTCACCACCACCACCGAATTTCAACACTTATCAACTCAAGGTTAATCTTGCTTCAAACTCTACCTTCACCTGTCCACTCCCTCCGTATCTTGGATTTTTATTATTTTTAACATATAGCATCTCCCCAACATTTTAGTTTTTAAATATTCAAATCCGTAGAAAGTGTTGGAAGGCTAATACAATGAACAATCATCTGCCCATCACCTGAATTTACCACTTGTTTTTTGTTGGCAACAATTTATGAACATCTTTGTATTTAGATATAACTCTACCTTTTTCCCCTTAATACTTTGATACAAAACACAGGTATATATTGCTTTATGTAATTATTAATTTTTTCTAGAACACTGTTGATATGCAGAAGCAAGAGTTGGCTGAGATGCTTAAAGCAAGGGGGCCAAGTTCACCCAAACAGAAGGATTTAACCAAAAATAGTTGCCAAAAGAAAAAAAAAAAGAGAGAAGCTCTATGCAACAACAGGGTAGGCAAGCAATTTTTCATGCTTAGCAGAGGAACTCCAAAAACCTTTTCTGCCAAACTTTTCACAGATACTTAGCTTGAGGCCCAGGCAGCCGTGTGTAAAGTGGCCTCCCTCCTCTGGGAAAAGAGGACATGTGGGAGCCCTGAATTCTGGCCTTAGGCTCAGCAGACCTCTTCAATGACCAATCTGCTAGCCAAAGTTTCCTTTAATAAACTGTTGGAACAGTAAGTAATTCCAAGTTCAACTATTTTTGGATCACTCTAATTGCCTGTTGAATTGCGCAAAGTTTACAACTAATATTGTATTTTTTGCCAATTCTCATATTTCTAATACTTTGTACTTTGTGCTTTATATACCTTTACAAAGTATTATTGGACATATCAGGGCCCATGACAATTATTGCATCATTTTGAATTTCAGTTTTTATAAAAGAAAAATGATCCAATTTTGTAATAACAACATTTGTCTAGCTTTCTGTGCAAACATCTCTCTTCTCATCTTGTAGCAGCAGGAAGTAAGTCTTCTAACTCTGAGAAACTCCAATACCAACCCTTTCTCTCCATATACATTTCCACATCTTGGACAATGATGAATTATACCCTGAACCTAATGCCACTTGGGTGGTGATTAAATCTCCTTTCTAGGTTTACATATGAAAAGGATTTTAGTATTTGTAATTTAAGACTTGAAGTCTACATCAACTATTATTAACATCATGATCCCAACAAATTTTTGTTTGCATTTCCGTGATATGCCGTAGCCATTGTAATAGGTTTAACATATCATTTTGTTTGAGATTTGTTTGCTTTAACTGTATTTATTAGCTATTGTTGCATAACAAATTACCCAAAGTTTAGTGACTTACAATAACTGTTTATTATTTCTCAGATTTGGTGTGGTGGGAATTCAGAAGTGGTTTAGTTGCCTGGCTCTGGCTCGGGGTCTCTCCTGAGGTTACAGATCTGTCACCCCAGGGGACAATCACCTGAAGGATAGATGGGGACTTTTCTATAGTGATGTTTCAGCATATCTTCGTGACATGGCAGCTGGCTTCTACCCCACGGTGACTAATCCAAAAGAGAGAGCCAGAAGGAAGCCACAATGCCTTCTGAAACGTTGTTTCAGAAGTTACATATCATTACTTGTGCCACATTCTATTCATTAGAACCGAGTAGCTAAGTTCTCAATTAAGGGGAAGAGAATTATGGTCTGTCTTTTGAGGAGGAGTATTAAATAATTTGTGGACCTTTTGTTAAGCCATGATAAACTCTCATAAACAATACTTGGGCTTTGAGGACACAATCCAATGCTTCCTGTCATCCAACTGCAGAGTTTAAGCTATTTACATAAGTTGTTAATCATTGATCTCCTAGTTCCACTAACACTTGTTCTATTTCTTCTGGTTTTATGGGTTCTAGCTGATTTGGCTTATTTTCTTGTAGTGTAGGTCTATTGTTGAGAGCAGATATTTTTGTCTAAAAAACTCTTTATTTCATCTCTGTTTTTGAAAGCTATTTTGCTAATTATAAAATTCTGGGTTGATAGGTTGTTGTTTTTTTCTGTCAGTATTTTAAGAATATTGGTCCACCATCTTCTGGCTTGTGATGGTTTTTATTGCTTCTAACAAGAAGTCCACTGTCACACATAAATTTGGTCCTCTGTACACAGTGTTTCTTTTTTCCTCTGGCTGCTTTCACAATTTTCTCTTTATCATTAGTTTTGAGCCATCTGATTATATGATGTTTCTCAGTGACATTTTCTTCATGTTTCTTAAGCCTTTGAGATTTGGGATCTGTAGGTTGAGAGTTTCATGAAACTTTGAAAATTTTCAGCCATTGTTTCTTCAACTGTAAGTCCCCCCTCGCCTACAGACTTCAGGTACATGTTGTTAGTTTGAAGTTCTACCACAGGTCACTGGTACCTTGTTTATGCTTCTAAATATTCTGCAGTGTCCAATTTATTGTTAATCTCATCGCATATATTTTTTAACTCGGAGATTGATTTTTTTCATCTTTAGGAGCTTAATTTGGGTCTTCTTATATGCCTTCTGTGGTTTTCCTTAACATGTTGATTCTCTACCTTCTTGAACATCAGAAATATAATTGTTCCATTCTGATTGGTAAAAATACAAAACATTTTGTCTCTGTGTGAGTTCCAAGGGTTGTTCCTTCTAATCCTCTTGGGAAAGTTTCTCATCAGCCATGGGCGTTTCTCACACACTTGTGATAATTAGTACTTAGTGGAAGATATGAAAGGATCCCTCTGGAGAACCCTAGAGCTCTCTCTCTGTGCAGTTCTCTCCTCTCTGAGAAGCTCTTTACTCTAGTTCTTTGTTCTGTAAATTCTAGCCTCTGTGACCCACTGAGTTCTCAGTCAGTCTCCTTAACTTAGTGAGACTTCCAGGCTCCATTTGGGGATTTCTTCTCCCTGCATTACTGTCTAGAAGTTCTCCAGGCAATAAGTTGAGACAATCTTTGGGCTTATTTCATTTGTTTCTCTTCTCCCAGGTCTTGTGCTCCATGTTATCTGATGTTTAAAAAATCTGTGTGTGTGTGAGTGTGTGTGTGGTGTTTGTTTTGTATGACTTTCTGCTTATTTGAGGAAACTAGAGCTAATCTCCATTATTTCATTATGTTTGGCAGCAGAAGACTCCAGAAAATAGCTTTGAAACCTGCATTCTATATATCAACTGTATCCGTTAACTATTTTTGCACAAAGAGAAGAAAAAGGAAAGAGGTAAACAAACTATAATAGACTCTTAACAATAAAGAACAAACTGAGGGTTGATGGAGGAAGGTGAGTGGGGTATGAGAGTGATGGGTGATGGGTATTAGGGAGGGCACTTGTTCTGATGAGCACTGGGTGTTATTTGTAGGTGATGAATCACTGAATTCTACTTCTGAAACCAATATTGCACTGTATGTTGACTAACCAGAATTTAAATATAAATTTGAAGAAAAAGACTCCCCAAACTGTGTGGTTTAATATGGTAACCATTTATTTGTTCACAATTTTATGTATTGGTGATTCAAGATGCTTTCAAGCCCGAAATTTTCAGAATGCTTAAATCTTAAATATTGGGCTCAACTGGAAAACTCTGCTGTTTATGGTATCAGCTGTGCTAACTCATGCATTTGAAATTAATTGGCAATTTGGCTGCTGGCTTGCCTACGAAGATCTCACCCATATGTCTGGCAATTGGTGCAAACTTTTGTCTGGACTTTTCCCTCTTCAAAACCCCTGACCTCCCACCACCCCTACCCCTTGCTCCAGTAGGCTATAGTAGGCTTTTTAACATGATTTTTGGGAATACTATTCTCTTTATCTTCTATCTGTAGGGACCACACTTTTTTTATTTTGTCTTCCCTATCACGTATACATTGATTTTTGTGACAAAAGTGGTCAATGTTCACCAATATCCAGTTCTACCCTCCTTCCTGGGCTCAGAGCTTACTACATTTCCCGGCAACTATCCCTTTCCCATCCCACATCTGATTGTGAACTTGTGATTGCCCAGTGGAATCTCAGCCCTGGCCACAAAATGGTCAGCATGATCTTTCTCATGCACACTCTCTCTTTTCCTCTGTATGGCTGGAGTAAAGGTCTCCAAGATAGTGGAACCATGTGTTGGAAGAAGCCCAAATTTTTAATAAGAGCCCTTCAAGGTAAAATCTTTTAAAAAAGGGGGGGAGGGGGAAATCCCTGGATGGCTCAGCAGTTTATCTCCTGCCTTTGGCCCAGGGCATGGTCCTGGAGTCCCAGGATCGAGTCCCATGTCAGGCTCCCTGCCTGGAGTCTGCTTCTCCCTCTGCCTGTTTCTCTGCCTCTCTCTCTCTCTCTCTCTCTCTCTCTCTGTGTGTGTGTGTGTCACTCATGAATAAATAAATAAAATCTTAAAAAAAAAAAAGAGCCATTCAAGGGATGCCTGGGTGGCTTAGCAGTTGAGCATCTGCCTTCATCTCAGGCCATGATCCTGGAGTCCCGGGATTGAGTCCTACATCAGGCTCCCTGCATAGAGTCTGCTTCTCTCTCTGCCTACATCTCTGCCTCTGTCTGTGTGTGTCTTTCATGAATAAATAAATCTTAAAAAAAAAAAAAAAGAGCCATTCAAACAGAAAATCGGCACTGGGCTTTGGATGAGGGGGAAATAAATCTGTAATTTTGCTTTGTCAAGTAGTTGTAAACTCAGACTAATAGAGTTTCCATCAAGTTTCAAAAGTGTTCTATAAGTTTTCTAACATCATAGAGAAGAACAAAATAGTATGGTTTTATGCATACCACTTAAGCTGAGGACACCACAGCTTTCAAGTCATCTTCCTTCCCTTTCCATGTAGTTCTGTTTATTATATTCCTTAGTATAACTTGTGATATATTATTACATGATATAATGTATTAGTGGTATATAAATGATATGATATAATGTAACACAATATAACACAACATAATTTAAGACCTAGGCCTAGATTATTGCTAAAATATCAATATATTTTTTAAAGATTTTATTTATTTATTCATGAGAGACACAGAGAGAGAGAGAGAGAGAGAGAGAGGCAGAAGCAGGCCCCATGCAGGGAGCCTGATGTGGGACTCAATCCCAGGTTGTCCAGGATCAGGCCCTGGGCCAAAGGCGGCGCTAAACCACTGAGCCACCCAGGCTGCCCTAAAACATCAATATTTTTATACCATATGCATTCTTTTTTAAGAATAATTCCTCATCTCAGCATTCAGGTTTGTGTTCGGAATGGCCACAGTTATGTAGGATTGTGCTGGCATTTCACTTGTTCTAAGCTGTTTACAAATCTTTGGGAACATGACTTTCTCTTCCTGGGTTTTTAATTATATTTCCTTTTACTAGTTAGCTACAGTACATTTGAACATACATTTTTCAGAATCCTCACACATCTTTTTCTTCCTTTGCCTCTAAGAGTTTTTGTCTGTTTGTGGGATTCACATTTTTTGTTAGGAAGGGTCTAGATACAAATCTTTTGTTGATCTTTGCTTGGAATACTCTGAAGCTTTTTGATTTATACTTTGTTGTCTTATCAGCTAAGGAAAATTTTTAATGATGTCTTTAATTGTTACTGCTTTCATTTGTCTTTGTGTTTTACTTCAGGGACTCCATAATTCTTCAGTTACACCTCTCTTCTCTGTATCTCTTAGTCCCACTATAGACACTCTATAGTCCCTTGTAACACATTTTTTTCCCTTTTTCCCTTTTGTCTTGCATTCTGGAGACCTGACCAGATGTGTTCCTCATATTATTTACTCTATGGTGACGAATTTTATTCGTCATCTCCTACCATCATGTGCGCTTTAATTCTACTGTTATATTTTGAATTTCCTTGCATAATTTTCCTACTCGACAATTTCTTTAAATTTTTCTCAGCCTCTTCTCTCCTTATGTATTTATTTCAGAGATCATGTTTTCAACTCTGTTTGGGGATACAGAAAAAAAATCCTCCTGATCTAAAAGATGTATGAATAAAAGAGCTTCAATTATATCTTTCCTTTGATACCGTATGATCTTATTCCACTTGCCTGATTCTGTATACTTTTTTCTTAGCGCACTCACCCAGCCCCCTGACACTTCAAGCTCATTCTGGTATAAAGGGCTATTTGCAGACCTGGTATTTGTTAACTTGCTATATGATCCTTTTCATTATCCACAGTTGTTATTGCCAAAATTTCAAATAAAAATAGCAGATGAAATATTTATACGGTCACACAGTCTACTCTTGTTATTCATGATAGTTATGTTCTATAATAAAGTTGCTGTGGACACTGAATTAGTGAATACAGGACCATTGCTCCGATGGGAAATTGGAGGTTGTCCCTACATACCTGTAGAAACAATATTTTTGTCAATTGATTAAGACATAACCTTGTCTTATGTCTTTCTGTTCAAAGACAAATTATTTAACATAATTTGTTGATTAATTAACATTGAACTTATAACTAAAGCACTGTAAAGTCATGACTGAATGAGACTTATCTACATACATTTTTTTTTTCTCCATAAGGCACATCTCAGCCTTCTTGTGTTTGGGACAACTAGACGGTACTTGAGCACTACTCTTAAACAGAGAAATCACCATAAAAAAGCACAAACTCATAAAAAAATGTGCCACTAAATAGACGGAGGAAAGAATAGCTGTAAAACAACAGCTTATTCAACTTCAGCTGGAAATGTGTGTGGTGCAGCCCAGATTTTTCACCACTTCACACCTGTCCAGGAATGACTGTGAATGTGCTGTCAGTGTCGATCTTGGGGTTACAAATAAATCGTAATGAGTAGGTGAATTCTAACTTTGGAATCAGCAAATAATGAACCGCTAAAAGATATTGTGGTCTTTCTGTTTTCATTACCTACCATGTCAAATCCATCCAACCCAATGAACTCTCTTAATGAAGTGTACATATAATCACAGAATTTCCCTACATTTTCACCATCTACCGATCTCTATTTCCTACAGAATGTACACACCAAAAATGTATTCAGTGCTGACCAAGTGCCATGCAGGATGTGCCCCAGTAGGATGATAGTACCAGTTAGCTGAAAGTGTACTTTTGGATATATTGATGTATGTTGATGGAACCCTTTCCCACTGATATACAGTCAAAGGCGGGGTGATAGGCAGCACTCACGAGGCCAATTTACCCTGTCCAATTGGCATTTCCTGAGATTGGATTTAAGGATAATTTCCCCCAATCTCTCTTGCTCTTAAGCTTTAAAACTATGAACAGGGTCCAATAAAGTGTTTGTGGGTTTTGGTTTTGTTTTGTTTTGTTTTTGTATAACACTATACAACATCTAGAAGTTTTTACCAAGGTGTATTTTTTTTTTAATTTTTATTTATTTATGATAGTCACAGAGAGAGAGAGAGAGAGGCAGAGACACAGGCAGAGGGAGAAGCAGGCTCCATGCACCGGGAGCCCGACGTGGGATTCGAGCCCGGGTCTCCAGGATCGCGCCCCGGGCCAAAAGCAGGCGCCAAACCGCTACGCCACCCAGGGATCCCACCAAGGTGTATTTTTAATTTGTGGTAACTACACCCACTTGACTGCAACCTGCCACTATGCGTTACCTGCTACCTGAATTCTGGCTTTCTGGTGGTTGTAATTTCTGAATGCTTGTAGAGTTTGGGGAGCAGTACTCAGGTTGGAAGGGCTAATATTGAAAGAGCATCTCTAAGAGAGAAGGGAATGGAAGCCAGCTCCCTTTCTGGTAGTACCTGGGAGTCAAAGAAGGAAGGATTGCTCAGATTTAAGAGGGGAATGGTATGTAGGACCTTGAGAAGACCTCATTAGACACCAAGGTTCCCAGATTTCAGGAAGACCTTTGAGTGCCTCGCTGCGTTTAACACATCATGGGACTTTGAATAGTGGCTCATCTCTGGTTACTAGTGTGAATCAAGGCCACAGGATTTATTTTGGATGGCAGAATTCGCTTGGGATTTTTGTAGGAGTCTAGACTAGTCAGGAATCCAGTACTGCAATTAAATTTGATTTAGAAAACTGGAAAAAAATGTATTTCTTACGCCCTGTATGGTGGTACAAAATTCATAAGATCAAACTTATTATGAAACCTTAGGCAGATTACTTTGCCTCTTTAATTTTCAACTTGCTCATTTGTAAAATAAGAACAGTGATGCTTACCCCATAGCGTGGTTTTGGAATTGATTATTTTACACATAGTCTATTTTATGTTTTGGAATTGATTATTATATAGTAGGTCTTAGCACATGATGCCCAGTCAATATTGTACAGAGATGTCTCCTTCCAGCTGTCCTCTGAGTTCTCTTCTTTTAAGAGCATCCTTGTTGTCTAGCATTTATATTTTCCCACGTTCATCTTTTTTTTCTTCCCATGTTCATCTTTATAGGAGTTTCCAACCATGTATTTATACAGATACACCAATATTTTGATAGGATCATATCATGGTTTCATCCACTGGTTAGTCTTGG
This sequence comes from Vulpes lagopus, assembly GCF_018345385.1. Taxonomy (NCBI): domain Eukaryota; kingdom Metazoa; phylum Chordata; class Mammalia; order Carnivora; family Canidae; genus Vulpes; species Vulpes lagopus. The sequence goes on from NC_054834.1 coordinate 7,030,014, forward strand.
GTACCTGGGTTGGCTCCTCTGCTATTCTATCCTTCTCAAGCATACCCTGCAATTTACTCCAAATCTTCCTGAACAGGCAACCTCCTTTCTGTAGGTAAAATAAATCTTTCAACTTTAACTATTCCTAGTTTCTTATTTAAATAGTATGTAGGTATAGGCATATAGTGTATTTTATCAATTATTTTATTCATTTACATCTGAAATCTTCTTGAAATGGGCTTAAGAACACTCACAAATATAAGATCAATAAACAAGAAAAAATTACATTAAAACTAAGTAGGTAGGGGTGCCTGGGTGGCTCAGCAGTTTGGTGCCTGCCTTTGGCCCAGAGCATGATCCTGGAGTCCCAGGATCGAGTCCCACATCAAGTTCCCTGCATGGAGCCTGCTTCTCCCTCTGCCTATGTCTCTGCCTCTCTCTGTGTCTCTCATGAATAAATAAATAAAATCTTTAAAAAAAAATAAGTAGGTAAAAAAAATATGGGCAAAACAAAAATAAAGCAGAAAATTGGGATGCCAGATGGTTTCAATAAAAATACTGAACATGCTTAGGAAAAATGTGTGAAACATAAAAAGTATTAATCATATTGTTATGTTTTGTGTCTGATCATGGAGTTGTTGGTTTTCTTTTGCTGACTAAAAGATTTTTAAAACTCCTCAAAGATAATACAGTTTATACTAACTTCACACTTAATCTGTTATACTCATTGATCCATAGAGTAATCATGACATTGAAATGAATCTTTATGCTTGTATTTATCACAGGAATTTAAAGAGAATATTAAACCAGGTTTTGACAGATCTGGGCCAACAAGTAAATCTTTATTGAAAAAAAAAAGTGTATTTTAAAAACGAGAAGCACAAGGGAAATAGTAATTATGTCCCCAAAGCATCAATATTTACAAAAGAGAACATAGAAGATTGTTTTCTGTGATTTTGATACAGTACATTTACTTCTCTCTCAGAAAGAAGACATCTCCCTGTAGTTCTCCAAAAGTGCTCAGAGCACACTGTACTACAATTTCAAAAGGAAACCACCTCTACACATTCTTACTCTGATGTGCCCTGATAGCTTCAGAGGTAAAATTATCAACTATTTAAATAAGAAATTAGTCTTTAATTTCTAAATTTGCAATGCAAATTTAAATTCATCTTCAAATGTTTAACATTGGTGACAAATATCTTGAAAAGCAAGATATTTTAGAACCAAAAATTAGTAAATTTTTTTTAAAGTCAAGCACCTTTAAAAAAATGTTCCTTTTCACTGACTGGCTTGCTTTTATCATAGAGTAGTTGAATTTATGTAACATTTTCTTAATCTATAAACATAATAATAAAATAAACACTTGTGAGCCCTCTATTCAAATTATGAACTAAGACCCTGCCAATATCATTGAAGTAACCTGTGTGTTTTCATGTTCCCACCTCTTGTCTCCCTCCCCCAGAGGTAGCTACTACCCTGAAATCCTTGTAGTTTACCCCATATTCATGGATCTTTAAACATTATCTTGTTCACTTTTACTTGGTTTTGAGCCTTAAACAGTGTTATAATACTTAATGTACTATATGCTAATAATTTGTAAGTATAGGGCAGCCCAGGTGGCTCAGTGGTTTAGCGCCGCCTTCAGCCCAGGGCCTGGTCCTGGAGACCTGGGATCGAGTTCCGCAACCAGCTCCCTGCATGGAAACTGTTTCTCCCTCTACCTGTGTCTCTGCCTCTCTGTGTGTCTCTCATGAATAAATAAATATTTTAAAAAATAATTTGTATTACTTTTAAAACATATTAATTACATTTAATAATATAGAATTATTACATTTAATAACACATTAATTTGTATTAATTTATTATTACAAATGTAATTTGTATTAATACAAATGCAATTTATATTATAAATAGAATTAATACATTTACAATTTGTAATACATTTGTAGTTTGTAATGCAATCGGTAATTTGGTTTGTTTTTACTCATCATTTTAAACTGAATAATTAATTATTGCTAAGATCCATCCATCTCATTTTATTTAGCTGCAAAATATTCATTTTCACTACTGTATATTTCATGTGAATATCCTCCAATAAATGTATTCATCCTCTTGTTAGTCCATACCTGGGTCATTTTGAATGTTTTGAAATATCAGATAATGCTCTTGTGAACATTTCCATGAATGACTACTAGAACACATATTCACAAGTATATACCTGGGAATGAAATTTCTGGATTGCAGGAAACTCAAATGCTCAACTTTTTAAAGTGATGCCAAGTCACACTGTCATCAACAGTGTCCTTTGCTGTTTTCATTCTTCTGCATCTTTTCTAACACTTGGTATTGTTAGAGCCCTTGTGGATTTTTCCAGTGAACATCATGTGTTTTTGGTTTTGGTGTTTACCTAACTAAGCATCTTTTAATCTACGTATTTACCTGTCTATCCATCTATCGAAATCAGCCATTTTAAATTTCTTTTCTATAAAATGCTTGTTTGGTGCTTTGCCCAATTCCCACTGAATTGCTGATCTCTTTGTTATTAAAACACAAGGCTTCTTTACACTGATAGATTTTACTCTTTCACCAGTAATATGTATGGTAAATATCTTCTCTCAGATTGTGGATTATTTTAAATTTTTTATAATAGTGTCTTTTGAAAAACAGTAAGTCTTAATTTTAATTTCTTTAAGTTTATCAGTCTTTTATGTTAGTGGATTTTGAGTCTCGTTTAAGAAATATTGTTCTGTCTTCAAGTAAGAAAGATAGTGTCTAATATTTCTTCTGAAAGTTTGTTTTTAAAAAGGCTTTTATACATATCTTTTATATTTAAGTCATTAATCCATTAAATTTTGTGCATGAGATGAAAGAGATATCCAATTTCATTTTTTCCATGTGGATAAGCCGATTATTTCTGCATCATTTACTGAAAAATCTTGCCTTCTCCCATGGATGGGCAATTCCATTTCTGTCATATACGATTTTCTTATGTGCACTGATCTATTTCTAGGCTTTTAGCTTTGTTTCCTTAGTAAGTATGTTTAATTCTGTATCAGAAAGCTTATTTTTAAAATGACCATTCTGGAAAAGTTAAAACTATGGGGAGATAAATCAGATCAGAGGTTCTTAGGGTCTGAGAATTGGAGAAGGGGACAGGGAATTTGGGAGAGGAGGTAATGGGGATTTTCTCTATCTTGATTATAGACCATTATTTGTGAAAACTCAAAACTGAATAACTAATAAGGCTGAGTTTTACTATATACACGTTATACTTCAGTAAACCAACTTAGAAAAATTTCCAAAATTTGCAAAATAATAATTTAATACCTTGTTATTTCTTTCTTTAGAAATGGCTTCACTCTTCTTGGGCTTTTGCTTTTCTGCATAAATTTTAGAATCCTACTTTGAGTATCTCACCAAAAAATAAGCTTGCTGGGATTTTTATTGGAATTACATCAAGCCTATAGATAAATTTTGGGATGTTTTCTATTAGCAGTGAGAACAGTGTATTTCTCCATGTAGTTAAGCCTATTTTAATGTCATTTCATAATTAAATGTTCTAAATATTCTAATATTCTGGATCCCTAAATATTAAATATTAATATATATTAGACAAGAGTGGGCTAGATTATTAAGCTGTTGTCTCTTGTTCCAAGCCTATCCCTCCACACTCTGCCATATGATGCTGGGCTAGGTCTTGGCAAACTGTAGTTCTCCTTTGCCAAATGGCTTCTTTTTAAGTTCTCTAATAAGGGATGCTGGAGGGAAAGTGAAAGACAAGGGGGAAGAAGAACCTTCATCTCTGCTCTGCTGTCCTTGCCAGTATCGCTCTGGCAATGAGTCTTTACCATGGCAGGAGTTGTGGGTTCAATTTCCAGCTTTCTTCTCTCTCAGTCTGCTTAATTGTCTCCTGTTAGAGGCATAACTGCCACCTGAGTAGACCCCCTTCTCAGAGGCCTGATCCCCTTCTGTGGGCCCCCTCTTCAAAGATTTTGAGGCACTAACACCAGTCAAGCAGCTTCCCTTGATCATTGTATAGAAATTAATCAACTTAGTTCTATTGAACTTATATACAGAAACCTCTCTATACTTTTCTTATAATTTGTATATATATATATTCTTTTGAACTTTTTATGTAGCAACCATATCATATACAAGTAATAACAGCTGGGTTCTTTTTTTCTATTCTTTATAATCTTTCTCTTCCCCTCACCCTTACTTTGCTTGATAAGGTCTCTAGTATAATGAAGGATAAATGTGGTCGTAGTAGAAACCCTGGTTTTATTCTGGGTTTTAAGAAGAAACTTCTAATGTTTCACCATTAATAATCATATTCTTGTAAGTTTTGTTGTAGATGTAGTCTGTTATGTTAAGGAAATTCACTTATATTCATAATTCTCAAATATGTTTAGAGTCCGTTTACTATTAATTGTGTAGGATTTTGGCATCTATGTTTATAAATATTAGATTACGAATTTTTCTTTCTCATTAGTACCATTTTTTGGACTTGGTACCAAAATTAGTTGGGAATTGTTCTCTTTTTTTGATTCACTGGAAAGTTTATATAAAATTGAAAAGATCTGTCCTTTGAAGATTTTGTAAAACCTGACTAAAACCATCTGAGACTGATGTCATTGTGGGAAGATTTGCAGTCTCTTTAGTGGTTGTAGAAATACTCAGCTTTCTATTTCACCCTTTGAGTTAATTTTGGTTAAATTATATCACTCAAGAATTTTGCTGATTTTGTCTACATTTTAAAATGTGTTAGCATTAATTTTTCATGGTATTATTTCCCTTTCATTTTTTAAAGGATTTTATTTATTTGACAGAAGCAGAGAGAGAAAGAGCGTACAAGTAGGCAGAGTGGCAGGCCAAGGGAGAGGCAGAAGCAGGCTCCCGCCTGAGCAGAGAGGCTGGACCCTGGGATCATGACCTGGGCCAAAGGCAGAAGCTTAACCGACCGAGCCACCCAGGCACCCCTCATTTTTCATTCTTGATTTCATTTACTTGTATTTCTCCCTCCCTCCCCCTCTCTCTTTTCTTGATCCATCCTATCAGAAATTTGTCATTTTTATAGGGATGCAGTGAAATTTGGCTTTGATCTCAATATTTGGTCAAAATATGTGATTAAATTTCTGCTTTAACTCAAGTCTCTAGAAACCTAAATAGCAAATCACTATAATTTTAGAATCTCTGAATTTGTGCATGATCAATGATTATTTAATTGGATGAGTTAATTATAGAAGAATAATGATAATAAAATAACAAACATATATTAAATATTTGTTATTTTTTTCACTTTTTAAAAGGTGGATATAGCGAACTTAGGTCATCTTAGACTAAGAGAAGCCACAAATGTCCCAATTTCCAGCCAACAAAACCACTTCCACCATTACATTATCTATCTACTAAAACTTGGAGATTTATAAAAAACCAAAATTTCAAAGAACTCCCCAGACCTCAGATTGTATAGTAAATTTGAGTTTCTAAAACTCTTTGCTTCTACTTCCCTCATAAATAGTATTTTCAGAAGTCTTTCTATCTTTATAATGATAGTAGTAGCAGTAGTAGTAACAATAAATAGGTTACGAAGGAAAAGAATTTCAACACATGATTGAAGGCACAAAGGCATATGGTGAGCCTTTTCATTTTTTTAAATGAGGATTTTTTTGTGATTGACTTAATGTGAATTTAAGATTCTCTTGGAAAAAAATCACTTTGTAAACCTTGTTTTTAATTGTGAAACAAAGGTTAATAGGACAGGAAAAAATTCTAAAGCCCTTGAAATTATTCTTTGTTGCTGGCCACTTATTCTGCTAACTGTTACCATAGGGGTAGTACAGACATATCTTGGTGGTATTGGGTGTTCACTTCCAGATCACAGCAATAAAGTGAATATTGCAATAAAACAACTCAAATGAATTCTTTGGTTTCCTAGTGCATATAAACATTTTTACCCTATACTGCTGCCTATTAAATGTGCAATAGCATATTGTCTGAAGAAATCATGAATATACTTTAATTAAAAAATACTTTATAGCTAAATAACACTAACCATCATCTGAGCTTTCAGTGAGTTGTAATCTTTCCCTGGTAGAGGGTGTTGTTTCGAAGTTGATGGCTGCTGAAGGTAGGGTGGCTGTGGCAATTTTCTTAAAATAAGACAACAGTGATGTTTGCTGCATTCATTGACTCTCAAACAATTTCTCTGTAGTGTGCAATGCTGTCTGATAGCATTTACCCACAGTAGAACTTCTTTCAAAATTAGAGTTGATTCTCTCAAACTCTGCATTGCTATATCAATTAAGTTTATGTAATATTGTAAATTCTTTGTTGTCATTTCAACAATCTTTTTGGCATCTTCTCCAGGAGTAGATTCCATCTCAAGAAATCACTTTCTTTGCTCATCTGTAAGATGAGCTCTGTCATGAGATTGCAGTAGTTCAGTCACATCTTTAGAATCCACTTCTAATTCCAATTCTCCTGTTTCCACCACATCTGTTGTTACCGCCTCCACTGAAGTCTTGAACCCCTCCCAGTCACCCACGAGGGTTGTAGTTCTTCCAAACTTCTATTAAAGTTGATATTTTGACCATTTCCCACAAATCACAAATGTCTTTTATGGCATCTAGAATGGTGAATCCTTTCCGGAAGGTTTTCAATGTATTTTACCCAGATCCATCAGAAGAATCACTATGGCAGCTATGGCCTTAGATATATATTTCTTAAACAATAAGACTTGAGAGTTGAAATTACTCCCTGATCCACAAGTTGTAGAATGGATTGTGCATTGGCAGGTGCACAAACGATAATTGTATTGTACATCTTCATCAGAGTTCTTGGGTGACCCGGTGTATTGTTCAGAAACAGTAATATTTTGAAAGAAATCTTTTTTTTTTCCTGAGCAATAGGTATCAACACTGGCTCAAAATATTTGGTAAGCTATTTTGCAAACAGATGTACTGTCATACAGGCTTTCTTGTTCCATTTAGAGAGCTCGGAGTGGATTTAGCATTATTCTTAAGACCCTAGGATTTTCAGAATGGTGAATGAGCATTGGCTTCAACTTAAAGTCACCAACTGACTTAGCCCTAATAAGAGCCTGTCCTTTGAAACCTTGAAGCCAGACGCTCACTTCTCTCTAGCTATGGAAGTCCTAAGTGGCATCATCTTCCAATGGAAGGCTGTTTCATCTATACTGAAATCTGTTGTTTGGGCAGCTACCTTCATTAATGATTTTTAAAAAAAGATTTTATTTATTTATTCATGAGAGACACACAGAGAGAAACAGAGACATAGGCGGAGGGAGAAGCAGGCTCCGCATGATGTGGGACTCAATCCTAGGACCCCAGGATCAGGCCCTGAGTCGAAGGCGGAAGCTCAACCCCTGAGCCACCCAGGTGCCCCTTCATTAATGATCTTAACTAGATATTCTGGAAAACTTTCTATGGCTTCTACATTAGCACTTGCTGCTTTACCTTGTGCTTTTATGTAATCGGGATGGCTTCTTTCCTTAAACCTCATGAACCCACCTCTGCTAGCTTCTAACTTTGCTTCTGCAGCTTCCTCACCTCTCTCAGCCTTCAGAGAATGGAAGAGAGTCAGGGTCTTGCTCTGGATCAGGCTTTGACTTACGGGAATGTTGACGCTGGTTTGATCAGACCACTAAAATTTTTTCTATATAAGCAATAAGGATTCTCCTGGGTTCAGTGGAGTAGCACTTTCAATTTCCTTCAAGAATTTTTCCTTTGCATTCACAACTTGGTTTTTGGTTCAAGGCCTCTATCTTGGCTTATCTCAGCTTTTGACATGCCTTCCTCACTAGACTTAATCATTTCTAGCTTTTGATTTACAGTGAAAGGCATATGACTGGTCCTTTCATTTGAAACATAGAGGCCACTGTAGGGTTATTAATCGGCCCAGCCTCAATACTGCTGTGTGTTAGGGAACAGGAAGGCATGAGGCGAGGGAGACAGATGGAGGAGTGGCCGGTTGGTGGAGCAGTCAGTATGCACACAACATCTATCGATGAAGCTTGCTGTCTTATGTGGGTGTGGTTCATGGCACCCAAGAGCAATTATAACAGCTCAAAGACTGCTGCTTACAAAGCACGATAATAAATACTGTAATAATAATGAAAATGTTTGAAATATTATGAGAATTGCCAAAATGTGACCCAGAGACATGAAGGGAGTGAATGTTGTTGGAAAAAATGGCTCCTCACAGGGTTGCTACAAAGTTTCAATTTGTAGAAAACACATCTGCAAAGCACAGTAAACCAAAGTGCAGCAAAATGAGGTATGCTTGTATTATAAATTAGCATAGCATGGCATGCAGAAAAAATATTCTTCGGCAAAGGAATGCTTTTATCATTAGCATTTAATGTAAGGAAATGCTTACTCTATTTAGTCTCTCTTTCTTTCTGGAGTATTCGGAGTTAGATTCACTTGTGACCTATAGTCCAGCTCTGTCCAAATAGCAATTCAGAGTGTAGAAAAGTGGGGTGAAGTGCTACTCCCTTAGCCACCTGTTCTAATCTCATACCCCTTTTGGAAAAAGCAATGGACAGGAGGAACTATCAAAGTAGCAGCCTTCCGAAATTGCTAGCAAACATGGTTCCCAAATACCACCTCACCAGGAGAAGAGCGGCGTGGTGTTTGCCCAATTGGCCAGGTCAGGGGGAGACACAGCAGACATACATTAGCGAGCCTCACTCCATCATTTTTATTAATAACCCTGAGATTATCCCACAAACCCTTCCAAGTTTGGTTTCCACCCTCTTCAAGGCCCCTTTGTTTATGAATGGCTTCCCTGATGAGGCCAGAATCAGTAACAAAGACAGTAGCGAGGGAGACATGTGGAGCTGAAATGTTTGTAAAGAACTTTCCACCATTTGTATGAATCCTAGCCATATCCTTAATTAGTTGTAAGTGTAACCGAGATCTTTTTTTTCTGTCAACCATATTGTCTGTCTATTCGTCATGGCACCCAAGAAAGATGCGGAAACACTCCAAGTATGTATATCTGCAGAAGACCTTCTCTCCCTTATAAAGGTTCTTAACAAATACAATTATAGCCTTTGTGAGTATTTATACACTTCAGTATAAATTAGCATTGTTTTACTCTAACATAATAGCTTTCCTTTTAGGAGATGCGTCTTTGTTTTCTCATAAACTTTTCTCATTTTTTAGACCTCGTACTCCCACAAGATGCCTGGTTTAAATATTCAGTTGGAAAGTAGCAATGTTTAACCCTTCGGAAACACCTCAGGTCACACTCAGTACTTGCAGTCCCAGATGTAAAGAGCCAAGGCAGTTAGACAACTGGTTGGTGTAGTTCCCTAGGGACTGTGGGTTTCCTTCATTGAAGGGTGCGGCAGCCTAATTAACATGCTGAAAATACCTTCTCAACTCAAATTGTGCTTGAGACATTTGCAGAAGATGACTTTCAGCTGCCCACAGGGGAGCCAAAGGAGCTCGGGCCTTGTTTTTAAAAAAATCTTGACATGATTACTAAGTTTCAAAAAAAGCTTCCCATTTTATCACATTCGTTGAATCCTTCTTTAGAGATAGATTGAAAAAATATGGATATTTTATTTTTATTTATTTATTTATTTATTTATTTTTTATTTTTATTTTTTTTGTCTCCTAGCTGCCTGGAAGTTGGAATAAAAGCCAAAAACCTTTGCAACTGAAAGAGTTAAAACAGTCTGCATGGCGGAAAATCCCACTGCTTCTCCCTGCCAAATAGGAGGAAAAATCAAAGCAATAAAAATGAAGAGAAAAGGGGAACATTCATGTTAGTAAATCAATCAGTTTCTGTACAATAATCCTCTTAAATCCATCCCCCAAGGTGGGGAGAGCCCTCTTATCAGGGTCTTCAGTGAAATCTATACCAAGGCCTGTCAATTCTCTCATGGTTGACAGTCCATATTTAGTCCCATTTATCTGGATTTCAGGATCATCCTATGGAAATGATCCACTAGTACAATTATAGGAGCACTTAGTAATTTTATCCCCTTACTCATTAATATTAATTAGAGCTTGGAGGGGAAAGAGGACAAGGAACAGCTTCTCATATCCAAGCTAATTAACTTTGTCTAGCTTGTATGAAAGTGAGAAAGTGCTTTATTAAAAATGATAAGATAAGCACACAAGGGACTTTTATTTTCTGCTTAGGCTAAACTGTGATAACATTTGGCTCTTCGTGAGCATCCTAGAATTGCCGGCAAGAATAAAAGGATTGTTACTGGAAAGTAAAGGCTCCGGCATGGTTTCCAAGGCACCCACTCAGCTGGTGGTAATGTAGATTTGACGTTTTCATGCTATTTTGGAAAATGAAGGGTGGTTTCCAAGTCCCATATTTAGGACGTGATAGCATTACAAATGATGGAAAAGTAAGGTAACAGAAGTACTTGTTACTTCTTTTGCAGTATTACAGATTTATATGTTATCTAATCCATATTGACACAGTGAGTTGAAACCCTTTTTAATGTATGCCTAAAACATATTTGGTTTCCAGTTAGGATTAGGAACACTTTTTTAAACCAAATATTTCAGTAGATACATTTCCTATTCCCTATGAATAAAACACTGTAAGAAATATGTAAGGTTGGTAGCATTAAAAACTGTGTATTCCACACTTTTTTTTTTTACTGTAATATTCATTGATTCATGTGTTCTTTTGGAAAATTTGATTGAAGAATCTGTGTTGAGCTCTAAAGCTTTAGAAATAAATACAAAATATAAAAAAATAAGCTATCCTAATTTTTCCTCATATTTATACTTTGTGTTTGCCCATGGCCTTTGGGAAGCAGACACTGAGACAAATTCAATATGAGGATTTTATTGGGTTAATAAAATAGAAAATGGAGGAGCTAGGAGCTGGGAAAAGCCAGGGAGCTATCAGACTACACTGCAAGCCTGCCCCCGAATGAAGGGGATATGAAGGAAGGCTGAGTGGGACATGTGACATGTTCCAGATCCCCAGGCAGCCTGTAAGGAAGGTGCAGCAAGACTGTCAGGGGGTCTTTGAAAAACAGTCATCTCTCAGGAGACCCATGTGTCCTTAAACGGGCCTGCCCTCGCACCCCTGCTATGCTCAGTTGCTGGCTGGGAACAGTCCATGAGAAGCATGGTTTTGTCTCAAATATGGTGATGAATTTTAGAACAAGTAGTTGGGCTCTTAGTCAGTTATGCTTCTTGTACTTAGAAGCCGTGAGATGCAGTCTCATGGCTGCCATAGGATCTATTCAAGTCTTTTTTTTTTTTTAAGATCTTATTTATTTATTCATGAAAGACAGAGAGAGAGAGAGAGAGACAGGGGCAGAGGGAGAAGCGGGCATCCCACAGGGAGCCTGATGTGGGACTCGATCCCAGGACTCCAGGATCATGACCTGAGCCAATGGCAGATGCTCAACCGCCGAGCCACCCAGATGCCCCTCTTCACATCTTTTTAAAAACATTACCTATTTGAATTCATCTTCCTGACATTTTTTACTGACAGTAAAAATTGGAATCTTATTTATGTCCAAATCATAAAATGTTGATTTTTTTGGTAGAATTAGATTTTGGAAACTTTACTGTGAAATTCCTAAAATATCTAATTCTTCAGTCCAAAACCTAAACATATTTGTGGTTTATATATTCAGTGCTTGATTCCAACCTGAAGGCAATGCAATGCATTTGCAAAAAAAGAGCAAAGCTTTAAAATCTTTCATAACAGAATGGCATGCAAAATATAGACTATAGAGGAAAGAGTCGGTGATATCCTAATGTGACTTTTATTTCTTCTGAGCATCTTAAATTGGTATCTTTGAGTTGATATCAAACTTGGTGTCTTTCTATTGTTGAAATCAAGGTCATTGTGTATTCAAAGCATTGTCAAGCCTTATTGATATCTTTCACTTTGGGATATCAGTTTAATTTGAGGTCATCGAGTCTTATTGACCTTTTCCCAGTTTAGAAGTTGAATTTTTGTTTTTGCTCTTTGCTTGCAATAATTCTCTATTTTCAAGTGGCCTTAGTGGTGTAAGTATTTGTCTATATTTTTAGCGTTTTGCAAAGGAAGTTTTGAAGTTTTGTGTCATGGTGGAAAGACCATGGTTTTTAAGGTCAAACAGACTGTATTTGGGTCTCACCTCTGCCACTTATTCATTGCATGACTTTCGACAAGCTGATGAACCTTTCTGAACTTGCTTCCTTCTCTGTAATTTAGGGTCAAAATCTCACACTTTGTAGGCTGTTGTGGGAAAGAGATGAGGCAACTACACCAGCTGAACCCGAGGATCTCCATCTGCACTATGACACTAATTCACATTTTGCCTCCCCACTTAGGGTCACTGGAGACGCACAGGCCCTATGGTGATCACCCAAATCATCCAGGTGCCGAGCACAGCCCCTCCACAGCTGGTTGCAGAACACCTGTGCTGACAATCTGTGCCCTCCCATGGTCTGTGCCCCTACAATCCCTCCTTCAGCTCATGTGTCAAATGCTACTCCATCCCCTCCTGCCCAACACCGTCCCATGATTGTAACAGTGAGGGAGTGTTGTCTAAAAAGGTCCGGGATTACAGGAAGCAACATCCTCGAGGTCTTATTTGCCTGGACCTGGACCAGTCAATGGTCTGCAGTCCTGGGTACCTGCAATCATGTGTGTACATATGGCATGGCCCCTCTTGCCTGGTTTCTCACTCATCTCCTAGAAGCACTCCCTTGCCAAGGCTTTCATCTCCATCTTCTCCTGCTCTTTTTAAATTAAGTTTTTGATTATAATTCCAGAGTAATTAACATATAGTGTTATATTAGTTTACATGTACAATATAGTAATTCAACAATTCCATACATTACTCAGTGCTCATCATAATAAGTGTACTCTTAATCCCCGTCCCCTATTTCCCCCAGCCCCCCAACAACCTCCTTTCTGGTAACCATCAGTTTGTTTTCTGTAGTTAAGAATCTGTTTCTTTGTTTGCCTCTCTCTGTCTCTCTGTCTCCCTCTCTCTTTTTTCCCTTTGCTCATTTGTTTTATTTCTTAAATTCCATATGTGAGTGAAATCATATGGCATTTGTCTTGCTCTGACTGATTTATTTCTCTTAGCATAATATTCTCAAGCTCCATCCATGTCATTGCAAATGACAAGATTTCATTCTCTTTTTTTTCTTTCCAAATTTTTATTTAAATTCTAGTTAGTTAACATATAGTACAATACTGGTTTCAGGAGTAGAATTTAGTGATTCATCATTTACATACAACACCCAGTGCTCATCATAACAATGTGCTCCACTTAATCCCCATCACCCATTTAGCCCACACTTCCACCCACTTTCCTCCAGCAACCCTCAGTTTGTTCTCTATCATTAGGAGTCTCTTATGGTTTGCTTCTCTCTCCCTTTCTTTTTTTCCCCTTCCCATCTGTTTTGTTTCCTAAATTTCACATATGCGTGAAATCATATGGTGTTTGTCTTTCTCTGACTGACTTATTTCACTTAGCATAATACACCCTAGTTCCATCCACATCCTTGCAAATAGTAGTTCATTCCTTTCGATGGCTGAGTAATATTCCTCTGTGTATGTGCGTGTGTGCGTGTATATACCACATCTTTATCCATTTGTCAGTCAATGGACACTTGGGCTCTTTCCATAGTTTGGCTCTTGTTCATAATCCCCCTATAAACATCAGGGTGCACGTATCCCTTCTGCAATTTTTGTATATTTTGGGTAAAGAAATAGTAGTGTAATTGCTAGTGGTAGGGTAGTTAGGGTAGTTATATTTTTAACTTTTTGAGAAATCATACTGTTTTCCAGAGTGACTGCGCCGGTTTGAATTCCCATGGACAGCATAAGAGTTTTCCCCTTTCTTCACATTCTTGCCAACACTTGTTGTTTCCTGTGTTGTTAATTTTAGCCATCATGACAGGTGGGAGGTGTTGTTGTTTTCATTTCCACTTCCTTGATGAGTGATGTTAGCCATGTGTATATCTTCATGGAAAAATGTCTATTCATGTCTTCTGTCCATTTCTTAACTGGATGATTTGTTTTTCAGGGTGTTGAATTTGGTAAGTTCTTTATAAATTTTAGATACTAACCCTTTATCAGATATGTCATTTGCAAATATCTTCTCCCATTCTGTAGGTCAGTTGCCTTTTAGTTTTGTTGATTGTTTCTTTCACTGTGCAGAAGCTTTTTATCTTGATGAAATCCCAATACTTTAGTTTTGCCTTTGTTCCCCTGGCCTCCGGCAACACGTCTAGTAAGAAGTTGCTTCAGCCAAGGTCTAAGAGGTTGCTGCCTGTGTTCTCCTCTAGGATTTTGATGGCTTCCTGTCTCACATTTATGCTTTCATTCATGTTGAATTTATTTTGGAGTATGGTGTAAGAAAGTGGTCCAGGCTCATTCTTCTGCATGTCACTGTCCAGTTTTCCCAACACTATTTGTTGAAGAGACTATCTTTTTTTCCACTGGGTCTTCTTTCCTTCTTTATTGACCATACAGTTGTGGATACATTCTGGGGTTCTCTATTCTGTTCCATTGATCTATGTGTCTATTTTTGTGCCAGTTCCATACTGTCTTGATGATCACAGCATTGTAACAAAACTTGAAGTCTGGAATTGTGATGCTTCCAGCTTTGCTTTTTTTTTTTTTATTTTTTTAAGGTTACTTTGGCTATTCAGGATCTTTTGTGGTTCTATTCAAATTTTAGGATTGTCTGTTCTATCTCTGTGAAAGGATTTCATTATTTTTTATGGCTGAATACATCTCTCCTGCTCTTAGATACTGTTTACCCCACTCTCCCCACTGCATTTACTAATTTCCCACTTTGCCACACCTGGATTACATACCCCTCCAGGCAAGGAGTCTTAACAGTGCTAGGCATGTGCACTGTGGGCCTCCTTAATACCTTTCATCTGGTTTCCTGCCTCTCAGAAACAGCTGTCTAGCTGGCCTGACCTTGGAGCTTCTTAATGCACACCCTGGGAGATTCTGCTACAGGCTGTTTGGTCTTTGAGAGATGGTTGTGTTGGACATTCCTGACAGATGTGGAAAGACAGAACTTTTGTTGAAGTTTTTAAAAAGGCCTTTTTGTTGCACATGCAGAGGGGCAGATTTGTTTGTGTGCTTAATTCTTAGTACATTTGCATTTTTGTTCATGAAGTCATAAAAGGAAATACATATTGAGCAAGGAGATGCTTTCGGTTACTCAGATTTCCTGGCCTGTGGTGGAAGGGAACCTGCATTGTAGGGCATTTGTTATACATCTGCTGTTTATTTGGTTCCTTTAGTTTGTTGTATCTAAAAGAACGCAGTCTCAGTTGCAGTGAGGGGTATGGTGAGTTAGACTCTGAAAGGGCTGGGGGAGGTGGGAAATCCCCATGCTTAGGATAGACCTGCACAGCCCAAGATCTGTCACTGATGGAGAGAGCCAGGACTAGGGTGAGGTATATAAGCACTCATCTTCTGTGTGAAATTTGTAAATGATATTCTAATGCAATATTTTGAAAACCAGAATGTATGTAGAAAAATCCATCACGAATGAGATATCAAAATTTTAAATGAAGAGAGGGTCAGCAACAGTGTCGAGCCAAGCCAGACTGGAGCTAGTAGCAAAAGGAAAAATCAATAATGCTAATTCTGACTTTATTAAAGTTTTTAATATTTTATTTATCATGGATTTTTTGCATTCATTTGATTTTTCAAGAGACTGCATTAAAATATTACTTTTCTTCACCATTGAGTCTTTTAGCAACCTTAAACTTTGAGCCTAAGGCAAGTCCTCACCCACTCACCCTAGTTCCAAACTTGCTGAGAGCCACTGGATTTAAAGAGTATTCCTTTGGTTTTCTTTAATCTTTCAATATGCTTCCTTTCATCTTCTTCCTACTGGTAGAAGGTAGTTATAACCCAAGGGCCACAAAAGTGTCATATATCAGAAGCTGTATTGACAGTATTTAATATTAATCTGCATGTGATTTATTTTTGCCTTTGTAACTCAATCTGCTTCTCTACCAGAAATCCTTCAGGGGAAATTTGAACAGTACTAGAGTAAATTAGTAATAAAAAAAATAAATGATTATTAAAAATAGATTTTCAAACACTATAAACCTTCAGGCTATTTTAAAATAATAGCTTTATTTCTCACTCCAACACGTTTTCTAAGTAAAGTGATATTCCTCTTATTTATGAGATTATTGCATGACCGTGTATCTGAGGCATATTTCAACCTTTCACCAACTGGGAGTCATCATCAGTAGGGAGCCAATGTGTGTAGAGCAGCTGGTAGGGTGCACGTGCTTTATGCTGTGCCTCACACTCACATCATAAGGTAGCATGACATGGAAGGAAGTACAATTTTGATCAAAAGACATTGATTCCTCATTTGCCACTTATTACCAGGGTAAGCTTCCACTCCTCTTAGTCTTGATTAACTCCATTCTTTCTATAGAAATAACAATAGATTCTTCCCAGGGTTGTTGGAAAGAACAAATTGAATCACAGAGGGAAATGCTTTGAAAACTGCCAAAGGGCTCTACAAATAAAATGAGTTGTTTCCTTGATCAATGTGCAACCATGAGGCTGATGAGGCTCTGCAGGGAGCTGAGGCTGACTTCCCCTCTAGAAGTCCAGAGAATTATCTAGGTTGCATTTTTAGTGGTAGTCTGTTATTCTAAAACACACTAACTATATAAAAAGATGGTGAAAGGAAATCCTTAGAGGTCTTCACTGAAAAGTTCTTCCTTATAAAATGCAAGGTAATTATAAAGACTAGCTTGCAACAAAGCTTCCTGGGACAGGTATGTGGACCTCAAATGCACCTAGCTAATTGCGCAAGATTTTCATTGATGTGGCAGGGTCAAAATAATGAACAAGAGGTGGAAAATGCTCCACAGAGAAGATAATTGTTTCTTTAGGATATGAAATAGTTGCACCAATTCCTGGAACTAAAGAGCCAATGCATCTTAACTAATTGGACTAGGAATTGGTCATCTCTGCTTTAAAAGTGTCCTAACTATTGGAAACTGGAATAGTCCCGTAATACATCTGACTGGAAAACCAAAGAGATAAAATTATCCTGTAGGGTTTACATCTGTCAGATAAACAGATGCCATTTTTGAAGAGTAATTTAAAAAGGCCTCAATTGAGAGAATGCCAGTTTTATTGATTTCACTGCCCTTGTATGGTCAGTGAGCAGGTGATACACAAAAGTTAAGCCGATAGCAATGGCTTGTGACAAAGGAAAAAATATTCATTTTTTGCTGACTACACCACAGGATGTGCTATGTTTGAACATGAAGTTAGAGATGGATCAGCTCCTATCTGACAAGGCTCTTGATTGGCATTAGTTTCATGTCTGGAAAATCACAGTGCTCCAGAGGAAAATATCACTGCCGTGAAGGAGAAAGTAGTCAGGTGCTTACTTATGCTATGCACTCATCCCAGATCACAAGAATGTAATCTCCTGCAGTGGAGGGTTTATTTGGTCTTACATAGTGGTCAGGTCTCCTAAAATATTTGCCAAATGTAAACTAAAATATCTTAGTGGGTGAGGCTATTTTTAAATGTCAGTGCTTATAAGGTAGCATTTTAAAAACTTGAGTATTATTTTAGAACCCATTATAGGAAAGTAACTGACACTTGCTATTGATTTAAATTATTTTTATTATACTGTTACTTAAAATACAGCAGACATTGTGATGCACTGAGTAGAATCATCGTGTGCGCACGCTGGGTTGCCTGGGCAATGAGCAAGAAGGGACCAGGAGATTCATCTTCTTCCTCTCTGTCAGCAGTTCCCTTCCTCTGCCAGCAGGGCCTGGGCTGCCCTTTGCAGACTACTCCCAAGACAGCTGCCACCTGCATCCCCAGTGCAGATCTGCCAACCGCCGTTGACAAGACTTCATTCACAGACCTGCCCAGTAAAGAGGGGCACCCACATGGGGAAGAGTCCCTCCGTTGGGACAAACTCCACTGTGTGTCTATCAAATTACACTGGCCTTGGCTTTCCTCTCTATGGGGTGATGGGAAAAGGACAGTTTGTGACTTCCCTTATGTTAATCTGGCCTCGCTAGTTTTTTCTTTCCTCAATATACCCTATCCCTTATCTTTTTCCTTATGGGATTTGTCCCAAACTCTGACGTTTTTATGACAAACACGAAACTAGATGAAAATACCCTAGGAGTTTGGCTCTTCTACAACCAGGAAACTAAGTTTTTAAAATTAAGCACACGTGTAAAAAAAATCATACTAACAACAGTAATGTAATATAATAATTGATTGTTGTTTAGGTGAAACCTATTCATCCAAATTTAGTTTAATAAATGAAAAGAGTAGCCTTTGTTTCAGTTATACGTTAGTCTATTTCTGTATTGTAACTTGAGAGATACTAATTTTAGAGAATATGTATTTGGAGAAGTTCAATGGGCAAAGTGTTATTCATAACTTCAAGGCTTTTTCAGTAAATAGACCTCCTATTTAACCAAAACTCTGCCAGCAAGCAGTTGTTGAGTGCATATTTTGAAGAGATGTCACATGGTAATTTGTAAAGCTGACTAGTTCATCTTAAAATAAGGTCAGCATTGTGATGTTATTGAATCTATAATAAGTGGGTGCTTAATCTATTTATTTATGGCATTGCAAAAAGAAAAAAAAACTTCATTGTAATTCTAGTAGTTGCTGCTAATGAATCGTTCATTGGTACAGAGCAAGATAGGCTAGATTGTATGCCATGTACGTGTCTGAAATGGGAACACAAGGCCAAATGCTGACTTGGTGTGGGCTCTTTGAGTTTTATGAAATCTGTACTGTGAGCTATGTGAACCCCCCATCTTCCACCATTGTTCTCTAAAGCATGAAAAAACACAAAACTTATGTGTGTTTTGGCGTATGTTCCACTCATTCATCCATTCATTCATCTACTCACTCATTCATCCACCAAAAGCACTAACCATATGTCATGTGACAGGCACTGTCCTAGGCAATTGTGCACATCACTGTGCACAAACAGACAAGATCCTGGTCTTCACGAAGTTTGTACTCTAGCAGGGGTAGACAGAAAACAAGAGATATATTACTGAGTAAGCTTTAGAGTGTGTTGGAAAATGATAAATGGACTTTACAAAGAAAGGTAGAACAGGACTTGAGGAGTGCCAGAGCTAAGATGAGGCAGGGGACAGTGGGGTGGGCTGAGCCATACTGAAAAGGTGAGAATGGAGAAAATTCTTGTGGGACGTGAGGGGGTGGACCAGGGCAGATATCAGGCCAAGAGACATCCCAGCAGAAGGAAGGCCAGGGCAAATCCTCCAGGTGGGAAGGTACCTGATGTGTGTAGGAAACAACATGAAATCTGTGTGGTTGCACAGGACTGCGTCAGAGTAGGAGTGGATGGTGGAGAAATGAGGACAAGGCTGTGTAAACTCTGAGAAACCACAGCGGCCACTTTGGCTTTTACTCTGAATGGAAAGGGGAATCCTTGCAGCTTTTTTGAGCAGAGGCATCACATGATCTGACTTACAGTTTAGAAGGGTCACTGTGGAAGAACGGAGGTGTCTTCAAGATAAAGAAGCTATAGGTAGAACAGGTGTGGGCGTAAAGAGCGGTAAGGAAGGACATCAGTCCTGACTTTCTTAACTTGGGGACATCTGTTAGGCATCCAAGTGGAGGAGAAGCTGGCTACAAGAGTCTGGAGTTTGGGAAAGAGGTCTGTGCTGGACAGAAAAATTTAGGAGTCAGTGAGAAGATAGAGGGCATTAAAGCCAAGGGACTGAATGAATGAGATGCAGGGAGTAGATGAAGCTAGAGAAAAAAAGAAAGATGAATGTCACAACTGGGGGCCCTCATAACTTGGAGGTTGTGGATAGGAGGTCTCAGGATAAAGTTATCAGATGGTCCAGACTACCCTATAGTTAGATTGTTCTAAATAATCATTAAAGTGAAAACATAATTTATATGTTATACCAGAGAACTCAGAGCCCTATGATATATCATCTGTGGATCCTCATTTGAGAAATCTTGCCCCATGGAACTCAATCAAAAGCAAGATATTTCTTCAAACTGAGATGGATTCGTGTGATTCTATAATCATGCTCATGACTGACTTGCTCCAGAGAAGTGATTTACACATTTATGCCCATGTTCAACTTTATATCAGAAAAGATACTAAAAAATATCTACACCATAGAAAATGCAGCAAATCTAGAAATGGGAGTTTAAAAATTAAAGAATTGTCATATTTTCCTGCCACAACACAGTGGGATATATCCCACATGCCTTGGGGACCCTTAGCCTAGAGCTGTGTTGTTCATAGAGGTTCATGTCTTCTGGGCTTCAGTCTTCAGATATGGAGGGTCTTAGAACGCTTCTCCAATACTGAACCTCCCGGAACTCACTTGCTTTCTCTCGTCCCAATTAGCACATCCTTTCATGCACCTTACAAAAAATTTACCCCTAGAATCTGCTCTGATACAGTGACTCAAGGTCTGAAAATCTCTAGGGCTTCTTTTAAAGGTTGAAGAAGAAGCTGATCTCAAGTGCCTTTTACCTCCTGTTATGGAAACTCTGCTAATAATGTAGGGAAATGCAAAAAAGAAGCAGAGAACCAACACATACAGTGAAGAAAGGGTGTGACAGAGAATCAGCCTTGCCTAAGAAACCTTTCACACCGTCCCAGGCCTTGCCCACTGGCACCCATGAGAGGTGCAATCAGAGTGTCCTCTCCCCCAGCTGGTACATGTGGGACATGTGTGGACCAGTCGTCCCGAATAGAACTTCCAGCACATTCTTCTGTAGAATATCCTGAAACAAGTTCTCATTCATGGACTGACAAGGTTCAGTGAATTATAGATTCAATGAACTTCTGGAGCCTGCCTGACTATATTTTTTCTTAAACGAGAAAGTTCATTTTGCATTATGACGAACTTAGAATACAATAAATTATAACGAAAGATTTATTCATTTCTTCTAATTTGTTATAATTTATAATCTGTGGAATTATTTATCAATATTTTTCCTGTATTACCTTTATATGTTAGTAGTTTGTACCTAAAATACTTTGTAAGTAGTATTCACTGAAAGTGCAATTATACTGTATATAGTGATTTATATTCTTTGCACATGTATTTTTCCAATTTATTGATTGCTTTATTTAGAAAACTATTGTCTTCAAATGCTAAATATTTTTCAAAGTGTGTTGTACTAGTCCAGCAATTCAAGGTACATTTCGTGGAAAAAGAATAGAGAAGCAGAAGATCACATTGATTTCAGCTTTGCTTTCTAAAAGAGACCAATTACAGCACTAAAAATGCCCATTCATGGCTATATTACACAGAATTTGGATGTCATAAATAGCCAAAATAGTTTTTCTGTGATTACATGGAGGAGGATTTTCCTATTTTATATTCCAAGATTATAATTTGAAATCTGGGATTTAATGTCAGCAAATGAAAGTACAATGCACTATTTCTTTTCTTGGTATTATTTCTAATCTTTAACATCAACAAGAACCACAGTGATGTTTTCAAGAGACAGGTCATGATTTAAATATGGCAGAAGTATGTTTATATCAACTAATTTATATACTTTTTCTCCTGACAAAAAACAGTACATGCCCACTGTAGAAAATTTTTTAAATTCAGGTAAATGATAATGCTGCATGTTGCAAAATAGAGAATGCAGGTTTTCCCAATTAACATGGACATATAAATTACTCAGATCACAATCTTTGAGTGCAGTAGATACACAAATAAAATTAATCAGGAATTAAAAGTAGATATTCCTAAATAAGTATTGAGTAAAAAAAAAAAAAGTTAAAATCAAACCACAGACTATTAGATAAGACATTACATTGGACAAAATAATGAGATCGGGTTAAGGTTCTACTTAAAAGAAAATCCTTGGCTTTATTTTTTCTTTCTCTCTCTCTTTTTTAAAGTAACTGCACATGCATGGTTATTTTATGCACAACAAAGGAGTGGGGAAGGGAAACAGAGAAAACTGTACTGTAGTAGTGAGGATGTGGTGGATTCAAATTGTGGTTTTCTGATTGAGACTATCTTCTTGGTTTAGAGGAACAGAGTTCTGGAATACAGTATCAGGTTTCCTTTTTAGTAGACACCTCTGTCTGTTGCTGGGATGCATCACCTGCACCTTCATCCTCCATTTCCAGCTCCGTAGGTGTGTCTGTTTCATTGATTGGGTGCCCATCAAATGGGAAATTGCCTCATGGACAAACTGTGGGGTTCCCAGTAGGCTTTCATCAGTTTACTAAGTGATGTCCGCCTCTTAATCTTACTCTGCACCCCAGAACCATCCTGCCCTGACACCTGCACATTAACATGATCCTTGTTCTCAGTCTTGACTCCATCCTTGGACTTTTCATTTGCCATAGTGAGTGCTAGAGTCACCTCCTGGCTTCTTCACAAAAGGGGTACCAGGTCCACACCCAGTGAGCAGACGAGCAGCCCCAGGAGCTGCAGGAGGGAGTTGCAGCTGGGGTGGACAGCGAAAATCCTTGGCTTTAAATATAATTATTATAAATAAATAAATAAATAAATAAATAAATAAATAAATAAATAAGATTATTTAGGCCTCTGGGTGGCTCAGTGGTTGAGCAGTTGCTTTTGGCTCAGGGTGTGATCCTGGGGTGCCAGGATCAAGTCCCGCATTGGGCTCCTCACAGGGAGCCTGCTTTTCCCTCTGCCTGTGTCTCTGCCTCTCTCCCGCTGTGTCTCTCATGAATAAATAAATAAATAAACAAATAAATAAATAAAATCTTTAAAAATATAATTATTCAACAAGAAATAATAGTGAAGCATTCAATAAAATAATCTAGAAAACACATAAATAAAAGATAGTATAAAGAAAAATAGCTAAACATTAAGAGCTTCTTTAAAAAAAAAAACCCAAATAATAGAATTGTTTCATTTAAGAGCAGCTAATCCCTCATTGTTTTTAGTTTTGTTCACTGGAGGAGCATTCCTAAGAGAATTGGCTTCATATGTTTTAGTGCTGTTTTCATTGGTCCCTTCATTAATCATGGCAATTACATCTTTGTTTTAGATTCTGCTTTTGATTTGTGAAATGGGTCCCCTTGTTCAAGTGATTCCTTTTTCTTCATTCTAGTTGGTCCAGTATTAATATCGTCACTTCTGCTTCCTACTTGTGCTCATCTGGTATGTCTTTGTCCATCTCTGTAAAAAATACGTTTCACTTCAATTTATTTTACCTGGTTTTTTGAAGGCACCATTTAGCTAGATTTTGTTTTCCCAGCCCAATTTGAAAACTGTTCTCTTCCAAAGATGGAATTTGATTCGTTTGCACTTATCTTAGTTAGTGCAATTGTGTTTCATGGTTGTCTCTTGTATTGTTCTTTACTTTTTTTGTTTCATGGTATTTATTTCATTTTTTGAATTATTTTATCTTTCTACTGATTTGGAAAACATAGTCTACTGGAGAGCTTCTTTCACTAAGAATAGGGAAACATTTATTGACCTGTCAATACCATCAATAAAGCCTTAGTGCTTCATATAATGTGAAGAATTTGGCCTGCTTTTTTCTTTTTTCTCTGCCTCTCAGATTATGTGAGAATTTTCTCAGATTTTAAAACCATTTTGAGATTATAGTCACATGTAACCATCTAAACAGTAATTATTCACTGAGGGCCTTATTTTGTTTTCTTGTTATCACTATTGTTCATCTCCTTTACCTCCTTGAGTATTTTTAATATGACATGGGTGTTTTCTTCTCTGATTACTCGCATATCTCAGAGTATGGTTATCATTTCCTAGTGTTGTGATGATAAATTGTCACAGTTGGGAATCCCTGGCCACACTCTTTTCCCTGAAAACTCTGGATCTTGCTCCACTGTCTTGGCATAATTCCAGCGTAGGGAAGATGAACCAAGGTCTGCAGTTAACTTAGTTTTACTGCTTTTTTCCTTTATCTTTGTTTTATCACAATAAATTTAGGTGTGAGTCTCTTTTTATTTTCAAGGTAAAAAGCAAAGCAAACCCTGATATTCTGAGAACTTCAATCTGAAGTCTCAAGAATTTCTTCTACTATTTCTTTAGTTGTGTGTGTGTGTGTGTGTGTGTGTGTGTGTGTTTTCCATTTGCTCTGTTGAGTCACTGTGAATTTTCTTATTCCATAACCTCAGTTGCACTGTCTTCTTCACTGGCATTTTAGTTTCTATCTAAATCTCTTCTCCCAGCACATTTGGATGGTTGTAAGGTTGAGAAGGAGGCAAGGAGAAATGCCTGTGGCTTTAGCTGTCTTACAAACTAGCATCACTCCCAGGGCAGGGGTGGCCTCTTAGCCCAGAGCTGCTGGGATGGTGCTCTGAGGAGTCTGGATTTCCAGCACCTGCATCCCCAGCACTCTCAGGCTGTCCCTGGATTTCCCAGATCCAGGGCACCTGCACATCTGTGTCATAAATCTCCCCCCTTGGTAAGTGAGATTAAGCTGATGGCATTAGCCTGCTCTACACAGAACTCTCAATCACCATCTTGGGTGATCTCTCTTTCTTTCTTCCCCAGAGATGCATTCCAAGAAAGAGTATATTCTGGCTGCGTTTGCAGAGTTCTGACCCACAGTGGGGCTCCCAGGGCTTCTCCTGCCTTCTGATTGCTTCTCTGGAAATGTTGTCTGCCATTCTACCTCTCACGTTTCTTCTGGATATCTCTGGTCAAAACTTTTTAACTTTGAAGCATTTGTTATGCTTTTTTCCTTCCCTCTTCCCACCAAATATCCCAGTCAAATATTTGTAACTTTTTGACCAGGAATTCTTACTTCAGGTGATACCAAAATTGGCAGGGATCTTGTTGTTTATTTTAGGCTCCTTTGTTTGTTTTAACCTTTTATCCAGGAAGTCCATAGATGGTCTTTGTATATGCACCCCCCCCCCAATGCTCTAAATAGCTTAAAAAAACAGGAATGGTACTCTCATTCATGACCTGCATTCAGAAATAATCCAAAATAAAGAGAATGGGTTTCTACTTATTTCCACTGGAAATCAGATCCCACTTTCCCTAGATGCAGGAGTCCTTTAGTCCTGTGGCTCTTTTCTTTCCAACACCTCTGGGGTTGCACTGTGAGAAGCAAAATGTCAAAAAACAGTCACATGTTTATTAATTCCTATGGAGATTGGGCTAGTGCCCAATCACCATCTTTCAACCTCTCATATTAATCAATCTCATATGCTACTTTTGACTCTGCCTCACTATCCTTTATATCTCAGCCATCTTCTTTTTTCTTTCTTTTTTAAATAAATTTATTTTTTATTGGTGTTCAATTTGCCAACATACAGAATAACACCCAGTGCTCATCCCACCGAGTGCCCCCCTCAGTGCCTGTCACCCAGTCACCCCCATCCCCCGCCCACCTACCCTTCCACCACCCCTAGTTTGTTTCCCAGAGTTAGGAGTCTTTCATGTTCTGTCTCCTTTTCTGATATTTCCCACTTATGTTTTCTCCTTTCAGCCATCTTATTTTAGGAAGGATTTGACACATCGGCTCCCAAATTCACTTTGAGGAGTGCCTTTCTTCTGCCCACCAACCAAACCAAAGAGGGCTAAAGGTCCTTCTACTATTTACAGATTATTTCTCTGAGACATCTTAATTGAGTCCATTCCTCTTGCTGCCTGTTATTCTATCCCTGAGTCTCCAATGGCTCCACCAAGAGATAAGAATTCACCTAGGGTGGCCAAATTTTACAATAGAATCTAGAAATCTCACAGCTCCTGTCCTTTTTTTTTTTTTTTTAATTTTATTTATTTATTCATGATAGTCACACACAGAAAGAGAGAGAGGCAGAGACACAGGCAGAGGGAGAAGCAGGCTCCATACAGGGAGCCCGACGTGGGATTGGATCCCAGGTCTCCGGGATCGCGCCCTGGGCCAAAGGCAGGCGCTAAACCGCTGCGCCACCCAGGGATCCCCGCTCCTGTCCTTTCATTGGTAGTACAGTGTGCAGCTGCATCCTACCTCCTAGATGTGCAAAACTGATGTCTAGTTTGTATTAACTAATTACTTTAGAACAGCAAATGTCAGCATGGGAAGCTGGCTAGACAGTAACCAGGGCCTGGAATACTTACTCCCGTTTTCTTATCCACTGACCTCAATTATTTAAGAGGATTATGACTTTTTTTCCCTCTCGTCTTGAAAATGCTCTTCTATCTTCCTCTCCTTACCAGGAAACCAGTTTGGCACAAAACCCCGACATCAGATAACTAAGGATTTGCAATAATGGAATGAATTTTTACTGACCTTCTGTATTCTCCAGTGACTCCCACTTTTGTGCTGATTGTCCACAATGCTAAACTGTGGATTTGCAGTTCTTCTTGAAAGTGTTTCTAGAAAAACCCAGGTATCAACAAATGCAGCTAAATGAATCCAATGTGATGGCCAGTAGCCATGTAGTAAGCCTGGTTCTTTAACTCTAGAGGCTGAATCCTCTTAGGAAAAAGAATAATAGTAAAATTTCCTTTTTCCAGGGGGTTACATTTAGCTGCCTCTGTTTCGTTTTCATGCGGGATTTCCCAGCACTAGGCATAGTACTTTTTCCTCTTACCACTTTCCATAGCTTAAGGTAGTCTAAGTAAAGCAATGGATCATTCATGCTGCTTTTCAGAAAGCTTATAGTGAACAAGGTGCAGCCATTTCAAAAATGGGTTTTTATGCACTGCATTCTAATTATACACAAGTACTGCACAATTATACTGAGATACTCATGGACATTTATTTCTTTTCCTCTTCAAAGAAAGAGCAAACATTTAGTGACCCATAGCATGATTTGGGAGAAAAACATTTTATGTAAATTTAAAATATTCTCTGATAACATGGGCCATTCTTGTTCATGTCAATTTTCTTAATTTTCTGCAATGAGTGTGTACCATTTTTGTTGAGACAAGAGATACAAAAATTAATCGGCATAATCCTTGCGGCCATCTTTAAGTCATGAATCTGCTGATTGAAAGCAGAACTAGACTTTTTTGCTTATTGATAGAAAAGACTCTATATATTTCAGTAAGAGAAATAGTTCATTATAGTTTTGAACCTTGAAGCATGGAGACAACCTGGAGTGCTAAGGAAAGGAATCTGAATTCTGAGATCCATACTACAATGGGGACTGTAAATCTTGGAAAAAGATTCTGATCATGTAACCCAATTATTAATACAAGACATGATTTTAGGTAAGCTTTTTCATTGAATTCATTTTCAATGAGATAGCTTGTTTTTGAAAAAAACTGATTAATTTTTACAGTAAAAATACTGCAGAAAAGTAGCTACATATTTATATCATTAAAATAGTTATTTGATTTGATATAGCTAACATTCTGGGACTTCCAGTGGGAACTTTGATTCGAAGTATCCCTCAGCTGGGACATGAGGGAGAAGATATCAATCAAGATGACAGAATGAGAAATCATATGCCAGAGCCACAGTTAGCATGTTGTGGGTGCAGGCCAAGTCCAGGCAGCCTGCGCTGCACAGACCTCTTTCATTACTCTCTGTTTCTGGGTGGAAATCCTGGGAAATCCTCTGGGCTTTCAGAGCTAGTTTTTCCTTTGATAGAATGAGGAGCAGAAACGGATCAGATATGTTCTAATGCTCTTTTGTTTTTAAGTATTTGATTCTTTTGCTGTGGCACTCACAGCAACTTCCAAATGGCCGGTATTCCACAAAGATCCAAAATCTGTTTTCCAAGACCAAAGTCTCCAGGGTTCTCAGACCTTGACTGGGGCCCCATCCACGCACACATCACACACACACACATGTTGTCTTCAGCATCCTCTGCATGGTTTGAGTTCTGATCACATTCATTGGGTAGCTTAAATGCTCTGACATGACTGACAAGAGATAAGAGAGAGGAACAGAGAAATGGGGGAAAGGAGTTCTAAAATGGGATAAGAAGCCCAGACAAAGGTTTATCTTCCTCCTCACCCTTTTCCCAGTGCCCTTGCAACACCACATAGTGACCTCTCCTCCAGAGAGCTGATATCATCACAGAATTTGGATGTCTCCTTATTTTGTCCTATGATAATCAAATAAATGCCATAAATATTAAGATCCTACAATATGCCAGACAAACAAAGGGTAAAAATCTGAGGCTGCAAAGATGAGTCCTCAGACTTTGTCCTCAAGGTCTTAATCAGGTGGGGAAAGAGAAACGCACCAGATTAACCAGAAATACAGTCTTGATGGTGCCAAGGTCAAGATGAGAAAGATCTGCAGGTAGCCCATAAGCTGAGGCAGGAAGGCCAGTGGGTCTCTGCCAGGCTTAACAGGTAGAGGTGAGTAGAAAGGCAGAGAGACACATCTGAGCGTGGAATGTTCCAGGGAGGACAGGCCGATCCCTGTGCCTGGTTGTAAAGTGCTTATGGGGAGGGACAAGAGAGATGAGCCTAAGACAGACAGAGCTCGAAATAAAGGGCTTTGGATGTTGAGCTAAGAAATCCAGAATTCATGCTAGACAGCAGTGATTCTCAACCCTGTCAGACCCAGTGACCCTTTTTTATAACAAATTCTGTGTAATGCCTCCTAAATAGTGCAGACTGAAATGAAATTCATGTTACTGTAACCTATCTACATACATAATGAAAAGTTACCTAAAAAATGAAAGTCACTCTACTGCCCTAGCTGTGACATGAAGGAGAACATAAAAGGGAAATACATTTTCAATATATTAATGCCTGAACTTCACGAAAATAGAAGACATAATGAAGTGGCTGGATGTTTGTACCCATACGTGGAATCATCAAGGACATGGCGGCTATAAATATATGTGATACAGGGGCGGGTTCTAGTGACTCAAAGACCTCATTGTCATCACTGCTGGGATCTTCTGAAATGTCAAGCAACCCTTGGAGAAGTGCTGAACACAAAGTACAATATTCTCTTGATTTCCCTAGTATTTTATTTTCACTTTGGGAAAATCAGAGTATATGAAAACCATGCAAAAATGTTTTGAGTGTCTTTGTAAATTGGAATTGGTCCAAAGTTGATATAATTGTAAATGGCTTTTTTCAATTATAGGAATGTTTGGCAAGACATTGAAAAGTCACACTGCAGGTGGGACTGTTACTTGTTAGAAAGGACAGTACCGTGTGTGTGTCTGAAGGACCTAGACATGTATCTTTGGGGCTGAGGTAAAGGGACTTGTGAGTGGCTGAGGTAAAGGGACTTGTGAGAGGCTCACAGCCAGGGGCATTACAGCTGCAACAGCCCAGAGGAGAGTCTCTGAGAAACTCACAAGTGCCCTAGAGAAAGAGTCATTTAATACTATTACCCTGGCCCAGGAAACCAACAACAGATTATATTGGTTATATTGCAGTCAGCCAGGTAAAAGCTCTCCTGCACTTGACCTCTTAACCCTAGACCTGCTTCAACACTAGGAGGAGCCTAGTGAGTTGGGGGAGGAGATGCAGAAAAGCTGAAGTTTTAGAAAAATTCTTTATCCCCTTGGGAAAAAAATACAGTGTTAGACTGCTTCATCATACTACATAGAAAGATAATTCCAAGAGGAAATAAAATCTAAAAATAAAAAATAAAATTGTAAGAGAACCAGTAGAAAATATTATTAAATATTTTTAGAATCTAGGCTTAGATAAAATATTCTTAATATTTAGATATCACAAAAATGGACCGAGTTGGGTACATAAGCTTTAAAATTTTTCTATGTTGTGAGATACCAAAACCAAAGACAAATAACTACATAGTAGGAACTAATCACAAAATATATCACAAATTAAAATACCTTGAAAATGTGGTGATTGTTTCTGAACAGCATTGATAAGAAACAGGAAAGTAATTCCTTACAAAAATCTAAAGAAAATGAATAGTCAATTTTCCAAAGAAAAAATATAAAACAGAAAACTTGACAGAGGTAGCACTACAAATTATCAGAGAAAAAAAGCTCTCTTTATTTACTGCTATTTGATCAATTGTTTAAGTGCATGGACAAAATGAAACTAGATTGCTAACACATATGAAAATAAAATCTAATTTCCATGTGAATAATTCCTTACATGAAGAAAAGAAAATGTTAAAACACTTAGAAGAAAATATTTTTATTTAAATTCAGTTAATTAACATATTGTGTATTATTAGTTTCAGAGGTGGAGGTCAGTGATTCATCAGTCCTATATAACACCCAGAACTCATTACTTCACATGCCCTCTTTCATATCCATCACTCAGGCACCCCATCTCCCCCAACCTCCCCTCCAGCAACCCTTAGTTTGTTTCCTGTGATTAAGAGTCTTTTGTGGTTTCTCTTTCTTTCTGATTTCACTTTGTTCTATTTTCCTTCCTTTTCCCTATGCTCCTCTGCTTTGTTTCTTAAAGTCTACATATGAATGACATTATATGATACTCTTTCCCTGATTGACTTATTTCACTAAGCATAATACCCCCTAGTTCCATACATGTCACTGCAAATGGCAATATTTCATTTTTGATGGCTGAGTAATATTTCATTATATATATATTCCATATGTATATATTCCATTATATATAATATATCATAATGCACACACACACATATATATATCACACACACACACACACACACACACACACACACATATATATATATCACATTTTCTTTATTCATTCATCTGTCGATAGATATCTGGGCTCTTATAGTTTGGCTATTGTGGATATTGCTTCTATAAGCATTGGGGTTCAGGTGCCCCTTCAGATCTCTCCATTTGTATCTTTGGTAAAATACCTAGTAGTGCAATTGCTGGATCATAGAGTAGCTCAATTTTCAACTTTTTGAGGAACCTCCATGCTGTTTTCCAGAGTGGCTGTAACCAGCTCGCATCCCTATCAACAGTGGCATCCTCACCAGCATCTATCATTTCCTGACTTGTTAATTTTAGCCATTCTGACTGGCGTGAGGTGGTATCTCATGGTGGTTTTCATTTGGATTTCCCTGATGCCCAGTGATGTGGAGCATTTTTTCATGTGTCTGTTGACCATCTGTATGTCTTTGGAGAAATGTCTGTTCATAACTTCTGCCCATTTCTTGATTGAAATATTTGTTCTTTGGTATTAGCCCTTTATTTGATAAGACTTCTGCAAATATCTTCTTCCATTATGTCAATTATCTTTTGGTTTATGTCTACTGTTTTCTTTGCTGTGCAAAAGCTTTTTATCTTGATGAAGTCCTAATAGTCCATTTTTGCCTTTGTCTCCTTTGGAGATGTGTCTAGCAAGAAGTTGT
This sequence comes from Vulpes lagopus, assembly GCF_018345385.1. NCBI lineage: Eukaryota > Metazoa > Chordata > Mammalia > Carnivora > Canidae > Vulpes > Vulpes lagopus. The sequence goes on from NC_054834.1 coordinate 7,061,211, forward strand.
TTCTGCTGAGGTCACAGGGGTTGCTGCCTGCATCCTCCACTAGGATTTTGGTGGATTCCTGTCTCACATTTAGATCTTTCATCCATTTTGAGTTTATTTTTGTGTATGGTATGAGGAAATGGTCCAATTTCATTCTTCTGCATGTGGCTGTCCAATTTTCCTTGTCAAAGATTACTTGACCATAGAGTTGAGGGCTCATTTCTTGGTTCTCTATTCTGTTCCATTGATCTAGGTGCCTGTTTTTGTGCCAGTACCACACTGTCTTGATGATCACAGATTTGTAATATAGCTTGAAGTCCAGATTTGTGGTGCCATGAGCTTTGGATGTCTTTTTCAACATTCCCTTGGCTTTTTGGGGTCTTTTCTGATTCCATAAAAATTTTATTTTTAAATTTTTAAATTTTTAAATTTTTAATTTATTCCAGCTCTGTGAAAAAAGTTGATGGCATTTTGATAGGGATTGCATTAAATGTGGAGATTGCTGCTGGTAGCATAGACATTTTAACAATATTTGTTCTTCCAATCCATGAGCATGGAATAATTTTCCATTTCTTGTGTCTTCCTCAATTTCTTTCATAAGTGTTCTATAGTTTTCTGAGTACAGATCCTTTACCTCTTTGGTTAGGTTTATTCCTAGTTATCTTATGGTTTTTGGCACAATTGTAAACGGGATCAACTCCTTAATTTCTCTTTCTCCTGTCTCATTGTTAGTGTACAGAGATGCAACAGATTTCTATGCATTGATTTTATATCCTGCCACTTTCCTGAATTCCTGTACCAGTTCTAGCAATTTTGGGTTTTCCATGTAGAGTATCTGGTCATCTGTGAAGAGGGAGAGTTTGACTTCTTCATTGCCTGTTTGGATGCCTTTTATTTCTTTTTGTTGTCTGATTGCTGAGGCTAGGACTTCTAGTACTATATTAGACAACAAGGGTGAGAGTGAACATCTCTGTCATATTCCTGACCTTAAGTGAAAAGCTCCCAGTTTTTCCCCATTGAGAATGATATTCACTGTGGGCTTTTCAAATACAGCTTTTATGATATTTAGGTATGTTCCCTCTATCCCTACACTGTGGAGAATTGTAATCAAGAAAGGATGCTCTACTTTGTCAAATGCTTTTTATGAATCTATTGAGAGAATCGTGTGGTTCTTGTCCTTTCTTTTATTAATGTGGTGTATCATGCTTGATTTGTGGATGTTGAACCACGCTTGCAGCCCAGGAATAAATCCTACTTGGCAGTGGTGAATAATCCTTTTAATGTACTGTTGCATCCCATTTGGCAAGTATCCTGGTGAGTATTTTGGCACCCAAGTTCATCAGGGATATTTGCCTGTAATTCTCCTTTTTGTTGGGGTTTTTTTTTGGGACCAAGGTAATGCTGGCCCCAGAAAGATTTTGAAGTTTTCCTTTCATTTCTATTTTTTTGAAACAGCTTCAGAAAAATGAATTAATTCTTCTTTAAATGTTTGGTAGAATTCCCCTGGGAAGCCATCTGGCCCTAGACTCTTGTTTGTTCAGAGATTTTTTTATTACTTCCTCAATTTTCTTGCTGGTTGTGGGTCTGTTCATGTTTTCTATCTCTTCCTGTTCAGCTTTGGTAGTTTATATTCTAGGAGTGCATCCATTTCTTCCAGAATTCCTAATTTATTGGTATATAATTGCTCATAATATATTCTTATAATTGCTTATATTTCTGCAGTGTTGGTTGTGATGTCTCCTCTTTCATTCATGATTTTATTTTTTTGGGTCCTTTCCCTCTTCTTTTTGATAAATCTGTCCAGGAATTTCTTGATCTTATTAACTCTTTCAAAGAATCAGCTCCTGGGCAGCCCCAGTGGCCCAGCGGTTTAATGCCACCCTTGGCCCGGGGTGTGATCCTGGAGACCCGGGATTGAGTCCCATGTCAGGCTCCCTGTGGGGAGCCTGCTTCTCCTTCTGCCTGTGTCTCTGCCTCTCTCTGTGTGTCTCTCATGAATAAATAAATAAAATATTTTTAAAAACCCAAAATAAAAAAAAAAAACAAAACCAAAAAATCAGCTCCTACTTTTGTTGATCTGTTCTAATGTTCTTTTGGTTTCTATTTCATTGATTTTTGCTCTAATCTTTACTAATTCTCTTCCCTTGCTGGGTTTATTTGCTTTATTTTATTAGTTGTGTTTTCATTTTCATTTGTTCCCAGGAATTTTTAAACTCTTTAATTTCCTTGTTGACTCATTCATTCCTTAGTAAGATACTCTTTGACCTTCAAGTATATGAGTTGCTTCCCAATTTCTTCTTGTGATTGAATTCAAATTTCAAAACATTGTAGTCTGAAAATATGCAGGGAATGATCTCAATCTCTTAGTACCAATTGAAACCCAATTTGTGATCCAGTATGTGATCTATTCTGGAAAATGCTCCATGTGCACTCAAGAAGAATATGTTTTCTGTTGCTTTCAGATGGAATACTCTGTATATATCTGTGAAGTCCATCTGATCCAATGTGTAATTTAAAGCCCTTGTTTCCTTGTTGAGCTTCTGCTTAGGTGATCTGTCCATTGCACTGAGCAGGGTGTTAAAGTTTTCCTTTTTTATCTAATCTAATATCCTATGCATTTTGATTGGAGTATTTAGCCCATTTACATTCATACTAAGTATTGAAAAATATGAATTTAGTACCATTGTATTACCTGTAAAGTCACTATTTCTGTGTATTGTCTCTGTTCCTTTCCGGTCTATGTTACTTTTAAGCTCTCTCTTTGCTTAAAGGATCCCTTTAAATAGTTCTTGGAAGACTGGTTCAGTGATCATAAATTCTTTTAGTTTTTATTTGTCCTGGAAGCACCTTATCTCTCCTTCTATTCTGAATGACAGTCTTGCTGGATAAAGTATTCTTTGCTGCATAATTTTCTCATTTAGCACCCTGAACACATCATGCCAGCCCTTTCTGCCCTTCCAGGTCTCTGCAGATAGGACTGCTACCAATCTAATGCTTCTACCCTTTTAGTTTAAGGACTCCTTGTCCTGAGTTGCTTTCAGGATTTTTTTTTTGTCTCTGAAATTTGCAGCATTCACTATTATATGTTGAGGTGTTGACCTATTTTTATTGATTTTGAGGGGGATTCTCTGTGCCTCCTGGACTTGTATGCCCGTTTCCTTTCCCAGACTAGGGAAGTTCTCAGCTATACTTTGCTCAAGTATACCCTCTGCCCCCCCTTTCCTCTTCTTCTGGGATCCCAATTATTCTAATATTGTTTCACTTTATGGTATCACTTATCTCTCAAACTCCCCTCATGATCCAGTAATTGTTTCTCTCTCTCTCTCTCTTTTTAATAGATTTTATTTATTTACTCATGAGAGACACACAGAGAGAGACAGAGACATGGGCAGAGGGAGAAGCAGGACCCAGGCAGGGAGCCTGATGTGGGACTCAATCCCAGGACTTCCAGATCAATCCCCAAGCCGAAGGCAGATGCTCAGGCACTGCTGAGGCACCCAGGTGTCCCTGTTTATCTCTCTTTTCTCAGCTTCTTTATTCTCCATAATCTTGTCTTCTATATCACTGATTCTCTCCTGCCTCATTTATCCTAGCAGTTAGAGTCTTTTTTTTAATTCCATCTCATTAATAGCCTTTTTTATTTTGGCTTCATTAGATTTTAGTCCTTTTATTTCTCCAGAAAGGGATTCTCTAGTGTCTCTATGCTTTTTTTTTTTTCAAACCCAGCTGTCATCTTTATAATTGTTAGTCTGAACTCTAGTTCCAACATCTTACTTATATCCATACTGATTAGGTCCCTGACAGTCAGTACTGCTTCTTGTTCTCTTTTTTGAGGTGAGTTTTTCCATCTTGTCTCTCTGTCCAGAAGAGAACAGATGAACGAGAGAACAAAATACTAAAATAGCAACAATGACCCCAGAGAAATATACACTACACAAAATCAGAAGAGACTCAAAAAAAAAAAAAAAAAAAAGAGAGAGAGAGAGAGAGAGAGAGAGAGAGAGAGAGAACATAATCAGACAGGTGAACAGAACAGAGCAATACACTAGATTCTGGGTGTATTTTGGTCTGTTTGTTAGAAGAAACTACATCCAAAAATTGTAAAGAAAAAAAAACTTATTATATACACAAATAAAATTAAATTGATAATATTCAGTGTTGTCAAGGAATGTGGTAATACCCTATCAACATTTAAAAATTATGTGTTGTGGGGATCCCTGGGTGGCGCAGCGGTTTAGGGCCTGCCTTTGGCCCGGGGCGCGATCCTGGAGACTCGGAGCCTGCTTCTCCCTCTGCCTGTGTCTCTGCCTCTCTCTCCCTCTCTCTCTCCCTCTCTTTCTCTCTCTCTATCATAAATAAATAGAAATTAAAAAATATATATGTGTTGTGAACCTGGCAATTCTACATACAGATCTGTCTTTGAGAATAAATGTACAGAAAGCAGGGTAAAGATTTTCATTGCAGCACTGTTTCTAATCATGAAAACCTGGAAACCTTATATATGTTTGCCTATAGGAATGAACTTGAATGGATACGATACTTGAATGGATACTTGTCCATACGATAGGATAATCTGCTCAAAGTTAAAGAAAAATGAAGTGAATCTATAATGGTAGATGATAAAAAAAACCTCCGCGACTCATTACGTGTAAATTTCATAGCAATATAAGCAAATAATCCCATTCATGTAAGGAGCACAAATTACACACATACGCTTATATACACACACACATAATTGCCTACACACACGTATATAGAGTAAATTGATTAGAATAGATATACAGTGAATAGTTAATAGTTTCTTCTTTGCTATAGAATAATAATGGGGCGTCATGAGAACTTTATGCACTTGCTCTGTATGTATTTTAAATGTTATATGAGAAAATGTTGATGTATTTCTTGTGCAAACTTTTAACGAACACTTAAAAATTGGCAATTTTATTTTTTTACGTGGATATTGTGTATAGGGTTCTCCTCATCTTCCTACCTCCCCGTGTTGCAGTGTCCCACTGCTCAGCTGTGAAAACTATTCTTTCTTAGCCAGCTATAGTTCCCACGTATTCACAATCCATTCCATGGCTTTGTTGACAAGTCTTACCTTTTAGCTCCGACCTCCAACTTTGCCCTGAAATGTTGTCTTACAGACAATTGTGTACTCAATATTGGATATCTGATAATTTCTATATCTTCAAAACCAAAACTCTGCATTTAACTGTTTCTCTTCAAACCCTCTCTTCCCACTCCCTTCAGGAAATGGCACCTCCATTCATCAATTCTCTCAGGTCAAAAACCTTCAAGCCCTTCTTGAAACTCTTTTTCTTTCATATCTCGACTCCAACCCATCAGATAATTCAGTTAGGCTTCAGAACAATCTGGAACACTTTCTCCACCACTTTGATTCTGGTCCAAACCATTTTATTTCTCACATGGACTATTACAATAGCCTCCCCCAAAGGATCTTCTTACTTCCACTTCTGTCCCATCTGCAGTCCATCCTCCGCTCAGCTGTCAAGGGATCCTTCTAAAATCTGAATCAAATCGTTCTCCTACTCAAAAGCCTACAATGGCATAATACACTTAAGATCTCAAATCCGTTAATAAGGTTCATTGTGTCTAATAAGAGCTATCCCTGACTAACCTCCCCTATTGACCTATGATTCCACCATGCTCCCCCTTAGGTACCTTGTGAGTCCAATTACACTGGCAAACTAGCTGTTCTTTGTGTAAACTAGGCAGGGTTCTGTGTTACAATGTCTGCCCTACTCTTGACCTGAAGCTCTTCCCCCACATATATGTAGGCATTCTTTTCTTGCCCCATTCAAGAGTTTGCTCTAAAATCACCTCTGTAGAGATGCCTTTCATATTACCATAACTAGGAAATGATCAACTCATCTTTCTCTGATCTTTTTCTTCATGGCACTTATTGTAACCTATGATGGACAATACATTGAGGAGAAGGATTTGTCTGCAGAGTTCAGCTGAATCCTTATCACCAGAGCAGCATGTTGAATGAATTAGTATTCCATGATAACAAATATTTTATTTGAATTAATCTCTTCTTGATTCTCATTAGGAATAAAAATTATAGATTTTTCATAATTTCTCTTGTTTTTTGAAGTGAGCCTTTTTGCTTTGCTTTTTCAAATTTTGTTTTGTTTTATTCTTATGTTTCCTTTGTTTTATTTTTATGTATTAATTTTCTAAGCTTAAAAACTACATTTTTGTTATATCCAGTTTGAAGGGGTATTATCTATATATGGTAAAGGGATAAACAATGAAAAATCAGTCTCCTTAATATATAGCTTTGTTTTGCAGTGGTAAACATTATAGAAGCCTTCAGGGTATTTATTGTTCCAGAGATAATCTAAGGATACACAAGCATTGTCTAATATCTAATTGGATTTTCCTCAAGAGATTTCTCCCTCAGTATGGAAATAGCACAAGTCAAAGGCTATTGCTATATTTTTTAAGACGGGCAGAGCTTCATTGTCACAGTTCAGGTCAAAAACATATTACATTATTGTGTCAGCACTGAATTCCAGCTAAGCCATCATAATTGTGGGTCATACAAATAGAAGAAATGACTACACTGGCTTTTATTATATGTGTTTGCTTACTCTCTAGAGAGCTTCAGACATGAAGCTCTGTGCTATTTATATGTATATAAAATCTGCTCCAGTCTGGATGACTTGCTCTCCTTACCTGGTGCACAAGCTGTATTTTAAGATCGTCTGCCACCATCATCCTGGGAATTCTCTTCACTTCTCTGGTATTGAATCTTGTGTTTCTTTTCTTTAATAAAGTCCTCTTTCAGGTCATGATCTCTGGTCCTGGGATCCAGTCCCTCTTTGGGCTCCCTGCTCATGGGGAGCCTGCTTCTCTGTTCTCTATTTCTCTCAAATGAATAAATAAATAATCTTTTTTTTTAAAGTTCTCTTTCTTATTTATTTCCTCATTTTTTTGGAGCACATCCTCTAGTAGCTGCCCAAGAAAGGGTAGGTGGGAGTTAAATTTTTTTGAGATTACACTTGTCTGAAAGTATCTTTATTCTTTATTCTATTGTTCCCTGGTTGTTGGTTTAACAAACTTTAGAGCTCCAAGTTGGAAATAAATCTTCCTGTAGAAATAATGCAGGACCCTTCCTGATCTTCTAACCTCTAATGTTGCAGTCGGAACAACCAGTCATTCTGATTCATATTCCCTTATTTATAAATTTATGACTTGTGTTTTCTCTCTCTCTCTCTCTCTCTCTCTTTCTCACTGTTGCTATCTCTCTCTGTCTCTATCCCTGTTGTCTGTCTCTTTCAATATATGCATAAAGTGCCTTTCTGTCTCCCTGGCCATCTATCTCTGTTTCTCTCTGAAAGATTTTCTCATTGTCCACAGGACACAAACTTCACAGTGATGCACTTGCTTGGGTCTGACTTCACCTATGTCCTGGAGAAATTGTGAGTTATTTCATTGATGATTTCTTCTCCTTTTCCATTGTGTCCCTTCTGCCTTTCTGAAATTCCAGTTATTTAAATATTGGAGGCTATACACTGTTTATTTTCTCATCTTTTCTTAGTCTTGTCCTTTTATTTTATATTTATTTTCTCAATGTTATTTTCTAACGCTTTTTTTGTTTTTCATTTCTGCTAGCATACTTCAATTCCTCAATCCCCCCCCCTTTTTTTAAATAGCACCTCATTCTCTCTTCATTGATTTAATCTATTATATCACTGAGAATAATGCCTTGTTTTTAAGGTCTTTTTCCCTGGATAGTTTCTATTTCTTTATCTTCCTTCATACATATGGTTCTTCCCTCATACAGATGGCAATTCTTGGTGGTGTGCTCAAAATTAAGGGAGGGAGAAAAAAAGCCAAGTGGAAGCTCTAAATCTGTGCTAATGGGTGGTTTTTCAAACTTTGAGTTTCACTTTAAAGTATTGGGGAGGGGAGCATTGCTTGGACAACCCTGATGTCAATATTTTCAAGTCTTTTTTTTTTTTTCTTCGTCTGAGCATGTTCTACAAGATGGTGCCTTCCCTGAAAAGTAAAGATTTAGCTGTCAGCTTTTTGGTGGCAACAAAGTGATTGGTGGTTGGGAGGAGAATGTGACTCAGGAGTCAGCATCCTATAGACATGTAGTCATTTAACTCCCCTGATTTTGGTAAGGTCCAAAGGCTCTCACCAGTACTCCCAGTTCAGAGTACCTAAATTCTTTCTTTAGCTCTGAAAATGAACATTTCAGTACAATTTGTTAAGGTTTCTTTTGATAGATGCATGGAGTGGAAATACAGATGACCAATAAAACTTAGAAGGTGCTCAGTCTTGGGGTAACTGGGGAAAGTGAAGCTAAAACTATAACAATATACTTTAGATTGTCAGGCATTTTTTAAAAATTTGATTGAAGTATAATATAAATATTATATATCTTAATATATATTTAAATATTGTGTGTGTGTGTGTGTGTGTGTGTCTACATGCAGCCTGATAAATCACCACATTGAACCAGCAGCCAGATCCAGAGCAGACCCTTGCCAGCTCCCTGGAATCCCCGCCTTGAGCCCTGTCCAGCTACTCTCCACAAAGCAACTGACTTCTAACAGCCTAGATAAATTCTGAGTTTGCAAACAATATAAAGTTTGGTGACATCAGGCAATTGCAAAATTGGAGGGAAAGTCCTCTCCCTCACCACTGGTGGGGCCAGGGGAGTGGGGAGGGAAGATGTAAATTTATGCAAAAATTTACAGGGTATTTAGATAATGCCCATGTCCTTATTTCCTTGGACTTCCTTTTCCATCATTCCTTTCTGACTCTCCTTGTCCTCTTTAATGTAGGTTGATCTGTGTTTCCTCTTATCTAAATTACAATTCAGCCAACCATGTGCTATTGTGCTTCCTGATAAAATAGGCTTGCTCTTAGAGATGACTGTTAATGTTGACCTACAGTGTCTCTCATGTTCATCAATTCTGAGTTGCCTGCCAAATGTACCTGGCTCAAATTATCCTTCCCAATGCTGCCTCTCCTTCCAGTCATCCCCAATTCCTTTAATTATTTCCCTGACAAAAACTGAAAATTCTGCCAATTATAAGTGTACTGAAAGCATCCCACAAATGGAATAAAATGGAAATGATATCTATGAAGCATCTACAGCCTCTAGTGCAAAGTGTGTGGTCAAAAATGTGTTTCCTTCCTTTTCCCTTTTGTTTAAAAAGCCTCACTTACCTCAGAACAGCTCTGACCATCATGAAAAGCCAGACTGGGGCACCTGCATGAAGTATAAAGAATCCTTTTGTTTTTCAGAGAAATGTTCATTGGTGGGCCAAGGTTTTTAAATAATATTTTTGCTTATTTTTTTGACAGTGATAAATACAATCTGGGACATTGTAATTTCTTACAGTTTAATTATATTAAGCTGTTTCCAGTTAGTAAAATCCTGGTGGTGTTTCATACTCAGATAAGCAAAGTGGTAGGAACTGAGAACAAGCAACATGAAGCACGTGGACATGGCTGTAAGTGTGCATGGCCTACAAAGGCAGAGGAATAACTGTCCAGGGTCGATATCAGAACTATTTCCAGTGCAGAGCCTGCTGGGCCACACTAGGTACTTCAGTGTGGTGGCATTTACCCAGATTCTCCCCATTTCTGGATTCCTCTGATATGGCTTCCTGTAGCTCACTGTAGCTTAATTTGTCTGACTTACCCCAAATTATGCCACAACACCCCAGAAAATATTTATTCTGACAGTAGCCTAATTTTCCTGGGTCTAGAGAAATAGGTAGGAAGGCTGAGAAATTGACACATCCCTTTAAAAATAAGCTGCTGAAAATTTAAAGAAATAGTTGTAAATTCTCTGAAATCACTATTGGTAGCTTATGGACACCAAAATAAGATGTCATCTTGCATTCAGAGAAGACTCTTTTCTCCCTATAGTTTAAGTGAACACTCTAAACATTTATACCCGGTATGTATTTGAGCTATCTTTTATTCCTGATTGAAAGGGATTTGCACTAAATTCCTTCATCTGCCTCTCGCTCCCACATGGCCAGTGGCACAGAGCTTTTAATTTATTTAACTTGTATATTTATTTATTCCCAAAAATGTAGAGAATATTCGGCAAATAAACAGCCCCTTCAAAGACTGCATTTTTAATTGTGGTCTCATTAGTGCTCCTGCCCCTTGGAGATAACCAACATCTTGGAAGGACGCAAAGCTTTTTATGATACATTTAGTCACGGACAAACCCTCAGTCTTTTGAGTTTCACCACCCTTTATTTGTTTCATCATCATGAAAGTTAATTGAATACCTTTTGGCCCTTGATCTCCTGAACCTCTCAAACACTGTATAATTATGGGGATAATAATAGGAGTCTATGACTAATTAGAAATGGGAGGGAAATGGGGAGCCCAGCTTGGAGACAACTATTCCTTTTCTAACTATTCTCTCCTGTACCCCAACCATAGCTATGCCCTGCAGCTCTACTCAAGGACATTGGCTTGTCTCTCACTGTACTTGGTTCTACAAGGACCTTGTTTGCTTTCTTTTCTTCTTTGGAAAGGGTTCAGAATATGCCACCCCAAAATGGGCCACTTTGGTGTATTAATTACTTTGAACTGAAGACACTTGAAAAACAGCAAATGCAAAGAGAGGCTTTCTCACTTTGAGCTGCCCTTATTTGTCTAAAGACAGGTCCTCTAAAAAGAACTCAATTATCATAAATGCCCTTCCCAGAAGTTTCATCAACCAGGAGGATGGACTCATCACAGGAGAGGAGACTAGAAGTAGACAGCATACCCAGACACATTTAGTCACACATTATCATATCTCCCATCTCTTCTTTTAAAGGCCCATTCATCTCTCCTAAAAATCACTTACTCTCCAAATCGTCTACATAACCTCTCCCTTTTTCTATTCAGATGGGTATATAAACTTTCAAATCTCACTGCTTTTTGGGGTATTCACTTTTTCCCTGTGGTGCCCCATGCATGTAATGTTAAGAGTTAGTAAATTTGTATAGTTTTTCTCCTGAGAATCTGCTCACTGTCAGTTTATTTCATAGAGCCAGCTTTACAACAACCTAGAAAGGTAGAGATAGAGTCTTTTTCCCCCTGAACTATGATCCTGACTAGTGCTTGTATAATACACAAACCCTTTTGATCTCCGGTCTTCTGTTTTCAGCAGCTTCTAGGATATTGCCATTCACATGATCCCAATGCACTAAACTGCTTAACTTTTCCTGTCCCTTAAAATCAACTTCTCTTTTCCATTTCTAGGATTATTCTGGTTAAATTTTCCCAAAGCTGTTGACCTGATCTGGAGCCAAAAGAGGACTAAGTATTTTCTTTGATTAAACATGAGATTATGAGCTTCTTGAGGGCAGGAGTTATTCTTTTTTAAAAAAGATTTTATTTATTTATTCATGAGAGACAGAGAGAGAGAGAGGCAGAGACAGAGGCAGAGGGAGAAGCAGGCTCCTCACAGGGAGCCCGATGCAGGCCTCGATCCCAGAACTCTGGGATCATGCCCTGAGCCAAAGGCAGAAACTCAACCACTGAGCCACCCAGGAGTCCCTGGCAGGAGTTGTTCTTTATGATTTTTATATCCTATAGTAAGTACCCTAGTGAAGCTTCTCAATGAATATCTATTAATTATTGACTAGTTGATTAAAATGTTGTGTTAAATGAGGCAAAATATTATACTTCCCAATGTAATGACCATTAGCTAAAAATCGGTCAGAAAATGTAAATGTATCAGAGCCTATCTTTTTATGCTGCTATCAAAACAGTTGGCTTACTAATGGTGAGTGGGAGGCAGAGGTTCTAGCCTCTGTCACCCTTGGTCCTGTTTAATCAGACTTATGGGGTGGAAAGAGATGAAAATCATTTATGCTTTACTAATCCCATTTTAACTGGCCCTTTACAGATAAAAAAATAATAAATTAACCTCAAATGGTGAAATCCTAAAACTACCTTCAATCACAGCATAATTATAATACCCGGGGCAACTAAAAACAAAATAAAACAACAACAAAAACCAAAATAAAATAAAACCTAATGATCATCATTCTAAAAATATTCAAACTTTCTTATAAATGCAATGATTCTGTGCATAATTACTTTGTACATACACCATTACTGGGACTGGATATAGCCTAAATTCTTCAAAGGCATTTTATTCTAAGAAGGAATCTGTCTTCAGAGACTCTACCCTATAGTGATACATGAACTCTTAACTTTGATGCAAGTAAAATATCAGCAGAGGTTTACAGAGAAGTGCATGTGATTAACACCCCTCGGCCCCCTTTAAGAATTACCCTGGAGTCCTAAATAATTAGGCAGCTCTGTAAAATTGTTTCCAGCTTTCTGAACTAACTAGCCTTTCTTGGAAGATACTGCAGGATTAAGGGCTTTGCTACCGGACGACAATGGCTTGAATACCTAAGATGACTTTGTTAGAAAGATGCCACAACTCCCTGGTGTGACATCTTTAATGGAAGTGATAAAATGTGAACTGCTCTGTGAAATGACTCTCTTTTTAAATGATGGTTGTGAAAGCCATTTACAATATTCTTTATTTAATGTCTTCCTGCTTATTGTGTTTTCTTTTTCTAATCCTGGAATTAACTATTAAATGTGTTTTGTTGGCTATCATGTAACATTTTTTTTCACTAAAACATGTTCCATCTCTAGCAATGATAAAAACTCTGTGCATAAGTCTACTTTATGAAAAGAGCTTCTGAAAGCTATTTTTTCCCGGACAGTTGTGTAGATCATTCATTCATTTAACTAACCATTTGTTGACACCATTATTATTATTATTATTAAGTTGTTACTGAGCACTCATAGTACAAGAAGCAATGCTGTGTTGAGGGGGATGGAAGTTAAATAAGAAAGTATACAAGGAGTTTAGATTCTAATGACAGAGTAGAACATGCAGCCTGAATAGCCACAATAAAAGCAGAGAATTAGAAATGTCACCCGCCTGCCCAGTGCTGGGCCTTTATTCCCATACTTGATTTCCAGCATTCAATCCACCCACTCTAGCCACCACCACTTTGCACATGAGAGTTTCCCTCTTTGCCAGGTGGCTCCCAGCACCTGAATTTAGACCTCATTTCCTGTTCAGAAGAACAGTGCTCAAAGTCTTTGTCTCCAAGACACATGCCCTCATTCTTCTGTGTTTTACCCCTTCACCCAGACATGCACCACACAGGTGGGTCATTTCTAATGAAGTACCTCTAATGCTACCCATCTGACAGGCTATATAAGGGGTTGACTTTCTCCTCCATCTCAGCACTGAGGTGTAACAATTCACTGTACTTTCTACCCAGAACACACCATTCCACAGCATCCATGCCTCCTCCCATTTCTTGTAATATCCTGAATCACCAACATGACACCCTCTGACAAGCCAACTTACAACACAAAACAAATGCAAACAGGCAAAGCATTTAGGGGACACCATCTGGCTACCTGTGAGCATCATGGCATTCAACCCCTTTTCCCACAGCTTCCTTCTAAAACCTTCCTCTATTAAAGGGCTCAGTGTGTGAAACCCAAATGATATGAAAGGGAGAAATAACTGAGCACATGAAAGAAGATGTGACTCTGGCCAATATCACAATCAGTTCTACTGCCACTGATGATAAAAAAATGTGGGTTGAAAAAACTGTTACTGAATCCCCCCCCCCCCCCCCATTTTAAGAATGTCCCGAGAGGCACCAAAACAGTCCACTGGATATTCCTCAGCCCTGAGGAAATTTGTGAGGGGATGGGGTAGTGGTCACATCGGCCCTATCAAGGAACTTTATTGGGTACTTAACAAATTATTCACTTCTTACTTTCCCTACCCTACATCTTTCCCAGGTCTGCCAGTTTTGATTCTCCTCTCCTTACTAGTTTCAACAACTTGATTCTAAACTCTTGATTCTTTGCTCCACAGAGGACCTGGGTGCTACAGTTTAATTGCTCTTTCTGCATCTCCTCCAGCTTCTGCAAATAGCTTTTCAATTATTTCTGGAGGTCCTAGCCCTAGAGTCTTTGAACTCATGCAATCTCAGAGGAAGATCCCCAACCCTGGTTCCTGCTTCCCCAAAGCTGCCCGCCCTTTTCTTTTAAGGTTACAAAATTCAGACAAACAGCAAGTAATGAGGAGTTTGCCAACTGAAAGTTTTAGATCAGAATTGTTGAGTCAAATCGGCACTAGACAAACTGAGCTAAGATGTATTAGCTTTTGCAACAGTGACAAACCCAAGAAATTTGGTGGCTTGCAAAAACAACAAAAATATTTCTTGTTTAAGCTACAAAAGAAGGGCTGTAGCTCTGCTTCAGTTCTGCTCTCATTGGTAAGTTCTTCTGAGCTCTGCTCATTTCTGGAATCTGAGAAGAAGTTTCTACATGAGACCTGTTATTCTCATAGCAGAGACATGAACGCAAGAGTTTGAGTCCATCCACATTGTATAAAACCTCTAATTAAATAAAGTTAATGTCATGGACATTTGCAACCCAGTGGCTAAAGCACAGTGGGCCAAGTCCTTATCACATATCCTCTTTCCCTGCCATGTGGGGCAGATCACTTAACACAGGGTGGGGATGCATAATTCTATTTCAAAGAAAAATCAAATATTTGAAATACCCATTTGAAATGCCCTTTGAACAATTTCAAAGGGAATATAAGTTAAGAGAAGGGAGAAGGAGAAAGGGTCCCAGGGACTAGAATCAGGTACAAAGCAGAGTTTGGTCCACAGGTCCACAAAAGATGAGAAATAAGTCAATTACTAATTTCCATAATATATGTATTTTTTATTACAAGCAATAGACACCTAACTCAAATTAGCTTAATTGAAAAAGGACGTAATGGGTTGGCAACTCCAATGGACTTGAGGGATGCCAGCTGTATGCTCACACATAAAGTCCTCCAGGAAGAAGGTTTAGATATTGGAGAACAAAACAGTGAGTGGATAGTGGTAGACAGGAAAGGAAGAGAGCACGTGATCAAGAAGAAAGTCAAACTTTTCCTTTTGAAATGACTTGGGGGTCACTATATGAAGACAACTAAGAGTCAGCATTTAAATGAAATACCACAACCACTTTTTCAACAACAAGTACCAAATAATTTCTTCTTCCCTCACTCATACTAAAGACACTTTTTCCCTAAGGAGGTTCACAAATGGGTTTTAAAAAACTTGAAAAGTGCTCATTAATTCTTATGAGTTCAGAAAAATTCCCAATTTCCATGTTCAGTGTTGCATCCCCTAATAACTTTTGTCTGATGAAAAAAAAATGTCTTTCTTCTCTGACTGCCAGAGAATCTTAACAAAGGGTTCTAAAGAAATAGGACTCAGGCCACCTCTGTTTGTTAAAAAGGACCTTGACAGTCACCACGTTGTGTGAACAGTCACTCAGAGGTACCCTTCTCTGTGTAGGGTCTTGGATCTCACTCCCAAACTCTTTTGTTTCCTAAATTGTTTCTTTCTTTCCCATGCTTTTCAAAAACAATGAAAACAATCAAATTAAGGGGCGAATGGCAGGAGCAACAAGGCTCTTTTCTCTATTTTTCCAATGTCTCTCCAAGAAGGGGCCTTCATGTAGGGCAATCACATGCCTTGATTTTTTAAAGTAATGATTTGGTGAATTATGCCAGAAAGGCCAATCCAGGATTAAAAGCATTTTTTCTAAAGAAAGATGAAGTTTTAAAAGGTGTTTTCCTGGTGTTTAATGATAGGGTTATGTATGGGTATATAAATGAAGTTCAAATTGCAAAACTAAACATATATATACACTGCTTCATGGTTCTCATCTTGATAATACCCATTGTTATGCTCTTATCCTTACTCTGCTGTGCTCAGAACAATAGATTGAGCCAACAACTTGTATTTATTGTATTCTGCTAATGTGGGCATAGTTTGGCACCTGTTCATTTTCTAATAAGGGCACGATGAGAAGTTGAATTCCTCCTCTGTGCACTGTGCACAGCAAAACCTGCATGGAGAGGCAGAGTTGGGGGTCACTGTTTCTTTCCCCATCTACAACTGACCAAAGAAATCATACCACTTTCCACTGTGGTCATCAATAAGATTCGCCGTTTTTCAAAGATAAAAGGTGAATGGGCATCTGTTGAAAGAATTAAAATATTTTATTTTTCAGCAAAAAAAGAGATGTAGATATTGAAAAGCAAGATATATATCTGGTTTAGAGTATCATTAGGATGGGCTTTTTGTCTTGTGCCCTTCCAACAGATATCTATTGCACATCCAACCTTTTGATTGTGCACATGTCTCTTCTGTAATTTTGAGGATGAACTAAAACTCCAATTGCCTAGCATGGGTTGGTCAATAGAAATATGAAAGGATAAGAGAAAATCAATGAAAAGGTAAATGAGGACTTACCATGTACTAGATATATTTTACATTTAAAAATACTTCATGATAAGTCCACTGTAAATATCTGAGGCTACTTTGATGAGCTATGGATAGTTTTAGATAGGGAAGGTTTGTAAGAATGGATTATAAAATGTTGAAGTTAACCAGATGTCTTGACCCCACAAGGGAGCCATGCTGCTTCTCTCCCCTTCCAGATAGAGAGGGATGAATGCCTAAAGGTGAGTGGTTGTGTCAGAGTCCCAAGAAAGCATGACCCGTTACTCTCAGATCAAACATTCCTTGCCTTAACCTAAGCCTCACTAGTAGGAAAGCCAACCACCCTCCAAATGACATTGTCAGAATGTGGGCAAGGGATTTTTTTCTGTAAGTCTATGTTTCCTTCTCTATCGAATGAGCAAATTCTCCCAGTTGATCTCTAAAGCCCCTTTTAGTTCTAAAATTTGATTATTCTTTTTATCAAGACTTTCCCTCTCCAATAGCTCATGAGATTATTATTTTTAACACCCCATGAGAAAGGAAAGACAATTATTGTTAACCCTCCTTAAGGATGATTAAAGAAGGAAGGAGGATTTAACTTTGTACTTTATGCATAGTAACATAACATTAATGAAATAACCAGAAATAGAATACAAATCCACAGATGATTTGACTTCAAGGCAGTTTGGCATCCAGCTTTAGGAAAGTCCATGTTACAAAGGGTGAGGATAGATTTTGAAGTCAGGCAAGCAGGAATCCGAATTCCGGTTCCATCTCCACATGATCCCAATTTATTTTCTTCCTTGTTGAGAAAGTGGAAGACTGCACAACTCAAAGTGTTTGCAGGACTGAAATGATTAGGCTGTGTGACTAGTGTGATATTTGGTATACAGTGGTCCTCAATAAGTCTTTGTTTCTCTTATAACCACCCTCTATTCTTTCTGTTTATCTTCATTTCATTAGCCTTTCTAGGGGCCTATTCAGTAAAGCCTTTGAACCACAGTTGTATTGTACAACTTTTGTATTGTACAATCTTTGCCCATAATTACAATCTGATTATGTGGCTGACACTATGCTAACTCTTTACCAACATTTCCTCATTTAATATTTACAAAAAGTCTAAGAGGTAGACACTACTATTTTTAAAAATTTTTGTTTATTTATTCATGAGAGGCACAGAAAGGGAGAGATGCAAAGGGAGAAGCAGGCTTCCTGTGGGGAGCCTGATGCAGGACTTGATCCCAGGACCCTGGGATCACGACCTGAGCCAAAGGCAGATTCTCAACCACTGAGCCACCCAGGTGTCCCTGTAGACACTATTGTTACTGCCCATATGTTCTAAACTAAGAACCTCTGTGTTTAGAGATGTATAATTCTACAAGATCACGTAACTACTGGAACCCTCGATTTGAACAAAGCTTAGTTAAGTACTGAAGTCCATGAAATCAACCACCACTCTAATTTCTAATTTCCTATCACAAGAGTTATAGAATAAAAGGCCATCATTCTTTTTCTTAGTGTAAAAAATATCAAAGTAGTATTAAATCAACTCAACTACCAGCCTTGGTTTTATAACCTCAAACTAAGAAGGTAGAGTTTAGACAATGGGTTTACATAGACAACAGATATCCAGATAATCTTCTGGTTCTTGCCTTTTAGGTAATATTTCCAGGGCCTGCTGTTACTGGCAAAATACATGCATTCCAAGGGTTAATTGTGCTATTTTGCCTCCTGAGATCACATTGACTAGAAGAAATATACATCAGAGAGAGAGAGAAAGAGAGATTGCAATATAATAAATTATTATGCAAAATAATAGTCTTTGAAAATTGGATTCATATCGAGTTTATTAAACATACATACTTTCCATTGTTGCTACTATGTTGAGTACTCAATTCTTACATGCACCAATGAAGATGTACAATACATGTAATCTGAAAGTTTTTTCTGAAATGTGCATTATTACCTGAAGAATTTGGAGTAAGTTTTTTTTCTTTACCAGGAAAACAAAATTTAAACCTTTTGACTTTGTCTAAGACTGCTCTACATTAAATTAATGGAATATTTTATTTAAATGCAAACTTTAGTTAGAAGAGGTGTTTTATAAGGGCAGTTTTGTCATGGGATAGCATGATGGCATATGCTTCAGCATACAACAGATCTGTGTTTCAAATATAGCTTTACCCCTACTAATTGAGTGACCATGAAACTTCATATATAAAATTAGTACAATTATTTTTTGTGCTGTTGAAAGAACTAAGTGAGCTTCAGGTAACATGAGGGCTTAAACACACATTACTACCACTAGTAAGCACTACTAGTGTTTTCATTTCATCCATAAAAGCAATAAAGTAAAATACTTATATACCCTTAAGAGAGAATAGGAAAGAAAATAGCAGATGAGGGATAGTAACACAGTTTTTGGAAGATGAAAAGTGGAAGAAAAACTGGCAACTTACCTAACACAGAAAGTTAAATACCATGTGTTTAAAGAAGGGATGGCTAACAAGAAGAAAGCAGACTGTGTTGCAGAACTCCAGAAAGATCCAGAAACCTGAGGCAAGATGGAGAGTGGATTAAACATGGGAGGATTTATGGAAAACTTTGACAAGGATTACCTAGACCTATAAATCTGCCCCTATCTTGACATAGCCAGGTGACTACCTCTCTCCTACTCCAGCATGAGAAAGGAAATGTATTCTCTGAAGGAATTGTGGACTTGTTGCACAAATCTCAGAGGCAACAGGTGCAGCAGAAGGTAAATGTGAGGGGCACACTGAAGCAGGAGGATTAAATGGAGGTCTACTCACTGAATGGTGACATTAGTATAACTGATATAAAGACAGAGAAACATATTTAAATTTCATTAATGGAAAATATGAAAAATTAGAGAGACAATTACATGAGCAGATGAAACAGAGCATAAGGCCAAATGGAAATGAAAGTTTTGGGGACTCCTAAGTGTTCTGTAAAAGATACAGCTGCCATTATCTTTTGCTATGCATGAGGTAAGGATTCTCCCAAACTAAGGATGACATCATTTGCTTTCTCTAGTTCCACCTCAGTGTTCTGTAAACTTCTTATACGTCCACACAATCACCAGGTAGAAGTCAATACTGCAATCCCAATATATTCTTAAATTTAACTATAAACTTGGATGTGCTGAAGGTCAATTGTCCAGTTATAATCGACCTCAGAACCCAAGGTTCTTTTTGAAGCCTCCTTCCATAAAGCTGCAAGTTTCCCTCCAAAATTACTTCACTTAGAAACTCACAAAGGACAAGTTTTGAGCAGATAAAAAGATTGTGATCAATTTTCTTATGTGTCACTCTTAAACAACAAAGTATAGTCCAAGAGAAGTAGTCATGTGAGGAGACAATTCCCTAATTAAAAATAGGGACAAAACCTAAACAAATAGAAAAAAGAAATAATGACAATACAAAGAGCAGGAGAAAATTACATTTATGTGTATGTGCAAATATATGTATGTGTTTTATACAGAGATTTAATAAAGTATTATGAAACACCAGTAAGGTGCTATATAAAAAAGAAACAATTTGAGGTAATGCAGACAAATTCGTATACTAAATAGAATTAAAATGCTGGAAAAAAAAATACAATCTGCTTACTGAACCAAGGAGATGAAAGACTTATACACTGAAAACTACAAAACATTGCTGAAAGAAATTAATGATATAAGTAAATGGAAAGGCATCCCATGTTCATGGATTAGAAAACTTAACATGCCAATACTAAAATGTCAATACTACCCCAAAAAAACTACAGATGCAGAGCAATCTCTATCAAAATCCTAAGTATATTTTTGTTGTTGCAGAAATAGGAAGATCCATTCTAAAATTTATAGGGGATCTCAAGGGACTCTTAATAGCAAAATCAATCTTGAAAATGAAGAACAAGTTGGAGGGTTCACACTTCCTGATTTCAAAAATTACTACAAAGCTTCAGTAATCAAAGTGGTATGGTACTGCTACTAAGACCAATGGAGGGATCCCTGAGTGGCTCAGTGGTTTGGCGCCTGCCTTTGGCCCAGGGCACGATCCTGGAGTCTCCGGATTGAGTCCCACATCAGGCTCCCAGCATGGAGCCTGCTTCTCCCTCCTCCTGTGTCTCTGCCTCTCTCTCTCTCTCTCTCTCTCTGCCTATCATAAATCAATCAGTCAATCAAAAAAAAAAAGACCAATGGAATAATAGAGACTCCCCAAATAAACCCTCACATATATGGTTTTCTACAAGACCATTCAATGAGAAAAGGCTGTCTTTTCACCAAGTGGTGTTGGAACTTGATATCTAGATGCAGAAGAATGAAGTTGCACCTTTACATTATACCATATTGAAAATGGATCAAAGATCTACTGTAAGTGCTAAACTTCTAAAACTCTTAGAAGAATACATAGGAGAAAAACTTTATGTCATTGAATTTGGCAATGATTTCTTGGACATGAAACCAAAAGCACAGGCAACAAAAGGAAAAATAGAAAAATTGGACTTGATCTGAATTAAAGCCCTTTTGGATCAAAGGACACTATCAGCAGAGTAAAAAGGCAACCCACAAGATGAAAGTAAATATTTACAAGTTACATATATAGTAAGGAATTAATATCCAAAATATATAAAGAAATCCTAAAACTCAGCAACAAAAAACTAACAACCTAATTCAAAAAAGGACAAAGCAGGGATCCCTGGGTGGCGCAGTGGTTTGGCGCCTGCCTTTGGCCCAGGGCGCGATCCTGGAGACCCGGGATCGAATCCCACATCAGGCTCCCGGTGCATGGAGCCTGCTTCTCCCTCTGCCTGTGTCTCTGCCTCTCTCTCTCTCTGTGTGACTATCATAAATAAATAAAAATTAAAAAAAAAAAAGGACAAAGCACTTGAATAGACATTTATTCAAAGAAGATATACAAATGGCCAATAAGCATATGAAAAGATAATCACTAATCATTAGAGAAATGCAAATGAAAACCATAATGAGATGTAACTTCATACTCATTAGGATGGCTAGTATAAAAAAAGAAAGAAAGACAAAGAAAACAAGTGTTAGGAGGATGTGGAAAAATTGAAATTCTTGTGTAATGCTGGTAGGAATGTAAAATGGTGTAGCTGTTGTGGAACATAACATGGAGACTTCTCAAAACATTCATATAAAACTATATGATCTAGTAAGTCCACTTTGGGGTATCTACCCAAAAGAATTTAAAGCAGGATCTCAAAGAGATATTTATACACTTATGTTCATAGCAGCATTATTCACAATAGTCAAAAGGTGGAAGCAACCCAAATATCCATTGACGGATAAATAGATAAACAAAATGTGGTATACATATACAATGGAAAATTATTCAGCTTCAAAAAAGAATGAAATTCTGACACATGCTACAATATAGATGAACCTTGAGGACATAACAGGACATAATATTGCATTGAGGACAAAATAAATCAGACATAAAAGGACAAATATTGCATGATTCCACTTATGTGAAAAAGCAAGAATAGTTAAATTCATAGAGATAAAAAGTAGAATGGTGATTATCAGAAGCTGGGGTGGGAGGAAAGAATGGGAACATACTAGTTAATGGTCACAGAATTTCAGTGTGGAGTGATGAGAAATTTCTGGAAATGAATAGTGGTGATGATTGCACAATAATGTGAATGTTCTCAATGCCATAGAGCTTAAATGTGATTAAAGTAATAAGTTTTGGGGCCCCTGGCTTAGTGGCTTAGTCAGTTAAGTGTCTGCCTTCAGCTCAGGTCATGATCTCAGGTCCTGGAATCGAGCCCCAAGTCAGGCTCCCTGCTCAGTGAGAAGCCTCCTTCTCCTTCTGCCACTCCCCCCTGCTTATGCTTTTTCTCTCTCTGTCAAAATAAATACAATCTTTTAAAAAAAATAAAATAATAAAAAATAGGTAAAATAAAATAAAATACTAAGCTTTATATTATATATATTTTATCATGATAAAATACATCTACTGGAGGTTATCAACAGCCTGACCAGAAAGTGAAGATTACTTGGTTAAGTCTGAGAGAAGTCAACCAAAGCCAAAAAAAGAAAGGATGAATACCCACCATTTGCTTTGATGTGGATGGAACTGGAAAGTATTATGCTGAGTGAAGTAAGTCAGTTGGAGGACAATCATCATATGGTTTTACTTATACAAGGAATATAAGAAATAGTGAAAGGGATTAAAAGGGAAAGGAGGGGAACTGAGTGGGAAAAATTAGAGAGGGAGACAAATCATGAGAGACCCCTAACTCTGAGAAACAAAGGGTTACAGAAAGGAAGGTGGGAGGGGGGATGGGGTAACTGGGTGACGGGCACTAAGGAGGGCACTTGATGGGGTGAGCACTGGGTGTTATACTATATGTTGGCAAATCAAACTTCAATAAAAACAAATGAAGAAGAAGAAGAAGAAGAAGAAGAAGAAGAAGAAGAAGAAGAAGAAGAAGAAGAAGGAGGAGGAGGAGGAGGAGGAGGAGGAGGAGGAGGAGGAGGAGGAGGAGGAGGAGGAGGAGGAGGAGGAGGAGAAGGAGAAGGAGAAGGAGAAGGAGAAGGAGAAGGAGAAGGAGAAGGAGAAGGAGAAGGAGAAGGAGAAGAAGGAGAAGGAGAAGGAGGAGAAGACCAAAACACCGAAACTTAAAAAACAAACAAACAAACAAACAAAAACAGAAAATAATCCTATCACTTTGGACATCTTTCTGTCCAGGAACAACTGCCAAGCCAGAAGAGGTAGCTGAGAATCTAATCAGCATTTTTTTTCACAGCCTTGTAGAGTTTAAGAGAAGCAAGTAAGAATTCAAGACCATTAAAGATGAGGCCTTGGGTAAACTCAATGTGCTCTAGGTTTGGGTCCTAACCTTAGGAGTAAGGGAAAATTGCAAGTAAGATGCTCATTCAGATATAATCCAAGCTTCAAATCATCTAAGTGGCCCAAGAGATGTAAACTCTGAAAATGGAGTAACAGGAAACTGTTTTGCTAGGACTCTCTCAGGAATGTGGCAAGAGCACATGAAATTGTCTTTGAAGAAAATGACACGACTCTATGCTTCCATTTATTTCTACAAATTTCAAATACAATTCTTGGAACCTCCCACCCCAGAAAAAAGAAAGTTAAATCAGAGTAGGAGTCAGTACTGCATGGAGAACCAGCAGAAACAACACTCAGTGTTTAGAACAGATCTACAGGGCGTGAGACATTGGAATTATTAGACAAGGCTTAAAATAACTCTTCTTAGCAGATCAAGGAGCTGAAACACAAGATTGAATATTTCTGCATAAAACTAGAAAAAATACATTTTAAAAATAAAATTTAGGAGCACCTGCCTAGCTCAGCCAGTATAGCATGCAACTCTTGATCTAGGAGTTATGAGTTTGAGATGCATTAGACATAGAGATTACTTAAATACATGTATATATAATTATAGAAATAAAAAATGTAATAACTAAAGTTAAAAAAACCTCAATGTTAAGGTTTACAGAAGATTGGAAAATTTTGAAGAGAAAATTAGTGAAATGGATAAAACATCAGAAAAAAAATATCCAGAAGAAAGTATAAAATAAAAAGATGAAAAACACAGAAGAGAGATTAAGAAGCATAGGGGATACAGTTATAATTCCTAACATATATAATAGCTTTGAACTTGATAAAACTAATGAAATACACAGATTCACAGAGTCAAGAATTCCAAAAAATACTCAAGCCAGGATATAAAAATAAATTGACATCTCAAAATACCCAGGTAAAATGAGAGTGACAGGAGTATGGAGGAAAAGAGTGAATAAGACAAAAAAGAAAAACACAAAAAAGAAAAAGAAAAATCACAATGCACAATGCACTCAATGAGTAAGACAAAAAAGAAAATCACAAAAAAGAAAAAGAAAAAGAAAATCGCAATGCACTCAAAGATTACTTTCAAAACAATAAAAAGCCTAAAGTTAGTGGGATACTATCTTCAATACTCAGAATCCTACTTTGCAGCAAAACTGTCCTTCAAAAATGAAGGTGAATTAAATGTATTTTCAGCAAACAAAATCTGAAATAGTTCAGCAGATCTGACCTACAGGGAAAACTTAAAGATATTCTCAGGCAGAAGAAAACTTATCCTAAATAGAAAGTTTGAGATGCGAGAGGAATGAAAATTACGAATATAGAAAGTAACCAAAAATATTGACTGTCTATTGTTTTCATAAGGTTTATATTGCAAGCAGAGTTACAATTGCATGATGACAAGGGGAAGATAAACTGAATTAAAATGTTCTAATGTTACTGCATTGCCCAGGAAGACAGTCAATGTGTAATGTTCTACTGTGATGAGTCAGTATGCATGCTGTGAGGTCAGGAACAATTGCTAGAAGAATCATAGCATGCATCATGCATATCTTCAAACTGCCAACAAATGGAATCATTTCTCTTTTTTTAAGATTTTATTTATTTATTCATGAGAATACACAGAGAGGAGAGAGAGAGAGGCAGAGACACAGGCAGAGGGAGAAGCAGGCTCCATGCAGGGAGCCCGATGCGGGATTCAATCCCGTGTCTCCAGGATCACACCCTGGGCTGAAGGCTGCGCTAAACTGCTGAGCCACCCGGGCTTCCCTGAATCATTTCTTTTTAATACTAAAAAAGTTAAGAGAGGAGAAACAAGAGAATATAGGATAAGTAAGAAAAACAGAGATTATATACTAAAGTTATAGACCTATATTCAAATGTACAGATATATTCAATATAAAAGAATGATAGCTCACAAGATAAAGCTTGCAAGACTGATAGAAAACCTATAGGCAATTTAGGAGAGACAACTAAAAACCAAGGATACAGAGAGATAAAAAAATACATGAATAGAAAACAATTTCATATAAACACGTACCACAATAAAATTGAGATGGCAATGTTAATATCAAGGCAAAAAATTACTAGCTAGGAGGAAGAGCACCTCAAAATGATAAAATATTTGATTCACCTGGAACATATAACAATTCTAAATGTGTATGTATCTAAAAACAAGTGTTATAATATGTACAAGAAAGAGGAAGAGGAATATAGGGATAAATAGACAATTAGCGATGAATGATAAAACAAATGGGCAAGATATCAGTGATGATGTAGATTTGCATTATACAATCAGCAAATAGACCTAAAGGACGTACATAGAATACTGCATCCAACAACTGCAGAATAAGGACTAGTTTCAATGGCAAATGGATCACTTTACAAATATTGATCATATGTTGAGTCATAAAGCAAGTTCCTACAAATTACAAATGATTAAAAGCTTACAGTATCTTCTCTGATCATAAGGCAATTAGGCTAGACACAAATTTTAAAATATAGTTAGCAATACATTTGGAAAATAAAGCATTTATAAATAATCTAAAGCTAAAAATAAATGTAGTAATAAGTTAAAATTAAATTGAAATTAAGGAGAAAAGAATAATGAAAATCTTTCAAGCTAAATATCAATATTTCACATTGAAACTTGTGGGAAAATTGTTTATCTACATGAACTCATCTGCTTTGTCCTCACCTTATGAACTAGGCTATTTTTATCCTTGTTTTTACAGATGAGGTGGTGGAGGCCTGGAGTTAAAATAGCTTGTGCATATCACACAACTAGTAAATGACAAAGCCTGGAGTGCACCCTGGGCCACCGAGCTGTGGCTCTCGCATCCTAAGCCTTGAGACACACCCCCGATTCACAAATATATTACTCACCCAGTTACCAGCAAAACTCAGACAAAGAACCCAGACGTACTCACTAATTACCAAGAACTTTGATATATATTTAGTGAAATAAATGAATTGTCAAAATATCAACAGGTATTATTATTATTATTATTATCATTACTGTTATTTTGGTAGGGACTAAATGATTCTAAAATGATTATGGAAACACAAAGGACCTAGAACATCCAAAGCTATCTTAAAAAGAACAAAAGTCGAGGACTTACACTACCCAATAGCATGAATTACTATAAAGTCAGTCAACAAGAGGATATGAATTTGGCACAGCTTAAATTAAAAGAACACAAGCCAAGAAATAATTTGTACTAACAGAGTCTGGGTTTTCCATATTTTCCAAAATTCCCAGTAAAATTCTCTCTCATGGGCATGCTATTCACGGGGAATTTTGCCCTGCTAATTTAGATACATGGGAATAAGAGAAAGTAGACCCAAAGGGAGGTGAAGTAGGAGTCGTGCCCGCGAGGAGGCCTTTCCAGAGAGACAGCCCGAGGACCATGGACAGCGGCCGTTCACAGTCTGGGAGCAACGCGAAGGGGGAGACCCTGGGATCGCTTTAGCAAGGGCTGGGAGCTCTCTCAGAATTCCATGCGGGGTGACAGTGAGATAGTGGGGGCTCTAGAAAAAGAGCTTGCATCATTCAAATGATGTTTCAAAAAATTAATGAGTTTGGTCTTTATTCATTTCATAATCAGATGCTTAAGAGTCACAGCGAGACCCAAGCAAACTGCATTAGTAAAGGGGAACAGATACAATATAAAATGCAGATAAGGAAATGAAGCTCTTCTCTGAGTAGAGTCCACCATTCATGTCAGGCCAGCTCGCACTCATTTTCAGAAATCTATGTCTTACATAAATATGTCCTTTGGGTAACTTATGCTGAGAATGAAAAGGAAATAGTGTAAAGCCTCAGAACTCCAGACTAGACATTTCTCAAATTGTCTCCCACAGTACAAATAAACTGAACAGAAGTAGAGGAAGCAAGTGTTCCTGAGAAATTGCTTTCCCACTTCATCCTTCTTTGCCATCAAGGCTGAAGTCCTCCGGGAGACGGCTGCCCTGCAAGCTCCCGTGGCCTGGGGCACGCTCTCTTGGCCACTCTATTCCTGGGAAGCTGGCAAAGTTTGCAGCTCTGCTGTGATATCACACCCAAGACTGGAACAGAAAACCCGTGGACACAATTGACATTTACCTCCCTGAGAGGTGATCTGCTCTTTCTTTAGTTGTGAAGTGGCTAAACAAGGGGGTGATGGTGGCTGAACTCTTAGCACAGAGCAGTGATACTCCTTCTCTCCCTTAAAAAAAAACAAAAACAAACTCTTTCCTAGAAAAATTTTCCAGTAAGTCACAGAGTAGTAGAATGTTCAGTGGCTGATTAGATAAAAAAAAGACATTCCAAGTCACTATTATGAAACTAACAATGATATTTGAAATGTAGGAAACAGGCCCACCTGGGTGGCTCAGTTGGTTTAAGCCTCTGACTCTTAATTTCAGCTCAGGTCATCATCTTGGGGTCCTGGGGTCCTGGATTCCAGCCCCATGGTAGGCAAGTGCTCAGCAGGGAGTCTACTTGTCCCTCTCCCTCTGCTCTTCTGTCTCTCTCTCAAATGGATGAATAAAATCTTTAAAAAAATAAAAATAGAAATAAATGAAGTGTAGGAAACAGAACAGAACAGAAGGAAAAATGGCATGGGAACCAGATATATCTATGTTGCCAAAACTACAGAATAGGGGAAATCTAAATATAAAACTAAACGGTATTGTGTTTATTAATTTAGAGATAGAAGGTGGTTAAAGATACAGAAATAAGAAGGTTTGCTAAGAGACTATATCTCACGTTGTAGGTGAATTTTCATTTGGATATAAAAATTAATAGTTGTATAAGCAGAAGACCCTGATCCAAATCATTCTTAATATTTCCTTGTTCCAGAATGTCACCCTGTAGCTTTTCTTTTGACAGAAGGAGAGCAAATTTTTCTTCTGGAAATAGCCTGTTATGTCTTTTTTTTTTTTTTTTTTATAGAATTCCTCAGTTGAATACCTG
This sequence comes from Vulpes lagopus, assembly GCF_018345385.1. NCBI lineage: Eukaryota > Metazoa > Chordata > Mammalia > Carnivora > Canidae > Vulpes > Vulpes lagopus. The sequence continues at coordinate 7,089,329 of NC_054834.1, forward strand.
AGCTGCAATCTGGGCTTAACTGCATAAGAATCTCAAGGGTGGAGTAGAAGCGTCCTTAAATTCTTTATATTCCAGAGGTTATTTACTGGTAGCATTATTACAGGTGTGGCTGTGAACTACCTAATGACTGTATGTAATGTTCAAATTCTAAACATCTGTTTTGTTTTTGGCCAATCCTTTGCCTCCCCCCCCCAACCCCGCCCCAAATTATAAAAGGAATCAGATTCTCATTCTCAAATTTCATCTGGATGTTTCTCAAAAGCAAAAGAACTCAGAAGCACAGCAGGAACTTGAGCACGGGAAGGTTCAGTGAATGGGTTTTGTGAGCCTAGTTAATGTCAAAGTAAAGTCAAAGTAAGATTTCAGGGGGAGAGTAAAAATATTTCCTGTCACAGTAAAGCACTGTAAGTAGACACTTCCACCCAGATCACTGTAAATTCAGGTTGCATCTTTTGATGATTCTTTTAAAAATAACAAAGCAATAAAGAAATATAAAAAAGGGAAGCCACGTTAGTCATGTATCTTGACTCAGCCTGCTGTACAATAAAAGCTTGAACATTGAAGGAAAGCATGCCGAGCTGGAAACCTATTACTAATTCAGAAGCAAATGCATTAGGAGGGCTTCAGACCAGCAGCCCGGCAGATGCTATTAAAGAGCTGCACTTCGAGACAGCCTCTTCATAATTCATGGGACAATCTCACTTTCTTTTGGGGGAGAAGGTTTCCTATCAATAGAAATTTGTCCTTGTGAGTGAATTGTTAGGAATACCAATTATGTGCTTGACTATTTAATTCTACAGCTACTCTTAGAGAAGTCATGAAAGTGTATATGTGGTTGATCAAAATCGGATTTCAGCATCTTTTTACAACATTGTTCTTCAATAGCTCCAGTCTTGTTATATGTGAGTTGATACAAAGTAAAGTTTATTAGGAATTTCATCTTTGATGTTCAAAATAGCTTGAAGGCCAAAAAAAAAAAAAAAAGGAAGAAAAAGAAATCATTGAAGTAGCAATGCTCCAGCCACTCACCCCTCCCCTCCTCCTAAAATACTTCTAACTTTGATGAAAGTCAAAAAACATTGTTTTTTACTCAGTGTTCAGTGTTCTTGACTTGCAGTAAAGTAAAATGTCCAGCTAACACTGCAGATGAAAACAAGAGGCTTCTCTTAAAAGCAGTTCCTATGTAATTAAAGATGTCAAAATGAAAGGGAGTTGTGGTTTAGATTATGATTTCTTGTCCCTATGAAATTGGGATTTCTTGTTCATAAGCACGTCTTAATGACTCCATTAAAAAAACTTCCCATCTACTACTAAGAGTTACAGTGTTTTAAGCATATATTTGCTGGAATTCAGCCCAGTGGCTGCAGCATTTGAGTACATACTCTAATATAACATTAGTCCAGCTCACAACCATATAGGGCAAAAAAGGTAAGAATTTTAAATGGAAAACAATGAAAAGTATACTTAAAGCCTAAGATTAGAAAAACTCTAAATATTAGATCCGGTACCAATTATGACATAAAAGGACAAGTTCCTTTTCTCAATGTAGGAATACTCTTAGGAAACCAAAAGGAACTTTGAAGATACTTAGGGAAAAGTACTCTATCTTCAAAAAATTTATATTTGGGAATGCTTCACTGAAACATGCCCAAATACCCTTGCTTTTTTTCCCCAGAGGTATTTATATTTTGATATTCTGTTTCTGAAATAGACATAATAATCAATGAATGTACCATACAGCCACTGTAATGTTGAGTGATCTCTAAGATTTATTTATAAGCTGAAAATTGAAAGTAGGCATGAAATAGTCATGGGGACTTTGGGCAATGGCTTTTCCCTGGGAGGTCCTAACGGTATCACCTAGCATAGCAATAGATCTATTGATTTATGATAGAGAAGATCTCCCAAGTGGACTAAAATGATCAATACTTCCCTTCCTACCAATAATGGTAAAGAAATCAAGATTTTGGTGTTCTGCAAGATGGCAAGTGTCAACATGTAGGGAGAAACAGTGGTTTTAATCAGAGATCCCTAAAGGCAAACATTGAGTTTGGTGTGCCATTCAAGTTTGGGGGAGGTTGATTGATCTGATGATGGAGCCATAGCAGGAGATTAATCTTTAGGTTGGGATGGTTTGTGAGAGGAGCTGAGATTTAAGACTTAGATTTGGGATATATTCAGTTTGAGTGCCAGAGATAGTCCTCTTCATGGCTTTTAATTCAATATGCATTTGAATCTCAATATAGAGATTTATTTACAAAGCTGAATTGTTTTCTTGATATGCAGCAGGGAGAACCCATAAGGGTTATGTTAATCATTAAGTTTTTCTAGGCCTAAAAAACACAACCAACATTTCACACTGGCTCCCACTGCATGTGCACAATAGTAAATAATTTAACACTGTTCAGCCAGGCAGTGTTTTTTCCCTCTATCATGACCACATCCAGAGATGAGCAGCAATTTCTTACTCTCTGTGTCTTTATCTTCCTCACAGGTCTTGAGAATAGAATTAATTTTTTAACCTGAAACAGTTGAAAGGTTGCTGACTTGATATGGTTTTGCATGTTTGAGTTGTAACAATATTGGTTCCTCCAAAAGGCATTTTCTGTGTTTGACCAAAGATTTGCTCATGCCTCAGCTAACATTACAAGATTCTAATAGAATGTATTTTTAAAATCCGAAGCGCTCCAAGGACTATGATGATTTCAAATCATATAAGTCTTACTTAAGGAAATGAAACTCATTCAAGTCTCTAATATGGCATTTACGCTTATATGGCCACAGCAAAGTATGCATAGACAAATTCATGATTTGGGGATGGGGCCCTGTCTTTCGCTCTGTTTTACCTAGTATTTCTACTTGCCTCTATCTAACCACTGGAAGAAATTACCCTGAAGAGTGTCTAGTAGCAGGGTCAAGTGACTACAGTGAGGTCGGGTCTCTAAAACTCCTGGCTGGAGGAGGAAAGTGACACTTAAGAGGTAGGGAGAAATCAGAGAATGGAGCAATTAGATAATCCAGAACCCATAAAGGAACTTTGAGGATTGAATGCCTGGAGAAGTAAAGATGGAGAGGGATCAAGGATGAAAGCTGACGTAGAGTGTGGCAGGCAAAAGAATGTGGATGGGAGCTCAGGCATAGGGGCCCTGAGCTATACCCTGGAATGCTACTTTCTGGAAGGCTTCTGTGATTCCATGAGCTATTGTGTCCAGCTTTAAATCTCCCTAGCTTTAAAGCTCCCTGTCCAGCTTTAATGCTCTCCAGCATTAAATCTGACTTTTAATGGCACAACTAGTGATGTGCTTTATGATCTGCTGGGCGTATATTCACCCTGACAAAACCTTAAGGTCTTTCCTTCTGTACCTAAGCAAAGATCACAGGGAGATAAGAAAACTGGCATTTACTCAGCACCTGCTAGGAGGTAGTGTGCACCAGCTTAAGCATATTTATACATTCTTTAATTGTACACATTTGACAGATGAAGAAACTGAGCTCATATTGCTGAACTTGCAAACAACAGAGGGAGGCAGGATGCAGTCTGCCCCCTCCCCCCTCCCCCACATGCTTTGTCTTTCACAGCACCATTGGACTGCTTTCCAGTGGTGTGAAAAACTGAGTCCTGCAGGCAGATCCTCTGTTTTTGCTCTGGAAACAGGAAGAAACCCAGGGGCCTCAGCTAACTCCTGATTTCTGTGAAGTGGATGCTCCAGCTTGTGCTTTACTCAAGGCTTGATTTCTTCCTTTGCCTGGTCTCAGGGTTTTGATCTTTTTAGTAGGAATGCTAGAGGCAGGGCCAAGGAGAACTCTGGTGTGGATTTCACTCTTCATTGGAAGCTCTGGAGAAATGCTGCAGATAGAAATTATTTGTTTGAGTTAGTTTCACGGAGTAACTTCTGACTTCACAGAAGCTTATAATCTCGTATTTTGAAGGAATGTAAGAAACCACTCGTACTATCCATTTGTCTCATTACAGATCAAAGTGACTTAGGAAGCACACACTGGAGGTTGTGGGAGTTAGAGGCCTGTTGCTATATATTGTAGAAGATGTCCTGTGATTATTTTTTAAGCATCTGTGTCATTTTAATAAAGGAAGGGGAAAAGGCTAAGTATCTAGAGTGCCTTCCCTTTGGGCAGTGGAGCCTTAGGAGGTAGATATTTAGCAAGAAATCTCCTAAGCTAGAGACGAATTCCCTCCAACTTTGGTTAAATTTCTGACCCTTCTGTCAAAACCTCCAAAGTGCATTGTCATTGGGAACATTCATTCCTCCCTGTGAGAGCTGGGGATGCACTCCATATAGTTGTGTTGTGAGCACAAAAGACCTGTGCAAAAGGTGTCCAGCATCATGTAGAACCCTCCTGAACTTCTCATTCGAAAATATACTTTCTCTCTGTGACCTCTTCTCAGCTTCTGTTATTATTTGACTGCAGGCCCTGTCTCCTTTGCAACCTCTCAGACAAGTGAAAACTGCACCGTTGTCTTTGAATGCCAGGAAACAAAATGAAAAGTAATGAGAAGTCTCTGCCAGAGAGGTTTGTGTTGCTGCTTTCTTCTGTTTATGCATTTATCAGCTTTTATTATCTTGATTTAAAGCCTTAGGTCACAATTAGGAGGTAAAACATAAAGGCCTAGATTTCAATGGTGCTAGTCACACCCTCTCTATTTCATTCTTTTCTGTTTTGCCAAAAATGAAATCCCTTTGATTTCATTTCCTCATTCCTTATAATGGTGGATAGATCTGCCAGTGCAAAGAAAGTGTCATTGGCTCTTTTGTTTTCAGCTGATACTACACTTTCTGCATTAACTCCGACCCACCAGCCTTACGTTTGTGTCATTGCATGCCTGGTTTGCACACACTCAATTAGATGTACAATGTGCACCCCATAGTTTATTGAATTGATTATGACAAGAATTATGATAAATTGCATTTAGTAGCTTTCATTTATCATCCAGAAATTTTCATTTTCCAACATCAATCAGGAAGTTAAGAGTAGCTATTAAGCTGACCTAATGTGAGTCTTTATTCTTTTGCATCACTTCACATTCATTATGGCTCACAGTACAGAATGATGACACCCATTCATTCAAACAAGTTTCACTGAGTGTCTCCTGAGTGTCAGATACCACTTGAGGCATGGGGGACGTCAGTGAGATAACAGGCAAAATCCTTATCCTCAAGTGGCTAACAAGCAAGGAGGAGAAAGGATGACAGACCAATAAATAGTCTATTGGTAATATATCCACGGGAATAACACAAGGTGGTGAAAAGGGTTCACAAGGAGAGGGAAGGGGACTGAGGTCAAAGTAGTGAGGGAAGGCCTCCCTAAAAAGGTGACCTAGAGCAAAGACCTGAGTGAAGCAGAGCAAGCTACTCAGCTACTGGGCAGACTTCCCAACATCAAGGATGCCAGGATGGAGCAGGGGTGGCCTGTGTGAGGAACAGAAGGGACACAAAATCTGCAACACAAGGAGCACTGGAAAAGTGGCTGAGCATAGGTAGCTGATGGACAGATTCACATAAGGCATTATGGGCCACAAAAAGCTGCTTAAATTTCATTATGATAAAGTTGGGGTGCCACTGGAGGGTTTTGAGCAAAGAGACATAATCTGACCTTTGTTTTCATAGAGTCACTCCAACTGTGATGAGGAGAATGGAGTGCAGGGGTAAGAGCAGAAGCCAGGAAACCAGGGAGGAGTTACACAATAACCTCACGGAGGGTAATGGGAGCTGGACCAGGATGGGGTGGGGGAGAGGAGGCACAAAAGACTCGGTTCAAGCTGTGCTCCAAAGGTGAAGCCAATAAGGCTGTGCTGAAAATGGGGCGACAGGAGAGCTCCAAGGACTGGGAGATGCATAGCTGCATGAATAAAGCTGGTGTTTATTGAAAGAGAGAAACCTGAAGGAAGAGAAGGTCAGCAAGAGGGAAGAAGAAATTGAGGGTTCTCCTTTGGACATATTAACATAGAGAAGGTTGTTGGACATGTGGGTGGAGCTGAAGTTCAGAGCTGAGATTAGGTTGAAATGTGAGCCAAGCCTCTTTTGGCATCTATAGATCTTGCTAACCTTAAGTCTGAGTCTATTTATATCTGAAGTTTTGTCTCTTTTTTCTCTCTCCTCATTCCCACATCTTTTTTTATCCCCCTCTGGAATATACCTTCTGAACTCTCCTGCCCCAATCCCACAAACCAGATATTCTTAGAGCACTATGTGGGAACTAGAAAACTCTTTTGGAAAAAAACAAATTTTTCCTCTCTGAAGTGTGTCTTGATCATTCTTCACATGCTTCATATGCAGCATGACTGAAAAACTTTACATTTTGAGTAATGAGAGATTCTATTTGAGAATAATTGCCTATAGAATAAAGGCTGAACTTATCAGGCTGCCATTTAAGTTTCTGGATAATCTGACTCCATCCCACCTCCTCAAAGCTCCATATGTTCAATGGCAGAGGGCATCTGTACAAATCCAAGAGTTGGTTTGACCTCTCAAAGGGAGGAGGCTGTTTCTTCTGGGCACCCAGGGAGGGCAGGTAGGGGCAACATCAAAGGAAGAAACACACAGACAGAAGCTCAGTCCTAGGGGGAAAGGCCCTTGACTTGGAGAACACAGGGAGCCTAGTCCCGGAAAAGGTGATTTCTTGTGCAAGGAAGAGCAACTTCACCAATGCTCAGGCTTGGGATCCAGCTTCCATATTCTTTGGTGACCCTAAGTATCTTATTCCTGAAAAAAGGAGTAGCTTAAATTGCAGAAGTATTTGTACCACTTGAAATGGGGCTCCCCACCCCACAAATCACTAATTAATACACTGCCATTCTCCTTACACATTAGTCTTGTTTGCTGCATAAAGCTGTGGTCGAGTGTAGTCTCTAGAGCCTGTCTCCTTGATCTTGGAACCTACCCATACTAGGTCTGTGATGTGGAAGAAATGACTTCACTTTTTGTAACTCAGTTTCTGCACCTGTAAAACCTGCTTCAGAAGGTCATGGTGACGATTAAATGTCTTGATATGAATAATGTGCTTAGAACAATGCTGAGCATGGAGCAAATGTGGACAAGTGAGAGCTGTTGTCATCATCAGCCCACCAGTCCTGAGATCATTATAACAGATCTCTGGGGGAGGGACAAAATGCAATCTAAGGAACTGAGAGGCTGCAGGGGAAACTTAGACTTAGAAATCTACTCATTTCTCATTTCAGTCACCATGTGGTGTTCTGGGAGGTTCGGCCAGTGAAATGCCACCTCTCTATAACCCTCTCCTAGCATGACTCATCTGTGCAGATCCACTCTTTCCTGAAAAACACTCCTTCATTGGTGTATTAGTTATCAAATTACTAATGACACAAAGTAGTCCAAAATCTGTAGTATAAAACAATAAGCATTTAATATCTCATGGGGTTCAGAATCTGGGAACACTTAACTGGGAGGTTCTGGCTCAGGGACTCTCCTGAGGGTGTAGTCAAGATGGTGATCAGTCATCTGAAGGGTTGACTAGGGGACTCACCTCCAAAATGGTTCTCTCAGGTCGCTGTTGGCGAAAATCCTCAGTTCTCAACCCACAGACTTCTCCATCCGGTTGCCTGATAACAAAGCAGCTGGCTTCCCCTAGACTGGGTGATTCAGGAGAGCAAGGGTGAAGCCATCATAACTCTTATGATTTGTATCAGACGTCACCTGCTGTCACATCTGTCATGTTCCATTTGTTGGGTGTAAGTCTCTAAGTCCCATTCATATGCAAGGAGGGAGAAATTAAGCTCTACCTTTTGAGGGGAAATTGACAAAGAATTGTAGACATTGTAAAATGGCTACAAATGATGACTGAGACTCAGAGCCAGTAAATTATAGTATTTGAACTGTACAAACTCTGCCTCTGTCATCTTTAAATCTCATTGGTTTATGGAACTTTGGCCCAAGTACCAGAATATTCACTAAAAACTTTGAGAACCCCAAAGCAGTGTTTTGTGGTTGGCCCATATCAGGCCCTATTAAGAACCCTAACCGCATAACAGTCCCTGAAAGCACACATGAAAACAACAGTACCTATTGGTAGGGAGAGCAACTGTGTCCCTGTGAGTCCCTGGTTACCTGATAACTTGTTTAGTCAACAATATGCTTAAGCCCACCTCTTGTACCTCTTAATATTAAAGCTTTTTTTTTTTCTTTTTGGCCATGAGACTAAACTCTATTAAGTTTTGGGATCAATGGAGAGTTGCCCTCAGGATTCTAAATTCCTTCATATCCACCTGATCCCAAAAGCATGATATGATAAGTAAATTATAAGAAGATGATGGAACACACTTGTCACAGCACCACCCACAGAAGTTGTAGAAGGATCTTTACTAACACGAAAAGAAGTTTATATTATAACATTAGAAGTAAAACAAGCAAGCTATAAATAATATATAAGCCAGACCCTTATTAATCTCAAATTTTACTGTGGATTTATATCTGTGTACAGATCAATAGATATACATTTAGAAGCATATACATCAAAATATTAACATTGGTGACCAATGGTTATTTCTGATGGATAGGAGTAGAGGGACTTAAGTTTTTCTTTTTGCTTACTCTTTTCTTTTATAATTTCTCAGTGACACATACATATTATCATTTTACAAAATAGTTAAGGACTTTTTTAAGGAAAAAAGTCTGGGGATAACAGAAATAACATACACTGGAAAATATTATTACTTAAGTTATGGTGTTAGGGTCAAATGACAGAACTAAAACAATTCATAATGAGTTTGGTGTTCTTTATTCAAGGGAAGATAATTCATGTAATGTCTGACAGGAAATGGAGTGTTCTCCCCAAAGGATTTAGGGTGAGAGTAAGTTGTACACAGTTACAAGAGGTAATGAGGAAACAGTTGGCTAGGAGGTCCTATTTTCTAGGATAGAGTAAGCTAGCTAAAGCTAAGGTGGAGGATTTCACTGGTGTAGGTTAGGTTTCCTTGACAATGAGGCATTTCCTAAAGTGCTGTGGCTGACTTCGGTTTAGATTTGTAACCTGAACCAGCGGACTAGGATGGCCTCTATTTTGTTGGTACTGATATACAAATTAATATTATCATTAGAAACTTTAAAATCACTTAAAGACTAGATTCAAAACCTTGTTTGGACCCTGACGTGAGCTGAAAAACCAATGTGATATTGCTATTTATAACAATAATTATATATTTGGTTTTCCTCCCCATTTCTGGCCAGAGCTCCTAAAACCTTTGGAATTTCCTAAGTGATAGGAGCACTACAAATGTCTTTTGTTATGTTAATGAGATAGCTTTTGGGAAGCCCCTATAAAACCCAAGGATGGGATGGTTGCCAGTGAAGCCAACCATATGATTAGAGGATTGAAACTCTTGGTCCCAACTCCAAACTCTGAGGAAGGAAAGGGGGTTGCAGATTGAGTTCAATAACCAATGGCCAATGACTTAATCAATCATGCTTATGTGGTGAAGCCTCCATAAAAACCCATAAAGACAGGGTTCAGAGAGCTTCCAGGTTGGTGAACACCTAGAAATTTGGGGAGAATGGAGTACTCAGAGAGAGAATGGAAGCTTTTGTGACTTGTCGTATTCATCTCTTCCATCTGGCTGTTCCCAAGTTGTATCCTTTTTATAATAAACCATAATCTAGGGAGAAAACTGGCTTACTGAGTTCTGTGAACTGCTCTAGCAAATTAATTAAGGAGAGTCATTGGAACCTGCAATCTAAAGCCAGGTGGTCAGAAATACAGGTAACAACCTGGACTTGTAATTGACTTCTGAAGTGGAGGCCAGTCTTGTGGGAATCTGATACTATTATCTCTGGGTAGATAGTGTCAGAATTGAGTTGAACTGTAGACACCCAGCTGGTGTTCCAGAATTGCTTAGTGGTGTGGGAAAATCCCCATCAGAATTGATGTCAGAATTGTTTAATAGTAAAAAGACATTTTTGAGGCAATCTGGGAAATTTGATTATGGACTGGATATTAGATTGGGTTTGGCAAACTATGGCCAGATGCTTATTTTCATGAATAAAGTTTAGTAGAACACAGCCACGTGCCTTCATGTACATATCGTGTAAGGCTACTTCCTTTCCATAGCAGTAGAGGTTGAGTAATTATGATAAAGGACATAGTGCTCACAAAGTCAAAGAGGTTACCTTCTGGTCCTTTGCAGAAAAAAAAAAAATTGTTTGTCCATTGATGCTATTTGAAAAACATCCATAACTTTTGGAAATACAAACGGAGTAATCCCTATATATCCTTTACTATGCATGCCTGCAATTTGCTTTAAAATACTTAAGCAAAGAAAGAAAAAGGGCAAAACAGGTTTGGTGAAACAAATCTTAATGATTGTTGAAGCTAAGTGAAGATATGGGGAATCATTGCATTATTCTCTCTACATTGGTTTGAATTTTTTTGTACAAAAGGTACAGAACTGTTGAGTCAGTTAACATGTCTGAAAGACTGTTTGCCAAAATGACTGCCATGACTTTCCCCCTTGTCCCTCAGCTGGAGGATAGATAAACAATTCAGTGTATCCGTGCAATGGGATCATAATCAGCCAAGGAAGGGAAGAACTAGCGATACACTCAACAGCATGGATGAAACTTCAGTGCATATTGTGAAGTGAGAGAAGCCTAGATTCAAAAAACTACATATTGTATAATTCCATTTATATGGCTTTCTGGAAAAGGCAAACTAGAGGCATAGAGAAATGATCAGTGGCTGTCAGGGCTTAAGTGTTGGGGGAGGGGTTGACTGCAAAGGGGACATTTTTGAGGGTGTATGGAGACTTTGCAGTGTCCTCACCATGGTGTGGCATGATTTTACACCTACTCTCAGGTGGCTCTAGTTATTGTCAGTACAATCATCAGTGATCTGGTCAGTTGTACATTAAAAAGAACATCAAGTTTCTCCGAGCTTGACACTGTAACCCTCAGTCTCTAATGAGGTGCTGTCCTGAGAAGTTTCTAGCCCTCTACTATATTCCTTTTGTTGTGGACTCCCTTCCTCATGAAAACTGTCCATACAAGACTTTCCTCTGATTGCCCCCTCTCATCCGAATGCTTACTTCCCTTTGCATTTGCCTGATAACCTTTGTCCCGGGAATAGAGAGCTTCGTATGCAGAACCTTAGGTTGTCTCTGGACCTTAGGTGTCTCTGGACCAAGCCACTGAGGGATTTGGGTCTGGTTCTCAAGGAAAAGGTGATTGAAATAAGCTGAACAAGTCAAGTAAAGGAGCTGTACCGGAAGGTGATGCCAGAAAACTAAAGATCTGTCCTGCTTTATAATCTAAACATTTACCCTTGGAGTGCAAGAGAAACCACTTCTACAGAAGAAGGATTTCTGACAAGTGAACAGGAAGGATGATGTGGATGGTGACTGAAGTGAGGCTTCCAGGGGCCCTTCTGGGTACAGCAGCCATGACAAATAGAACCACTGGGGTGTCTGTGGAGCACAGAGCGGGTCACAAGAGCACAAAAGGGTGAGTCTGTTGTCATAGCAGAATGTAAGCTGCTCTAAGGATCTTGCTGTAAGGAAAAATGAAATAGCTGAGAGGCATTCAGGAAAAGATGATGGAAATTGCTTCTTAATTGTATCCTGCGCTACAGAACTAGGAAATGTGGTCTCATGACCAGCATTTTCAGAGATGTGTGTGATGTGATAGACACTCCTCAGCACCATCCCACACAGTTTCACAGTGATCCTCCAAGATTAGGATCATTCTTGCCCTTGCTATCTAAGCGGGGGAGGTGAGGCTCCTTACTACCATAGACAACCTCAAATGCCAGCTCCACAGGGACAAACCCTTAACACCTTTTCTGAGAGAAGATGTGTGCTCCACCTGCACCTGCTCAGAATCCCACCTGCCTTTGGCCCTCAGTGGCCCACAATACAAACCTCTCTTATCTAACTTTTCATTCGCTATGCTGTCTTCTTCCATAATTCTTCCTAATTATGACCTTCATTTGACCCATCATTTTCTGAATCCTTCATTTCATTCCAATAAATTTTCCTTCGTCTTCATCTTCTTCAAAGAATATTCTCTCCATGTCCATGCCTGGGCACATCCTCCCATCTCTACATTGTTACTTCCTCTTCCTCCATAGGCTTAACTTCCTCCACCTTTGAGGTCTTGTCATATAACCCTATCTCTGTGCTGCAGATTCCTTGCCACTCTCTCTCATTTACTGAGAACTTAGGCCCCTGAATCTTCCAGCCCAAGGCCTATTATTACTGGAAAACTTCAGCATTCATTTGTTCTCTGAACTCTGTGTTGTCTCCACTACCATTCCTCAGTAGCCACCATTCCTGTGACCATACCATACATTGGGGATGACAACCATGTGGCACTATTGCCAAAATTCCTACAGCTTGAGACCTTTAAGATGTCATATCATTCTGTCCCCTGAGTGAGGTAGGGCCCTAGAACTCTTCCCAACATAAGTGCAACTGCGGGGTATCTTATCTATATTCCTATACTAGATGATTACCCAGAACTGCACAATGCCTGAGATCTTAAATTCCAGGAAACAGTTCTGGCTCTTGTTACCACGTAGTCTTCCAATTCACTGAGAACATCATTACTTCATCTACCACTTTCTTGGCCACTTGCCACCTAGTAGCCTTGTTCTTCTGTTGCAACTATCCCAATATGCCAAACCCAGGATCAAGAAAACCGTCCTTCATCTATGTTTCTGTCTTTGCTCAGCAGATCACAGCTGGGAGTCATTTCACAATCATATTAAAACAAAAGCATATCCTCCATAAAGGAGCAAGGGGTTCTTTAGTGCCATTTGGAAATCTTATGGGCCACCTTTTCTGCCTGGCATATTCTAAATGCCCTTCTAGTAGTTGGAAAATTTAAAAATCTGGATCCTCCCTTTCCTGGCCTTCTTTACAACTAAAGCACAGACCTATGGTCTAGATGCCCTCATCCATGTGAGATCTTAATTTGAAAGTCAACAGTAGGCTCCTGTGAAGTATCAGTTCGACTCTTGAGGACAGCAGGAAAAACATCCAGATACTGAAGTTGGCAGTGGCTACAGACTGAGGGGAGAGAAGTTCCTTCCGCTGTGGGCCAAGGTAGACACATCAAGGGAATGGGAAAACATGTCCCATATTGCAGTGCAGTAAGTTCTTTAATTGTCCATAATTTGCTTTTACAACCTCCATTCTTATGTACTTGGCTCATAGTAGGTGCTTTTTTTAAAAAAAAATTATTTAGGGATCCCTAGGTGGTGCAGCAGTTTAGCGCCTGCCTTTGGCCCAGGGCACGATCCTGGAGACCTGGGATCGAATCCCACGTCGGGCCCCTGGTGCATGGAGCCTGCTTCTCCCTCTGCCTATGTCTCTGCCTTTCTCTCTCTCTCTCTCTCTCTCTCTCTCTGTGTGACTATCATAAATAAATAAAAATTTTTAAAAAATTAAAAAAATAAATAAATAAAATTATTTATTTATTTATTCATGAGAGAGAGAGAGAGAGAGAGAGAGAGAGGCAGAGAGACATAGAGGGAGAAGCAGGCTCCATGCAGGGAGCCTGATGTGGGACTCGATCCCAGGACTCCAGGATCATGCCCTGAGCCAAAAGCAGATGCTCAACTTCTGAGCCACCCAAGCATCCCATCATAGTAGGTGCTTAATAAACTTTTAGTATTGATGATTTGCCCAAGGTCATCCAAGGTAGAGGAACCAATGTCAGATTCATTCTTTCAATTCTCAAGCCACTAGTCTTTCCCAGACATAAATGGCAGAGCTGTTTTCTGTATCCGACTCCCACCATTAGGCTTGGGATAAATAATGATGGGTGTTCACAAGGAAGTACTCACATTCTTTGGCCTTTCTGCTTCTGGCTCTGCAGCAGACATTAGGTAGGATAGTTGCAGAGGGCATAGTGCATTCTATATTTGCTAAGGGGGATGATTCACTGTACCTTCAAAAGCAATAGCTAAACCTGTGTCTTGTTAAACACTACCTTGAGGAAAAGTGTGAATAGCACTGTGGGAAGTTTGGTGAGAAATGACCAGTGGTTTGGAGGCCTCCCCAGTGACAGAGAAATTTGCAGGGAAAACATTTAGGATGAAAGGAAAATAGTTTTCTTCCATGTTTTTTTTTTTTTTTAAGATTTTATGTATGTATGTATGTATTTATTTATTTATTTATTTATTTGAGAGTGAGAGATAGCACAAGCAGGGGGAGCGGCAGAGGGAGAAGCAGGCTCTCTGCTGAGCAGGGAGCCCAATGTGGGGTTTGATTCCAGGACCCTGGGGTCATGACCTGAGCCACCTAGGTGCCATGTCTTCCATCTTTAAATGGAAAAAAAATAACAGCTTGAAATAAGGCATCTACTCTAATCATTTCAAAAGTATTTTTACAGTAGTGTTCCTCTAGATTCTCTGCATATATTGCCCTGTGAAACATGTGGCAGAGACAGTGCTGCTGGTTGGCCCATCCATTTCCTTTTTCTCCTGGTACAAAACTACTGTACTTCCTAGGCAGTGTTTTTCTTTTCCATGGGAGGCCTACATGCTGCTGCTGGTACCACTACCCTATCTCTGGTGATCTCTGAGAAGCTCTAGGGAATTTGTGAGCACTCAACACCAACACGGATGGGTGGTGGAGAACAGCTTTTGCCATTATTGCAGTTGAAGGTATGGGGCCAGATATGCTCCTGCGGTGTTGAGGAAAGAAGATATCAACCTCACCAACACTTCAGGAGAGCTCAGTTAGGATGGAGTGGAACATAAGATCACCATTCTGCAGGTTCCATACCAGTACAAGATCCAAGACTGGTTCTTAAACAGATAGTAGGTGACTGATAGAAAGTACAGTCAGGTCAGGCCAATGGTTTGCACAAGCTCTTTGAAGACCTGGGTTGACTGAAGATTTGGGCCGATGAGGGCTATACCACTGCCCATATTGTATCCTCATATTGCAGTTAAGTTTCTTAATTGTCCATATTTTACCTTTACAACCACAGACTTTGTGTCAAAGGCCAGCACACAAAGATCACAGACTGCTGTGGCTGCACCATAGGTATGCCCAAGAAGAAATAAAACTGTAGGACTTTTTTTTTTTTTTTTTAGGACTTTTCTGTTAATATAGTGTTTATACACCTACAAAAGAAATGGGATCCTGTGACTTCTAGCCAGTGGAATGCAGATGAAAATGATGTAACCATCTTCTCTGCCTCCAAAAACCTATGAGATCCTCCCATTTCCTTCTGTTCCGTGGCTGGAAGTGAAGATTTTGGAATCTGGATCCACACAAGGGCCAGAATGGCTCACCACTTGGAGAAGAGGCTCCTGAGGAATCACTCTGGATACCTGACTGACTGAACTCTTTGTTAGGCTGTGATGTGCATGAGATATAACCCTTTCATTTGTGACAATGAATCATATCTTAATATGATGGACACATTATGGATTGTATTGGTGACTGGGATTAATCATCCTAACATAGATCATGACCAAGATTCTTATCTACTGCTTAAAAAGACAGTGGATGGTACCTTTTAAAATAAAGCTTACATAAGGACAATTCAGTTTGGAAAATATTAAGCATTTACATGGTAAGTTCCTTTTTTCATTGGGAAACTCCTATCTGCCTTCTGCATGAAATATTCTCCTGCTGGCCCACCTCTCACTCACCTTTCAAATCTCAGCTTACCTCCTATGCCCATAGGGAAGTTTTTTCCAAAAGCAGGCTCCCTCACAATTTTCTCTCATCACACCCTGTTGGTTTCCTTACACAGCACTAATTAAAATTTCTTTCCTTTTTAAAATATTTATTTATTTTAGAGAGATAGAGGACACAAGCAGGGGAGGGACTGTGGGAGGAGAGAATCTCAAGCAGACTCTGCACTGAGTGTGGAGCCTGACATGGGGTTCGATCTCACAACCCTGTAATCATGACTTCAGCTGAAATCAACAGTTGGCTATTTAACTGACTGAGCCACCTAGGCAACCCTACAATTTATAATAATCTGTTTTTCTCTCTGTGTGTTTATTCTTCGAGACAGTAAGCTCTGTGAGACTAGGGCTCATCACTGCAGAGTCCCTACTAACAGAATGCAACACCTGGTGGGAGATAGTTGTATGAATGAATAAATGAGTGAATGAATACATACATACAAGCCATGCCTTGGTCACTAGGTCTGCAGAAAGCAAAGATGAATACAGTGAATAATTAATAATGAGGCTTGGTCTGGTATATAGATAAGATAAAATGCAACATGGTACTTTTCAAAAATAACAGAGTAAGAAGCCAACCTGAAGAAGTTCCCAATGGCCAACACTGGAACAATTTGAGCAACCAAATAAATAATACAGTACTGAATTGTAACCCAAAGTATAAAATCAATATACATGAGTCCATACTGACCCAAATAAATGCTTGAATAAGTAGATAATGGGAAGAAGAGACAAACCTCATATACAGAAGAATTCCAAATAGCTCACGTAGGTACTTCCCCTCAAGGAGACAGTATATAATCGCCACCACTTGAGTGTGGGTGTGCTTAGGAATTGCTACCAAATAGCAGAGTATGGAAAGAGGGGAGAATGTATAGTGACAGTGGAGGAACTTGGCAAAAGATGGGATCCCTGGGTGGCGCAGCGGTTTGGCGCCTGCCTTTGGCCCGGGGCGCGATCCTGGAGACCCGGGATCGAGTCCCACGTCGGGCTCCCGGTGCATGGAGCCTGCTTCTCCCTCTGCCTATGTCTCTGCCTCTCTCTCTCTCTGTGACTATCAAAAATAAATAAAAATTAAAAAAAAAAAAGCTTTCTTTAAAAAAAAAAAAAAAAAAAAAAAAAAGTTACTTCAGCTAGGTAGGTGATCGAGGGTAACACTATTGTGACAAAAACATGTACCGTTTATGTGATAAAGGCACTTGATCTCAGCAGTCTTCCTCAAAAGACCTGTAATCCCAGTCCAACCATGAGGAAAACAGTAGAAAAGCCAGTCTGAGGGGCATTCTACTCCAATGTCATCAGAAAGAAGGAAAATCTTAGGAACTATCACAGTCAAGAGGGGTCTGTATTAGCCAGAATTCTCCACAAAAACCAAACCAAGATACTATGGTCTAAATATTTGTATCTGGGTGCCTGAGTGGCTCACTCAATTAAGTGTCTGCCTTCAGCTCAGGTCATGATCTCAGTCAGGGTCCTGAGATTGAGTCCTACGTCAGGCTCCCTGCTCAGCAGGGAATCTGCTTCTCCCTCTACCCCTCCCCCTCTGCTCATACTCTCTCTCTCTCTAAAATAAAGTAAAATAAAATATTTAATAAATAAATAAATTTTTGTATCCTCCCCAAATTCTCATATTGAAATGCTAACCCCCAAAGATGATGGTATTATCTTTGGGATGGTATTATCTTTGGGAGGTGCTTAGGTCATAAGGATTGAGGCTGCATGAATGAGATTAGTGTTCTTCAAAAAAAAGATTCTGCAAAGATCTCTTGCTCCCTCCACCATGTAAGCACACAGCAAAAAGTACCTGGCTGTGACCCAGAAAGGCCCTTGCCAGAACATGATCACATGACCATGCTGATGTATTGATCTCAGACTTCCCAGCATCCAGAACTGTAAAAAATAAATTTCTGTTGTTTAGAAGACACCCAGTCCACTCTGAGGTATTTTATTACAGTCTATAGATTTAGTCTGAAGAAACTAAGCCTACACACACACATACACACACACACACAATGTGTGTGTGTATATATATGTGTATGTGTGTATATATATGTGTGTGTGTATATATATGTACACACACATATATAAATATATATGAATTAATTATAAAGAATTGGTTCTTGCGATTATGAAGGCTGGCAAGTCCAAGATCTGCAGAGCCAATATATGTCCCAGTTCAAGGCTGGCATGACAGGCTGCTATAGAACCAGGAAGAACTGATGTTCCAACTCAAATGTCATCAGACAGAAGAAATTCTGTGTTACTTGGGGGAGGGTCACCTTTTTGGTATAGCAAAGCCTTCAACTGATTGACTGAGACCCACCACATTGTAAGGGCAATTTGCTTTACTCAGTCTACTGACTTAAATGTTATTCTCCTCTAAAAACACCCTTACAGAAACACCCAGTTGGTTTTCTCTGGGGTTTCAGCACCAAAAACAAGCAGAAAAGGAAAAAATAAAACCATCCAAACAAAAACACCCAGAATAATGTTTGACCATTAAATTAACCATCACAGAATCTAGGGAAACATGATGACTAAATGTAATGTGGTTTCCTAACTAGGATCCTGGAACAGAAAAGAACATCAGGTAAAAAAGTAAGGAAATCTGAGTAAAGTACAGACTTTATACTTAATATCAATATTGGTTTATTGATTGTGACCAATGCATTACACTAATGTAAATTGCTAGTAATAAAGGAAACTGCATGAGGGCATTTGGGAACTCTCCACTAATTTTGCAATTTTCCTGGAAATAAAAAAACTATTCTAAAATAAAATAAAATACGTTAAAAATGATAGGGTAGTTTGTGTGTAGGAAACACATCTGCTGAGGAATGGTGTCAAGAAAGGCTTCCTGGTCAAGGTGGCTTTTAGAATATATATTTCAAATGCAGGTGGGCACTAGAATGTGGAACCCTTGAATGTCAGACTGGAAAGTTTTTATCCATGAATGTCTTAGTTGGAGCTCTAGATATTAAAAATTAGATCAGAGAAAAAGTGTTGGAGGAAGGGAAACCAAGCAGATTATTGCTGGGTCCAGGGGAAGGTAAAGAGGGATCCAATAGGGTGTCAACTGGGGGCACAGAAAGGAGCCAGTGGGTTTGAGAGACACCAAGGAGTGAATTGATGGGATTTAGAAGTAGAACAGATATAATGAAAGATCCGAAGGATTTTAAAGGATTTTTCAGGGATTTTATCTTGAGAGACCTAAAGAATGGTGGTGACCAAAATGATAGTAAAACAAGACCAAGAGCAGATTTAGAGAAGAGTGGAATTTTACATTTGTATTATCCTCAACTATCCTGGGAAGGACATCTGGAAGGTCTTGGAAAATACACATGTAGTTTTTGGGAGGGTGCCTCTGGTTAGAGATAGAGGTATTAGAGTCCTTGTCAGAGGTAGGAAATAGCTAGAGTCCTGGACATAGAAGAGACTGCCCAAAGGAGCGGAAAGGATGAAGGTTAAAAGGAAACAGTGCTAGAGGATATGGACCTAGAAGGGGAAAGAATATAGAAACCAGAAGACTTTAGGAGGTCATAAGAGAAAAAGTGATATGACTGAAGCTTAGTATAACGTGCCTGACCCCTTCTTGAAGAAATAAAGCAAAAGAAAACCAACAATCCTGTAAAATACACTGCAGTGATCACTTTAAACCAAAAAAATCAGGAAGGAAGATGTTATAGCCTACTGGGAGTGTTTTACTTTTAAGTAAAAATGACCATTGTAGGTGTGGTTAACAAATTGAATGCAAAGGCAAAAAAATTGGGGGGATGGGGCATTGATATAAAGAAGGGGACATTACAATAATAACCTAGACCTGTAAGTTAGAAATGAAATATAGAATTAAAGGTATCTTTATATTTAAAGAATAAGCAAAATTTATTTTATTATCCTGATATAGTTTATTATTTACTTGGTACTCTTAAGAGCAAATGGTATTAAACTAATGGTTTAAAGCGTGATTTCTAATATCTGTTACTTCAAAAGAGAAAATAATGAAAATATAGCCCATTATCAGAAAACAAACTATAAGGCAAAGAATAAAAGGGAGGGAACAATGTTTTAATATACTTTAATAGGCATCAGAAGCATAGAAAATTTACTAATTTGACTGTAAGTGCAAGTCAGCAATCAACACTATCAAAATGCAAAAATATCAGATTAGACTAAAAATGCTAGTTCAAAGGAAAACAAAACATTGTAACACAGGAAAGTTAAAAAATAGATACACTAGCAAAATTTCAAATGCAAATGATCTGTACACAAGGTTGTTCATCATGACAGCAATATAAACACCCGTCTACCACTGTGACATTTGTTGGATGAACTGTGACACATCCATACAGGGCAGGACTGTGTGCCTTGCAGGGCTTTAATGGTATAAGGATGATCTCTCTCTCCTGCTGTGGAAATACTTCCAGGACACATGGCTGTAGTAGTCATTTAGGTATTCTCTCTCTCCAGGCGGTGACAGGAATGCACTTCCATGCCCACTTGGATTTTGCTTTTGCCAGTTCAGTGTGAATAGAGAAGCACTGTGCCTCACCTCTGTGCGGAGTTGTTGTGAGGCAGTGTGTGACTGGACCTTTTTTCTTTTCCTTCTGCTGAGCCCACACAGTGTTCCAGATGGTAGTTGCTCCTTTAGCTTAGGTCCCAAAGTCAGGATGATAGTGACACAAAATAAGGCTCCTAGCTGAACCCTATATGGCAAAGGGCATGTAACATGATTGAGACACAGACCTTTGTTGCATAAGTCACTGAGCTTTTGTGTTAGTTGTCACTGTAGCTTAATACAGTATCTTAGCAGATATGTGAACTTGTAACCGGAGGTAGGGTGCTGTGGCTAAAAACAATAGTGGGTTGGGATATCGTCTAAGGCTCAGCAGTAGAGGATTTGGAAACTTAGTGAAAGCTGGAAGGATGGTGATCCATGCTATGCAGTGGTAAAACAGCAGGTCACATTTGGTCAAAGAAGATAATGGATAGAGAAGGACCTTCCTGAGGTTAAAGCCCAAGAGTCATAAAAACAATGGCCTGGGAGCCTCTGCAGAAAGCAGTCTTCAAACATCAGCCCCTAGGTAGAGGGTCCTCATGACTGCTGCCCGGTGGGATTTCACAGTTGCTACCAAGATTGCTATGCTCCTCCCATTGGTACACTTTCCAAATGGGAATGTCCACCATGACAATCTTACTCTATTGTATGAGTGTTTGTGGTGGATAAATGGTCAGATAACTTGTCTTTTTGGCTTGTAAGTCTCTGGATCCAGGAAGCATATCAAATGTGAACAGATACAATCATTTTAGAGGACTATTTAATAGGTAAATATAAATATGATATGAATTCACTGAGGGGGCACTTGACGGGATGAGCACTGGGTGTTATGCTATATGTTGGCAAATTGAACTCCAATAAAAAAGAAAAAATATGATATGAATTATTAAAAATAAAACATATTTCTATCCCGTAACCCAGCAATTTCACTCCTAGATAAAAAACCCAAGAGGGCATATAACCACCCAAAGAAGGGTGCAGCATCTTTATCCATTATAACCCAAAATAAGAAACAGTCAAAATGTCCATCAATAATAGAATGAATAAATAAATTGTAGCGTTTTTACAATAGAATAGTATTCAACAATATACAGGAATGAACACTTACTACATAACAACATCTCACGGATGTGATGTTGAGTGAAAGGAGCCATAGGTAAAAGATTATATACTGTGTGATTCTATCTATATGAAACTCACGAACATATATTGATAAAAATCAGAATAGTAGCTATATCTGTGTTGGGAAAAGGGCACAAAGAAACCTTCATGCTGGAACAGGGTGCTAGAAATATTGTTATACCTCAGCAACAAAATTTCAAATAAAATAAAATATAAACAAAATAAGAACAGCCACATTTGGATCCAGTAGAGACACACCCCTGACCCTCAGTGTAGAGGTGACTACCAATCACCCAAAGAGCCTGGAGTTAATGGCAGGAATAGGTTACCATCTTCAGGTTAGACAAGTGTATTTGTATGCAGGAAAGAATTTGAACCAAATATTTACTGCCAAGAAAAGTGGGCTCTGATGGTTATTATGGCTGTTCACAGGTGTGTTTGCTTTTTCTCTTCTCAAGCATATAATAAAGTTTCACTTCTCTGAAAATAGCTATGGGCACATTTTCTGCACCCAATGAAACATGAGTGAAGTGTGGTGAGTCCCTTGAAAACCAGAGCAGGCTTTGCCACATTCCCTTCCCTCTGCAACCCACCAGGTAGAGCTGGGCAAGAGGGAACACAATGATAGCAGCAGAGCCTCAGACACCTGAGATTCATTCTGAGATGAGGAGTGGACTTGGGTTTCAAACCACTGAGGTCTCGGTGTTGTATGCAAATCACACACAGACAGACCCCAGCCTACCCTGGTAGATAGCAATTAAACAGAAAAGATGAGTGGTAAGAAAACTCTATTTCTTATGTATCCTTATATGAAGAAAGGGGGGAAGAATATGAATTGATATGTATATTTGCTGATATTTTCAGAAAGAAACAATGGAAGAGTACCACAAAAAATGTTTTTTAAAAAAATTACTGATAATGGAAAAGAAGAGAGAAGCCAGACTCCTTTGACTAGGCCTTAACATAGAGTTCTCACTTTTGAATCATGGAAGTGAATCAAAACAGGGGTTCTTGTGGTGATGGAACTGTTTAGTATCTTGACAGTCACAAAATTATTTAGGGCTGGACACACACAAAAGCTGAACAAGATCAGTGGATTTGAACAATGCTGATATTCTGAGTGTGATATTATATTATAGTTTTACAAATGTTACTGCTGGGGGAAACTAGGGAAATATATGCATGTGATCTCTCAGTACTCTTTCTTACTACTGCATGAAAAAAAATCTATGAATATTTCATTAAATATCAAAATAAATCAGAAAGAATAAAAAGCATTCCCTAAATATGGAAGCAAATTATATCAAATGATTCAATTGTATTTCAAATCAGTGACATAATCATATGAAGAGCAAAATAATTTCAAATAACTTTAGAGCAAATATTTTGATTGCACATCGTTAGTGAAATATATTATAAAGGCAAATAAGCTATGAAGAAATCCTTTTTTTAAAGATTTTGTTTTTACGTAATGTCACCCTACATGGGGCTGGAACTTACAACTCTGAGATCAAGAGTCACATGCTTTACTGATTGAGCCAGCCAGATACTCTAGCTATGAAGAAATCTCCAACTTTATTCAGTAACTTTACTGTTCTTAGTACCAGTGTTATGGCTTTGGAATACGTTTTTCTAAATTGTAAATTAAAGCAAATAAATACTTATGTTAATACTGTTAGGAGCTAAGATTCTCAGCATTCTGCAACAAAGCTGCAAAGTGTAAAATCAAAGAAATAAAAGTGCTGTAACACTGCATTTAAAATGAAAATAACAGTATGAAGTCATTATTATTTTTTCCTTTTAAAAACAATGCATTTCTTAGTTTTTTTCCATTTAAAAATCCTGAAGGCTGTGACAACCTAGGAGTAATCAGCGACCCCAAGCAAACAGATCAGAACCTTCTAAATATAATGGTCACAACCATTCCCCTGGTATTCATATGCTTGAGGAGGGTTTCCCTCTTGGTCTAGACTTGGCCATATGACTTGCTTTGGCCAATAGGACATTAGTAAATATAATGTAAGCAAAGACTTGAAAGTATGCTCTCCTTGAGACTTACTCTAATGTTGTTCTTGGAAACTCTGTGACCACCAACATATGAAAAAGCCCCTGCAAACTGACTGGATGAAATAATTATAGCCTATTTGCCCCTGGTGTCCTGGCCTACTGCCCACCAAAGGCTTGCAACGTGAGCAAGACACAGCTACATAAATTTCAGCATTAGTACAAAGTGAAAATGCAGGACCCTTTGTTTAAAACTAGTACATTTTAAGGAAAGCACTTGTTATGATGAGCACTGGGTGTTGTATGTAAGTGATGAATCACCAGATTCTACTCCAGAAACCAATATTGCACTGTATGCTAACTACCTAAAATTTAAGTTAAAAAAAAAATAACAGCAATAGTAGAGCCCTGGGGACAAGTATGAGGCCCTCCAGAGCATGGGACTCTGTGCACCTGAACAGGTCACAAACCTGGCCCTGCATGTGAATAAGGCTATCTTAGGTCTAGTTACCTGCATTGTTTATGACAGATGTATGAGAGAGCTCAGCAGAGACAAGATGAATGGTCCCAGAAAAGCCACAGAATCATGAGCTAAAAAATTGGTTAGTTTCCACCGTGAGGTTTTGGGACAGTTGCAGCAGAAGCTACCTGACCTAAGCACTAGTATCTAAAATATTATGAAGTAGTGTCTAAAGAGCATCAGAAAAAAACTATAAATACTGAAATCTAGTTAATAATATCCACAATGAAGTATTTAAGGGAAAGTGTACTGATGTCTGTAACTTACTTTGAGATTCACCAGAAAAATAGCAAGGATTAATAGATCAATACAGCATGGATAGATGCATACATGTAAAAAAACAAGTATACTGAAATGTTAATGGTTGAATCTAATAGATGGGTATATAGATATTCACTGTACAATTCTTCCAAATTGTCCTTATGTTTAAAAATTCTTGAACGAGAAAGGATGCAAGAGCCAAATATTAAATGAAGCACGTATTGAACATGTAAATCCTTGTGTAGTTACAATGATATTCAAGAAATGATTTAAGACCGGTCACCATTTTTGATAACTAGGGTACCAACTCCCTGTTCTAAAAATTGGCCAATAAAGGGAAGAAATTCCATATCTATCCTGCTTTTCCTGTGTGACAAATATTGATCCCATCAATAAGGGAAAGTTTGTTTGGTTTTTACAGGATAATTCCAACTACTAAAAATGAGTACATGTTAGTTAGAAACCCATCATTTTGCAAGTCTTAATGGAATAATTGATTCAGGCAAAGCTCCACCAATAGATGAAAACTTTCTTTTTTTAAATTTATTTTTTTCGTAGTTTTATGGTTTTATTAACACAAATATGACACGCACATAAGCTGTCTATTCATTTTCTTCACTACACAGCCTGGCATTGGGATTGGTGACTCTGATGGCCAGCTGAGCTGCTCTTTCCACAACTGCTTTGTGGTTCTTGGAGGATACATTGTGAGCAATCTCTGCACAATAAGATTTGTTGCACATCAGCAGCACTTCAAGTTCCTTGACCTTGTGGACTAGGAACTTCCAGAAGCCACTGGGCAGCATGTGCTATGTTTTCTTGTTGCTCCTGTAACCAATGTTGGGCATCAAGATCTGGCCCTTGAATCTTCTGCATACCCTGTCAATGCCTCTGGGTTTCCACCAGTTGCACTTAATTTTGACATATCGGTCTGACTGGTGCCGGATGAACTTCTTGGTCCTCTTTTTAATGATCTTGGGCTTCAACAGAGGTCTGAGGGCAGCCATGATGCCCAGCAATCAATGGCTGCCACATCCGCAGGTGGCACCAAGGAAGAGAGGGGCTAGATGAAACCTTTAGATGAAAAGTTGCATTGAGGGATCCCTGGGTGGCGCAGCGGTTTAGCGCCTGCCTTTGGCCCAGGGCGCGATCCTGGAGACCCGGGATCGAGTCTCACGTTGGGCTCCCGGTGCATGGAGCCTGCTTCTCCCTCTGTCTGTCTCTCTGCCTCTCTCTCTCTGTGTGTGTGACTATCATAAATAAATTAAAAAAAAAAAATTAAAAAAAAAAGTTGCATTGAGGGGAATTTGACAGTAGAAGAATCAGACTGTTGCCACCTGCACCCACTGGTCAGACTTCACATCACTGAGAGTGGGTCAAACACACATTATGTGCCTTCTGATGTAATATGTCAAGGACACAGAACTACCTATGTATTAATCGTGCCAAATATAATTGAATCTGCATCCAATCAAGCATTAAGGCCAACTTCCTGTTTACACAGAGGGGGACAGCCCAACAAGCTAAATAAGACAAGGAAGTAAACATAAAAATTCAAAATGTGAAGCATTCCACAGAAAGAAGGCATGACTAAGAAGGGGGTGGGGACCACACCAGATTAGCAATATGTAAGAGACCTAATGATTAAATGTAGTATGTGTGTTTGTTTGCTTCCTAACTCAAACAACCCACCTATAAAATGATATATTTTTAATTGTTTATTTTATTTATTTATTTATTTATTTATTTATTTATGAGAGACAGAGAGAGAGACGCAGAGACACAGGCAGAGGGAGAAGCAGGCTCCATGCAGGGAGCCCGATGTGGGACTCTATCCCGGGTCTCCAGGATCACGCCCTGGGCTGAAGGCGGCGCTAAACCACTGAGCCACCCAGGCTGCCCAATTTATTCTATTTAAGTAGGCTCCATCCCCAGGATGGATCCCAACGTGGGGCTTGAACTCACGATCCTGAGATCAAGACCAGAGCTGAAATTAAGAGTTGGACACTTAACCGACTGAGCCACCCAGATACCTCTAAAACAATAGTTTTAAGTGGATAAATTTTCATTTGGATTGGGTATTTGAGGATAACAAGAAATGAGTTTGTTAAGTGTGATAACACTGTAATCAATAAAAGTATCCCTATTTGTAAGGATAAAATGAAAAAATGTCTGGGATTTGCTTGAAATGCTTTAAGAAAAAAGTTAATTCAAAAAAGGAAAAATGAAGTATCAAAAATCTCGATACTTATTGGCATATGGGGAAGTTGTTATATTCCTTTTTAATTTTTATTTATGCTTGAAAAACTTTTTAAAAATAAAAATAGTAGTCTCCTGAACATTCAGGTGAAAAATTGCATATCATCACAAGACATTTTTAAATATTAAAAATACAAGGAGAAAACTTCTGAAGCTGAATTGTCACAGAAAGTACACATTACTTCTAGTCTGTGACAAGAGATTAAAAACATATTTAGATTTGACTTATTTTACTTTGCTTTTTTGGCTCATTTTACTATGGACAGGTATTTACAAAATAATGAAGGCAAAACTTTGATTAATAAATTGGGCAAATAACTCTGGAAAACTGTGTGGAGGTTCCTCAAAGTGTTAAAAATAGACCTGCCCTACGACCCAGCAATTGCACTGCTGGGGATTTACCCCAAAGATACAGATGCAAAGAAACACTGGGACACCTGCACCCCGATGTTTATAGCAGCAACGTCCACAATAGCCAAACTGTGGAAGGAACCTCGGTGTCCATCGAAAGATGAATGGATAAAAAAGATGTGGTTTATGTATACAATGGAATATTCCTCAGCCATTAGAAACGACAAATACCCACCATTTGCTTCCACGTGGATGGAACTGGAGGGTATTATGCTGAGTGAAGTAAGTCAATCGGAGAAGGACAAACATTATATGGTCTCATTCATTTGGGGAATATAAAAAATAGTGAAAGGGAATAAAGGGGAAGGGAGAAAAAAATGAGTGGGAAATATCAGGGAGGGAGACAGAACATGAGAGACTCCTAACTCTGGGAAATGAACTAGGGGTGGTGGAAGGGGAGGTGGGCAGGGGGTGGGGGTGACTGGGTGACAGGGCACTGAGGGGGGCACTTGATGGGATGAGCACTGGGTGTTATTCTATATGTTGGCAAATTGAACACCAATAAAAAATAAATTTATGAAAAAATATTAGAACCTAAAAAAAATTGGACAAAAGATGGTAAAATTTATGAATAAGTACAGAAATTGCTTCTTTTAGAGAATACATAATAAAACAGAAACACATCTATAAAATATACTCAGGATTGGTGATGTTAACAATGAGATGGCTTTGCATATAAGCCTGGGAAATTGTGAGTTAACCATTCATTATAAAATGGAGAAATGGGTACAAGATGTTTTGACCTCAATATTTTGACACTAAGAACATTTTGAAGATACTCGGTAGTGTTCAGAGTAAACTCCATTAAGACCACTTAATTCCTTGACCAAATTCTATCAAGCGGTGCTGTCCAATAGAACTTTCTAGATAATGGAAGTACTCTACGTCTGTACTACTTAATATGGCAGCCTCTAGACACACGCAGCTACTGAGGACTTGGAAAGTGGCTATGGCAACTGAGAAAGTGAACTGTTAACTCAATTTTATTTTTAGTCATTATTTATTTATGTTTAAATAGACACATGTGGCTCATTCCTACCATATTGGATAACAGCTACCAACCATACTCAAACCATTTCCAGTTATTCAAATATTTATTTTAAGTTACTAAAATAATTTTCACAGAGGTGAACTATTTTCCATGAATATTTTAGAAAAAAATATTTGATTCATTAGGCTTTATTTGCTTCTATCAAATTTTACACATTATAGCTTCTACCCCCATGTGTGTGTTGGTTTTGTCATTCTTTTTCCCAAGTCCACCTTTCTCCAGTAAAAAATGTTAAGATCTATATTTTATCAAGCAAATTGAATTCTTCAATTAGTTTTTATTCAAAACCCAAATTTATTTTTGTAGTTTTGTCTGTTTTAGTGGTAATCTTTAGACAGTCACTATGAATTGAATACAAGACTACTAGTTTATAATTATTTCTTAGACATTAAGAAAACTATGAACATTTTTTTTGATAGATATATAATTAAAGAGATAGACACAGAATTTGAGAAACAGATGGGCATAGGGCGAGGGGTGACAGACAAAGACATGGTGACATGGAGTGACAGAGGAAAGCACGAGCTGTAGCATTCTAGGCCTCACATCCCCAACGTAGGAGAGGAAGATCTCCCTTGCAAGGTATCCCAAAGAGCCAGCACTTGTTTCCAGAAGTCTTCTGGGAACCTATCCTCACTCCTCAGACGGTGACATGCAGAATCTCTGTACCAGAAGATTGCCATGATCTGACAGGCATTCCTGAACCAATTGCACCTTTAAGAATGAGGAGGTAATCTTTAAGCTCTTAAGGTAATCAGAGCCCAGCCCTGGCAAGGATGTGAACTGAATGGCTGCTCCATCACAGGGTCTGGGTGCAATGGGTATTTGGAAGGTAGCAGAATAAGTAGGGTTGGTCCAGGATAGTCCCTGTGTATGGGACTGTCCACGACAGTCCCTTTTCTCGTAGTATAATGATTTATATATCCCTCCATTTCACTTTCAAAAGCAACTTGGTTTAGATGACAAATGACATGGTAATCCTACTATTAAGAGACATTCACAAGGTCTATTATACTTACTACTCTTTGTATAAATTGGTACTAACGCTGAGAAAAGTTGTTACTTCCAGAAGTTACAATGAGAATGGGTGATTATCTCAATTTTCAATGCATCTTTGTATTTTTATTGTTAAAGAATTAACATTTTAAGAAGTCAAGTATGTTGGTATTGTGGTCTTAGTAGATAGTCCTAGACCCACCCCCAACATTCACTAACTTTGTGATCTTGGTTAAGTCTAGGATTAAATATCCTGAGCTCCAAAATGAAGCTACTATATTAAATCATTTTCTTTCAAGCTCTAACAACCTATTCTACTATAAATATCCATATGCCATCTGGGAGACCAGCCAACATTTGTTCTATAGAATTAAAAAGTACAGCTTTAAGATTAGCATGTGCCAACACTAAGGAGGCAATGAGACACATGGGAGAGCCCAGGCTGGCTTGAGATACCAGCTTCCCTCCAGAAGCTCCGGGCCGTGGGCAGGTTTGCGACATGTTCGAGATCCATAAATTCCAAGGCTTTAATGATAAAGCCCCTAGGATTTAGGATTTAGAATCAGTTGAATCTCAAACCTTAGTTTCTCGACTGGTCTGACAATGGCAAGGCTTTGCTTGTGTGCTTAATTTCTATTGTGAGGCCCCATTCTACTGGGTGACAGACACAACCACCAATTCAAGGTTACCAGATCCCACTCTGTCCCATCACATACATACATGCAACCTGGAGAGTCATCCTTGGTTCCTGTCTGCAAGACCCTGTCAGGACATTCTGTGGTTCTTCACCTCTCCAAGTTACTGCAAAAGGCCCTGCCTGCCTAAAAACACCACAGTCACTTCTTTCCTGAAGTATTCTGCCTCTTTGAGGCTATATCCAAAAAACAAACTCCAGTACTCCTTCCATGGGTAGAGTTTGGGGACTGAGTGGGATGGGCAGGGCAGAGAAAACTTTCTCAGACACTTGTCCTCCTCCTCTCTGGCCCAGGGCTTTTTCATCTGGTCCCTGGAGAGGGCAACCAATCTATTAAGTAAATATGTGCCTTCTCCAATCATTTTCCCTGATTTATTCTTTGCTTTCTCCCTGAAAGGCCAAGATTTTGAAGTCTTTCTCTCTCTCTCTCTCTCTCTCTGCTTTTCCTTCCTGGAGAAAGTAAAGAAAATGTTCTGGCTTCCTGAATCAGATAAAGGCCAAAAGATAAAGGAAGTATCACAGAAAAAACATTAAATTTTTACAACAATATATGCTTTAAAAATTTAATTAGTAATCTATAAGAAACACTCAGCACTGTGCTCACCCATTGTACGTACTCAGCTGTAATCAGTAGTATCTGCTCTACAGTGTTATTTTTAAGGGTATTTATAACAAATGCAAAATGTCTGACAGATTCAATAAACATCACTCATATTGAAGAAAAATGATTTTGAGCTTAATATAAAGACTAATATTTTTTTGGATGAAGAAGTTAACTGGAAATTAAATTTTTTAAAAGCTTTGAGAATTTGTGCCATTCCTATTGCTCATTTTTATAAGCCGTATCATGTCCTATGCTAACTCAAAGTGTACAATTAGATGTCCCTGGCCTTCATGTTCTGGAAAATAGTATCAGCAAAAACAACCAGTAAGCCTCCCAAATGATACCTGACTTATAACACCAGCCATTAAATCATCAATATACTGGACTGAATGGAATTATTTGCTTTACCTAAATCTAGTGGCAGGAAAAGCAAAAGTACAGATCGAGCTGTGGTGAGGATTCAGAGACCTAGGCTTCTAGGCATATTCCAGAAAAGTATGAAAATGAATCGGTCCTCTCAGATTTCTTCCAGCTTCTGGTCCCACTTCAGTGAACAATCCATGTCTGAGGGAGGTGGAAGCACTCTGGCTAACTGTTGGAACACAATCTCTTCTCCACTGCCAACAGTTTGAGTCAAGGCCATTGGGGTGGCCCTTCCAATGAACGTGCCGGACTAGGTGAGGAAAACCAAAGAACCTTCATTAAGACTAGGAAATAAGACTGGAGTAAGTACAGAAAAATATCGTGTTGCTGTGTGGAAAGACTATGCTAAATTCATTAAGTTTTAGGGTTTTTATCTTGTGCAAACTCTTGAATACAGAAGTAGACCTCTGTCTGTTCTTCATTTGGTCAGCAGTCTCTTCTTTTACTGGGTGATTCCCATGAGCATAAGCACACGTTTGAGCTCTAGGTTTACGTGTGTGCATACATTGGCCCCTTTGTGCCCTCTCCTCCTCTAGCTTTGACTTCATTTCTCTGCTGCCTTGCAGAGGAAAGCTTTTGGAAAGAACTATCCAGGAACACTGTTTCCCTCCTCAGTGTACCCATGCTTCAATCCACTTCAATCTGGCTCCTGCCGTCAATCCTCAAATGCTATGGGTTTTGTCAGGTCACAAGTGAGATTTGTCATGATCCTGGGGCCTCTTCTAGCCTCATCACGGCTGCTGCATTTGACAGAAGGGAGAACTCTTCTTGACATGCTCTCCTCTCTTAGAGTCTATTGTGGCTGGACAATCTGCTGATTTCCTCCTTAGCTTAGGGTTCTCTCGTCTCTCTTGAGTACGTGCTCAAGAGATAATCTCATTCATTTCCATGGCTTTAAATATGTGGCTTTGGTAGAAACAGATGAAATGTCTCCTGCAATGCAGGACCTGATGGGCTAGTAGTTCTCTGGAGAAGACGCAATACAGTTCACCTGCTGCCCCCTAGTGAGGCGGCTTGGGATGCCTGGTAAGTTGTAGGTTTGGTTTCCAGGCTGAAACCCTCAAGCTGGTTCTCAGCTTCAGTAACCAGGTCCAGGAGATGAGATCATATTGGCCTCCTAGCTTTCCTCCTGTCCTGGCTCCAATCGGGATCCCTAACACTCACAAACATGGAGAAGGGGAAGGCACAGGAGGTCAAGGGGACAGGAGAGGAGCAGGGTGACCCAAGGGCATGGCTACTGCAGGAAGCATTTCCAATATAGTAAAAATAGCCCCTGGCACCAGAACAGGCTCTTTGTTGCCCTCTGCTGTAGAGACGAGTGAAGGCTGCATCTGGAAGAGACTTCACTCCATTAGAGGCACAAGCTGAAATGGTTCACGCGATATAGGCCACAGGATGACACTGCTCCTTGCGAGCTGCAGTAAAGGCAGGACATCTATTTTTGTGTGTGTGCCAGGGAAAGAAACACTCATCATCGATAGTAGAGTTCCTGAGCACAGATTTAGAAATTCTGAGAGACTAATCCTGTCCCTGAAACATAACTGCATATGGGAGCATAGGGGCTGGAAGAGTTCTGTAAAAGGAGTAAAGTGATCCCTACGCCAGGGATGTCTGAAAGTCCCCTGTTCTTGTACTTCATAAAAGAAATCTTGAATTTATAAGTCATATCTCACGAATTATGAAAAAGCGATTCCTATTTTAAAAAAGATTTATCACGTGGGACGCCTGGATGGCTCACTGGTTAAGCGTCTTCCTCTGGCTCAGGGCCAAAGGAAATCCCGGGGTCCCGGGATTGAGTCCCACATCGGGCTCCCTGCATGGAGCCTGCTTCTCCCTCTGCCTGTGTCTCTGCCTCTCTGTATCTCTCATGAATAAATAAATGAAACATTAAAAAAAATTTATCACAATTTCTTTAAATGGGGAGTCATCCATAGTATACCTGTTTATCAAAACTCAGTTTACCCACAAAAAATATATTACATAATGTAAATGTCCTCACATATCTGAACGTTTCATTTAAGGTTCTAAGCAAAGGAATTTGAAGAGACAGGAGTCATGACTTGACCTGTTTTTGAAAGGATTCTGGCTGCTGTGTGTTGGGGACAGACTATAGGAGACCAAGGTGGCAGCGAGGACACCAGTTAGTGGGAGACCTTGATATTCTAGACAAGATAATGATGGCTCTGATCGGGGTGGCAGCAGTGCAAATAGTGGTGAGTGGTCAGATTTTAAGTACATTCTTAAATACAGAAACAGTGGGATTTGTGGACTTGCTCGGATTGAATGTGAGAGAGGAAGAGACAAAGAGACAGCGAAGTTAAGGACGACTGGGATAGGTTTTGGAACTGAACAACTAGAACGGAGTTGCCATCAGCTGGGATGGAAGGGTCTAGGGAGCAGAAGTAGGCCTAGGAGAGAAGGGATTCTGAGTGGAGATATGGAGTTTATTTAAGATATCTGCTAGACACTGGACTGGAGATGCCATGTGGGCAGTGGAACATGAGCCTGCAGTGCAGGGGAGAGGCCCATGCCAGAAACATGACATTGGAAGGTGTCAGCAGAGAGTGTTACTTAGGGCATAAGACTGGATGAGATGATCAAGGATGGAGCCTTGGGCACTCCGAAGGCTAGGGAGAGGGGGAGGAACAGTAAGGGAGTTCAAAGGACCCTAAGGTGGAAGACAGTGAAGCCAAGTGGAGGCAGCGAGAGAGGGGTGAAGTCTGCTGAGGTGGTGGTCAACAGACAGCTCTGGAGGGTTGATTCCAACATTCAAGGGACGGGGTGCACACTGCACTGAGGAAGGAGGCAGGCATAAGGCTTGGGCAGACTGTGAAGGGATGTGAGGGTTTAATGAAGAACCTGATTCAGACCAGGGGAGTGGCACAAAGTACCTTGCTTCAAAGTACCTCGTGGCAGTGTGACGTATAGAAGCATATATATCAGGTAGTGTGGTGTCAGGTGTGGTGGCAGAGAAAGGATGTGTAACTTTTCTTATGTACTTTGCATTGCTTCATTAACTATAATGGCATCACTTTTGCAATTTAAAAGGCATTAAAGAAAATTAGAAATAGGAGAGGAGTGGAAACTAATAATTAGGAAGTATATGGTAACCAACAGCTCAGGAGAGAGATGATGGGGTTTGAATGAGGACACTGGCAAGGAGATGGTATGAAGTAAGACACCAGAGTTTTAGAAACTGGTAATCTGGTAGGACCTGGGTAAAGAGGAGCCAGGAAGATGGAGGGGAGTACCATTACGCTCGGAGGGGACATGCAGCTCCTCGCCAGCATCTCCCAACCATAACATGACTTGAATGCTGTGGAGACTTGTTCTCCAAAGTGCCTGGTAAAATGTCTCCACATCTTGAGGGCAGTGGGCAGACAGGGAGGAGGATCATTTCCAATGTTCAGAAAAATTAACAAATCAGTATACATGATTTAATTCAAATTCATCATGCTGTTTCTTTCCTGATAGTAAAACCTGGTAGTATGAAATAATAAAATGTATTTCAAAGAGAACTTTTAAGGGGACAACGTCTTCAACAAAATGACAAACACTCCCTTTTAGGACATGGTTTCCTAGGAGAAACTAGACATCCCGTTTTGCTATCTAATTTGGGGACGTACTTCATAGAACGTTTATCTGTCCAAACAAAAGCATATCCACATATGCTCACTAGGTCTACCTGCATGTAGAACAGGCCGCTAACTCAAAGGACAATGTGTTAGCGAGGGGCGTCCTGTGCAACGATCTGCTAACCAGTCAGCCGAGATGCGGAGTAGGCCTGGAAGATTCAGGGGTGTACTGAGCTGGCCTCAGCTTTCATGAATCATGGATTCAACCTGAAGTATATTAAAGTTTGACACACTGTACTGCTAAAGCTTGTCAGAGTTTAAGAAATAATTATCTGTGGAGGATTGCCTTAGTATGAACACCAGATAACCAGTCCCTCTAGGATCCCAATTTGATGCTTACATAGAGCCAAACTTTGGAAGAGTTATTTAGTGGGATTCCAATACTTTGGAAGTTTTAAGGATTTGCTTTTACTAAATTGTACTTCAACACAGTATTGGTCTATACTGTACCTCATGAAATGGATTCATTTTACTTCTAGGAATACTAACATGGATTACTCCACCATGGAATCATCATTATGAAGTCCCATGGGAGAAATGGCCCTCAGTTTCTAGTAGCAAGATAGTTGCATATTTCTGGAAGATGTGTCTAACCTTATGAAGAATTATCCATGAAGGTTCTTTCAAGGAAAAGAAAATTTAATTGAATTCATTGTCTATTTCCAGTAACTATTCAGGCTATTGTGGCATGTGTTTTATTTAAATATATCTTTAGGCTTTATATTATTTTACCTACTGATTTTCCATTTAACCGTAAGTCCCTTACTTACAAAACTCAGTGTGTGTGTGTGTGTGTGTGTGTGTGTGTGTGTTTTTAAAGATTCAAGAGAGCCAGCATGCGCACAAATGGGGAAAGGGGCAGGAGGGGCTCTTAAGGATGCCCCACTGAGCACAGAGCAGGGATCATCTCAGAACCCTGAGATCATGACCGGAGTCAAAACCAAGAGTCTGATGCTTAACTGACTGCGCCACCCAGTGGCGCCTCTCAGTGTGCTTTAATAACTTCTCTCACCTCCCCTCGACCCCCAATGAGGCAGGAAACATAAAATAGCAAACTTCCACTTCCAGATAAATACAAGAATGGGGTAGAGAGAGGGAAATTTTAAATGAATTACGTTAAGTTAAAAAGGGCATCGCTTTACAGTAAATTATAAAAATAATAAAATAAAAAACAAACTAAAAGGATACACCAGAAGAAAAATGAAACACACAACATTCGTAATACATGTTCTGTATACTAGTGAATTTACTCACATTTCCTTTTAAAAACCTCTTCCCAAACTATAAAATACAAATCCCATGAGCCATCTAATGAATTCTGAATGTCATTTTGATTTAGTGTAAAATGTGAAGAGCTATTTCTAAGTAAATTAACAGTAATACAGCCCATATAAAGCGAATTCTACCAAAGGCAATTTTAACTTGCTAAAACAAAACTGAACAGAACACAACCGTCCTCTTACTGCCACAACCACCATCTTAAAAAAAAAAAAAAAAGAAAAAACTATAATTCAAATAATAACCTATTTCTAGGTGTTACTTAAATGAAAGTATCTGTGTGTTTTTGTGTAAGAAAAATCACTGGCAGACAAAATCAGAACCAAAACACGTAATTCTTGCTATGAATTTTAAATCATTTATTTTTCTGTACTGGAAATTTTATATTCGGTATAACAGAAACATATTAATCTGTTGTGTCTCTGTATAAACCATTATTTTCAGAGTTTACTCCTGGTTTATTCTTCAAATTACCCAAACGAAACTAACTGCTTCGAGAGAATGTTTTAAACTAGACTGATGATTTAAAAACAAGCACAAAACCAACATGAGAATAAAAAATTTTCCCCCCTTTCAGGACAAATGTTTTATATGAAGTTATCCTCTTCAAACCTCTTTGGTCTTAATTCTGGGTGAACCAGGATGGTCGCTTCCTGTCTCGTTCAATGATTCTCTTACCCTGATCTTGTATAGATGGTGCCTCTCCTGTGTACAGCACCACAGTCTCCACGGGAGGAGCCTTGAAAGGGCCCCCTTCTTGTTTCCCTATCTGTCTTCTGATTTCTGTAGTCTCCTTGCACACCTTCTCATAGCAAAAGCCGCAAAGGACATGTTTCAGTTTCAGGTGACCACATTCAGGACAAACGTCAATATTGTTCTTTAAAAAAACAAAAAACAACAAAAACATATTTTAACAAGCAAAATAATGCACATGTGACCATGCACAAGAATCATGCTTACACTTGAACTTTCTTGGGCTGCTCATGCATAAGGTCATATGCCATCTAGTTCAACCTTACTTTATTTTTAAGCAGGTTCCAGGCCCAGTGCAGAGCCCAACATGGGGTTTGAACTCATGGTGCTGACATCAAGACCTGAGATGAGATCAAGAGTTGCACATCCAACCAACTGAGCCACCCAGGTGCCCCTCAATGTCACTTTAATAAGGGAACTGAGGACAAACGAGTTTGAATTAATAGAAAAAGTGGGATAGAACTCAGCTCTACCAACTATGAACCTGGTACATTCTTACGTAAATACAGCAATCATATTATGTAAAATGATACTCCATTTCCCCACCTTCAAATACTAAACATCTAATAGGGAGTCCTTCAACACAATGGGACAATCCATACAGCTAGCAAATTAGCAAGAGACCAGGGAAAGGGAACTCCCTTTTTCCTTCAATCTACCCCTGGGGAAAACAAGGTGACAAACATTACAGTTGGTTGCCCCTAATTCATCACTGTAACTTAAATTCCTGTTTGAAGCCTATGGTGTAGTATAATATATGCGTTAATAGTTGGTATATGGGGTCTTTTTTCTTTTTATGAATGAATACCGATTACTCCTTAATGTAAAACTCCCTTTAATGTACTACAATTTGAGAATGAGTTTTTACACACATCTACCCAACTTTAATAAGACAATTGCAACCTTTAAAGAAATCTTTTCAGTATGTTCTAAAAGTAGATTTAAAGTAGAAAAGAAAAAATTGTAAATAGGAACATCAAAGAAAGTCCAAACACTTCTTAAGATTAACATACAAACTTTTGTGAGGCAATGACAAAAAAGAATTTCATTTTCTGAAAGGAGGAAAAAAATCTCACAAATGACATGCCTCCCCAATTTCGACCCCAGGTCTAACTGGAAGTATGGGAGCCATACCCACAGTTAGTGCTCTCCTCCTCATTAAAGCACTAGCATTAATATACTATGTGCGGCCAGAAACAATTCAGTGAAGAAAATGAATCCACAGGGTACCATTCTTTTCCCTCAGAATAAATGCAGTGAGGGGAATCATGAAACAGATTGGTATAAGCTCTCATTCCTAAAATCATAAATTCTCTCAACCAAATTGCATATAATATTATCTTAATGACAAACTTTTCAGTTCCAGACTTTAAGTCGAGTTCCAAATGTGACTCAGTAGTACTTTTTGGCTTAAGTTCTAAGGGTGAGGTTTAATACTGAAATGCTGGAAGTTTATGAAGTCAGTTCTCTGTTCTTGAGCTTCATCTACACTGTGCTGCTGCTGCGGAGTGTCATGGGGCAAAAAGTAACTCAAATCATGGCTGTGAAAGCCATAGTTAACAAGTGAAAGGTACTAAACACAATAATTTATGTTTATTAGATCAATGAAGAGTATATCCATGGGGCAGGGAGAGAGGGAGAATGGGTGTGGAAATCTGGAATTGTCTGAGGACAGGAACACACCAGAAAGTTCTAAGAGAAAAAAAAAATGTGAAGTTCAAGAATCAGACTGGCTAGCTTCACATCCTGGCTCTGCCACTTAGTTGTTTGTGACTACAGCCAAATTCTTTTTGCCATAGTTTCTTCATCCTAAAAATCAGCAAAGCTATATGTACTTTGGAAGGCTGTTTTGAGGATCTGGTGAGATAATTCACATAAGCGCTTAGACACGTCACAGGCACTTAAATGATGTTAGCTATTTTTATTACCTACCTAAGGATTTTCTTTCACAGTATTTTGTCACAGTGAAGAACATAATACATATGTAACGGTTAGTAAAACTTGAGATCCATAATACCTACCGCTGTTCTGACTTTAATTTTAGGCTCTAAGGATGCCTGGGTGGCTAAGTGGTTGAGCGTCTGCCTTCAGCTCAGGGCAGCTCAGGGCGTGATCCTGGAGTCCCAGGATCAAGTCTTGCATCAGGCCCCTTGCATGGAGCTTGCTTCTCCCTCTACCTGTGTCTCTGCCTCTCTCTCTCTGTGTCTCTCATGAATAAATAAATAAAAATCTTAAAAATAATAACAATTTTAGGCTCTGCCATTATTAAGATGTTTACCCATATATGACTCTAAAACACCAGCTCATAACAAACGTCACATGGGTTTATTCACAACCTAGTCCTCTGTCCAGACGCCAAACTCTCTCCTTGACTGTGGTCCTAATATATAGGCTATAGGACAGCAGGCATATAAACATACACAATGAAAATGCTCTATCTTATTTAGGCCAGAGGAAAGTACACATAGAAGCTCTAAGAATGATTTACTCATAGGCTACGTAAGTACAAAGAGATGCAGTGATGGATAAGAGAGAAAGCACACCCACAAAAATCAATGTATTACCTTAACTTTAATAAGCTTCTGTGGGTTTCTTCTCCTACAGCGGTTAACTTCAATGCTGCGCCTGTTCTTTGGAGCTGCCATCCAGAAGATACTATCCAAAAGGCTGGAAATCTCCTTACTTCCACTGGTGTCATGTGCCGGTTCTGTAAATACAGCCGGACCTTGGACTGCTAATGCGGGTCCTACAAAAACATAACATGGAAATATAGGATGGATTTCTAGTTTCTAAATGACTCTATGACATCTATCATTCTCCTTAACAATCAACAGTGATACAGCAACAGACATATGTAAAATTCATAACGTTACACTCAACAGACATTTAACAGAAGCCTCAGCTACTAACATACACTAAAACTCATACAGAAAGCAATATTAAACAACATGAATCGAGTTTTTTCTTAGGGGCACTGGCTGAAATGAATCTCTGAAATTTTACCAAGTTTCTTACCTTCTGAAATACGACCCCAGGGGTTTAGTAGTAAACATGAATAAACCACTCAAACTGTCCACATTCTACTCGGTAGGCAGTTCCTATTTACCTTATAAGGAAATCTAAGCTTGAGATTTCCAAAATGTATTTCCATCCTGGCCTCAGACAACTGCCTCTTGGCCCCTTTTTATTATATTCCAACTGAGCTGGTTCCTTTGTCATACAGCCGGGTAGGCCCTTTAAATCACTTAGCTCTTCTTATGAAGAATAGAATATTATTCTATTAAGGATAATAATTCTATTAAGAATAATGTTCCATTTAGAATAATAGAATATCATTATTCTATTACCGTCGGTTCCCTGAAGAAAGGGACTGGCTCACCACTCTGCATAATACTTACTTATATGACTTATCAGTTTCAGTTTTTTTTCTAAATTGTCTATAAAATCAAAGACCTTTTATCCTTTCCTTGTTCTTCCTCAGACCTGGAATCCTTTAGGAACTCTTAAAGATCCACAAAGCTAACAGTTAGCAACCGGTATTCCTTTCCAATTCACCTGTTAAAAATAACTGCTAAGCATAGCTAAGTGGTTAACAGCACGGCCCCATCCGGCTGGCCTGTGTGACCTTGGGGACCTTCATGAGCCTCATCCTTGCGCCCAAAAGTGGTGCTTCCTAACAGGGTGGTGTGGAGATTTCCAAGGAAGCACTTTGGCATATCATGGGCTCTCCATTCACACTCCCGGGGTGTTATGTTCAGGATACCTTGGAAATAAGGGTAAAGGGGATCTCTGGATGGGTGGCTCAGTGGTTTGGCCCTGCCTTCAGCCGGGGTGTGATCCTGGGGTCCCTGGATCGAGTCCCACAGCAGGCTCCACGCAGGGAGCCTGCTTCTCCCTCTGCCTGTGTCTCTGCCTCTCTCTTTGTCTCTCCCTCTGTGTCTCTCAAGAATAAATAAACAAAATCTTAAAAAAGAAATAAATAAGGGTAGAATGCAAATGCCAAAGTAAGGACAACTTTAACATCAACGTCAATGGTGTTAAGTGACACGGACAGGTCACCAAGGACAATGACGTGGTCATTAACACCTTACAACAAGAGGCTCGTAACCTAAAAATCAGCTTAGGGGGGAAACGCGGGGATGGGCAGGATGCAAACTGCAGAGAGCCCCGATAACCACTAAGGAGGCCAAACTGCTTCAGGAGGTGGGGCAGCCCCGGTGGCTCAGCAGTTTGGCCACCTTCGGCCCAGGGAGTGATCCTGGAGTCCCGGGATCGAGTCCCACGTCGGGCTCCCCGCATGGAGCCTGCTTCTCCCTCTGCCTGTGTCTGTGCTCTCTTGAATAAATAAATAAAATCTTAAAAAGAAAAAAAAAACTTAAATAAAAATATTTCTTAAAAAAACCAGAGAGTGCGCGGCGACCCTATACTCTGAACTGACAGGCTCGGGTTACATGCTCTCTCTGTGTTTTAATGTAAGACTTTATTTGCATGAGATGGTGAGATGGGGAGAGAGCGAGCGAGCCCGCGGCGGGGCCCGACCCCACGACCCCGCGACCCCGGGGGCGCGACCCCACGCCCGGAGCCCGAGGCAGACGCTGGCCGGACCGAGCCACCCAGGCGCCCTGTTTCAGCTACGCTCTGTGCGTGCACTGGGCCACGCCGAGGGCTCTTCCTGCTTTTAGGGCTAAAGCGGGGCCAAACCAGCTGTTTGTAGTCTCAGGTAGGGAGTCCGGCCTGGGGACGTCCCCTACCCGCGGTTAGACGCCGCGTCCGCCAGGCTGCCCGGGGCCCCTCCTCCCGTTCCTCCCCCTCCGCGGCCTCCCTTACGTACCCCACGGAGGCCCGGGAAGGCCTGGCCGGCTCTGCTGAAGCGTCCGCAGTAGCAGCTCCCAACCGTTCCTGAGCAGTCCCCGGGCCGCCGGCCTCGGCGGGACCACAAGCACCAGCACGGCCGACGCCATCTTTCCCGTCCGGAGGCCACGCCCACCGGGCTGCTGGGGCCGCCCCCCGCTCCCAGCCTCGAGCATGCGCACAGGCGCAGAGTCCGGCCAACTTGACGGCTGGAACTACAACTCCCAGCATGCCCCTGGAGCGGCTCTTGACTCTCCTCCAATCAGAGAGAGAGAACGGGAGGAGCGGGGCGGGGAAATGGGAAGCCAGCGGCTCCAGTGCGCATGTGT
Source organism: Vulpes lagopus (assembly GCF_018345385.1). Taxonomy (NCBI): domain Eukaryota; kingdom Metazoa; phylum Chordata; class Mammalia; order Carnivora; family Canidae; genus Vulpes; species Vulpes lagopus. The sequence continues at coordinate 7,130,747 of NC_054834.1, forward strand.
GCGGCTGTGCTCTGGCACTCCAGGCAAAGATGGCGGAGCGCGGTTACAGCTTTTCGCTGACTACATTCAGGTATGGAAGGAGCCCCCGGGTCCTCCGTGGGGCCGGGGTTGTAGGAGCTCCCCCCTTGCCCGGTGTTTCTCCGTTCTCGCCTCGGGCATGATGCTTCCCGGGGGCATTGCAGTAGGAAATAGGCACGGAAATGCGACTTTGCAAAGTCATTTGCGTGGCCCGCCCGCGGCCTGGGAGCAGCGGCGCCGGGAAGCCCGGGAGACCTTGGGGCCGCGGCGGGGAAGGCCAACACCGAGGGTTTACTCTCGCCCCGGGGAGCAGAGAATAAGGCACTTTGCGGGGGCCGCTGCCTCCGCGGGTCCCGTTGGGAACTCAGGATCGCCTCCCTAAGCCGAGTAGGCCTGGCGGGGGGCTTCTGGATGGAGCTCGGGACCTTGGCCAAGCGCCCCGGGCCCCTCTTTCCATTCGGGGACCCCCCTCGTTGCAGTTTGGGGTGAGCCCCAGCCTCTGGCGCTTCGAAGCCTCTTCCCGCTTCGGGCTCCCCCTCCCCTCCCCCCCGCCGGTAGAAGTTTAAGGACTGAAGACGAGCGCGCTCATCCCGTCGCCCTGGTGTCCAGCCCCGACCCCTGGGCCGCTTGGCCTTGGGGGGGGGGGCGGGGAGGGGTATGTTCACTTTACCGAAGGTCGCAGGCTTTTCCTTATTTCAGAACAGTGGGCCGACAAGTATGGTTTTTTCGAACTGCACAGTTGAGATGGACTCCTGTTCCCAATGTAAGGAAACCCGTCGACCTGGTGACGCTTCAGTTGGACCGCTTTCCTTTCGCATCCGAAGTCTCCTGTTGGGTTGACGGGTAGTTCTTCTCTCTGACAGCCGAAGGCTAAGCGGGATCCGACTTGTTGAGTTCTTGCCGCGCGGGTGCAACTTAACCTGCTGCCCATCTCTTCTACTACCCTGTGGGATGTGAACCTTATTTCAGCGAATTACGGGTGAACTAACCCACAGGTCGAACGCATTATTACATAGCTCGTCCAAGGTCCTAGATGAGCAGCTGATTTCACGTTGAAACTGAGTTTTCTTTCTTTTTTTTTTTTTTTTAAGATATTTATTTATTTATTGAAACTGAGTTTTCTTTTTTTTTTTTAAAGATATTTATTCATTCATTCATTCATTCATGAGAGAGAGAGAGAGAGGCAGAGACACAGGCAGAGGGAGAAGCAGGCTCCATGCAGGGAGCCTGACGTAGGACTTGATCCTGGGACCCCGCAGTCACGCCCTGGGCTGAAGGCAGACGCTCAACCTCTGAGCTCCTCCGGGCTGTCCCCCTGAGTTCTTTCCAATGACAAGATTAATACACTATTATCACCGCATGTGTCTTCTTAAAATACTCTCCTTACACTTGGCAGTTTTCAATAATAAATGAGGGTTTTTTTGTTTTTTAACCTTTGTCTGTAATGATACACAATGGTAGAGAATAAGAGTTGCTAAATAATCACTTCATACTTGTGGAAAAAGCAAACGTGGTTCTTTATCTTGAAGAAAGCATAAATCCTTTCCTTAGAATAAGTGAAGCAAACGGACACGTAAAATAGCATCAGGGACTGAGTCCATCTGTAATAATGTATTAAATTTATTTTTTTAACATAATGGTTCAGTCTGTTTCATTTATGTATATATATATTTAAAGATTTTATTTATTCATAGAGACAGAGAGAGCGGCAGAGACACAGAGAGAGAAGCAGGATCCACACAGGGAGCCCCACGCTGGACTCCATCCTGCGTCTCCAGGATCACACCCCGGGCTGCAGGTGGCGCTAAACCGCCGCCCCACCGGGGCTGCCCTGGTTCAGTCTGTTTTAGATTCAAAAATTTTGTTTCTAGCCTGTTGGTGATCAGAACTAAACTATTAATGGAAGTTAGGCGGCTATATTATATTCTAGGATGAAAAAGTGTTGTTATGGATTACGTTCAGTTGAGGATATTAACAATGAATGAGTGAACAAATTGGTGTCTACTAATTCATTCTGAAAAAAAAGTTTTTCTCTTATTCAGGAATTTTTATTAAAAGAGAGTAAAAAGAAGAAATATAACTGTAGATTGGATAGTCAGGAAAAGCCAGTGCTTAGAGGTGAATTTTGAGACCAGAAGGTGGGGGGGGGGGGGGGGGGGAGAAGCCAACTATTTGAAGACTTAGGGGTAGAGAGACTGGTGGACAGAGAAAAGGATTATGTAAAAATCCTGAAGCTGGGAAAGGGGTTGAACTACAGGAATTGATAATAAGGCCACTGTGCTACAGTATAGTGAGCAAGGAGTCAGTGCGGGTAGGGCCACTCTTGCAGAGCCTGTAGGCCAGAATAGGAAGTTTGTATTTTAAGTGAACCAGGAAGTTATTACAGGATTTAAGTGAAAGGTTATATGGTACAATGTAGCTTTGGCCAGGGGGAGTGAATTGGGGGTGGAATAGAGGAAAACTAGTTAGAAGGCTGTATCAAGTATCCCAGATAGAGATGCCGGTACTTGAATGAGCTGCTGGTATAACTACAAAGATGGTTGGTTGATTGCTCTGTGAGCTCACAGACTGGTGAGCTGTCATATAGGAAGATGCAGCGGTAGATGTGTGTGCAGGTGGTTGTGTGAACAGAGGAGGTATAATGAAGCTTACCTGAGCCCTTAAAATGTTCCCCAGGAGTATTTGAGCTAGATGTTGAACAATAATTGAAAGCTGCATGGACCCAGTGAGTCACGATATAATTGTTGAAATAGTGACTAATAACAGGAAAACATGTACAGCTTAATTTTAAAAATTTAAATTTAAAGACCTATTGATGTTATTTCACTCAAGTTAACAAATTTTGTCATTTAAGACTCGTTAGACTGCCACAGCTAGGCTTATTCCATAAGTAGGTCTAGTTGTGTCTCTGTCAGCCAGATGATTGTGACTGCTGGCACTAGGTTATATGCTAGAGGACTGACCAATCACTGTTCCTCACGCTCTGTGGAGAATAATGGAAGCTGGATGAGTCTTAGCCAGAGAGCAAGTATGGAAATCAGTCTATTCTGAATGGTCAGTACGGCTTCTCTAAGAACGTGTCGTTTCTGTGCAAGAGTGAAGGATGACCAGGAGAGAGCTCACCTGACAAGAGTGAATTGCATTACAGACAGAGGAGTTAACCTGTCAAAGGGGTTTTTGAATTCTGAGAGTGGTCTGTGTGTCTGGAACAGAGTTGAGGCTTGAGTGACAGAGTTTCCAATAATTTTATGAAGATGAAATGAATGACCTTCTGAAACTCAAGGTTATATTTTCACTAGTACACGGAGCTATGAAGCAAGCTATGTCACTTTAGACAAATTACTTTCACTCAAAAACTTTATCTGTAAAGTTAAGTCTGTGACGTTTGATTTTAATTCAACAACTGGTGAAACAAAGTATGATTTCAAAAGCCATTTCAGGGCTAGTATTTGGCTATGAAATCTATGCAATCAGCTATGTTAAGTATCGCCAGCTCATAGCTTCTAGAAATAGCTTTCTGTAGAAAATGTTTTGTCCTGGGTGATAACTGGGTCTTACCTCTCTGGCCATGCCTACTTTCTAAAATGTGTAACTCCACCCATATGAAACATATGCTGCTGTTTGGTATTTAACAGGCACGTGTCTTAATAACATTACCATTTAGTATTTACTGACTGCTAATTTTGTGCCAGGAACAAAAGGCATCACTTTATTTCATCTTCACAACAATTTTTTGATAATACTATACTATCCCCATTTTATGGATGTGAAAACTGAGACACAGTGGGGTTAAATAACTTGCCTGAAGTCACAGGTTGTGAAGTGGTAAAAGGCAACAGTAATGATACTGCTGCCTTAAGAAGCAGAGAAGAAGGGGGGAAAAAAGGAAAGATAACGTGCTTTACTATGTGTTCAAACTGCCTGGTAAACTCCATTTCTGTACAGCCACAATATGTGAAAGCCCAGCTATTCCTTGGTATCTGGTTAATGGATTTGACCTATGTATCTGCTCTAAGAAATATTTCTATCATACATATTTGAAAATATGTGGATTTAGCAAATGCCTTTGTTTCTTTTTAAGCCCATCTGGTAAACTTGTCCAGATTGAATATGCACTGGCTGCTGTAGCTGGAGGAGCCCCTTCAGTTGGAATTAAAGGTAATTAAATGCTTCATTTATTTCAGATGCCTGTTAACAGTTATCCTAAAGTTCTTTTGGAATTAATGAATAATTAATACAAATAAATAGCTGGGGGAGCATAATTTTTAACAGTTCTTTCTGTTGATTTATAGTATTTTAAAGTTTAAAGAAAGTAATAAGCCTAAGAAGCCTAAGTAGTAAGTAATAAGTCTAAGAGATGATTAATTTTTTTTTTTCAAAATAAACATAGCTCCTTTATCTTTTAGTTATAATAACCCACAAACAGTCTTTCTGAATATTGAGAGAACTGAATATTCTTTTGTATTTCCACTGATATATACATCATTATTCTCTGGCAGTTTTTATCCTTTATATAACAGAAAATGTTAATTATAAAACTTAATCTAAAGATACCCTTTTTGAAGTCTGTATCATTAAATTTCAGATTATAAGAACAATAGCCAAGTAGGCAGAAGTCTTTTAAAACATATGGACTCCTAGGTGTCCTGGAATACTTTAAGAGATGTTAGGTAATGCTACAAGGATTTAGCTACAAGGATTCCTTAGCACAATATAGATGACCAGTAAGGGGAAAATGGATTTACCATTTCTTAGGTTTTATAAATAAGAGGAAATAAAGAGGTTTGGGTGAATTGCATCCATAATTAGAAAACTGTGGAAGCAGGGTCTTTAAGTGATTAAACATTTAGCACTTTTTTTTTTTTTTTAAGCCGCAAATGGTGTGGTATTAGCAACTGAGAAGAAACAGAAATCCATTCTGTATGATGAGCGAAGTGTCCACAAAGTGGAACCAATTACCAAGCACATAGGCCTGGTGTATAGTGGCATGGGCCCAGATTACAGGTACTTTTATACTATTTTTTTTTTCACCACTTTATGAACTGTTTGTCATTTGTACTTTGAGGAGAAAAATCAGGGATGTTTTTCCTTTAATCTCCCAACTCTTTATTTTTGTACTTTGTTTACCAACAGCAGCATCATTAGCAACTGAATTTAGCTTGTCTGCAAGGAATACACTAAGGGTTGCTTTAAGGATAACTCAGTGCCGCACTGTGATAAAAGAGGAGATCAATACTTCTCTTAACCTCTGTTTAGTGATCACAACCCCTCTTCTATCATCCAAAGGCTGTGCTGTGCGCTAATGCATTTTAAAAACAAAAGCAACACAAGTTATAATAAACTATATTTTTAAAAAAGTTAACAGCAAAAGAAAGCATTACCATTCAGAGGTAACCCCATTATATTTATTTTTGTTCTTAGCAAAGGAACAGAATTTACAAAGGCCACTGAAACGAAACATCAGGGCCTTTATGTCAGGGCACCAGCAAGTTGAAAGAGATTGGCAGCTTTCTATGTTTGTCATTTAACAAGTAAAAGGAGTATTATCACTTCATTCCTGATTTTTTGGAAACAACACAGGTAGAACCGAATTTTCACTTTAATGAGTCAGAAAAATTGCTTGAATGCGGTCAGGCTTCACTACAGTAGATGCTGTTGCTATTGTGTGGAAGGGATACCACAGCGTACTGATGGAATACACTGAGAGGACGGGGATCTTACAGAGACGGGTAATGTGCATGGGTCATGTCCGCAGTACAGGAGTGGGTAAAGGTACATCCTATTTGTCTTGCTAATGTAGTTGATTACTATGTAGAGTAGTAATATTTTTTAATAAAATTTTTAAACTTATGAATAGTTTCTGGCCGTTCCTTAATATCTGAAGGGTACTCTTTTGAAGTGCAGACTGTGGAAAGGATTGAAGCAGAGTGATAAACATACGTCCCAGGTTGTGGGTTGTGGGACGTCCAGGTGTGTGTGTGTGTGTGTGTGTGTGTGTGTGTGTGTGTGTTTACACATACATATGTGCACCATCATATGGGCATTTGTTTTGGCTTGACTGAGATAGCAAGACAGGATGACTACCCTTGGGAAACGGGGTAGAAGCCATGGAGGAAGGGAAAGTTCCCATTGTGTACACTAAATCTATTCCTACTGAGCTGACTGGTACCCGTTGTCCTTAGTTTTCTTCCTTTTGCCTTATCCCTGTCCCATTTCCTATGGCTCAGCTCCTCTGTGTTGCTGTGATGTTTTCTTGTTAACTGGAATCAGATGTCAGAGCAAGACTAGCTTTGAGCTGATCGTTCCCATTACATAGATACATGTAAGACTTGTGCTGCAGGTATATGCCTATAAGAGAAGAGTCATTAGGTAACCAAGTATAGAGGTTTTAATGAAATCTTATTTCTTCCTTGTCTGTTAGAGTGCTCGTGCACAGAGCTCGAAAACTTGCTCAGCAATACTATCTCGTTTACCAAGAACCCATTCCCACAGCTCAGCTGGTACAGAGAGTAGCTTCAGTGATGCAAGAATACACTCAGTCAGGGTAAGTTGATTTTGTTATTTGAAATGTGTCACGAATTAGAGAAAAGAAACCGTTTTAGAAGAGTGAATATATTTAAAAAGAGGACTTAGCTCTATTTAATAAGTAAAGAAAATCACTCTGATGAATATATCTAATCTCAGTTGGATCTAGAATATTTTCTTAATGAAAAAAGTAGAGTCGTTTCTTGCTGTCAACACAATAGCAGAAAGCAGCTTCTAGATAAAGTCCTTTTGCCAGGGATTGAAACACTTCATTATGGGCAGGCAGTTATTCCTGCTTCCAAATTTATCTTTCCAACCAGAATGATTATAAGCACATGAAGAAAGCAGTAGCTCTCTGACACCTCTATATTCTTTTAATTTTCTGGAATCTGGGCTACATGTGGATGAGGTAGGATAAAGGGAGTTGCTGATACGTAAAGCTAGTGGAAATGCTGCATTTGTTGAAAGTTGTCATTCTGTTAAGACACAGAATGTTAACTTCATACTTAACTAACCCCAATATTTGTGTTCCTCCATTTACCAAAATGATTTGACTAATGTTCCTTAGCACCATAAAGAGAATTCATTTTGAATTGATTTGTTCAGAAAGGTATGAAATACTTTTTAAGGAACTTACAAGTCTAATTCATTTTACCTGATGATTTGCTTTATTAATACTTAAGAGGATTAGTAAATCCTTAGGTTGACTTCACACCATAATTTCATGTTTTCTTTTCTTTAGTGGTGTTCGTCCATTTGGAGTTTCCCTACTAATTTGTGGTTGGAATGAGGGGCGACCGTATTTATTTCAGTCAGATCCATCTGTAAGTATCATCAGACATATTGGAGGGATTTGTTAAAATACTCTGCACATCTAATAAAAACGACCACAAAGTTTAAAATTTAGCAGTACGTGCTTTTTTCTTATTCATTGGGACTTTAGAACTATGGAGTAGTGCATATTCATTTCCATATTTAAAATGTTGGTAATTCAGTCTTCTGATGAAAAGGGTACACTAGTTCTGCCCTCAGTTCTGGTGCCTTCTCTTATCCATTAACTTCACATACTTGAATGATTTGTTGAAATAGTTACCAAATCTTTTTAAATCGGTGGAATTTTGTTACTTTGACAAATGTGGTGAAAGCTTTGTGTCTGGAGGACAGTGCTGTACTCCTTGCCATCTGTTTAATCCTGGGGCTGACTTCAGTGTCTCTTCCTGCACACACACACAGATGTAACTCTTGAAGCCAATGTTTTGCAAAGTGGGTGAGTCTGTCTCCTCTAAGGCAAAAGATAGGTATCTGAGTTAGAAGGTGTTCGTAGATGCTACTACTGCTCCACAAGTAACCTATTTGCTATGAGGAAAACTGGAAGAAAAAAATTCATGATTAGGAATGGAATTTTTAGAATTTGTGGATCATGAAATAACTGCAAATTCACTCTGAGTCAGTCTTACACTCTAACCTTGTAGCCTGGAAAAGAAAAGAAAAATATTTTGGTTGTTTGTTACTTAGAGAAGCATTTTGGGAGGTAACAGTGTCTGTTACCCCATTTCTGAGCTGCTGAAGCTAAATGACAAACCCTCTTCCCTTCCTTTCCAGTGGGGTAACAGAAGGCACCATCCCTGGGGTCCAGGTTTCATTTTTTTGCCCTTTCCCTCCATTCTATCTAAAAAGCAGTTATTTCTTTTAAAGTATGTTTGATATATTTCTTTCAGTATTTTTCTTGTATGTTTGCGTGTATGTATTTTTTCAGTAGATTAGGCCATGTTATATAAAATAAATTGCTGCTTGCATTTAACGTTAGATTACAAAATATCAAAACTATGAAATATTTTTAACGAAATGCCCTCTTTTTAATTTATCCAGCAATAATAAAGACTTGCTCACCATTTTTCGTCAGACTTTTATTAGAGTCCTTCAACCATCCTAGTAAGCTGAAATAATACTTTTGCTTATTTGCCTTAGGTTAACCTGTTCCTTTAACTGACTTTTTCACATAAATTGTACCATAAATTACACATATACAGAGTGTACAATTTGATGAGTTTTGATAGGTGTAAATACCTGAATACAATAAAAATAACTGAAGTTCCTCCATAATCTCCAGAAGTTTCTTCATGTCTCTTTGTTACTTTCCTTTTCTAAAAATAGCCTATTTTCTGACATTATCCATTGCATTCCACTAAATATTCTGTGAACTTAGAAGTCAGAGACAAATTTATAGAACAAAAAAAGAAATGGCAGGGCGCTATAATTAGATTAAGGATTTAAAATATGGTTTTATGGTTATCCTCTCTTCCTGATTAGGGAGCTTACTTTGCCTGGAAAGCCACAGCAATGGGAAAGAACTATGTGAATGGGAAGACTTTCCTTGAGAAAAGGTAGGCTTACGGTAACTAGATTGAGCAAGCTTACTTTATGGTTCTCAGTTCTCTTTAAATAATTAATATCATGAATCTGATAAACAGATTTGTTTTATTACTTTATATTCAAACACTCATTTGTATAGTGTGGTTATAAATAAACAAAAACTTCTCTCCACCCTGGTTCCCTGGTCTTCAATATATTAAGTGCTAATATTATATATTTCTTAAGAATTTTTCTTCATTCTTACAGTTGTTTCCTAAATGTTGTTTCTATTTTGACTTTGTTTCCCCTCCTATAATCTAAAAAGATTTGGAGTAAAGAATTTGGGAGGAAAGTTTAAGTGAGTTAAGTGAGAACAGTTTACAGTATAGCAATTATAGAAAATAATTGTGAAGCCAAATACCTGGTATTCATGGTAGATTAAATATATGATGTATGTGCTTGAGAAATAGTGAGGAATTATGTAAAACTCTGCTGTCACTACCCTAGCACAACAAATTGCTCTTCCTTCCAGCTGTATTCAGACTCAGCATTAGTAGCCCAAACATGTCTACATTTCGAATGGCAGAAGTTTGTAATTGCCTGTAACCCACAGATGAACCTTCTCAGTACATTTTTCACATAATGTTGAGATTACTAAAAATTGGGGCACGTGGGGGGCTCAGTTGGTTAAGCATTTGCCTTCGGCTCAGGTCATAATCTCGGGGTCCTGGGATTGAGCCCCATGGCAGGCTTCCTGCTCAGTGGGGAGCCTGCTTCTTCCTCTCTTTCCTACTTATGCTTTATCTCAGTATCTCTGTCTCTTTCTCTCAAGTAAATGAATAAAACCTTTAAGGAAAAAAAATTACTAAAAATCTTAAACCTGGGGTTAATTGGTAAATTTAAATAATTCTAAAATCTCTTTTAAAGCGCCTTAATAGTGAGTCTTTAAACATTTCTAAGAAAAAAAATATAAGAAATTTTAGCAAAGGTCTGATTTCTTTATTTAAAACAATTACCATATCGCCACCACATTCTGATTATATTAAAATATTTATACTCCTGTTATGGTTACAAGCTTCATGATAGGAATGCATGTCAAATAATTGTCAGTTTCTTATTTGGGGGCAGCTTATTGCAGTGAATGGACTAAAAGAATTAATCTGTAGCTTATTTTTAGGAGTGTTTTAGATTTTTAAAAATTCTTATGCTGCTGCTGTCAGGTTGAAATAATCATAAAAAAATGTAAATTGTGCCATAAATCATTGTTTTTCTGTTTTTTTGTTTTTTGTTTTTGTTTTTTCAAAAAAATTCTTTAGATATAATGAAGACCTGGAACTTGAAGATGCCATTCATACAGCCATATTAACCCTAAAGGTTAGCACAGTTTCTAACAATGGGACTTAAAATGAGTTTATAATGAAGTGCTTGGAAAACTGACCTTTTGCCCTCTCTCTTCAATAGGAAAGCTTTGAAGGGCAAATGACAGAAGACAACATAGAGGTTGGAATCTGCAATGAAGCTGGATTCAGAAGGCTCACTCCGACTGAAGTTAAGGATTACTTGGCTGCCATAGCATAATAACCAAGTGACTGAAAAATCTGGAATTTCAGATAATCCCTCTACTTAAACATGTTTAAAGTATGTTTTGTTTTGCAGACTTTTTGCATACTTATTTCTACATGGTTTAATGGACTGATGTTTTTAAAATGATACTTATAAATCATAATAAACTGTTAAATCCAACTTCTAGCTTTTTAGGAGTTAGTAAAATTTTAAAATAGTGATTTCCTGCTTTTTATCACAGTTGACTTCTGGAAACTACACTGCAGAGCAGAAGGGTGAACTCATTCTTCATGCAATTTTGGTTCAGTCAAGTCTTGTTACATTCTTTACTGTCAGATATTGTCTGTCAGTAAAGCAGAATGCTGATTTTAGTAAACATCATTGCATTTAGACCTGAGAGAAGCTCTAGGATTCATGAGATAAGATAGATAGCATAGGTGTTTTGTAGGCATCGTTAGATGTGGATCAGTGAAACCCCAGGACACTAACACTGTACTAGAGCTGTGAAGGGTGCTAGGCTGAAGGGTTTCCTATGGGAGATCCGTGATGTAAGTAAATAAAAAATGGTGTATTGGTTCCCGTTGGTTTCTCCATCACAAGTAGGTAAATATTTAAAAAGAGCCCCTCAGATTCTACTAGACGTCTTACACCCAAGGATGAACGTTAAGTGCAGGAAATAAAATCCTAATACTTAAACATCAAAACTATGGCTTAAGGCTCTCCCTCATTCATGTAACCACAGTGTAATCAGAACCTTTACTGCAAATTAAGGCCCATACAAGCAGGCAAATAATGTGAACTCTGTTTTCATGATACGTGAAGACATACTGCTTAATTTTTTTTTTTAAAGGCATCTTAGGATAAGTCATAAGTCTGGTCCACAGAACAGAGTTTATGAATATCATCATTTCTTACCAACAAACATAAAGTAGGCAGTTCCACGATTTGAATGTGGCTCAAAAAGTTTTAAGATTTAGCTGAGTGTAGGAGAAAAGTCTTACTTACCTTGCAGGATTTTGGTCAGGATTCCCAATTCTCCCTACTATCACGAAACCTCCTTATCTTACTTAGTACAGGTGACAGCAGCATTATTATGGGAGATGGCAATTTGATCTTTGATGTCAAAATGTTTTTCTTAAAGGCCCTATCTCATCTCTCCTATAGGCTCTTGGTCTATTAAGGCTCTGGCACACTAGAAAGAGAACATAGTAGTAAAAAGGAATGGCTTTTGGGTCAGGTCTTAACTCTTCCACTTACTGGCTGAATGACCATACAAAGTAATTATCTCAGGGTTCTCTAAGGACAAAATTGATGATACAAATGAAAGGCCTGTAGGGTTCATGGCCAAGTACTCTGTACTGGGTTTAGCTGCCTTTGAATTTGTTTTTAAATCTCTATTCAAAAACCAGAAGAGTGCCAAAATTCTAGAAGTCAGAGAAAGGGAAAGAAAAGGCAGGCACGTTAAGGACATGTAGATTTCCTACTGGGGACTAACAGAAGAAGTCCACAGAATAAAGGGAGGAAGAATTCACTGAAGCAGATCTATGTCCATGTTCTGTTCTCTGGCTCTTGCCCCATTAAATGCAAAGCCTCATTCAATTGAAGCTGCCTAGAACACTTCTACCTCTTTCTCAGTTGATTCTTTTCATTGACTCTAAATTTAAGCCCTTCCTTTCTATCCCAGTTCTTGGGGAACTCCGTTCTTTGGTCTTGTGATCCCCCTGCATCCCTGCATGTTCAACTCCTCAGTCATTCTGGCTTGTGCAGTTGGGCTGCTTCAGTCTGCTTAAGCATCACAGTGTTTCTAATGTTCATAGCCTCTCTCTGTTCTTCATTTGTTTTGTATCTTCCCACTCTTAAGAATTTTGCCCCCATTTGTTCTGTCCTTTCTTTCCTAGTTCCTCACTAAACTGCGAATTTTAAGTTTGCAAAATAATTATTTAGTTATGAAACATGGAATATGTTTAAAATTCACATGTAGGGGGCAGGAGGGAGCTGGAAAGGGGGAATAAGGAAGGGGAATAATACTGATCTTTATAATTATTGAGTGCTGGTTCACTGGGCTGTGGGTGATAAGGATCAAAGGAGTTTTCATCTGTTCAGTCATGTTTATGGACCCAAAGCACCACCTCAGTCCTTAACCTCACCTCTTTTTCAACACCCAAGTGAATGATAGCTTCCTAAGCATGAGCATATTTGAAAAAGTTGGATAATTCTAACACCTCATTAAAGGCCATGCCCCTGAATTTCATGACTTTTAACTTTTTATGTATTCCAGCAGGTATTTTGCTCCATATTTTAAATAGGCTTAATCCGGTTCTCTTTGGATTCCTGAAGGTTAGCCAATACGTAAACTTTATATTCTGCAAGATGAGAATTTAGAACTCACAACTTCCTACCCCCCGCTTTCTCTCTGCCTCACTTTAATTAGATCACAGTGTTGAGTTTAGAAGTTTTTATTATGGCTAGGTAAGTACACTGTGATTACACTTCCTGAATAATTTTCCTGGAGGTGATAATTGCCTCACTTTTTTGTATTCTGTGTAGCAGTCACCAAATCTCAGATTTCCCCAACAGGACTGTAAAATCTTTTGCATACTGTTTTCCTCAGTATATCACATCAAGTGATCCTAACTGTTCTCTCCCTAATCCTCTAGCACCCCCCTCCCCTCCAAACGCCTCCAGAAATTTCTCTCTTGGAACCCTCATTCTCTTTAATCCAGGCTAGTTGCTGGTTTGAAACTATATTCTCTCCTAATTGGCTGGGTTTAAAAATTCTAGGTTAGAAATGATCTCCACGTTTTGCAGGCATTACTCCTAGATTCCAGTGTTGCTGATGAGAAACCTAATAATGCAGTTGTGTATTTGTGCCAAGTTCTTTATAACTTATTTTCCCCCTCTGAAGTTCTTAGGACCTTTTATCTGCAGCATTCTGAAATTTCGGTGACGTGTCATCTTATGGGTTTCTTAACATTGTGCTGAGCATACAGTAGGCTTGTCCACTGTAGAAACCAAGCTCTTTGTTTTGGTAAATTTCCTAGTGTTTGAGAAATTTCCTTTTTCGCTCTATTTTTCACCTGTCTTTATTGTACATTGTAGTGCAGTCTTACCCACCCTTTTCTACTCTTATTGATACATTAAAATTGGGGATATCATTTTTAATTTTGAAAAACTTTCTTACACTGTTACCTCCTCTTAAAGTCCTCATGTTTCATGAATGATATGCCTTTTATCCGAGGATGCTAGTTATGGAATACTTGTAAGAACCATTTTGTTCTGCTATCTGGTTTACTTCAAATTCCAAACAGAAAAACGTTTGGAAGTGCCATGTTTGTGAGCCCCAAACCTACTTACTGTGGGGATGCTGCTATAAGCCATTTCTCTCTGGTCTTTCATTTGCTCAGTTCTCCAGAGAAAAATCAGGTTTGGGGAGAGGAGTTTCCAGGAGGGGCACAGAAAACTGTCATTATTAATGTGTCCAGAGCCCCTCTGACTCCCTGCCTCCAGCATGGTAAACTCCAGGCTTCTGGCAGGGGAAGGATGGCTAACCGCCCAGCTGCACTGGACCTGAGGGAAGGACCCAGGTGTGTGTTCTTGCAGACCTGTAAGCAGTGCCCATTTTCACTCCTGCCTCACTGCTTGCCCCCCATCTACCTTCTAGGCACCTGCAGTTCTAAAGCCTTTCTGGGTTCTGCTTTGTGAGTCACTTGCTGCAGATACTTCACTCCATGGTGGTGCGAGCTCCTCCATTTACAGAGACGCTGCCTGGAGTTTGGTGGACTTAGCTTTAAAATAGATCTACCTTTTACTTTGTGAAGAGGATTAAATAAGTCCCTATGTGAAAAGCACTTAGAATAACGCCTGCCATACGATAACTGTCCAGTAAGTAAGTGTTACTATTGCTCTTTGTCTAACAAAAATGCGTTGACAGCTCACGTGCAGTCATTTCTTGTTTTTGCGAGTTTCTTCCGTTTCCTTTCCTAAGGCGGTCAAGTAAGGTTTGGAAGCAGGGGCACGCAGGATTGTTAATTTGCAGTCCCTTTCAGTTTTTACAATCAGCCCACTCGGCTAATACAAGCTTCTCTCTTCCCTTGTCCTTATCAGAAAGGCAGCGCAGGTCTGGTCTCCTCCCACTTTGTGGGAAGAGCCCAGAATCGAGCAGGAGGAAGTGCTGGCTTGGAATCCGGAGTCCCCGCTCTAGCACCCAACCGCCCGGAGACCTCAGACGAGCTTTCTGCCCGTTTCAACATTTTTGCAGGACCGACCCCTGCCTGCCATTCGGCAGGGGTGTAAGCTCGACAGCGGAAGTAGGTGGCCGGGCGCACCCGGGACGGGGCCCGCCAAACCGCACGACCTGTGCCCCGAGGGCGCCGGGTCAGCCCGCCCCGCAGCCCCTGAGCTTCGGCTGCGCTCCTCCCCCGGCGGGGCGGCCGCGGAGCCACAGCCTCTGCTCGCGGCCGGAGGGGGCGGAGCCGCCTGCCCTCAACAAACATGGCGGCCGCGTTAGCGTCAGCCACGCTCGGGAGGCCACGCAGCCGCCGGGGACTCGCGGATTCGGCGTCACCCGGCGCCGGGCCACGTGACGCAGGAGGCTCCCGCGGCGGCGGCGGCGGCGGCGTTCGCGCGGGCTGAGCGGCGCGGCGGCCGGAGCGGGGTGGGGTCTCCCGGCGGGGCTTCCCGGCGGGTCCCGGCCTCGCGCGCACGTGCCTCGTGCCTGCCTGCTCGCGCTCGCGGTCCCGGCGCTGCCGGTGAGGAGCCCGGGAGGAGCCGGGGAGGCGGACGGAGGGGGCGAGGGAGCGGGCCGCGGCGCCCCTTCCGAGGCCCGGCGGGGGTGGGCCGGCCTGGCCGGGCGGGGGCCGCGAGGGGGCGAGGGGGTGGGGGGGAGGCTGGGCGGGGGCCGCGAGGGGGGTGCCACGAGGGGGTGGGGGGGAGGCTGGGCGGGGGCCGCGAGGGGGGGCCGGGGCGGGGGGGGGCCGGGGCGGGGGGGCCGCGAGGGGGGACTTGTGGGGGGGGCCGCGAGGGGGCGAGGAGGTAGGGGGGCCGGGACGGGGGGGGGGGGGGGCTGGGCGGAAGGGGGCTGGGGGGGGGCCCGGGGGGGGCCACGAGGGGGGGCGGGGCGGGGGGGGCCGCGAGGGGGGGGACGTGGGGGGACCGCGAGGGGGCCCTCCCCCTGTCTTCCCCTCCCCCCCCCCCCGTCCTGCTCCTCCTCCCCTTGTCCTCCCTCTCCCCCAGTCCTTCCTCCTTCCCCCTCCCCTCCCCCTGTCCCCTCCTCTCCCCCCCTCCTGTCCTGCTCCCCCTCCTCTCATCCTCCCCCTCCTCCCTCCCCCGTTCTCCCTCCTCCCCCTCCCCCCTCCTGTCCCCTCCCCTCCCCCTGTCCTGCCCCCCCTCCCCTCGTCCTCCCCTTCCCGTCCTCTCCCCCATCCTCTCCCTTCCTCCTCCTCCCTCCCTCTTCCTCCTCCCTCCCTCTTCCTCCTCTCCCCCTCCCCCCCTCCCTCCCCCCTCCCTCCTCCCCCCTCCTCCCTCCCCGTCCTCCTCCTCCTCCCTCCCCCCCTCCAGGAAGGCCCCCGCCGACCTCCTCTGGGTGTCCGCTCGCTGGCGTTGGCTCTGGCCCGTGGGCTGCAGCCAGTCCTCGGGCTCTTCCTGCCCGCGGGCAGGAGCCGAGGGGGGCGGGGCCTTCGGTCTTGCTGGCGTCCCAGGTGGACGTGGAGCGGGTTCCCTGGGGCGGGGGGTACCGGGGTACCGAGTGTCGGGCCAGGAGACCCGCTCCCGCAGGAGGACACGGTCGGGAGGGCTTGGACTGGTCTCCGCGGTCCCGCTTCTCCTTTGGACAGTTTGCTGACCAGCTGGCCGTGTGCATGTTGTAATGTAATCACGTTCTCTTCACTTTCCAAGCCTTTTTATTAAAATTGCTCTACCAGCAAACAGTAAAGCTGCTGCTGAGGGAAGCCCTCGTGTCGTAGATTGCCTATGACATAAACTCCCGCGGTTTATTCGGACTGGAACGCGTTGAACAGGACTTTCAAAGGGAAGAAATAAAGCTCTAAAAAGTGTGTCAGAACCCCGCATACCGGAAAAAAAAGAGTTCAGGAGTAGAAGAGTTACCCTGTCCTGTTGTCAGAGGAGGGAGTCACTCCAAAAGCCGTCGTGCAGAAGTCTAGGTTCATAGACTCAGACCCGTTGCTAGATGGAAGTTTTATAATCTTCAGTGAAGAGTTCATTGCCCTAATTGTTGGGACTGTTTCGATTTCCCTTGTTTCTTTTCTTCTCATAGGAAAGGAATAATGCTGTCAGCATGTCTGCACACTCCATGCTCTGTGAACGAATCGCCATAGCCAAGGAACTGATCAAGAGAGCAGAGTCACTTTCTAGATCAAGAAAAGGCGGCATCGAAGGTGGTGCAAAGCTGTGCAGTAAATTGAAGGCAGAATTGAAATTCTTACAGAAAGTGGAAGCTGGGAAAGTAGCTATTAAGGAATCCCATTTACAGAGCACCAATCTAACACACCTACGAGCCATTGTGGAATCAGCAGAAAACTTGGAAGAAGTTGTTAGTGTCCTTCACGTCTTCGGCTACACAGATTCCTTGGGAGAGAAGCAGACCCTCGTCGTGGATGTCGTCGCAAATGGTGGTCATACGTGGGTGAAGGCCATTGGCCGGAAGGCGGAAGCTCTCCACAACATTTGGCTGGGCAGGGGCCAGTATGGCGACAAAAGTGTCATTGAACAGGCCGAAGACTTCCTCCAGGCCAGTCACCAGCAGCCGGTGCAGTATAGCAACCCTCACATCATCTTTGCATTTTACAACAGTGTCTCCAGCCCCATGGCAGAGAAGCTCAAAGAAATGGGCATATCTGTGAGAGGAGACATAGTAGCGGTTAACTCTCTGTTAGATCACCCTGAGGAGCTCCAGCCCAGTGAGAGCGAGTCGGATGACGAAGGCCCAGAACTTTTGCAGGTGACCAGAGTGGACCGAGAAAATATTCTAGCAAGTGTTGCATTTCCAACGGAAATTAAGGTCGATGTGTGCAAAAGAGTCAATCTGGACATTACTACTTTAATCACATATGTATCTGCCCTTAGCTATGGAGGCTGCCACTTTATCTTCAAAGAGAAAGTGCTTACTGAACAAGCAGAGCAAGAGAGGAAAGAGCAGGTTTTGCCGCAGCTGGAGGCATTTATGAAGGACAAGGAGTTGTTTGCTTGTGAATCTGCTGTCAAGGACTTTCAGTCTATTCTAGATACCTTAGGAGGACCTGGGGAGAGAGAGAGGGCCACTATGCTAATTAAGCAGATTAATGTGGTGCCAGACCAGCCTTCTGAGCGTGCCTTGAGACTAGTGGCCAGTT
The DNA here is from genome assembly GCF_018345385.1 of Vulpes lagopus. NCBI lineage: Eukaryota > Metazoa > Chordata > Mammalia > Carnivora > Canidae > Vulpes > Vulpes lagopus. The sequence continues at coordinate 7,148,551 of NC_054834.1, forward strand.
CAAAAATCAATAGCCGCTCATTAACCATTTTTGGGACAGGAGACACTCTAAAAGCCATCACAATGACTGCCAATAGTGGTTTTGTCAGAGCTGCCAACAACCAGGGTGTTAAATTTAGTGTGTTTATCCATCAGCCCAGAGCACTTACTGAGAGCAAAGAGGCTCTAGCCACCCCCTTACCAAAAGACTACACAACTGACAATGAACACTAATGATAGCCTTTAACTATTGTCATGGAAATAAGTTATTTATACCAAAGGCTGGGTCTTCCCATCTTAAATGGGGAGGAAGAAAAGGTCTATAGTAAAAATAATACTTAAAGCTCTTAAACCAGTGGAGTGGATTGTGTGTCATCTCTAAAATATATAATCTAAAGTAGAGAAAGCACAGGAGGCAAGCTTATTTATCAAAGTGTCTACATTATAGCAATTAAGAACAGAAATACATCTATATAAAGCTTTTAGCTGTATTGCAGTACTTTTATTTGACTCAGTAAGGGCAACAACCCCCTAGTGGTAATCAGCATTTCTTGGAATAGGGCTACATCGGGTCTCGCATTAAATATCTGGAGAAAACTGAAGCTTGTTTTTCGTTATATTGGTTCATCAGTTGGTCGAGGCTGGGAAGTAATAGTTGATAATTAGTTTTAGATTATAAGGTTTTGGCTATTAATGAAAAACTTCCTTGATTGTTATGTGTCAGGCATACACTTGGTGCATTTGCAAAGAGTACAATAACAGAAGAAAATAAAGTGAATACTGGTCTTGTGAGTCCCATGAATCATGGATACACCTTTGTGAAAAGATAGCCCCACTACTATAAAACTGGGACATTTAATGTAAAATTAATTAATTTGAATAAATTGTAAAAGTCATAAAAATAATTTTAAAAATTCAAATTTTACGTTTAAGTACAAATAGTTCCCATACTGCAAGTATTTGACTTATGAATACTGCCTTTACTCTTTGTTTTGCAAGTGCAAGTGACAACTGCATTACTTCACTCTTGTGAAATGGTGGTAGGGGAGATTCCATGCCTGTTGCATGACACGAGTTGTAATTAAAAATAAAATTTTTTTAAGTCCACATTGCCCTAGGTGCTTTATTTGCAACAAAACAAAATAGATTAGCAAAGTAGATATGTATTGACCGTATTTTAAAAATTGGGACATTTAGTCCTAGAGCTTAAGTATTAACGCAAAGCCAAGTATAGGAGCCAGTATCAGAACACACTGCCACAGCCTGACCTCTTTAGTGCCAACTTTGCTATTTTGTGAGAAGGAAACTCAGTTTCCAGCCACAGTGTTGGGTGGGGAGGGTCGAGGAAGGGGTAGAATTGATTATAGAATGTCCATGAGCGCTGAAATGAAATGAAAAAGTACACTTGGGGATGTTTCTCTTGGGAGAGATTGCATTACTAGCTCAGACCACAAATCCTGGGGGAAAAGGCTGTGATTGGGATTCCAATTTAGTATAACTTGTATTGCAACGGAAATTTTACACTGTTAAAATTGGGCTTGGACCTCTTGGAGCACCTATTAAGGTACTAAGGTGCTTGGTACTGAGCATTATAATAGTTTGATCTAAAAGAAGATGAATAATTGGTCATTGCTCTAAGGAATTGTTAGTCTGAAATGGAGTTGAACAATTGAAGTGTAATTAGTTTATTGAGTGTTGTCATGCACCAGGCACAGTACAAAAGGCTGAGCTTTCAAGGAGTAACAGAAGGTAGATTTCTATCCCTTTCCACTATGAATTAATATCAAAGGACTTGAATCTTTGCCAACTAGAATGTGTGCAACCACAGTGCTCTTTGAGGAAACATTTCTGAAGTGGCCATGGCTGTGGTTCTCCCATGAACATTTTCCTTTTCTAGACATTCAGTGATTACAGTTCCTAACAATATAATCAATAATGCAAGGAATAGATATGGACACCTGGTGGGACCTTGAATCCTGGAATATAAAGACAGGATTAGTACCCTCTCTAGAAACACACATGCACTTGACCCACACATACCCTAGACCTGTCACTGACCAAAATTTGTATATATAAAGTTAATAAAAGAATGTTGTCAAATACCAGTTTAAAACTGTCAAGTTTAAGGAATCATATGAATCATATGGCTATAAAGCAAAGCAAATGTCCAAAAGATTATGAAATGTGAAGATGTGTAACGTAAAAGCAATGGTTAGGACCAAGAGTTGGAAGTGGTGGGTGAAAGTAAAAGCGTGTTAAAAAAATCCTCATCTTATTTAAAAGGGAGTTAACAACTTTATGATTTTTGCCTCTGAAAAATAGCGCAATGTAATTTGAGGTGTCAAACAGGAAATGTGACTGATGGTACAAGTTAAACCAAGCTGATCTCGCTTTCAAATGAAGGGTGAATTTGGAGAATAAATGCAGTCCATATAGGGAAAGACAAATCATAGGAGTTCTCAAGGAAGAATAAAAGCCAGGAAGCATAAAGTAAGAGACATAAAAGATCAAGAAGGGCATAAAATAGCTGGGGAGAAGATACGGAAATCTCAATAAAATAGGAATTAGAATGGAAGAAAGAGAAAATGTAAATAACCAATAGCCATTGGAAAAAAATGTCAAAGTTATTAAGTAACCACCTCTAAGAAATGTCCAGGTCCAGTTAGCTTCATTAGATACGTTTTTGCTTATTTTTAAATATCAATTAATGCCTTGCTTTAAAAAGTAATGTGGAGCACCACACCATTAGGGTGGGCAGTATTCAACATGATGGCTGTGTTCTTACCGCCCCGCCTGTGTCCTAGGAGGAGAACTGTGGCCCACTCCTGCTTGAGATCAGAGCCTCCGTGGAAGACTGGAGCCCGTTTGTGTAATAGGCTGGTCATCTCAGATCATTGCTGTATTGGGAATGTTTTCAGATTCATTTTATGGAACATAAGCATAACTCTGAAACTCAAACCTTGACATGGTATCCTAAAAGAGGAAAGCTGCAGCAAAATCTCGGTTTAAGAAGATAGGCACAAGCATCCCAGTTAAGAGGGAACCCAGGCGGAGAACACCTCACCCTGTGGGAGTTTTGTTTCCCAGAGGATGAAAGGCAGAGATGAGTCCCCCCGACCTTAACACTGGGGGGGCTTGAGGATTAACCTCCATGCTGGGATAGAATCAGAGACATAAGGCTCACTTGAGCCGAAGTAATCCCAAGACCCCTGCGTGAAGCCAGAACCTTTGAAAATCTGCGGCTCTCATGAAAGAAGATCTTGCAAGCATTGCCCAGGGAGACAGCAAAGAAATTTGACTCTCATGGCCCTGAGTGGCATAAGAAAAATCAAGCCTAGCCCATGCTGTGCATGGGTTTAGAGTCCTAATTCTATCAGTAGCTTCCTGGGGAAGACCCAGTGATGTGAAATTAGTATAAAAATTGTCCCAGGCAAGTTACTATCCCTCAGACGCCTGATGGAAACATGCATGGCGTCATTCTGGACTTGGGGACACTTTAGTTTCCCAAGCCTCACAGAGTCCAGTGGAAAAATGAAACCTTGCTTGGATGAGCTTCGAGTGAGACTTGGTATAAACATAAGAAGAAACCAGTGAGTTCTTCGGTATTGGGGCTTTGATACATTCCACATGTATGTTCTGGAAAAAAAAAGAATCCAGAATGGCAGATGGAGGCTAAAATACCACTTGCAGCAAGACAGTCCATACAGCTAAGTTGGAGGATGTAGTTCACATTTACGGAAAGAGCAGAGCCCCAGAGTCAGGTAGATGCTGTCTACCCAGTCACAGGTCGTGCTGGGCAGGTGACAGGAGAGCTTGTCCCCTGCAGAGAACACCTCGCCCATGAGAAGCTTGTTCCCGAGAGGAAAGGGGACAGAGAAGAGCCATCCGTGCCAGGCAGTCCTCTCACATTTCATGATCACCTAAATGACAGCAGAAAAGGGACAGGAGTGTGCTGGTAAGCGAGGGAGCCTCCCCACTCCCCCCGTCACGGAAATCACAGTAGGGAAAAGGCATTCCTGTCTCCACATTAAAAGAAAAAAAAAAGGATTGGAAAACATAAGATAAACAGAGCATGCAGGCAAACAGGGCTTCCGGAAATGAAAAACTATCACTAAAATAAAAGCTGAGAACTAGACTTTTAGAAAGTTACTTCAGAGACAAAACTAAAGATTCTGAATTGAAATCTAGATCTTAATAGACTTCCCAGAATTCAAGCAAAAAAAGTGGAATGATGGAAAATGGGAGAAGCTGACGCAGAGGACATGTAGGAAGGTTCCACAGAGGTCACAGTAGACCCGGACTGGCCCTCGGGCCGTCCCGGCTCCCGCTTGCCCGGCCTGCCCGGCCAGGAGAGGCCCGAGGCCCTCATGCCCCAGCCGGCCCTGTCTCCAGAAGTGCCCGAATTCCTTGCAGCTGAGACAGCAGTGGACCTCAGCGCCGTCTTCTCCCTGGGCCCTGAGGGGACGGCAAGGCTGGCTCACAGGAAGGGTGAGAGCCACCGTGTTGTCATTCTGAGGGAAGTGACTTGATGAGACCAGGGAAAGGCCCAGGGGGTCTTGTAGACTCCGGTGCTGACTGGCACATGCTTCCTTCAGGATTTGTTGCCACGTCCGAAAACCCCCATTTATTTAAGCCACTTTGGCTTTCCAGTTACGTGCAGTTGAAATATTTCTGACAATAAGTTCAGACAAGGTTGCCTTCTTTTCTATGACTAAATGATATTCCCTTCTATATAAATATGCCACGTTTCCTTGATTCATTTCCCCCAAATGGACGCGCAGGTTGTTTCCGGGCCTTGGCCGTCTACACAGTGCTGCTAGCTGTGAACATCGGGGCGCAGATACTTTGGTGAGTTTCTTTCTTTCTGATTAATACCCAGAAGTGAGATTGTTGGATCATATGGCAGTTCTATTTTTATTTTTTATTTTTTGAGGAACTTCCATATGGTTTTCCATAGTGATAACACCCGTTTGCATTCCTACCAACCGTGCACCAGGGGTTCCTTTTCCTCCACATCTTTGCCAACACTTGTTATCTCTTGTCTTCTTGATGGTGGCCATTCCGGCAGGCGTGAGGTGGTCTCAGCATGGTTTGATTCTTGGTCTCCGAGGCAAAGTCTGTAGCTTTTCACCTTTGAGGAGGATGCTACCTGGGGGCTTGCCATAACTGGTCTATATTAGGTTGAGGTGCATCCCCTCCAAACTCCGTTTTCTGAGAGTTTTTATCATGAATGAATGTTGGGATTTGTCAAGTGCCTGTTCTGCATCTACTGAGATAATCATACGATTTTTAGTCTTCATTTGGTTAGTGTGGCATATCACGTGGATTGATTTATGGATGTTAGACTATCCTTGCATCCCTGGAATAAATCCCACTGAATCACGGTGTGTGATCCCTTTAAGGTCTTGTTGAATTTGTTGGCTATATTTTGTTGAAGGTTTTTGTGTCTATGTTCATCATAGAGGTTGGCTTGTAATTTTCTTTCCTTGCAGTGTTTTTGTCTCATTTCCGTATCAGGATAATGCTGGCTTCATAAAATGGGTTTGGAAGTGTTCCCTCCTCTTTAATTTTTTGGAAAAGTATGAGGATCGGTATTAATTCTTCTTTAAATATTTGGTGGAGGTCACCAGTGAAGCCATCTGGTTCTGGACTTTCCTTTGTTAGGAGGCTTTTTATTACTAATTCAGCACCTTATTTCATCATGAATCAGTCTTGGTAAGTTATACATTTCTAGAAATTTTCTTCATTTTTTTTTTAGATTGTCCCATTTGTTGGTTTATAATTATTATTGTAGTCTTTATGCTAGCAATTCCGTAGTGGCAGTTGTAATGTCTCCTCTTTCATTTCTAATTTTATTTATTTGAATCCTGTCTGTTTTTTCTTGGCAATTCTAGCTAAAGGCATATCTACTTTATCTTTAAAAAAAAAAAAAACCCAGCTTAGTCTCATGATTCTTTTCCATTGTCTTTTTTTTTTTTTTTTTTGAGATTTATTTACTTATTCTTGAGAGAGACACACAGAGAGAGAGGCAGAGACACAGACAGAGGGAGAAGCAGGCTCCCTGTAGGGAGGACTTGATCCCGGGACCCCGGGGTCACATCATGAACCGAAGGCAGGCACCAAACCACTGAGCCACCCAGGCAGCCCTGTGTTGTCTTTTTAGTGTGTACTTCTGTTCTGACCTTTGTTATTTCCTTCTTTCTACTAGCTTTAGGCATTGTTGGTTCTTCTTTTTCTAGTCCATTGAGGTGTAACGTTAGCTTGTTTATTTCTGGATTCACAACTCAAAGGGTATCTCTTCTAGTGTCGTATAGGTAGGTGCAGTTTCTTTAATATATTGTGCCACAGATGTCTGCGGGTGGGTGGGTACGTCCGTTCTGGAACCCTATAATTTTTGAAAGTTACCACATTTTATGAGGGCCATTATCATCAGCTTCTTCCTTCCTTCCTTCATCAGCAGATTCTCTCTCCAAGCCATTCACAGCCTTGCTCTCTCCCTAACCCCACCTGCTCAGTACTCCCACTTCAGGGAAGGAGTCCTTTCTAAGTCTGATTCTGCTATTCCCAGGCCTCAGACCCCCCTGGTCTGATGGGCTCTCCTGGTTCCCACTTCTGGTGCTGCCCTCTGCTTCTGGGAATGAAACTTTTTTTGTTTTTCTCTTGGGTCTATTTCCCCCAAGACCCCTGCACCTCTGCTTTTCCATGAAATTTCTACCAGATCTGCTGGTCTTAGGTATTTCCCCATTCACTTCTAAAGTGGGATATATGTTCTCTGCATTCTAGTCATGCTCTGCAAGTAGGTTGTAAGTGTGTGGTTTTGTTTTGGTTTTGTTGGTTTGTTTGTTGTTTTTTTCTCTCCTTTCTGTCCCATATGGTTTAGAGAACATGTACTGAGGATGACTCTACATGGCTATCACTAATTGCTTAATAGCCCCCCCCCCCATTGAACAGGTATATCATAATTTTTATGAACTTCTATACAATCTATTGATAGACTTTTAGGAAGTTTGTTGTGCTTTGCTATTATAAATAGTTGTGAAAAAAAATCCAACACTAGGGCTATTGTCATGTAATTTGTTTTCTAAACTAAGAAATTTGAAAATAAAAGAAGATGCTAAGACAACATGGCTATCTTGTTGAACCTGGCTGTCCTGGGAAAATTGGACACTCTAACCGTGCGCAACACATAAATTCCTAACAATGGAATTAAAGTATTGAATGACACATGCCTATCCATTTTGCAATTTACTGCCAACTTGCCCACCAGTAAGTTTCACCAATTTACAGTTGCAGAAATGGCTTGCAAAGGTGTCTTTAACCCACATACTCACCAATGTTGAGCACCATACAAACTTTAGAAAACTTTAATAAATATAAAAAGAATTTTATTATCTAAAAGAACGTGTATTTCATTGTGAGTCAGGTTGCTGATAGGTTTTTTGCCATTTACACTTCCCTCATTCTGAATTGCTTTATATTTTTTAGTATTCTTCTTATGTTTTTCTGTTTCTTTATGGATTTGTAGGTGCTTTTTGTGTAAGAAGGAAATTGGTGTGCTATGTTATGTATTCCTAAATCTCCCAGTTTGTCATTTGTTTTTTTCTGTTGTTGTAACTTAGGGATCGTGAGAGAGTGTGTTCCAAGAGGAAGGAAGTGAAAGCCTGTGGTCTCTTAAGGCCCAGGTAGGCCCAGAACCAGTATAGCATCTTCCCTACTCTAGCAGTTAAAGCAGCACCAGTGGGAAGGGAAACAGGCAGGGCCCAGCCCTTGATGGGGAGCCTGTTCAGAATTTGTGGCCATTTTTAATCTGTCATGAGGATTCAAACCTTTTCCTGTTAAATACATTGCAGGTATCTTTTCCTGATTTTTTTTTTTTTTTTTTTTGTCTTTCAATGTTGTGGTTTTTTGTCACACAGATAAGTTAAATTTTTATGTAAAAAAATATTTTGGTTTTTGTCATTACAGCTTCTGGATTTTGTATCATGTTGAGAAAGGCCTTCTCCATCCAAAATTATTTTTTAAAAACTCCCCTATACATCTTTCTGGTATTCGGTTTTATTTTAATGTGCATGTGTTCAATATATATGTAACTTACATATGAAGTCAGAACCTATAAAATATTTTCCAAAATAAGAAAATAAATATCAAACTTTTAGCTCTTTTTAATTATATTATTGCTCCATGAACAAAATTGTTTTATGCTTCCATATTATGCTAATAAAATAGCATTTTACATGTACCTCAACATAATTTTGAGGACCAGCCCAATATAAATGAGTTCTTCTCATAGATGTTTAAAGTCTGTATTCTGCTAAACTGTTGGAAACTATTTTGAGAGCATTTCTACTGGGTCTAACTGAATTATGCTTCCAATTTTTCTCCATTACTGAGCTCCATGCACTTTTTAGGAGTATTATCTTCATACCTCATTGTATCTTGAAAGGAATTCTTTGGATGTGATCTGTTCTTTTCTCTTTCCAGACTTTTGGCTGATTGCTTGGATCATCCATCCTAAGAAGAAAGCAATTACAGATACCACTATAAAAGATATTCCAACTTGGGTTTTAGGATTAACCCAGGAGACAAACACTTAAAAAAATTATTTATTTATTTGAGAATGAGAGAGAGAAAGAGCGCTCTTGCATGTGTGCATGAGCATGACTGTGGGGAGGGCCAGAGGGAGAGGAAGAAGCAGACTCCTCGCTGAGCAGGGAGCCCCAAGGCAAGGAGGGACTTGATCCCAGGACACTGGGATCAGGACCTGAGCCAGAGGCAGACACTCAACTGACTGAGCCACCCAGGCTCCATGACAAACACTTTTACTAACAAAACATTTCATTTTAGGAAAGAAGTTCTTTTTGTACTTCCAACTAAGGATATGTAAACAGAAGGGTTGTACAAAATGACTATAGATCCAAACTGAAATTAATTTCAAAATGAGCATTTTTGTCCTTTTTTTTTGAGGCACAACTGCATCTACTAGTGAACTCTGGAGCAAACACAACACACACCCACAACACAGACATACACAGCTATGCACATGCACACTTTGTATATATTTTGCATAATTTTCTCCCTTGAAATAAAGAAGCAAAATAAAACTTTTCTACAAAATTTTCTTCAAAAAAATCTCTCTAAAGAAAAGAGTTGTCCATAATTTATGAATTAAGGGTGAAATCATTTTTGAGTGGGGGGTGTGTGTGTGTGTGTGTGTGGAGCAATCCAGGTAGGCAGAGAGTTGTGGTTCTTAAATCTCTGGCTCAGAAGACAAAGCAAAGAGCTTTTGAGGCTTCTTTTCCTGGGATATTTTGCAGTTGATGAAAATAGAATTCTCAGCCAGGAGGACTCCCTTAGAAGGTTAAGATGGTGCTGATAGTTAAAATGTTACTAACAATAGTAATATAAATGACAAAAATGTCCTCATTGGGCCCAACTCAGTCACTTACAACACAAAGAGAGTGAACTCAATACATTATTTTTAACTTCAATTCTAGCTCCATTGTTTTCAGTTTTTCTTTTCCACCAAAAAAAAAAAAAAAAAAAAAAAAATGCGAGCACAGAAGTGGCTTAAGGTTTCATGATCCTACATTAATCTCTAAGGATGCACTGCTCTTTGAGGGGCCCCTCTGGTTTGAAGGACACTGTCCTCCATGCCAGGAATGCAAAAGTGAATGAGATCATCTTGGTTCTGGTTCTCACGGAGCTTTAGGTGCATCCCAATAATTACATTCTTAGGACTAACATGCAAGACACACTGATTAGCCTTAATATGGAATTAATAAATCCAGGCCATCATTTTGGTCCTAAAGTCAGGATACTTAGGAGTCAGTTTGCTATGTGAACATGTTTTCCTATCTCTGGTGCAATTAGAAATGCTAGAAAAAGAAAGGACTTTGGGGATCACAATTTCCCAACCCATCTCTGAGGTGAAAACAGTTGTGGGAGAGCCAGAATTCCAGTTTGCTAATCCCCAGCTCCTCCCGCTGGGGGGCAGCACCACGCAATGGTCAGACCTTGGGAATGCACAGGCCCTGAGAGGATTCCTCTTTGCGCTCTGTGTGAACCCTGGTAAAGGACTTAACTGCACCAAACTTTAGTTTCTTTATCTGTAAAATAAGAATAGTATTTATTTTACAGGATCATTATGAGGAGTTAAAATGTATGCACAACATGTATTTATTTATTTGGTTTTAAAGGTTTTATTTATTCATGAGAGACACAGAGAGAGGCAGAGACACAGGCAGAGGGAGAAGCAGGCTCCATGCAGGGAGGCCGACGTGGGACTCGATCCCAGCACCCTGGGGATCACGCCCTGGGCTGAAGGTAGACGCTGAACCGCTGAGCCACCCCAGTGTCCCAAAATACTGTATGCACAGTATTTAAAACAGAATCTGAGGCCTAGCAGCCATCAGTTCTTAACGATCATACTTCCTATACCTTTTATATGTAATTGCCCTTAATTTTTGTGCTAGTTACAGGTGGTGGGTCCCCTAACCCCCACGATGTCCAAGGGTCATCTGTACTCCCCTTTCCTCGACTCCTGGTGGTGCTTCTGGCGACAATCAGACATGGCCAGTGGGAGACCTTGTGAGGCTTAGACTGGCACTCCGCGGCCACACACCTCCCCAAACGGGCTCCTAACAGTTTTAATGAGGGTCATTTTCATTTTTTATGCTAAAGAGCACACTGGCTCGGGATCTTTTCTGGATGTCTTTGAGTATTTGAGGGTTCAGGGATGAGGAGTGGAGGGGAGGATGGGGCCTTTGTGGGAAGATACACTGTATGTGGGGGGGGGGCACTTTCAATGCAGGTGGCAGACGATTCAGGCGCCTAGATACACAGAGAGCGTTCCCCAGTTTTAAGACTGTTCATTTACACGTGTGCTGCTCGCTACCTGTTGGACCAGTTCTGGGTTCTACCTCTGCCCACCGCCATACATGAGCCCTCTGGTAGGCAGGGCTGGGAAAGAGGATGCAGCCCCTTGTCAGCTGTGGGCACCGATGCCACCCAGAGGAAGCATGGAGAGAGTCCTTGGAGGAGCTGCCCTTCTGGTTCCAGTTAAAGTTCTTGTCTTCGGTTCAGTTATCATTTGTCCTTCTCATCTTATATACCTCTTGAAATCCTTTTTTGAATCAAAGTGGTGATACAAGTCAAATAAGCTCCTACTAAATATTCTGTTATTTTCATATCCATTTATTATTCAAGGGCACATATGACAGAAAGAATGAACCACACAGTGTCACCAGCAGAGCATTTTTAGATGTGATATGTGACTCCATGTTCCCTGTTTCACCATGAACAATCCAAAGGAAAGGGAAATATTTGGCAAATAGGCTAAAAATAGGCTACTTTGGGATGGAGGGAGCTACCTCGCCATGTTGATATTCTTCGTGTCATTCTGTGACTTTGTCATTCCTTCTATTTGCTCCATTATTAATACCACCGTCTGGTGAGACTCTAGGCCTCTTGGCCTTTCTTCTGTGGAAGATTCTTGTGATCTCAGTCTATAAAAGCAAAACAAATGGGTAACGTGTGAGTTGGGACCAGAAAGTAAATGTAGTTCCTCCTGCTTGAGAGGGTGCCTGCGCATTCGCGGCTGTGCTTCTTTCTCTTTCAATTTTGCACAATGCGTGTCGAACTAAGGGAACTTACTCTTCTTGCATAATTCCTAGAATAAAGAACACTGGTTCAAAAGAAAAAAAAAATGTGACAGTAGGACAAGGTTATAATCCTTAAGAAAATCCTGCTGCAAGAAAATCAAATGGGAGATGCTAACAGATGCTATTCATGTTTGAATTTCTGAGAACGGAGGCAGAGCAACCCCAGAGGGGTTGTTCTTGTTTCCACATTTATCAAGGGGGAGGGGATGGGAGCCAAGTGGAGTGGGGGTTGTAAAAGGTGCGTGAGTGAAGAGAGAAAACCAACAGCAAGAGGCTAATGGAAACCAAAGCAAAATTTGAACGGGAAGGTCAACCAAGTGTCTCTGGGTCAAGTCAGGGAGCAGAATGTGCTTACCAGAGAAAGAATCCCCACACGGGTCTATTGGTGGTGTTTCCTCAGTGTTGTCACTGGACCCTGGGCAGCTGTCACCCAACTCAGTAGCCCTGCCGGCACTCGGTGCCTGGATTGGAGCTCGACTGGTCTCCTCAGTAGAGATGGCAGGTGGGCCTTGTGTGGTTGCTTTGTTTCCAACTGGCTCTGCAACTGCAGCCTAATCATCCATTGAGCCTTGGCTAGGTGCAGTAGTTCTTTCTTCTGGAAGCATCGGACTTGCAGTCTTGGGTGGCAAAGTTTAAGATAACTGAAGAGTAACCACGGTGACAACAGCTATAAGGACAACAAATGACTGTGGCTCTATATGAAATTGTTTTCTCCATTCTGCTGAGTTTATCCTGTTTTTAAATAATAGAAAAGGGCCAATGACAAGGCATTTCAGGAAAAAAATCTGCTTTCACTTCAAAATCATGCCTGTGTCACAATGGCCCTGTTAACGTAAGCCCTCCTCCACTCTCTTTTGTAAGGATTGTTCTTGGCCTCTGTCGACCCAAACAGTCAAATCACCAGGTTTGGAAAGTAATGAATTTATCAAATTTGTACCTCATGGATCTTTTATGTGGGAAGTCAAGGCACTGTCTGCATAAAATCAGCCCCTGTATTTGAATGTGTCCTAGGAAGAGAAATAATATTTCCTACGTCTAGAAATCAAAAGAAATACTCCTCAATCAATCCAACATAGTTACTTTCCCTCACCACTCTGGCTTTTCCTGGTTCAAATCTATTCAGACACTGGTTTAGGTGACTGGAGTGATCTATGCTTTGCCATCAATGGGGCTGTTGCAAGCCAGCCCCACGGAGAACAGACTTTTCATTGGGGAAGAGACAAAGTCCTATTGGCATATCTTCTTATTAATGAACTCCTAAACTGAAGACTATAGAATGACAGAAAGTTTTCAGCTTCAGAATTGACATAGCAAAATACAAGCCCGTAAAGAGAAATAAAGGTTGCACCTCCCTCGCTCTTTTTACTGATTCCATCCAAATCCGAATGGTTGAGCCTGAAAGATTCTTCAAAGATGCTTCAGCATTTGGGCCAGGTTTTGAAAATATGAGTAGCAGGACGAACCTGAGGCCTGTGACAGCTTGTGGAGTCAAATTAGTCATCTTTATTTTTTTTTAAGATTTTATTTATTTATTTGAGAGAGAGTGGGGGTGTGGCAGGGGCAGAAGGAGAGGGAGAATATCAAGCAAACTCTGCGCTGAGCATGGAGCCCAGTGTGGGACTCGATCCCAGGACCCTGAGATCATGACCTAAGCCAAAAGCAAGAATCAGATATTTAACTGAATGAGCCACCTGGGCGCCGCAAATTAGTCATCTTTAGAGAGACTCTGGTCCTTTAATATTTTGAAATATCAAACATGAATATGCTTTGTAAGCAAATGTGCACATTCCTCTAGTCCCATCACCACAGACAAATCTAGAAGTTCCAGTGCCTTTGCATAAGGAAGGGTGGGAGGGTGTAATAGAGGTAAGAGTATGAGAGAGGACCACAGGCATGACGGGCAGTTTTGGAAGAGGACAGGAGGTGGGGCTGGTCAGAGGGCAGGGCATCCTCCTGGGTCCTGCTGTCTGGGGCTGAGCACCCGTCCTACCCTAGATGAGGCAGGCCAAGCTTCTGGAAAGCCAGCACCCACCTGTTGAGAAATGGTCCCATCTCGGCATTTCGGCTCTGCCTCTGGGTGACCTCCACCTGGTTGTTGAACATCTTCTTCTCGGACCCTGTCCCCTCTTGTAGGACCTGACCCATGACAGGTGGGGGTATAATTCAAAGACAGCAGGACCGAGTTTCCAATGATGTGTTTTTTCCCCTATAATTTATGGAACCTACACAACGTTGAAAACTGGGCGCACATCCTCTGGCTTTTGGTCTCTGGTAATGGCCATGGTACCACAGTCCTGATTTCCGCCGACCTTTCGAAAGGGAAAGGAAAATTACTTGTAAATGATGCTGACGGAAATAATAATATGGCAGTGAAAGCCAATGCTCTCATCCCACAGGCTCCCTTTCCTAAGACTTTCCTGGGGGTGGCTACTCGGGGAGGTACTGATGGCCACCAAGAAGAGTTCCCATGACTGTCCCTGTAGCTCTACCACCTTCAGACCTTCCCTCTTTTGCTGGTGCACGTCTTTAACCCGAGAAAGAGATGTCGCCTGTATCAAATCCGCTGGCTCAGCTCAGGAAGCTGTGGTCTACATACACGGTCCCGAGGCAGGTCGGCACCAGGGTGGAGAGTCACAGGTCACGCTGTTACGGGCCTAGGACAGACAATCGGTGAAACTAAGGCTACACCAGGAACTGAGAGCAGGTTGTTGAATAGGACCATCTGATTTTACACGTGAGTATTGAAAAGGAGATAGTGACGGTTACCGTGCAATTTAATATTGGTCACAATAAGGGGTGTGATAACTAAGTCTAAACACATACCCCAATATTTTAAAACTACCTGGAATTCCAAAATCCTCATGTAGAGTTTGTTGCCTGACTGATGGGGCGCGGGGGTGGTGGTGCAGGGGGACTAGGTTTGCAAAACAAACTAAAACTGCAACAGGAAAGAAAACAGGATGTGCCGGGGGCAGTACCACACACTCCTCTGCCTCATTCCCTCCTGACAAAAATTCTGTGAATTGTGATCTGTATCCATTTTTATATAGACGACAAAACTGATGCTCAGAGAGGCAACTCACTGGGCCAGCAGTGAGCGGACCCCGAAGCCCAGGCTTTCTAAGTACAAGGCCCGAGCCTACTATTTTAAGAATTAAGGGCAGCCTCCTGTTTCTAGTGGCTCCAGCAGTGGCCTCTACCTGACAGCGCAGGAGGTGCTCGTGGCAATGTTCTAAAAGGAGGTGGAAAGAAAGTTAAGAGGCCTGGCGGTCCAAAGTCAACTAGAGGGTAGAGGCATGACGTTTTTTGAAGGACTCAAACAGAAATCTATTTGTTCTGAAAATATGAGCCTCACTAAAGGGTTCCCTAAAGGAAGTTAAAAAATTCAACCCCAAATTTGGGAGGAAGCAGACAAACCCAGGTGCTGGGCTGGAGGCACTAAAGCCACCCAACGTGGAGGAGAGGCGTGACCTCGCCCAGCAGCTGATAATTGACACTGTGTTTGGGTCCCCAAGTCTGTGACTTCGTCAGCCCAGGCATTGGTTGATCATCCACCTTTCCCTCCACCTTCCCTGGCGGGGCGTGGGGGGACACCTCCACTTGTATCCTGGGGGATGCATCCAGCAGGCAGGGGAATGAGGGCAGTGGATGAGGTGTATCTTCTGAGCTCACCCTGCGTCCCCACTGCTTCTCCACTTGGATATTTCTTCTCAGATCTAGTTAATCATCTCCCCGGCCTTTGTACCCTTCCTCAGGCCCCTCCGGGGTCTGGGCCTTCTCCAGGGCTCAGAGTGTTTGGGCATCTGCAGCAGCGAGGCGGCCCTCCCAGGACCTGGGCTCACCCTTCTGTGTGCCAGGGCCCTGTGCCCTTCCTGGGTCCCTACTGGACCCGTCGCCTCTAACCTGAGTGGCCCGGTGGCCTGGACTTGGAGGCACACCACCCTGTAGGAAGCACAGGCCAATGGGCAGGAGTCATGAGCAGGGACGTTGAGGGTGTCCAGGGTTTCAACCCCAGAAGCACTTTGAATATCTCCTCGAGATCCTTCCTGTTTTACCACAACCCCCAAACGATAGACTCTTTCATTTGGCATGCAGCACCCTCTTCCTCCTCTTCTACCCTTTCTCCACACCCACGCCCCAATTCCTTCTCGATCTCAGCACCCCAGCCCCTTTCCCTGTGTGCTCTTCTTGCTGCCTTCCCCGGGAACTGGTCCTGTGGGGTAGACCTTCCCCCAGACCAGAGGGGCGCGTGCTGAGAGCGGGTGCAGTGCTGGATCAGGGCATGCAGTGGGGACCAGAGGCTCACAGGCCCATGACCCTCTGAAGCAGGCAAGAGTTGGGGAGACTGTGAATGCCCCCCCTTCCACCTCATTAATGAATTAATTAACAAAGGCCTGTTGGCAAAGCCAGTTTGCTCCTTCCCTAGCTGGGCTCTGTCCCCACTGGGTGGCTCTCCTGCTGTCCTGCTGAGTGAACTGTGGTCCCAGCAGGGCTGGGGAGCAGAGCTGTGGTGCACACCGTCGCACCCTCTCTGTACCCCCACACAGGGCCGAGCCTCTCCTAGCATAAGTGGTTATCGGCCGCTGTTCTCCGCTAGCTTCACTTGCGAGGGCAAATCTGTCCTTTGACACGAGATTATCAAAATAACCTACTTCCAATACCCAGAGCATAGGGCACCTCAAAGGAAAGCCAACTTTTTGTTCTGATTATGAAAGCTTAAAAATGGAAGCTTCACAGAAATACGTAAAACGAGACTTTGGAAGGTCTTTGTCAACCACCCGGTTTAACGTCCACCCGTATGTGTTCATCTCATGTGCTGCGCAGTTGTCACCAATGAGGGGAACGGGACAGACATCAGCTAGGGATGGATGTGCTCCTCCTCCCAGCCCCCAACTAAAATGCATATATTTGGGGCATCAATCATGTCCATTCCAAAAACCTGTCTTCAGGCATCTCAGGGGCAACAGGTTAATTTTTTCACACACACACATAAATGTTTCGCTTTGTTTTGTTTCTGTAGAAATGTACCTTTTCTCTTTCTAGATCAGGTCTTTGCATTATGTGAACGAAATGATTTGGGGAAGAGGTCGCCACCGCTACCTGTGTGTTTCCCTTGGATCTTCAGGATAAAGAGGCCCGAAGAAATGATAAAGCAAGAGCCTTTCCAAAGACAGAGCCCACCACCTCCCCTAGAACCTGTGCTGCCTATTTCCAGAAGTTTTATTAGTTTTCTTTCCTTGGAATTTCAGGATGCCGTTAAGGATTTAGAAATACTGTGGTCCAGTCTTAAAGTAAGCAATACAATTCCATAAAATGCACACTGTTAGTCAATAGAGATTAGACAAGAAGCTAAAATCCCAGACTCTGGGTTTTGTCACAAGTCTAAGTTGAGAAAAGAACCATTGTCCTACCCAAATAACGTTTGGTTTCTTTGCTGGAACTTCCATTATCTCTTCCATTCCGTGCATCTGTCTCGGCCTGTGAGACTGTTCCAGATCCTGCAGGTCCTGTCGGAGAAGCCGCCTTCTTACGGAGATGATTCAAGACGTCTTTACCTAAACAAAAAGGAAGGTCAAAAGGGCCTGCAGCCAGGCAGTGTGCAGTGGCTCACGCATTAGCCATCTGGGTTAGTGCTCAGGAAATGTGAGGGAGCGGGTCGGGGTCACTTTTCCCCTGCAGGATTATTGTTGACATCCTCGGGCCCTCATGTGCATCTGATCCTCTGCAGGGTTTCAACGGTTGGGGGGGGGGTGTGTGGTCTCTCTCCATAGACATAATGGGAACCTTTGGGCCCTTTGGTCGGACAGGTCCCTGCTCTAACCAGCCCTGTGGCTCCGCTGAAAGGTTTCCTACTTCTGTTCTTCTAGGCCTGTCTTGCACCTGGGAAAATCCCCCGGCCTACATCCCGGGACGGCCTACGAGCAGCCTTCTTATCACAATATTTTAGTAAGGGGTCCGAGGAACCGGGCGCAGCAGCTGCAGACTCTCACCTGCAAGTGACCCGGACACCTGGCCCGTGTCCCCTGGCCGCTCAGGCTCCCTCCCGTCTGGGTCACCCATAGGAGCTGGGCCAGGCGTGGAGCCGCCTCGTTAAGGACTTCACCAGGACCGGAGGAGCACTGACTGGCATACGGTAGGCTGGCACATCGGACTTCAATAAAAAAAATATATAGAGGGCAGCCCGGGTGGCTCAGCGGTTTAGCACCACCTTCAGTCCAGGGCCTGATCCCAGGGTCCCAGGATCGAGTCCCAGGTCAGGCTCCCTGCAGGGGACCTGCTTCTTCCTCTGCCTGTGTCTCTGCCTCTCTCTCTGTGTCTCTCATGAATAGATAAAATCTTTAAAAAAGTATTAAAAAGAAATAAATGATGAAAATATACGTGTGTCTCTAGATTAGGAAGTCCACCAGGAATGTAACACTTGACCAAGTGAAGTGACTTCCTATTACTTGAGATATATATATATCTAGATAAGGGTTAGTTTTTGTAAGAATTAGCTGGAGTTTGTTTCTACCACAGATAATCCCCGGGAAGATAACTTCTCAACAGACTCTTAATTATGGGTTTCCACCCCTCTGACAATTCCTAGATTCCTGTCGTATTTTAAAGCATTGCAGTAGATATTCCTGTTTTGGGAAATCCCAGTTTGGAATATTGCCTCTGAAAGTGCCCTTGTTTTACTTGCTTTAGCCACATTTCAGAGTGAATAGGCATCACCATGTAAAAATATAGAATCACATGTATTTTTATTTTTCCAATTATAAAAGTAGAGTGTGTTACGAGAAGAAAGTTGGGAACCACAGAGAGTAGAAAGAATTTTGAAATATCCCATAATTCTAGTCCCTTGGTTAACATTTTGATACCTTCTTTCTGGTCTTTTTGCCTTTTTCGGAGATGTTTAATATTACATATGTATAACTTCTATATTGTAAGTAATAAATTATATGCAATTTCTTACATGTAAATTTCACATATATGAGGATCACTGTAATAAACATATATATGGTGATTTGTACATTTGTAATAGTAACACTAATGAAAATTATTCAAATGTAATTATAAAAATGTAGGTAGGAAAGACACAGTTGATTTTTAAAATAAGGGATATGGTTAAAATGATGGAGCTTGTCTTCAGGTGTAAATAATTACACTGAAAGAGTAAAACAGCTATATTTCATATATGATAGAAAAAGTTTTGCTTAGCATGAAGAATAAATATATGTGCACCGGAACTTAAGGTGGAATTTAAATGGTATCTCTTTACGAAGCAGTGTTTCAAAAGGTCACCTGTAGATTGTGCTGGGAGAGCGGACCTGGGAGGCAGAGAATACTTCCCCTGCAGAAGGCAGGTCCTTGCATGTCTGTGCTCCGGGTGAGGGGCCTGGGCTGGGGTGGACGGGCTCCGCAGGTAAAAGTGAGGAACAGGTGGATGGAGAGGCTAGACTGGGGCCCCAGGGAGGGTGCTCCTCCATGGGTGCTTCTCTCTTTTACCTTCCTCTTGCCCTTCCCTGTCTCTTCCAGGCCACTATAGAGGGCAGCCCTGAGTGAAAGGGGGTCAGGAAAGGCAGATCGTGGGGAGGGGGGTTCCCTTCTCTTTCTTTCATTGTCTTCTCTCTTTCTTCTTCTTCCCTTTTTCTACTAGATCTGCTTCCAGGAGACTAGCAGGGCCGGGCCTCAAGACCCAGGGATAATGGGCAAAGAAGAGTAAGTAAGGTGAGGCCTTACTTACTTGAGTCTGTACAAGTCTAGTAGGTTGTGGTACAGGATGGAGACCCTCTTAGCTTCTGAGAGACAAACGATAGATGCTTGTCTGCCAACAGCCACCGATATGTAAGGGGCATACGTGATCTGTGGCAGGTGATCTAACTGGATCACTTCGATTCAAAATTCTGGTCACATCAGTCAGTAGAGGTACATCCAGCTGTAGGTGGTAAGAAGAAAAAAAAAACTAAATTCTACAAAGTTCAGGGAATTGAAATAGTCTTTCTTTTGTTAAATTGAAAAAAAGTTAACATATAGTATTAGATTCTATGAAATTCTTTTTTTAAAGAAAGATTTTATTTATTTATGATAGACATAGAGAGAAAGAGAGGCAGAGACACAGGCAGAGGGAGAGGCAGGCTCCATGCCAGGACCCTGACGTGGGACTCGATCCTGGGGCTCCAGGATCACGCCCTGTGCCAAAGGCAGGCGCTAAACTGCTGAGCCACCCAGGGATCCCCAGATTCTATGAAATTCTATGCATTACTCAGTGCTCATCATGATCACTCTTAATCCCCATCCACCTATTTCACCCCCCTCCCACCTCCCTTCTGGCAACCAGCAATTTGTTTACTGTATTTAAGAGTCTGTTTTGGTGTTTCTTTCTTGTTTTCTCTGCTCATTTGTTCAGTTTCTTAAATTCTACCTATGATTGAAATCATATGGTATTTGCCCTTTTATGATTGACTTATTTCACTTAGCCTAATACCTCTAGATCCATCCATGTTGTTACAAAAGGGAAAAATCTCATTCTTTTTTATGGCTGAGTAATATTCCATTGCATATATGTACCACGACTTCTTTATCCATTCATCTATTATTGGACTCCAATTTGCTTCCTTATCTTGGCTATTATAAATAATACAGCAATAAACATAAAAAAATTCCTGTCACATTTGGCCAGGTGACACCAAGTAATTAAGTGTATCCAGGTTAACTCTCCAACACCATTGAGGGCCTCGGTGGTCAACTCTTCAGGTGTGTTACCAAGCATATAATCTTTTCAAATTAGTGTTTTCATTTTCTTTGGGTAAATACACAGTAGTGGAATTACTGTATTATAATAATAATTTTTGACTTTTTGGAGAACCTCCATACTGTCTTCCAGAGTAGCTGCACCAGTTTATATTCCCACCAACAGCGCAAGAGGGTCCCCCTTTCTCTACATCCTCACCAACACCTGGTACTTTTTTGTTGTTTGATTCTAGCTGCTTTGACAGGTATAAGGTGATTCCTCATTGCGGTTTTGACTTGTATTTCCCTGATGATGAATGATGTTTAGAATCTTTTCACGTGTCTGTTGGTCATTTGTATATATCCTTTGGAGTAATGGCTGTTTAGGTCCTCTGCCCACTTTAATAGGGTTATTTGTTTTTTTGGAGTTGTGTTTTATAAATAAGTTCTTTATATATTTTGGATTCCAACCCCTTATTGATATGTCATTTGCAAATATCTTCTTCCATTCAGCAGGTTGCCTTTTTGTTTTGTTGATTATTTCCTTCACTGTGCAGAAGCTTTTTATTTTGGTGTAGTCCCAATAGTCTGTTTTTGTTTTTCTTTCCCTTATCTAAGGAGACATACCTAGAGAAATATTGCAACAGCTGTTATCAAAGAAATCTCTGCTTGGGTTTTTCTTCTAAGGGTTTTATGATTTTATGTTCTATATTAGGTCTCTAATCCACTTTAGAGTTTATTTTTGTGTATGGTGTAATGTGAGAAAATGGTCTGGTTCCACTGTTATTTTTTTTTAAGATTTATTTATTTATTTTGGGGGGAGAGAGAAAGAGAGATAGCGTGAACAGGGGGAGAGTCAGAGGGAGAGTGAGAGAGAGAATCTCAAGCAGACTCTCCACTGAGTGGGGAGCCCAACTCAGGGCTCTATTTCATGACTGAGATCATGACCTGAGCTGAAGCCAAGAGTTCGACGCTCAACTGGCTGAGGCACCCAGGCACCCCTAGTTCCATTCTTTTGCATGTAGCTGTCCAGTTTTATCAGCATAATTTGCTGAGAAGATTGTCCTTTCCTGGGCAGCCTGGGTGGCCCAGCAGTTTGAGCCTTAGGCCCAGGGCGTGATCCTGGAGACCTGGGATCGAGTCCCACATTAGGCTCTCTGCATGGAGCCTGCTTCTCCCTCTGCTTGTGTCTCTGCTACTCTCTCTCTCTGTGCTGTGTCTGTCATGAATAGATAAATAAAATCTTAAAAAAAGAGATTGTCTTTTCCCCATTATATATTCTTGCCTCCTTTGTCATAGATTAGTTGACCATATAAGTATGGGTTTATTTCTGGTTTCTCTGTTCTGTTCTCTTGATCTATGTGTCTATTTTTGTGCCAGTATCATACTGTTTTGATTTTTATATTTTTGTAGTAATATCTTGAAATCGGGGATTGTGATACTTCCAACTTTGTTCTTTTTCTCAAGATTGCTTTGGCGATTTGGGGTCTTTTGTGGTCCCATACAAACATTAGCCTTATTCGATTTCTGTGAAAAATGCTCTTGGGAGAATTGAGATATTCTTATTCAAACAGTTCAGAGCAAATTAGAATGTTCATCAGTTTAGAGGAGAGTCATTCAGACCACACACATTGACTTGGAAAATTTTCTTTTCTTTTCTTTTCTTTTCTTTTCTTTCTTTTCTTTTCTTTTCTTTTCTTTTCTTTTTTATTTTATTTTTTTTATTTTAAAGATTCTATTTATTTATTCATGAGACGCACAGAGAGAGAGAGGCAGAGACACAGGCAGAGGGAGAAGCAGGCCTCATGCAGGAAGCCTGATGTGGGACTCGATCCCAGGACCCCAGGATCACGCCCTGAGCTGAAGGCAGGCGCTAAACCCCTGAGCCACCCAGGGATCCCCTGACTTGGAAAATTTTAACATTGGTTCTTCCTCAATGGTTCTTAGACTTCCAACCTGCACACCATTTTCTTTTAAGAGGTTCTCGTGTGTGTCAACTCCTTTTTCATAGAAGCTTCCTGTCATGCTTGGCCAGGTGACATCAAGTAATTGAGTGTATCCAGATTAACTCTCCAACACCACTGAAGGCTTAGGCGGTCAACTCTCCAGTTGTATTACCAAACATCAGAAAAAAATTATGGTGGTATAGTTGGGGGGGGAAGGTTATACAAAACATTATATTATTTCCAGATTATCCTGAGGGTGGAAGGAAGGCAGAGAGAACAAGTGATGATGTGGCTGGGCAGTCAAAATTACAGAGCTTTTGGGGAAGAGGTTCACTTGCAAAGTTGAATTGGGACAGACATAGAAAATGTGAAAATAATCAAAATCAGGCATAAACAGCCAATAAGTCTTTATTAAGTGCCTACAGTATGTTTAATATTGTTCCAAAGATATGATATAAAGTGTGAAAAAACTGTCCTAACTAAATCTTTCTAATTGATTTGGTTGGTTTTCACAGGGTTAGGAAGAAAAAAGGCCTGGCATCTGTAGTGACTCTCAATCCTGAGGCAAGCAGATTTTGTTCTTGGCTGGAAAACCCAAGTGAGTAAGTCAAGTTCCATAACAGTAAGACCTTGAGAAAAGGCCTGCGAACTGCTCAGGAAGATGGGCTGTCTCTGATGCAAATGGACCAGGCAGCCTGTCCCCAGGGAGCAGTTGCCACAGCAAAGCATTGGGTTTGGGTCTAAACTTGTTAAGCCTATAAATTTGGTCTCATCCATGTCAGGGGCCCCAGCAAGGGCAAGATTCCTAAGACCAAACTCACAGGAAAATGATGACAGCCAGAGACGCTCATGCGCTAGACTTCATGGAAGACTGATTGTCCAGCTGGCCGGGAGGCTCTTGTCAGCTGGTCACACGGTGTCAGGGAGGTGATGACGCCCACGAAGCCCAAGTTCCCCTACAGGCAAGGATGCCCTAGTTCCCTGGAAGCCTGTGACAGCTCATGCCTCTTCCCAAGGGAAGCAGGAGGCAATCCTGGTGCCATGACTCGCTTTTCTACCTCCCATCCCTTTAGTTCACTCGGCCTTTCTCCAGATTAACAAGGGTCTGTCCTCTTTTCTGTGCTGTCATTTCTTTCCTTCCTTAGCCTGGCTTCTTCGGCTTCTGCTTGGGAGGAGGTGCACTTTATAAAAGTGCAGATGACACTTGTGAACAGATCTGCATTATTTTACCAGTGAACCCTCAGATCAGGGGCTGGGCACGCGCAGTCACCAACCCTGGGTACTGAGGATAGGGAGCACAATCACGGAGAATGAATGTATCCTCTCCAATGACAAGAGGCAAGCAGAGCAGACTCAGATCTGCTGCCTCACAGCCTGGAGCCCTTTGCCCCACACGAAACAATTGCTTGGTTGGCTGAGAAGGACAGAGTGGAGGCCAGTGGCTATGGAGAAAGATCTTTCTGCTGAGGAGAGTCAATAAGCTCTGGGAAAATGTAGGGAAAGCTCTAGTACGCCAGTTTCTTGCTGGAGACTCATCAGGAAAAAGTGAACAAATGAGGATCACTGACAGGTGTGCAAACCAAATCTGGGGACTCCACATACCACAGGGTAGCAGGAGCTCCTCAAGGCACAGCTCCAGGTGGGTGTTAGTAGACATTAGTAGAGCTGTAAAAAAGAAGAGTTGATGGGTGATAAGAAATCATTTAGCAATATACTCTGTTGTCTTGCTAGAGTCCTCCATGATCCTGCACCTCAAATCTTTGCAGTTAGATGTATTTTGGATTTCAGAATATTTTGGATTTTAGGGAAAGATGTTATAGCATGAATTATGTGCCGCCCAGTAGCATCTGAGACAGCGCTCTGTTAAAAAAAGCACATTAGTATTTCAACAGTGATATTTTTATATATATTATATTTATATTATTTATATGTTATTATATATATATAAATGGTCACATTAAATGTGATATGCAAAGAATATAAACATTTCTTCTTGGTCCAGTCCAAGTTTTGTGGTCACTTGAGACTGTTTTTATGCAGTTTTTTTTTTAATTTTTTTTTTTTTTTTATGATAGTCACAGAGAGAGAGAGAGAGACAGAGACACAGGCAGAGGGAGAAGCAGGCTCCATGTAGGGAGCCCGACGTGGGATTCGATCCCGGGTCTCCAGGATCGCGCCCTGGGCCAAAGGCAGGCGCCAAACCGCTGCGCCACCCAGGGATCCCAGTTTTTATGCAGTTTTAAGGGCTTTGTGGGTCTCAGGATTTTGGATGAGGGCCTATGGACCAGAGTTTCTGGTTATGCACCATTTGAATCCTTATCAATCTTATCAATAATGAGCCACCAAATTAATATTTTCAAACATTTTCCTGAATAAAACCCCAGAGTTTTTTTAATACCAGGGTGTTTTAATTCCAGTGTCCTCTTTTTCTCATCCTGTAACATTGGTTATAGGGTTCCCAAAGTATATAGTACGTGAAAAACATCTCAAGAGTTGGCTAACCATGTTTATTCCTTGGTTCGACAGTCAGGAATCTGCATTTAAAAAATATGTCAGGTGACACTGATGCAGGTTGAATGGATCCGTATTTCTAAGAAATATGAGTAGAACTGTGCTATAAAGCTCCCATTTTGGTTCCTACTCAGTAGTCTTTTGATCATCTATCCGTGCTGCTTTATTCACATTTAGGTTATTGCTTCTAATTGCATCTGTCATATTTATTTGTCTATTTTCCTGCAATGGACCTCTCGACTGCCTCCAACTTCCCATGACTACAGAGAATTCTGGGCTGAGACTCCTGGTGTGCTTCAGGACCTACCCGTGAGAGTTCCTTGGGGTACATCCCATGGAGTGGCATTTCTGGGTCCTGGGAAAGGAGAATACTTAAACTCCAGAGTGACTGTTCCCTTTTACACTCCCTAGTTATGCCTATCTAGGTTCTCAATAAACACATTCTCTCTTCACCAAATTCTGTGATCTTCTGGAATAATGTGGAAACCCCCTTTTCTAGAATGGAGCTCTTTTGGCTGGCAGTGTGGAAATGTCAGTTTAATCCCTTCAGATCAGGGTCAGGGCTAGACCCTGGAGCCAGCCTGAGTCTGTAGGTGGGCCCTCAGCTGGATGAAGCCATGTGCTTGGGGCAGTTTCCTCAAAGTACTGTCCAGGGACCTCTGTAGCACCCTGGCCTGTCCTAGAGCCACTAAAAGACACTCTGTGCCCACCCCTCTTTCCTTGCTCTGCATCAGAGCTTGGGAACCACTAGGTTAGGTCAAGTTTTGAAAGAACAGAAATGTTAACCTGATGGGTAGGATATTAAGCCATTAACTTTCATTTATCATCATCATCATCACATCATCATTATTGTCAATGTCAACACCATGATACGATAATATTATAAAGGACAAAAATGCTATCGAACTGTCCATACTATAGTCTTCTTGAATTCTGATGAGAGGCCTCCACCCAAGGATCCCTCTAATGTTAGACATGCAGACCCCTGCCCAATGAGATAAAGGTCTCAAAAATATGACTAATACACCAGGCTCCCAGGACTCCAGAACCTGACTCTTTTTCCCTTGGTGCTGTCTTTAATGAGCTCCTTCTGAGATGGAGGTTTGTGTGCCTAAGGAGGCCTATTGGGGTGTGTCCTTGATCCCAAGCTATGAGTCCCTCACTGAGAGAAGTAAAGGAGGTAAGACTGGGCAAAGGGACTAGTTAAAATTTGACAAGTCACAATTGAGGTGTGGGAAGCCCTGGAGCTAGGGCAGCCCTCTATATGGGGCAACGAGGCCTGGGTTCTGTACCCCTCCTGGGATCATGGGGTGTGAGTTGCTCCTGCGTAGGGGCATCCCTCTTGGCAATGAGAGTCCCCTGGCCCAGAGCAATCTGAGGAAGGGGATCATGTCAAAGAAAAGCCAGAGCCGGACAGTAGTTAGAGCAGTAAAAAAATATTTTATTCAGGACTGTAGCAATAGGGGAAAAGAGACCTCAGTTTAGAACCAGGCTCGCTTCTGCATGTTGCATGTATGGGGTCAGGGGATAGAAGACCACTAAGAGGAAACACCAGAGGTGGGGGGGTGGGGATTCTGGCTCAGGGGGCCTAGCGGGGTGTTTGCTGAAGGTAGGCTGGGGTGCCCCATCTCTGGGGAATGGAGGAGGGTGGGGACCAGATCAAAGGGTGGAGGGTTCTTGCTAAAGCACAAGAAAGCTCAGGAGCCCGACTGAAGTTTGGTCAAGCGAAGAACCGTGGACTCTACAAATGTTAGAGAAATGATAAAGGCTTAGCTTTGGAACAGAATGATCACGTAGCCCAGTGCCCTCGTTTTGCAGAAAAGGAAGTGAGGCTAGAAGGCAGCTGTGACCTCCCTGAGGCCTGGTGGAGAAAGAGAACTCCCTGGGGAGGACGATGCTGCGGGAAGAGCCACCTGGGGTGAGGGCCTGGCCCTGGGGGTCTTCTCTGCTGGGTGTTCCCGGGGCAGGCCCCGGCCCTCCGCACCACGAAGCCAGAAACACGGTCCCTCTAGAGCTGGCCTGAGGCCGGGGTCCAGAGGGGTCACCCCCCCATTCCTGTCCCAATTCCCAGGGAATCATAGAAAGTCAGGGCTCGCAGAGATAATCAGGATTTTTTCGCGTCGCTCACTTTCCAGGATTGTTCTTTCTCCATTCGGACACGTTGATAATTTATAATGAAGCAGAGCAAAGTGTCTACACCCTTTGGCATGTCGGAGTTCAGCCAGAGTCACCCAAAACCTCTGCAAAGACGGACACCCAAGACCATACACGCATGGGAACTGTCGAACCCCCTTGGGCATGTTTTTATTGAAGAGTTTTTG
The DNA here is from genome assembly GCF_018345385.1 of Vulpes lagopus. Taxonomy (NCBI): domain Eukaryota; kingdom Metazoa; phylum Chordata; class Mammalia; order Carnivora; family Canidae; genus Vulpes; species Vulpes lagopus. The sequence continues at coordinate 7,175,679 of NC_054834.1, forward strand.
ATTGTTGTTCTCTGACAAAGGAAGCTTATTTCTTTGGAAAAATCTATTTTATTGCTCTTAGGATGGGCGAGCTGGAAAAGCACCCGGGAGTGCTTGGGGCCTGGCAAAGCTCACCTGGACCCAGAGGGAGGCCCCCCTGACTTTCTGCGGGGAGTCGGGCACGGCTTGCTTTAACCCGTACCGGCCACACGGGGGCGCCCTCGGCCTTTTCTGCACAACCCAGCGGCCCTTCCCGGGGAACCGGTGCAGACGCGGGAACCCCAACCACGTGTAGACCAAACGGATCATCCCCCTTCTGGCAGGACCACCAAATCTGGTCGCGCGAGGTGGCCTTGCCACTAAAAATCAGTGTCAACTTATAGTTGTGCAGGAAGACCGTGCAGACGTTGCAAGATTCCCTTGGTGGAAATGGCTTGCGTGCAACACAAAGAAAGAATTTTTGTAGCCAAAGAAAGAGTCAAACTTGCAAAAAAAAGCCCCAGACTGCATGTGTTCTGTTTCACAGGATCAGAACGTATCATTTGTCCCCAAGTTTGGATGAGGGAAAAGATTTGTGGGGGGGTCTTTCGAGCTCCCGTAAAGCTTTTGTGTTATTGAAAATTTCCAAACGTCCGTATCTATGATAGAAGAGAGAACCTGATAGGCCATTATTTACTTACACATGTCATACACAAAGGTAATTATTAATTTATCAATGCCTGGACAATCTCTGGATTGGAACTATACTCTCTTCAGTGTTGTTTTGAACCCAAATCCAGACCAAATCTTCTAATTTTATCTGAATACTTCACTATGCACCTCTAAAAATGGAATAATCAAAATCCTACTATCCTAGTCCAAGTGATTAACGTTATTTCCCTAATGTTACCAAACATCCAGTGTTTGTTCACAGTTTCCTGATTGTCTTGTTAATTTTTTAATAGTTTGTTTTAATCAAAACCAAATCTAGCCCGTACATTGGGATATTTTGGTATTTCTCATGTCTTTTATGATCCACATGTTCTTTTTTGTTGTTGAATCAACTGAGTACTTTTTGTCCTGGAGGATTTTGCACAGTTTTGGTATTGCTATTGACTTTTAGTGGTGGTGTTTCATGAAGTTTCCTATCCCCTATAATTCCTATAAACTGAGAGTTTGGAGATACAGGCTTGGTTAGAGGCAGATTATCCATCCATCCAGTCACTGCTTGGATTCATTAGTACTGAGAAGTTGCGAAACAGAGATACTCCCTTTTTCTGTTAATTAGCTGGAATAAAGAGACTTTCCCTCTCATCAACTACATGGATAGCTTACGTTCAGATTATATAAAAAAGACAAATGACTGAGGATTTCTTTTCTATTTACCAATTTTCTCAACAATGTGTTGATTCCCCAGCATCCACTAAAAGTGACCAATAAGTTTTTGTTATTTTACCATTGTTAATTGATGGATTTGAACACAGTTAATGGGTTTCAACCCATTGCAGTTATTTGTGTTATCTTCACCATGTGGGGGCTTATTCATGTTGACTTCTGAGCCCTTTTGTCACAATCCTAGTGGTCACCAAGAGCTGTTTGGTGAGGCAAGATATCCAGGCTCATCTTAGACTCCTGGTTCCTTGGGTGAGATGATATTTATAGACCACAAGCTGGATGTGCCACACATTTTATGAAGAGAGACTATTTTTTCACCTCCTGATAGTCGTAAGGAGAAGGGCACCAGGCATTGTCAACCACTTGGAGACTTACTGGTAAGGTCAAATGAAGTGTGCCTTGTGCTGTCCTTACATTTCTTTCTTTGTACAGCCAGCCGACATCACGAGACAATGTCCACCAGACAGCCACTGGACTGAGGGCTCCTGGTCAGCTCTGCCCAACACACTGGGTGCACTTGTTTCCTCCTGGAAGCTAAGGGGAGACCAACGCAACTGCAGGTGGTAGCTTGACCTGGCAGGAAGAGGAGAGGCGGACACCGGGCTCACTAACACATAAATCCAGATCCTGGCCAGCCACTTACTAGGTCTGTGCCATGGCCAAGCTATGTCAGCTCTCTGAGCCTCAGTCTCTTAATCTATAAAATGGAATCAATAGCATCTACATAATATATTTTTATGGGGATTAAAATAGATGATCTTTTCTAGCTTACTGCATTTAACCTGGAAAGAGCCTAGCATAAAACTGGACACACATTAATATTGGCTATTACCTCCTACCCCAAACGAGCAACTCGGAAATGATTATTTTAACCCTAAATAGTCATTAGGTACCCTACTCCAAATTAAATCAAACATAGCAGTTGTGAAAGCAAACAGAGGAAGAAGTCTGGACAAGGAGGCCGGTGAGCTATTGGCCAGATTGGTGCTAGTCATCAGAGAAAAGTCTAAAACATTTTCTGTCTTTAGATACATTTGTTAAGGGTAAGGACCTTTCTATTTCTCATCTCCCCCAAAATTAGATGCGAACATATAATACACCTTCAGTTTATGATGTCGGGCGGGAGTCCATCTCATAAATATTAAGCTAAAAGGACCATGTCTGGAGGGAAGGGCACCAGAGACCACTGGGTCTCCTAGAGTCTCTGACATGGTGCCATCTTTGTTTCTGTTTGGTGATCTGGGAAGTCACCTTCTCCCACACCCACTTTACCTCTGCCCAGTGACAGCAATCTTACTTTCTAAAGTCTTATTCTTTGACCCTATTTCTCACATTTAGAAAAATCTCCAGAAGTGGGGCCCGGGTAAACATCTCTTTGTGAAATCAAGCCTGTGACCAGCACTCTTAATGCCTTTTGGGCACAAAAAAAAAATATCAGAGAAATGAATAGGTAGAGGTATTCTTGTATTTTGCATCATCAGCATGGAGATAATATATTATGAGGATTATTATTACATGTTACAATATATGTATAATTGTCAGAAGTACTTCCCTCAATGGTGGGGCCCCCACATATGCGCACACATCCTGCACACATAACTCACATCACTGTGAGTGAATTCTTTGCTTAGTTGACTGAAGGTAAAGACAATTCTTCTTTTAATGTTAAGTACCTAGGGCAGTGGCTATTACATAAAAGCTTAGAGATACTTATTTAATGCTGATCACTGGAGTCTGTTAAGATTCCTTCAGAAGGACTTATTTTCTTTTTAAAATACCATTCAAACTGTACAAAATTTTCAAAATAGTGACAAGAAAGGAGATAATAATAATCTCATCACCTATGTAACTATTGTGAACACTTTGCTCTCTTTCTCTACATAATGACATTTTAGAAGGTATAGTTTGCACATTTTTTAGGGAGAGATGGGCAAAGGGAGAGGGAGAAAGAGAATCCCAGGCAGGCTCCATGCCCAACACAGAGCCTGATGTGAGGCTCGATCTCATGACCCTGAGATCATGACCTGAACTGAAATCAAGACACCCAACCAACTGAGCCACTCGGGTGCCCCTAATTTGCACATTCTCTATATTATATTTTTCTTAACCTAACATGATGTCATAAGCACTATGTTATTACATAATATTATAATCATGTTTAAATAATTGCACTATTTGAAACATTTAGATTGTTTCCATTTTTCTGATATAATAAATAGCACTATAATAACTGCGACGGTACATAGAATTGTTAAATGAAGTTTGAGTTACTTATCTATGAAAAAGTTAAAGATGTAGCAAACTTACATCAAAGGCTATGAATATTTCTATGGATTTTGACACCTATTATCCACTTACTCAAGAAAGTGTTATATCATCTTATAAACTTATCGCATGTATATATGAAATGAGTATCTTTCTCATCACACCGTAATGAGATGTGGGTGTTTTTAAAAAGTGCTTTCTATAATAATATCATGAGAAAAATGAAATTGTTTTTGTTGTTGAGGGCAAGTTTTTTTCCATGTTTCGTTACTATTTGTGTTTCTTTAGGTTATGTGTAGAATGGTGGATCTTAACCAGGTCTTCACAATCATCTGCTCCAGGCTTCTTCAATTTTTTTTTATAAGTGGTAGTATGCATTTTTCAAATGAAATTTTACACACTCTAATTTCGAGAACAGATACAAATATAAGTGCTCCGGTTGGAGTGAGACTGGAGGCCCCCTTGAGCCCTATGATTCAACTTTCCCTCAATCCATGAGAATGCTCTACAAAACCCTAGCCCTCTGTGAAACAGTTTGCAAACCCCCCATTTGCCTCTAATGCAGACTTATCCCCTTGGCAGATATCCCTGCTGAATCCCCGCAGAGGTAATCATAGTGATGTGTGGAGTCACAGCCTTATGTGATCTGGGAGGGAGCAAAGTGCTATGCGGACGGCCACGGACCATCCACAAAAATCCCTGTGGATGTGTGAGCCAGAGGTGTACGCGGAATATTTCTGCTGAGAAGGTGTGACTTTCTCTAATAGGCTAGCCCCTTACATTACTGAACAGTGTACCTAACAGTGGTAACTAAGCGTCTATCTCACAAGTGGAACAGTAGAGGGTGTAATGACTCACATTATAAAAGGACCACAGGGTCTCTTTATGTGGCATCTTCTCAGGAGTTTATTTGCAGATCATTAAATACTTAATAGAGGGAGAAAGAAATAATTGATGTGTTCTGGGCTGCTGGTGTTTAAATAGCAATCAAATATAAAAAACAAAGCAGATCTGAAGTTACACTGATTTATGCATCTGATTTGGAAATTTTGCCTTTACTGGACCGGGAGCTAAAGAAGGAAAGTATGCAACTCAGTAACTAGGTAGTTGCCCATTAAAAACTGTCTCTCCAATCGACATACTTGTGCTGGTTTCGCCTCTGCAGTGCATCTTCACTGTGTGCACCAGACTCCTGGGGATTTTGTTAAAATGCAATTCTGATTCAAAAGCTCTGGGGGTGGGAGTAGGGCATTTTCACTTCTAACAAACTCCCAGTGCTACCATTGGTGTTGCTTTCTGGGCTACATTTCTAGTAGTGAGGGTCTAGGGAACATTTCAACAAATTAGTAAGACAGTCAAAATCTCTTTCATCTTTGGTGTTTTAGAACAAGTGAGGACCACTCCCCGCCCCCATACAGAGAAGAGCATTCAAAAATTAGAATCACTTAAGTTAAATGAAGAGATACCACTGACCAACCTACCAATAAATCAAACAAATATCAACATCCCAGGAAGTTTTTCTGCGCCTTATAATGCTCTCATCCTCTTCTCCCAATCCTCTTCATATTTGTTATCTCTTCACCTTGAGGTTAAATATAGGCAACTCACAGAGTTAGAGAGCCACTTAATGAGCAGATATTGAACATATGAAGTGGTTCTGGGGTTTCTCAGCCTTGGCACCACGGGCATTTTGGACTGGATAAATGCTGTGGAAGGATGTTGAAGAGCCTCTCTGGCCTCTACGGACCTGATGGCAGTAATATTCCAGCTGCACCAGCAACACGTTGGCTCCAGACAATCAAATATGTCTCCAGACAACAACAACTGTCCCCAGGGGGATGGGGAATCACCTCTGGTTGAGAGCTGGGCATGGCTTGGGAAACAAACAGAAGAAACCTTTGAGTAGAGCAAGGAAGAAAACAACATTTTTTTGATTGCTAATTCTCAGCACCAATGATGTCAGGGACTGGGCCCTGGGAGTCCTGCTTCAGCCACTGCAGAATAAGGGCAACTGCGCTTTAGGATCTTCACCGCCACATTCCAAATGTTGTATGTGTGCATCTCATTGTTGGCACCCAAATCAACTTGCTGAACCCATTACAAGGGCATTCAGTTAATGTGGGGGTTAGATTTTCCTCTCTGCAATGAAGGAAATGTTGCTAAATGCATCTGGAATGCACATGGTTTGTGCCAATCCACAGATCCATCCCTCTTCCGAGCCTTAGACTTCCCAGTAGTGACCCATCCTGGAGAAACTGAACTTGGGTTAAGCAAAAAGCCTCATTAAAGCTTTTTATAAATAGCAGGGCAATTCTCTTGAAAAGCTTTATCATGATTTTCTTCTCTACAAAAACGATTACAGCTCAGTAAGATTAGAATTAGTAGAGAAATATAGAAGGCCTATACAAGGCATCTCTCACCAGGTCCATCTTATGGCTGATTCTATATGATTACAAAATCGGCAGACTTTCCATCAATAAAATAACCTTCCAAAAATAAATAAATAAATAAATAAATAAATAAATAAATAAATAAATAAAATAACCTTCCTCATGAAAGATTAATAATCATTGCTAATGCTTATAGAATGCTTCTTATGTGCCAGGTGCTTTAAAGAGCTTTTTCTAGATTAACTCGGCTAAACCTCACAACATCCCCAAATTATAGCTTTTATAGAAAAGAAAACCGAGGCCATGAGAACTGAACTGTTTTACCCAAGGTCACCCAACCATGCAATGGCAGGGCTGGAGCTCTAACTCATGGAAATCTGGTTGCAAAGTCTGTTTTTAGTAACTGGGATTCAATTAGACATCATTTCATTATTTATAACGATCATGTGGTCATAGCAGGGAGAATATTAAAAAAATGTAAATCTATCAAGTTCAAGGTCTTTACACTTGTGAAAAGACATTTAAATATTTGTATGATGGAAATAATAATAAATAATAATAAAGTAATAATAAATAATAAATAAATAAAAGCTAAGTGATATAGCAACATAAATGGGGGTAGCAGATTTTCAACAGAATTAAGTTAGATATAACTTGAACCTAAGAGACATGAGCTCTCTGTGATGCCAACTCATTCACCATGCTATGGCGTTCCTGTTGTAATCTATATGTATGATGGAAGGGAAACTATTGGCGTCCTTAACGAGAGTTAGTCAGCTTCTTGCCTGATAACTCTAGCTGTTAAGAACTGCTAGTTACTCCCTAAATTTTGGAGAGTGATGTAATTGCATTGTAGTCAATTAGTGTATTTTAACTTCAAAAAGATTTAGATTAAGCTTAAAAATATTAACAGAATCAAGATGATTGAATAAATATTTTATAATAAGGGATCTGAATATGTTTATAAGATTTCATCTATTAGGATAGTAGTCAGCCTTGTCAACAAATTAGAAATGTATGATTATCTAATTTAGGCTTATAATTTCTAGGTTGAAATTGTTCTAAGGTTGTAAATAATACTAAATCATCTAAGAAAACCTGAAGTTCCTGTTTATAAGTTTAACTTATTAAACTTCTATTCCAATATTTATATACTTAGGAAAAGGTTCTTTGTTCAATCAGACAATTGATTTAAAAGGGAATCACTTGTCTGAAGTTTATAAGTGCCGTTATACATATTTGAAGAGTAAAAATTATGTTTGTAAATAAAACCAAATATTAACCAAAGATCCCTTAAAAGTGATTGTTGAAGTGTTGGCAAGGATGTGGAGAGAAGGGAACCCTCACGCACTGTTAGTGGGAATGTAAAGTGCTGCAACCACTATGGAAAACAATGTGGAGTCTCCTTAAAAAATAAAAATGTAAATAACATATGACGCAGTAATTCCACCACTGGGTACTTACCCAGAGAAAATGAGAACACTAATTCGAAAAGATATATACACCCCTATGTTTACTGTAGCATTATTTATACTCACCAAGATATGAAAGCAACCTACTGTTCACTGAAAGATGAATGGGTAAAGAAGATGTGGTCACACACACACACACACACACGCACACACACACACACAGAATATTACTCAGCCATAAAAAATGAGATCTTGCCATCTCGTACAACATGGCTGGATTGAGAGGGTATTATGCTAAGTGAAAGAAGTCAGACTGAAAAAAACAAATACCATATGGTTGCACTTGTATGTAGGATCTAAAAAGCAAAATACATGAATAAACAAAAAAAACCACACAGACTCTTAAATATAGATAACAAACTGGTAGTTGCCAGGGGGCCAGTGGATGAGTGGGGATGGTTAAAAGAGATAAAGGGGATTAAGAGTACAAATGTCTAATAAATAAGTCAAGGAGATGAAGAGCACAGCATAGGGAATATAGTCAATAATATTGCAGTAGTGTTGTGCGGTGACAGGTGGTGACTGTACTTATTGTGGTGAGCAATTAGTAATACATAGAATTGTTGAATAAGTTCAGCAGTTATTGTACACCTGAAACTAACAGTGTTTTATGTCAATTATACTTCAATAATTTAAAAAAAGGTGATTGTTAAAACCCTTTAGACCTACATAGTAAATAACATGGATAGGTTGAACTTGAAATTGTAAAGAGACCTAAATGTTTTGAATTGGTGACTTTAACAACTTGAATATTGATCTTTAAATGCCAAAACAAACCTCTGATTAATGCTTTCTGTCTTAGGCGCTCTCCTTGAAGACATCATATCTCCCTTCTCCCCTCCCCCGCCCCCACCCCACCCACAAAACTTCAAATGCAAAGTCATTGAAGAAACAGCAAAAAAGTTTTAGGATAACTAATAGGAAGGCAGATGAGTTTAGGAAAGGATAAGTTAAGGGAAGCTTTCTCTAAATTAGGAGTCCAAGGTTTCCATACAAAAGAGAAAAATCAGATGGAGTATATATATTTTTTAACTTATTTATTCATGAGAGACACACACACAGAGAAGCAGAGACACGGGCAGAGGGAGAAGCAGGCTCCACGCAGGGAGCTCAATGTGGGACTTGATCCCGAGACTCCAGGATCACACCCTGGGCCGAAGGCAGGTGCTAAACCGCTGAGCCGCCCAGGGATCCCCAGATGGAGTATTTTGATCAATAAAGTATTTCAACACTTTTGCATTTTATGTTCTCTCTTCTTTTAGAAACATCTGGGTGAGTTTCACCATTCAAAGATCAAAACAGTGAAGCAATTTTAAATAGCAATTATGAAGCCGATGTGTTTCATAATAGACTCTTCAGTGCTGACTGTAAGTGCTTTTCAGAATATTTCCTAACCTACCCGTGCAAAGGAAGGCCTTCCACTTTGAAAACTTCAGTCTTGCGGACAGGGCTATATATTGCTCATGAAAAATTCAGAGTAAGATTTGATCCATTTGGCTTAGAATGGAATTGTTGTTTTATTATAATTGCCCCATATCTATTTTATAGATTCTGTAAGCTTCTAACTGTCGAACTGGTTTTTATTACCAAAATTAGCAAATGTATTCAGTGGAAAAACTAAACAATATAATGAAAATGTCAATATATGAATATTCTCCAGTTAAACAAATTAATGTAATTGTGGAATTATATACACACAAACTCGTACCTATTTCCTCACTGAAATTGTGAAAATGCGTGTCTTCCAGGTATGTGGATTTTGATTTCTTTTCTAGAATCAAGATTGGCTCTTGGCATAGCCTCCATAAAGGGTAGGCCGAGGTGGTGCATCAGATGAGGTATATACTGCTTTGTGTTGTGTCTTTTACCCCATCAGAGCCTCAGATTCTTCAAGTTTGAAGGGAGAGGATTAGAGATGACCCTTGAAGGAAGTCCTGCATTCAAACAATATTGTTCTGGGGTCTAAAATCTGGTTTGCTATTCAGAAGTAGTTTGGTGGCAAAAGCAGTGGAGAAATTGTAATGTCTCCATTCCTGGTCATCTGAGCAGCCCCCACCAAGGGCATTTAGAGGGTACAGGCTTTTTCCCAGAGCAACACTACTTAACTCCAGGTGAGATACTCAACCTTGGTTTTCTATCTGTGAGAAGGCAGGATTCACAGCTCCGCAGGGCTCAGTGATCAGGAACTTAGCTCACTGGCTGACTCCTAGCACAGTGCTTCAGCCCATGCTAAGGAAGAGCCACCTCTAGTGATTACTTACAGAACACCGCGTCCTTGCTCTGCAAGACTATAAGGTGGTCCAAGGCCATTTCAAGACTCTCCTTTCCAGAAATCTCCCACTTGGTGTTGTCACCCCTCCCCCAACCTCTCTTTACATTAGATGCTCAATATCTTCAGGCCCATTTTTCCCTTTCCCTCCTCTTTTTCTCTTAAGAGAGAGTCTCATGGTTTTAGTCTCTTGTTCTAAGCCTTTGTATTTAACTACAATCTAGTCCATGGGTCACTCGTAACTGGTTCCTCTAGGGTACTTATGAAATAGAGATTCCTCGGCCTCAGCTAAGACTTGGGGTCAGGCTCTTATTTTTAACAAACCCTTGAGCTGTTTCTTTGTGCCCCAAACTTTTGAGATTCCATGCTGTAGGCACGAATGACGTCACTACTTAAAATAGAAAAAAAATTCTTCAGATGGCTACATGGTTTTAGGCCAAAAAAGCTAAGCTTAAATCTGCATTTCAGGCATTAGGAATAAAGTAAGGCAGGCAATAGCGTGAGACACATGTCTGGAACTTGGAAAATCTCACCCAAGTCATTTATTCACCTTTGCTACCACCTTGCAAAACTGGTCTCAATAGACCGAGTGATTTCTGGCACCCTCCCACCCCCCACAAGCCATTCCTGAGGTTAGACCGACCTCTTAGGAGATGAGTTATTCAGGAATGACAATCTTGTAAAATCTTCGGGCAAGAGCAGGGTGTGCAGTAATCACCAAACTGAATTCTTATTTTTAATTCGAATATGCTGACTTATAAAACTTTGGAAAATGCAAAAGCGCTTGATTGTGCGCGTGCATGTGAAGTGTGAGTATGTGTGATGTGTGTGCAGGCTCGCATGTATGTGGTGTGTGCATGCGCGCATGTGGCATGTGTTGCCCTGTCCCCTGAAACAGCAGTTCAGGTGACGCAAGCCTCCTGTTCAAGCACAAAACAGATTGGTTTCCTCCCAGGGCTTTGGACGTTGCTGGAGCTCCGAGCCAGGATCACTATCTTTACCATGGAGAGGGAGTTCATTCCAAATAAACACTGTCCGTAAGGCTGACAGATTCCTGAAATGAACTTTAGTTTGGGTTCCTACTTACTATAAGAAACCAGTTAAGAAAATGATATGAGAACTAAGAACATGATTTCAGAACATAATATGTGCACAAAACACTTCCGCTGGAGTGAATCGTAGGATGGTAGAGACGAGTTGGGTAAGCTGAGTGTCCAATCTGTGAAAATACCACATCATGTCTTTTTTTTTTTTTTTTTTTTAAGATATTTCTTAGAAGCAGCTCAGGCTGCATCTGCAGCATTTTCTTCCCTGCCCAAAGGCCACTTGGTTCCTTTCTTCTTTGGCTTCTCTTTCTGAACCACCACCCGTATTGGTAACACAGCACACACTTGCCATCCAGTGACCACATGCACTTAGATGGGGGTCACCGGGTGGACACAGCTTGCTGCCAACGCTGCGAGTAAGGCTCTCTGGGCCAGCAGAGGGAGCTTTCCACCCGAGCTGGAACTGACTTTGCTGCATGGATTCCTAGTCTCTCTCCTTTTAAACCTTTAGAAGCAATTTTCAGGAAGCTGAACTTGAAATTCCTGCGTGGCTTTGAGATCAAGTGTCACGTGTGATGCCATCCCCCAGGCACATCTGTGATGCTCCTCATGAGCGCCTTCCATGTGGTCATGTGCCGCGGAGAGAGGATGCCTGTCAGTCTTCTGAGCTGACCTCAGGGTAACTTTCTGAACCTTGTCTCACTGTCCTGTCCCCATCAGAAAGATTGGACTTTTGGTGAACTTTCTTGTTCTTAGATCCTTCATTTATGAAACGAGGCTGCTCCAAGCACGCGATAGGATAAACAATGACCTCAGCAATATAATACAACTCAGCGCTAGAGCCAAACCCAGGATCAGAGGATCACAGCACCTCCGAGCTGGAGACAGACCGAGGGAGGGGGCACCTGATCCGAGCCTCCATCCGAGGAGGCACAGCAGCTTCCAGGGTGAGAGAGTGGTTTTCACTTGGCGGGAGTCCCAGGGCTTGAGATCGCAGCCTATTGTTGTCCAGTTTATTGAGTTTCTGCAGCCTTGTGTGTGTGACTCTGAGGAGCCACAGTTTTTGACTCCAGGGAAAGGGAAAATGAGCTCTCTGATGTGGCTTACGCAGAAATCCCAGTCCTTCCATGAGACCGCATCACTCCACGTAGAAGCAATGGCCAACCTTGCTGTGTTTTTACTCCATCTGCAGAATTCACTTGTTTATGGGCTTATTCGTTCAAAAACTTTTCATGTTCTTCCCGAGTATCAGTTTCTGTGCCCTATGGTGGGGCTGTGGCCCCAAGACAAGCATTGCCTTTGCACAGCAGACAAAGAATGCTGGGATGACACAGTTAGTCGGACCCTCTTACATGTCTGCCTCATGCCATTTCCTTGCATATAGTGTCCTGCGTTGCCACATTGCACTTTGATGCCTATGGAGTTACTGTTACATTTATTTTTGGTGATACCATTTCACATAATCCACCAATATTCCCAACTCTGTGCCCCGCAGGCCCATGGGAAGGCTGTACATCCTGGCCCTTTGGGATTGAGTGGGACCATGTGACTAGTTCTGGCTGGTGACCTGTGAGTGTGATGTGCTTTGCTCCTAGACCACAGCATTCATTATGGGTCCCAGGCCCTCCAAACAGAAGTTCTGGAGAAGGGAAGGCAGTTGCTCTTCAGCCTGAGACCCGAGTGACTATAATGAGCAGAACCACCTGCTGACTTACAGGGGCCGCGTCTCCTGAATGAGAAATAGAGCACCCGGGCTCTTTCTTACTAGGAGCCTATCCCAAATGATTATCCTTTTATGGAACTTAGCAGTATGGCTCCTGCTTTCTCTGGGCTAATCACCAGGATAAAATCATTTATCTAGTCATTAATTAAAAAATAGGCAGTGAGTCCCCTCTGTGTGTCAGGCAGCACTCTGAGGAGGCCGCGTGAATGCAGAATCGATAATTTGGCCTCTCATTGAGTGAACCTTCCAATGGAGAAGAAGCAGTATGATCACAATAACCTCAGAATAAACACGGAAACACAAAGCCCAGTGGGCTTTGTGGTTAACGAGACTGTTTCTGATAAATCCTGGCATTTCAGTGGATTGTGCAGGAAATATGTACATGACAATGCCAGAAACCCAAAACTGTCATCCAAGTGGATTGTGCTAGAAGGAAACCTCACAAAAGGCCAGAAGACGGGAGCATATGACCTTGCGGGGGACTGCTGGCGAATGCTTCAATGAGAGAAACACCACAAGCACCGCAAATCAGTACCTAAGTTCCAAGGCAGAAAATTCTCTCCATTCTCCCTCTTCCCCATGCCTGCCCTCACTCAGCTCCACTGAGCCATTCTTTTGCCACAAGGGACTTAGTAGGAAACAAAAAGGAAAGTGGTCTCCGAAGACCATCTGTGAAAGGTGGGGTGGTCCCTTCGCCCCCTTCCTCAGGGTCAAAGGGAAGAATCAAGCTCACAGAGAATGGGACACTAGACAGTCAGCTTCAGGCCGAATCCCAAGCCTCGGTTTTCTAGTTTATGTAGTGTGGCAAGTCACTTACCCTCTTGGAGCCTCCATGTATTCCTCTAAAATGGGACTAGCATCTCCTTTACAGTATTGTTGGGCAGATGAGAGGCAATATGAAGAGTGTCTGGCGCACACAAAGTGCCAGTAGCTGGTATTTCATGGAAGTAGGATGTTCTTTTCCAAGGGTATTAGGATCTATTGTCTCCTTTCTTATTCACAACACTCCTGAAATGGGTGGTGAAGAGGAGCTCACCATCGTTGTGGTCCTCCAAGTAAGACGGGTGCACACGGTCTACAGAATATCACCTCTTTGTTATTAGGTCACTCTGGTTAATTCTTGAGATGTCTGCTTTCTATTGAATGTCAATTTTTATATCTCAAATAAAGAAACATCTGTAAAGATGATGTCTGATTGAGCATATATAAGACAAGCCCTTTAAACACATGGATCATGTGGGTTTTGAATGCCAAGTTCTGGGTTATACTTGGAACTCATGAATTAAGAACTGCTTCCTTTTTTAAAAAAGATTTTATTTATTTATTTGACAGAGAGAGAGAGAGAGAGCACACAAGCAGAGGGGAGAGGCAGAAGGAGAAGGAGACCTAGACTCCCTGCTGAACAGGGAAGCTGACTCAGGGCTCGATCTCAGGACCCCAGGATCATACCCTGAGCTGAAGGCAAACGCTCAATCACTGAGCCATCCAGGCGCTGCCTAATACTTCCTTTTTAAAAATATTTTATCTATCTATCTATCTATCTATCTATCTATCTATCTATCTATCTAATCTATCTAATCATGAGTGGAGGGAGGGGCAGAGAGTGAGAGAGAATCTCAAGCAGATTCTATGCTGAGGAGGGAGCCAGTCATAGGACTCAATCTCATGACCATGAGACCTGAGCTGAAATCAAGAGTTGGATGCTTAAAAAAAAAAAAAAAAAAGAGTTGGATGCTTAACTGACTAAGCCACCTAGGTGCTCCAAGAAATACCTCTTTTTTTAAAAAAAAAAACTTTTTTTATTTATTTGAGTGAGAGAGAGAGAGAGCAAGAGAGTGCAAGAAGGGTGAGCAACAGGTAGAGGGGAGGGAGAAGCAGGCTCCTTGCTGAGCAAGGACCCCCCACCCCCAACCAACACAGAGCTCTATCTCAGGACCCCAGAATCATGACCTGAGCCGAAGGCAGATGCTTAACTGACTGAGCCACCCAGGTGCCCCCTAAGAAATAGTTCTAATGATACTTGTTTTTAGTTAGGACCTTGGGGAGCACAGATATTTACACCTGTTCCACCTGTGGTTGTGAGTCCTGGGCTCCTAAGGACTGATGTCACCTTGTAAGTTGTGACGCTGTCATTGCTCATCTGTGCTGATTTCTGCTGGACGTGCAGGCTGCCCTTACTCAAATTATTACTAAGTTTATCCATTTGGGAGGTATCCTAGAACCGAAACCCTGAAACAAGCATCCATCCGATTAGTGTTTATGGTAGTTTGTGCATGGAAACAACGCTGACCACTTGCCTTTTCATTTTGAAGTGTTGGTTAAGGCAAGGTGATGCCTTGGGCACATTTCATGGTAGAAGACCTACTGGTTTTTATAAAATGGTTCCTTCTTTTCCATATGCCATGAGGCCATATGTGAGTGTCAACATTTGGTATTTTAGATGATGAATAATAAAAGATACTAAATCAAGTCAATATTCATTGTCGTCACTCCAGCAGAGTGCTGGACATTATTGCTATAATGCCCTTAACATAATTGAGTAAAAAACAAAAAAGAATCCTCTTTTGGTCCAACAACAGCCAGTTAACTTCCTTATATAAAAACATAGGTTCTTTTTTTATTGGACTACAAAATTATTCCAAGCAAATGAAAACCATATGTATACCAGAAAAGGCCATGTGTATTTGCAAACATATACCTCAGTGGTCCACTCCTTTGGGCTCTGGAGCAAAGAGCAGCCAAATCTCCCTCCTTCTTTTGTGCTGTCAGAAGGGAATACAATTCATACCTGTTGAGAACATGTTTGTGTTATGTATTAAGTAAATGATATAGATAGCTCCAAGCGTTTTGAAGAGAACCATTCCAACGTTTGGTTAAAAACTACCAAAATAACGAATACATGGTCATTAGGCTCAAAATACTTACTACAGAAGAGATAATTTCGTTATAAATAGAAATTAATCTTATTTTTTAATAGTCCAGAAATTTGAATATCTCTGATTTTTTGAAGTCTGATGAACAAGGACCTACGAATCTCTTAATCACCAATGTCAATGACACTTAATGTTCTAAAATTAAAATTTTCCCTTTCGATCAACAGGAACGACTTTCATATCGCACAGATCTGTGGCAAGTACAAAACTGGATGTGAGGAAAGAAATGGATGAGAATATGACTGGAACAGCAAGTCATCAAGGAGAAGAATTAGATCCTACCAACCCACACACATACCAACACCCACATTCACATGAACATAAGCACATGTACAGACAAGCCACTTGCAAGGCTAAGATCAAGTCATGGCAAACACTGGACAGTTTAACATTTTTGTTTCCAAAATTGAGAAAGTGGTATTCGGTGGCAAATGTTTTGAAGAAAGTATCTTGAGTTCCCTTGCATTTTATTCCTTACGCCCTCCCTGCTGGCTTTACAAGACTGGATTCACGTGATGTTATCTTCTTGGCAAGCTAGACCTCTATGGCACACAAAACAATTAAGTGCCCTATTAGGAGGAAAGCATCCGACAGGAGTCTTCTCTGTCCCCTGTGTTTCCTGCACTTCACATTACCCTTGTTCACATTACGTTTAATAAAGGCTCAGTTAGGTGGCAAAGAACAGATTTGTTGAACACTCGATGCCTGCTTTTTTCACCATTAAAACATCAGCTCTTAATAGGAGGATCGTTGTATCCAGCAGGAGCCAGAGCTGGAAGTAGCATTTGGTGAGATTTCAGGTTCACAGATGTGGTCTTTGAACGACAGAATGCAAATGAGCTAAAGTTGGCCCAAACCAGATGTACAGCCTCTGAGCTCAACCAAACGAGTTGTAAAGAGATGGTTGTTCTGCTCTGGCAGGTGATCCAAAGGGTATGAATTTGGACTTGCGCTGCCCGCACAATGCATCATCTTGATTTTAGCATCTCCCTCTCCTCCAGATGAGGAAATCATCTCAGCGCAAGCGTTGTACAGGGATGCGTGGAGGATGACAATGGGTCATAGCCTTAGGGATGTGGCATCTTGCCGGTCCAGGGTCTGGGGGGCGCTCATGCCACAGCTCATATCCTCCACTTATCCCTTCACTCAGAGATAGTACGATTCAAGGGAAGTGATTCATTCGAAGCCCAAATTTGTAAGCCATAAAAACAGTGTTTTCCCGGTGGAATCCATGCCCCCTTCTCAGTGTGAATGTACCTGAGGAACCAGCCTTGTTTTCAAGGGATTGTTTACTAAGCCTGGAATTGGATCAAGGGTTTTGAGGAATCTGTGATACCGAACCTTGGGAGCTGCTGCCTCCTTCATCCTGGTGTGCAGCTTTCTGGAGAGCCACTGTCAGGCCCAACGGACTCTCTTACTTGACTTGAACTGCACAACCATTGATCCCCCTTTACCTGTCTCATGGTATTGCCCGTAAATAAAGCCCCCAGTCCTGTTTGTCCCTTCTGTGTTTGCTTTTTTTCAGATCAGTTTGCTTTTATGACATGTTATAAAAGTATAACAATCCCTTCGATTGCGGGCTCTCGAAACATCGAATTCTATCTGTCAAGTGTGACTTTGCAGTGGCTTCTGCCTCAGGGCAGCTCCTTCCCATATCCAGAGCAGTGTTATCCTCAGATCTGACATCTCATTAAGTGTCTGGAATTCTACTGGTCTCTGGGTTTGTGGTCTGACTGAAGTGAACAAATATTTGGGTAGTAAAAAGGAGAGTTCTAATGAAGAGGTCATACTGTAACCCAATATTTCATCTGCTCTGTTAATTTTAAATTATATGCTAAGATGTTCATTATGAGGAAGACTTTGGACTCTTCAAGGAGAGATGTCTGCTGGAGAAGGATGAAGATGTTGAAGCTTGAGGGACTTAATGAATGTGGGATTTCATTCTTACGCTTCAAGAAGGGAGGAGGGTGGAGCAGGGAGGAGGGAGAGAATGCTTGTGAACACACCGGGAAGAAGAACCACAAAGGAGGGACGCCTGGGTGGCTCAGCGGTTAGCGCCTGCCTTCGGCCCAGGGCATGATCCTGGAGTCCCGGGATCGAGTCCCGCATCGGGCTCCCTGCAGGGAGCCTGTTTCATCCTCTGCCTGTGTCTCTGCCTCTCCCTGTGTGTCTCTTGTGAATAAGTAAATAAAATCTTAAAAAAAAAAAAAAAAAGAATCACAAAGGAGTTGAACAGAAGTCAGCAGAATGTGGGGAAAGGAAGTAAGCTGAACTTTTCCCTTTGTTTCCACTTGTGACCTGGCAAAGGATCTGATCCATGGTAAAAAGGGGCAAGGAAAAGGTTCCTTGAATCCAGGCATTTATTGATAAAGATGAGCGGTGACATAATGACCTTCACATGCATAATAATTATATGCTTCAAAGAAAGCCGTGAACTAGCTTAATTCCAAAAATCAGTTCAGGCAACGCATATATTGTTTAAAAAACTACATGGAGGAGGAGCTTAGAATGAAATGGCCCTTCTTCCCTACCTTCCTCTCTCCCAAGGCCTACCCTTCAGAAACAACCACTTTTGATCCGTATTATTCTGAAGCTGTTCATATTTCTAAATAATATGACTTTATACTGATAATTACGCTGATAATATATTTATACTGATATTTCTTAAGTTTTGGACTTTTGACATTGCTTTCTAGTTACCTGTGGGATAGATAAGCTTTTAGCCTTCTTTTATCCCCTAATGTATTTTTGTTTGTTTCTCTTTTATTCATTTTATTTATTTAATTATTTATTTTTATTAAAGACTTTATTTATTTATTCATGAGAGACACAGAGAGAGGCAGAGACACAGGTAGAGGGAGAAGCAGGCTCCATGCAGGGAGCCTGACGTGGGACTCGATCCTGGGACTCCAGGATCATGCCCTGAGCCAAAGGCAGACGCTCAACCGCTGAGTGACCCAGGGGTCCCTGTTTCTCTTTTAGTACAGGCATACCTCATTTCACCATGCTTTGCTTTATGGTGCCTTCCAGATATTGAATTTTTTTAGAAAAGATTTATTTATTTATTTTAGACCACCACAGTAAGGCGAATATCACAACAAAGTGAGTCAAATAATCTTTTTGTTTCCCAGCACATGTGCAAGTCTACTAAGTATGGGATAGCATTATGTCTAAACAAGCAATGCACACCCCTCCATTTAAAAATACTTTATTGTGGGGCATCTGTGTGGCTCAGTCAGTTAGGCGCCCCACTCTTAATTTCATCTCAGGATGTGGTGGTCTGGAACTGAACCAGTAATATCACTGAGGGACGCTTGTGTATATTTTTGTTCATTTTCTTTCATTGAACTTTTAACTTTGAGATACTTGTAGATGCACATCCAATCATAAGAAACAACTCAGAGATCCACATGTGCTCTACTTGGTTTGCGCCTATGGTAACGTCTCGCGAAGGTCTAGTACAACATCGTAGCTAGGATATTGAACTTGACACGACCTAAGAGACAGAGAAGTTCCATTATCACCAACGTCTCTCACGTGGCCCTTCTAGAGCCAGGCTGCTTCCTTCTCATCCTCTCTCTTCTATCTCTATAATTTTGTCATTTCAAGAATGTTATGTAAATGAGATTTTAAGTATATTATCTTTTGGAATGGGCTTCCTTTCATTTGGTGTAATTCTGTGGGGATTTGTCCATAGTCCATATATTGGAAAGTACTCCAAGGCGCAGATTTGCCACAGTCTTTAGCACCCATCCACTGAAGCACATCTGGGTAGTTTTCAGTTTTTGATGATGATGAATACTGTGTGAACATAGGCTTTCATTCCTCTGGGATAAATGCCCAGGAATGCACTGGCTGGGATGTAATGGTGCTTACAAGTAGTCTTTTAACTGCCAAACTGTTTCCCAGAGTGACCGCTCCATTGGACATTCCCACCAGCAGTATCTGAATGATCTGGTTTCTCCACTCCTGCATCAAATTGGTAGTATCACTATTTTTTATTTTAGCCATTTTGAAAAGCATATTGTGACATCCGATTGTGGTTTTCATTTGTATTACTTTAATCGCTAAAAATGTAGAATGAACATTTTTTTCATCTGTGGTTTTTTGTTTGTTTGGTTGTTTTTTGTTTTTTGTTTTTGCAATCTGTGTATCTTTTTTGGTGAAATATCTCTTCATCTCTTTTTATAGATGTTGTAATAATTAAAGATGTTGCTTTAATTTTTACTGCTGAGTTGGAGACTTCTTGATATGTTCTAATCCTTTGTCAGATATGTGGTTGGCAAATATTTTCTCCCACCATGTAGTTTTTCTTTTTGTCTTAAAGAGTTCTTTTACAGAATGAAAGACTTAATCTTGAAGTGCAATTCATCAACTTTCCCTTTTATGGATCATGTTTCTGGTGTCAAGTCTGTGAACTTTTCATCTAGCCCTAGATCCTAAACATTTTCTTTTATTTTTTAAAGTGTTATATTTCACATTTTATTCTATGACATTTTGAAATAATTTTTGTATAAGATGTAAGAGGTCAAGGGTTTTTTTCTTGTTTGTTTCATTTGTCTTATGGCTGTCCAATTTAATCCAGTAATATTTATTGAAAGGCTAGTTTTCCTCTATTTAATTGTTTTCACACCTTTTTAAAAAGTCAGCTGGGGGATCCCTGGGTGGCGCAGCGGTTTGGCGCCTGCCTTTGGCCCAGGGCGCGATCCTGGAGACCCGGGATCGAATCCCACGTCGGGCTCCCGGTGCATGGAGCCTGCTTCTCCCTCTATGTCTCTGCCTCTCTCTCTCTCTCTATCTCTGTGACTATCATAAATAAATAAATTAAAAAAAAAAAAAAGAAAAAAATAAAAAGTCAGCTGGGCAAATCCGTATGGGTCTATTTCTGAGTTCTCTGCTCTAGTTCATTGATCAATGATTCCATCCCTCTGATAATACCAAGCAGGCTTGATTGCTGTAGCTATACAGTAAGACTTGAAAATGGGTGATTCCTTCCACTCTATTATTTTTTTCAAAAAATTTTATATGTTGTAGTTCCTTTGCCTTTTCACATAAAGTTTAGAATATTACAGTCTATATTTACAAACATTTTGGTAGAAATTGCATTAAAACTGTCAATTTAAGGAGATTTGGCTCCTTGACTATGTTGTATTCCAATCCATGACCATGCTATCTCTCTCATTTCTTTAGGTCTTTGTTTTCTGTCACCAGCACTGTGTAGTTTTCAGCGTAGATGCCCTGTACATGTTTTGTTCGCTCTACCTATGTATTTTATTTTAATTGAGATATAATGGACATATAACATTGTATGTGTTTCAGGTGTACAACATAACAATTTGATATCTGTATACACTGCAAAATGATCACCGCAATATATCTAGTTAGCATCCATCACCACAGTTACAATTTTTTTCTCCTGATGGGAACTTTTGAGATCTACTCTCTTAATAACTTTCAAATATGCAATACAGTATTATTAATAATAGTCATTATGCTGAACACTATATCCTCAGGACTTATTTTGTAACTAGAAATTTGTTCCTTTTGCCCCCCCTTCATCCATTTCACCCTCCCACCCTTCACTCTGTACCTCTAACAACCACCAATCTGATTTTCTGTATGTTTGAGCTTGTTCTGTTTTGTTTTGTTTTAGATTCCATGTATAAGTGAGATTATAGGTATTTGTCTTTCTGTCTGACTTCTTTCACTTAGCATAATGCCCTCAAGATTCATCCATGTTGTCACAAATAACAGGATTTCTTTTTTTTTTTTTTTTTGTGGCTGAATAATACTCAATTGTATACATATTCTGCATTTTCTCTATCTGTTTATCCATAGATGGACACTTAGGTTGTTTTTCCATCTAGGCTATTGTAAATAATGCTGCAATAAATATGGGGGGTGCAGATATATTTGTGTGTTAGTATTTTTATTTCCTTCAGATAAATACCCAGAAATGAAGTTGTTGGATCATCTATATGGTAGTTCTATTTTTAATTTTTTGAGGAACCTCCATACTATTTTCCATAGTGATTGTACCAATTCCTATCAACAGTAGTGCACAAGGATTTCCTCTTCTCCGCATCCTGGCTAACAGGGTTATTTCTTGTCTTTTTGATAATAGCCAATCTAACAAGTGTGAAGTGATATCTCATTGTGGTTTTGATTTGCATTTCCCTGATGAAAAATATTTATTCTGATCCCTGCCCATTTTCAATCAGATTTTGTTTACTGGTTTTTGCCATTAGTTTTTCAAATAAGTTTTATGTCCCTTTCTCTCTCTCTTTTCTGTCTGGGACCCCTGTATTGTGAGTGTTGGTCTGCTTGATGTTTGTTCCATAAGTTTCTTTAGATATCTTCACTTTTTTTTCATTCCTTTTTTTTCTTTTTGCTGTTCTTATTGGGTAAGTTCCACTGTCCTTTCTTTGAGTTCACTTATCCTTTCTTCTGCTTCATTTCGTCTGCTGTTGAACCACTCTATTGTATTTTTTCATTTCAATTATTGTATTGTTCAGCTTTGTGACTGTTCAGTACTTTCTTATATTTTTTATCTTTGTTGAAATTCTCTCTTTGTTCATGTATTGTTCTTCTGAGCTTGGTGAACAACTCTACATCTGTTACCTTGAACTCTTTATCAGATAAATCACTTATCTCTGTTTCATTTAGGCCTTTTCCTGAAGTTTAAACTTTTTCTTTCTTTAAGAACCTATTTCTCTCTTCCTTTATTTTCCTTGATTCTTGGTTTTGGTTTCTATGCATTAGATAAAATAGCCACTTCTCACAGCCTAACTGGAGTGTCTTTTGTAGAAGATAAAACTTACTGTTTAACCCTGCTTTAGTTCTTGGTTGTCTCTCAAGCCTTTGTGATTGTCCAAACAACCTACTTTATTCTTAGTGGCTCCTAGTAGTTGAAAATGTCTAAAGACTGTCTTGTCTCAAAGGGGAGAGTCTCAGTCAGCAACTAGATTCAGGCTAATTGGAAGCTATACCCTTAGGCAGCAGCTTTTAAAGTATGCAAATATACCTGTTGCAGGGAAGACTCTCTGCTCCCTTTGTACTGAGTCCTGGGGTAATAGCCAATTAAGAACTGCTTCTTTGTTTACTACTGTCTTAAATAACCCATGAAAATAAACTCTACTTGGCAACCAGAGCCAGGCTATCAAGGGATGTGTCATCTGGGCCACAGCCACAAAAGCTGGGGTGTCAGACACCTACACAAGGTCCTTTCTCAGAAACACTGGGGATCAGAGATGGGGCAGAGGGAGAATGTGAAGGTGACACCGGCTGGTGTCTCTGGTCTTTGCAGAGGATCGTAGTCAGCCCCTAGAGGTATGTTTAATAAAAATTCTGCCCTTGGTACACAGCTGTGCAGATAAACTAATAAGCCTCTTTCACAGAGAGACTAGGAGTGTGTTTCAGTCCACTGTCTCTGGGCTGTGCCAAAGGGCAGGGTAGGCAGTTAAGAACTATTTCTCCATTTGTTACACTCCTATAGGACCTGTGAATATAAGCCCCATTGGCCACCAAAGCCAGACAGGAAATCAAAGGACATCTCCTGGGCAATAAATACAAAAACTAGGGTTACCAGATGTGTGCATAACTCTCCTTTAGGAGATACTGATGACCTGGAGTGTTGCAGGGGAGAATGATAATGATAGCCTCTACCCTCTGGGGTCTCTGAAGGAGATTACCACATGCCTTTAGACGTATATTCAATTAGAAGTCTGCTTCTCAGGTTGCAACTATGAAAATAAGCTAATAGGCCTCTTTCACAGAAAGACTGGGAGTTTCAGTCTGCTGCCTCTCATCTGTGCCCTAGGGTATAGGCAGTTAAGAATACTTTTTCCATTTGTTATAATCCTATGGGACCCACAAATGTAAGCCTTGCTGGCCAGCAAATCCAGGAGATCAAGGGATGGCAGCTGCAAAAACTAGGGTGCCAGACTTGTGCATGATCTCCTTTCTAGGAGATACAGGACCTGGAGTGAGATGGAGACAGAACATGAAG
The DNA here is from genome assembly GCF_018345385.1 of Vulpes lagopus. Lineage (NCBI taxonomy): Eukaryota > Metazoa > Chordata > Mammalia > Carnivora > Canidae > Vulpes > Vulpes lagopus. The sequence goes on from NC_054834.1 coordinate 7,199,138, forward strand.
GTGATACCCACTGGCTTCTGTTTACAGAGAGTATTTCAGGAGTCCCTTAGCTGTGTGTTAAATTAGATGCCTGGCCATCAGCCCAAAGGCTTAAGATAAGCTAACAGGTCTCTTTCATAGAAAGACTGGAAGAATTTTCAGTTGGCTGCCTCTGTACTGGGCCATGGGGTGAGTGAGTCCATATGAACCCTTTAAGAACAATTTCTTAGTTTGCTGTAACCTTGTGGATCTCTTGGATATAAGCTTTGTTGCTAGATGCTTACAGTTTTGTCTCTCAGATGCGGGTCTTAAAATAGAGATGTCAGGTGTGAGTTTCAAACTTCACTGCTTAGGGAGAAGCTTGGAGTTGTGAGTTTCCTCCAAATTGTGGGTTGCTGGGCTGGAGGTGGGGTTTATGGCAAGATTGTGCCTCAGCTTCTCCTACCTGTTTCATATGAGGACTTTTTGTTCACCTGCTGTGTAGGAGTCACTCAGCTAGTTTAGGATTTTTTTTTCCCCCAGAAAATGGCTCTGTATGTAGCTATAGAGTAGGTGTCTCTATGGGAGGAGGTAAGTTTAGGATCTTCCTACATCACTGCCATCTTGACCCAGAACTTCTAGTTTCTTTCTGTACAACTTATATTCTGGAACAGATCCATTGTTTTCTGAAGAGTGATGTATATTTTCCTTTTTTTGTTTTGTTTTTCTTTTTTTGTTCTTATGCATCTTCTATTAAATTCTTGAGAGGAACTTTGTAAGACCTTAATATCACTTACAGTTCATTCTTGTAGACAAGAGAAACATACTCTTTGCATCCTAAGAAAAAAAGAATAAGTCTGTTGGGATCTCAGAGAATTGGTGTCTGTTTAAGAGGAAAACAAGAAAGCAGAAATCAGGGCACATAGCAACTATCTCCCTAGGAGGAACATCTTGAGTAGGATCCCACTCGTATTCACTGTTCCTGACACCACTTAGAAGAAAATGAGCTCCAAGAGTTTGCTTAGTTTCTGTGTTCATGGTTCTATGAGGAATCATTTGATTGAACCTAGATCATGGACCTATGCTATAGCATATACCATGTGGCATTTGGAGAAAGGATTGGCTCTTAGATTTTTTTTAAATAAAAAAAATCCAGGCAGCCCAGGTAGCTCAGTGGTTTAGCACCACCTTCAGCCTAGGGCCTGATCCTGGAGACCCGGGATTGAGTCCCACGTCGGGATCCCTGCATAGAGCCTGTTTCGCTCTCTTCCTGTGTCTCTGCCTCTCTCTCTCTCTCTGTCTCTCATGAATAAATAAATAAAATCTTTTTAAAAATCCTGTTTTATTTTTAAATATAATACTTTATATACAGTAGTATGTGCATGTAAAAAATAAGGTATTTTCATTTATTAAAAATTTTTTTATTGGAGTACCTGGGTGGCTCAGTGGTTGAGCATCTGCCTTTGGCTCAGGTCATGATCCTGGGGTCCTGGGATCGAGTCCCACATCGGGCTCCCCACAGGGAAGCCTACTTCTCCCTCTGCCTATATCTCTGCCAGTCTCTCATGAATAACTATAGTCTTAAAAATAAATAAAAATAAATAAAAAATACAGATTTATTTATCAATAAAATACATAACAAAGTATAATTTGTAGCATAAAGACAAATTGACCAATTTATCTACATTATCTATGTTATGACTTATCTTTATTTTATAGTTATAGTGTTACATATCAGTAGCAGATGCAGCAATGTGTGATATATTTATAGGAGATTCTAAAAATAATAATTCCATTCATTAGTTAATATCATACTTCATTGGCATTTAGTCTGCAATCTGAATCCAACATCAAGAGATAGACTGGCCCTCGAGTGGCTCTTCAGAAGTGAAATCATTTGTGCAGTGTTTTTGATAGATGGATTTTTGCAAATGATTTTTTGAACATGTCATATAAACGCTACTATGCAGTATTTGTCCTCTGTCACTGGCTTATTCATTTGCTTAATGTCCTCAAGGATTATCCATTTTGCCACATACAGCAGAATTTCTTATTTGAATGCTGCATAATATTCCATTGTATGTACAAACCACATTTTCTTTTTCCACTCATCCATTGATAGACATTTAGGTATTTCCACATCTTGATTATTGTGAATAACTTTGCAATGACCACGGGAGTGCAAATACCTCTTTGGGATCCTGATTTCAATTCTGCATAGACACCTGGAAATGCGATTGCTAGACCACAGGGTGGTTCTATTTTTAACTTTTGAGAAACCTCCCTATTGTTTTCCATAGCGCTGTGCTATCTTACATTCTCACCAAGGAATACAAGGGCTCCAATTTCTTCACATCTTTGCTAACTTTTGTTATCTTTTGTCTTTTTTTTTTTTTTATAATAGCCATCCTAACATTATGAGGTATTATCTCATTGTGGTTCTGATTTGCATTTCCCTGATGATAGTGGTGTTGAGCATTTTTTCATGTGTCTGTTGTCCATTTATATGTCTTCTTTGGAGAAGCCCCTTGACGTTAGTAACAGTGAGTAGGTAGTGAGAGGTAGGAGTCAGGAATTTCCTCCTACTAAATTTACATGCAACAGGAGAGGCAAAAGCCTGTAAGAATATTGAGGTCCTATTAGGAAGGAAGTTGAGTGCTGGGCAGTCGAAATCTGACAAACCCAGTAAGCACTACATGATGTATTTTTAACTCATACTTGATTGACTGACTTGAAGCCTGAGAGTGCCTTGTGGAAGACATTGATCCATCATCTGCTGACATTCAGTGTGCTGCTGAGAAGCCTAATATTTGCTCCTTTGTGGATGGGGTTTTATTTTTTAAACTTAAGGGAAGTTTATATATCCTGTTATTTATCTCAGTTGTTCTGAAATTTCATACCATGAGTCTAGGTGAGCACCTTTATTCATTTACTGTCTTGAGCACATGGGACTTTCAATCTAAAGACCTTTACCTCTGAGAAATTATCTCCTTTTATTATTTGATAGTTTCATTTCTCTCTGTTCTTTAATTCTCTCTTTCTGTAACATTTATCAGGAGGACGTTAGGCTTCCTGGATTTCTCCTCTATGTCATTTGTTTTCTTCTCCCTTTTTTCCTGCTTCTGTGATTATTTTTAGTGGATTTACTTTACTTAACTCTGCAGCTTATTTCTTAAATTGTTTATGCTTCATTATGTCCTATACCTGTTTCATAGATAAATATATTTTTAATTTTTTTTTGAGAATACTAATTAGACTAGTTTAAATTTAACTGTATGTCATATCATTCCTTGGATAGTTTTTTCTTTTTTTTTTGCCACTTTTCATATCTAAGAATTAGCACTCATTCAAAAAGTCATTCTGTCTTTTTAACAGGTTTATTAAGATATAATTCACATACCATACAATTCATCCATTTAAAGTGCAAAATGAAATGGTTTAAATGTGTGAAATCATCAGCACAACCAATTTTAGGACATATTTTATTCATCACCTAAAAAAGGAACTCCATACCATTTAGCTATCAGCCCACTGTTCACCACCTCCCTTAGCCCTGAGCAACCAGTAATCTTCTTGGTGTCTCTTATTTCCCTATTTTGGATATTTCATATAAGCAGAATCATGTAACATGTAGTCTTTTGTGACTGGCTTCTTCCGCTTTGCATAATGTTTTCAAAGTTCACCCATGTTGTAGAATGTATGACTACCTCACTTCTTTTTAAGGCTGAATAATATTCCATCGTATGAGTATACCATATTTTGCTTATTCATACACCAGTGGATGGACATTTGTGTTTTTCCACCTTTGATTATTATAAATAATGTTACTATCACATTGATGTAATTTTTTGAATATTTTTATTTCCCTTAGGCATATACCTGGGAATAGAATGCGTGAGTTATACCACAACTCTATGTTTAATTATTTGAGGAGTTTCTAGAGTGTTTTCCAATGGAGATATATCATTTTACAGTCCTATCAGCAGGGCATAAGTGTTTCAATTTCTCCATACACTCCTTGACACTTTTTATAATCTGATTCTTTAAAAAAAAATATTTTATTTATTTGAGAGAGAGAGAGAGAGCAAGCGCTTGGGCAGGGAGAGGGGCAGAGGAAGAAGCAGACTCCCTGCTGAGCAGGAATCCCAATGCAAGGCTCAATCCCAGGCCCCTAGGATTCTGATCCGAGCTGAAGGGAGACATATAACCAACTGAGCCACCCAAGTGCCCCTATAATCTGGTTCTTGATTCTACTCATCATCCCTGTTGCATTTGAACTTCAGGTATCTCGCTGTGGTTTTGTCTTACATTTCTCTGATAACTAATAATGTAGAACCTCTTTTTATGTATCTATTGGCCATTGGTACTTTTTTCCTGGAGAAATATCTATTCAGATTCTTTGTTATTGTTTTTTAAATGGTCATTTTTCTTTTTATTATTGAGTATAAGATTTCTTTATATATTCCATATGCAATTTCTTTATCAGGTGTATGATTTGTGAATATTTTTTCCCATTCTTAGCATCATTTTTTCACTTTCTTGGTGGTGTCCTTTGAGGTACAAATATTTTTAGTTTTGGTGTAGTCCAAATTGTATATTTTTTCCTTTTATTGCTCATAGTCTTGACATATCTAAGAATCTTTTGCCACATCCAAAGTGATGGAGACTTACCTCTATCCTATGTATTCTTTTAAGAATTTATAATTTTCTTTCTTATGTTTTGGTCTTTGATCTATTTTGAGTTAATTTTTGTATATGGTGTAACGTAACCAACCAAATTCATTCTTTCTAGTTGTTTGAGCATAGTTTGTTAAAAAGGCTACTCTTTCCCCATTTAATGATTTGGCACTCTCAGTTCTAGTCCATTGCTCTGTATGTCTTTCCTGGTGTCAGTAGCACCTACTGTTGGTTACCATTGCTTTATAGCATGTTTTGAAATCAGCAAGTGTGAGTCCTCTTACTTTGTTCTTTGCCGTTGTTGTTGTTGTTCTTCTTTTTTTGGCTATTCTAAATCCTTTGAAATTCCATATGAATTTGAAAATCCTCATCAGTTTCTAAGAACAAAACAGCTGGGATTCTGATATGGATTATGTTGAAACTGTGTGGGTAGAATCTTAAGAGCTAAGATGCAGAGGTTTGAGCCTTCATCACCCATAGTAACTTCCCTAATTTTTCTGAAAATTTTCATTTTTTTCTTTTAAAAAACTTTTTTTATTGTAGAAAAAGCACATACATAGAAAACCACATAAAGTAAATATATATATCAATGAGTTACAAAGCAAACATTCTTGCAACTACCACTCAATAAGGAAATAAAACTTACTAATCACATGGAAGTCCCGTGAAGTGTGATTGGAAAGTACAGCCTTCTACCCTCAGTACCTATTATCCTTAATTTACATGAATCACTTCCTTACTTTTCCCATAGTTTTATTACACTCATATGCATCCCTAGAAATTACCACACAGCTTTGTATTAAATAAATGGATATGTCTTTAAGTCTCTTTTAATCTATAAGTCACTCTTCCATCCTTTTTTTTCCCCTTACAATTTATCTGTTGAGCAATGAGAGTATTTGATAGAAGAGTTTGAAGAGTTTATTATACTCTATTTTGGAGACTGAATTCTCTTGTGCAGGCTAAAAGTTTCCTCTGTTCCCTCTATTTCTCATAAATTAGAAGCTGGATCCAGAGGCTTGATCATATTCATGATTTATCCCTTTGGCAACACGGTAAGTGTTATGTATTTTCATCAGGGGGCATGAGAATATATTGTCTCTCTTTTTGTGATGTTAGTAGCTGTTGGTGCTCAATGCCTAACTTCATTAATTTGCTGGCTAATATGAAATGGTGATATTCTAATTCTATCACTGCTTATTATTAGAATATCCTTATAAATAAGATGAAAATAGAGAGGGAGGCAAGCCATTAGAGACACTGATCTCTAGGAAACAAACTGAAGGTTGCCAGAGGAGAGGAGGGTGGGAGATGATGGGCATTAAAGAGGTCATTTGATGTAGTGATCACTGAGTATTATATGCAACTGATGAATCACTAAATTCCATCCCTGAAACTAATAATACACTATATGTTAACTAAATTGAATTTAAAGAATTAAAAGAAAAAGAATAGCTTTATAAAGAGGTGTTCTACTACATCTACTATTTTGTTACTCTGATATAATTCTTATGGAGAAGAAAGGATAAATGCCAGATTTTTATCCCTTTGTCTTTTTTTTAAACCAGTTTTTAAAATAATGAATTTATTCCCTATCTTCTTCTAAGGAAATCAATTAGATTATCTTATTTTGTAATAATATTATGATAAACTCATGGATTTAAACATATTCTGTGTTTCAATCAACTGTAATTATCCTTTTTCAAATAGTTCCATGTTTGGCTTAGGAGAGCCTCCTCAAGCTGGCTTCTAAGTATATTTGATGTCTCTAATGATCTTTAATAACTTGCTCACTTTCTGGTATGACAAGATGTTTCAGGGTTGTCTTGTACATTTCCTGCCCTAAACATGGAATCAGCCAAAAAGTTCTGCTTTCTTTTAGTGGGAAATGTTATTTTAAGATAAAATGTGAATTCTATGGAGAAACATTGTTTTTTTGGTTGGTGGATGTATTGAGGCCTCTTTGGTGGAAAGAGCTAAAAAGTTTTTATTCATGTGTGAGCATGTATCAAAGGTAAATTTAGAATTAGTTCTACAAGGAACTATATATTTAATGTTCCCACCAATCCTCATGTCAATGTCTTTCTAGTATTTGTTTGTTTTGAAATTTATACTCAGTAGATTTCTTAAAGGGTTCTTGGGGACATTTTCCCTGAGTACTTACATTTTGATAAAACTTTACATGTGCCCTTTAAACTTGAAAGTGAGGTTTTGAGATATAAAAATCCTTGACTTGTACTTTTTTTCTTCTTCACTATTGTAAATATGTTACTCAATTTTCTCTGTCATAAAATATTAGTATTGAAAAATCTGATAACAATCTAATTCTTCCCTTACTAGACTCTTACTTATTTGACCTACCTGTCCAAAATATTTTTTATTCTTCTTTAAAGTACAGTTATTTTACTAGACTCTTTGATTTTGGTCATTCTGGGTCAGTATTATCAGTCGTCTCAGTGATCTGCTCTTTTGTATATAATTTCAAATAGCTTAAGTTCAGAAAATCTTTCTTTATTTAGACATTTTGTTGTTCGCCCTTTCCCCTTGATTTGGTTTTCTTCTTCAGGGACTCATATTATCTGTGTGCTGATTCTTCTGTGCCTTTCTTTAATATTTGTCAGTTAAAAAAATCCTTTTGTCCTTTTTACTTCCATTTTTTATTTTTATTTTTTTAAAGATTATAATTATTTCTGTGAGAGAGAGTATCAGCAAGGGGAGAAGCTGAGGGAGAGGGAAAAGCAGACTCCTCACTGAGTAGGGAGCCTCATATGGGGCTTGAACTCAGGACTCTGGGATCATGACTTCAGCTGAAGGCAAACACTTAACTAAGGCACCCAGTTGCCCCTTATTTTTAATTTTTTTCTCCTCCTTATTTTTTACTTCTCTTAAGAAGTGATCTGTACATCTTCATTTCTGATATGATCCTTATGTCTTCTGATTTCTGTTTCTTAATTTGTAAGTACTTCTAATTCTTATTTGCATTGCTTTATTTCTTATCTATGTTCCAGGGATACAAATATGAAGAGATAGTCCTTGCCTTTGATGAGTATATCCTTTGACATTTGAGATAATTGTAATAGATTGTAAAACATGTACTACACAAAAAGAGTACACAGATAGTACCAAGAAAGGGATGAGTAATTCAAAGAAATTTAAGTTTTTGAGCCTTATGTGTAAATCATTGAAATAAAGTGTTTTACTCTCTGTATAACAAATTACAGCAAGGTTAAATTGTCTCTATTACCTGTCAATAATCCATCTCAGCATAAGGCCATTAGTGTATTTATTGTTTTTTGCTTGAAATGGTGTTTTAAAATATAAATATGGAAATTTTGGTTGGAGCACTAAGATTCAATAAATGCCACAGATCATTGATATATAACACTATTGTTACAGTTTTTGTTCTCCAGGAAGCTGACTCTGAGTTAGAGGTTAGTGTCAGGATATTTGTTAAGAAGTGCCCTTATCATCAATGTTTATCAAAGGTAGAGGACAAAAGCAAGATTAGGCAGAGGAAGAAGCTGAGCTATGATGCAGGCCTGACAACCTCAGCCAACTCCATCGGGAATTAAAATAGGTTGTCAAAGTTGTTTTATGTTGTGTCAAAATGCTCTCCTTGATACCTCTGTCTCAATCAGTCATTGGATGTTGGCTGTCCACAGAAGAGTGTGACCGTGGGTGAGACAACTTTCTGGGGATGAATTATTCCTGAAGGGGCTGTGGACTGACAGCACTCCCAGAAATTGGGGCAGTATGTCCTGTCTTGAAGGGGAATATGGATGGCACATCTCCATGTGAACCATGCAACGCTACAAAGGACTTAGCAAGGAAGCAATCATAATTTGATCTTGTGTCTCTTGCATGTCTCACCCACATCAAGGGTATAAAATAGTTGAAAATGAAAGATTATGAGTTCCACATTCCATTACAGATACAATGAATTGCTCCTCACACCCTTGTGTACAATCTATATGTTGAGATATGAGCCAACAAATCAGTTTAATGGAAGAGTTATAGAGACATGGCTTCAGTGGGTAATTTAAACTCAGAGTGCCTGGGAAGTGTTTCCAAGTTGTGGGATGCCTATAAGGGAGAGTCAATGTGGGCTTTCTAAGATTTTCATGAGGAACAACTGGATTCAAGAAGAGATCTCAGGAGAAAGAAACTTCATGTTGGCTAAAGAAGGAGATATAAGTGACTATCTGGGGAAAATACACCACCGACATCACAGAAATATTTGACTAAGGATTTTCAGAGACAAAGGAAGAGGGTCCACCAAACCCATGCAAATCCCCATGAAAGACCCTGGCTTAGGCGCTTGAAGGACCACAGAGCAGGAAATAAATGTGTCTTAAATTTTATCCGAGTGAAGAACTGGACCCAGGAAAAATTTAAGGTATAGTGAAAAATAATAAAATTGCATTTTCTGTATATCTCATAGTATATCTGCCTAGCTAAGCTTTTAGACTCTTTAGAGTTCTGCTATTACTAAGTTGTTTTTTCTAATTCATTTAGGTAAATTCAACTCAAGGCCTTTCTGAATCCTCAAAGAAAAATTATGTGCTATTTGATATAATTAATTGGAATAGACTTTCACATTTTTTTTTTTAAGAGAAGCTAAGTTACTTGTATTCACTCATTTTCTGAATGTTCCATAACATTGAGTGTTAGCTTATGTTGGAAGCAGGACAACTGCAGGCCAGAAATTTCATCAATGTTACAGAAATGAAACAGGATGTTGGAGAAAGGCAATTGTTAATCTGAGAAGTTAGTCAGTCCTGGGACTGGAAATGTCATTAACTAAGCATTCAAGACTATAAACTGTCATGGTTTATATTTCCTGGAAAACACTTATAACCTGGTAATATCACTGACATATAATCTACTGTCACTTGTTCCCATATTTTAGGGTTAAAGTTAAATTATATTTCTGCTTTGAAGCCCAGACTTGTCAAACATGCCCTGATTTTTTTCTTCTATTAAATATTCCCTTGATGTGGTACTAATATTACCCTTAACAGATGGAGTCACACTTCAAGTTAAAATTTTAAGTTAAATATTTTTATCAAAGCATGCATGTATATACAGTTTAAAGAGTCAAATAATACTATAGTGTTAATAATAAAAATAAACTGTCTTTTGCTCCATTTTCCCATCCTTTCCTACCTCCAAATACATTTTTTCCAGAGGTAAATAATCTCAATTCTTGTAAATATACTCTCTTGTGGTTATTTTCATATTTGTATATAATATATACAAGTTGTTATCTCTGGATTTTTTTTTTTCAGTGTTAGACTATTATTTGACTTCCTACTATGGAAGATGGGGATTTAGCTTTTATTTTATTTTATTATTATGTTTAAAGATTTTATTTATTTATTCATGAGACACACAGAGAGAGAGAGGCACAGACACAGGCAGAGGGAGAAGTAGGCTCCATGCAGGGAGCCTGACATAGGATTCAATCCCGGGTCGCCAGGATCAGGCTCTGGGCTGAAGGTGGTGCTAAACCACTGAGTCACGTGGGCTGCCAGGGATTTAGCTTTTATACTAATCCTACACCTCACCTCTAATTTCAGACTTCCTCCCATCCTTCCTCTATAGCATGTATACAATACTTTTTACTAAATAAATATTCAGTATTTACATAACATAATACAAAACTTGTAAGTTTTGTTTATAGCTGTAAAGTATTGGTCAGGAGAAAAGAAACTGTTCTAGGTTTTTTTTTTTAGTAGAAAAAGTTCAATGTAGAAAAATAAAGACATAAAAAAATCATTGGAAATGCATGTTTTGCAGAAATCTACTACCAATTTGCTGCCTGCAATTCTGAAGTTGACAATTCCTAGAGAAGGGGTTCTAGACCCCTTCTAGAGCCCTCTAGTAAGTGGCTGCTGCTGCTAACAATTATAGATGTGCATACACCTAATAACAGAGTTCCAGAATACAAAAAATAGAAACTGACAGAGTTAATAGGAGAAATAAAAATCTCCACAATCATAGTTGGAGATTAAAATATCCCTTTCTTAACATTTGAAAAAATTAAGCAAGCATTCAGCAAAGATAGAAGATCGGAACAACTATCAATTGCCTTGACGTCGTTGATATTCATAGGACAATACACTAACAATGGCAGAAAATACAGCTTTTTATTGTGAGATTGATCAAATAATGAGAGAAGACAGAAATTACTCATATTAGCAGTGTAAGAGGGGACATCACTACAGAACTTACAGATACTAAAATTGTAAAAAAGAAATACCAGCAATTTCATGCCAGTAAATCTAACAACCTAGATAAAAGGAATACATTCTTTAAAAAAAATACATTCTTTAAATACATTCTTTAAAAAATACATTCTAAAAAAAATTTACATTCTGTAAATTATTTAAAAGAATTAGAAATGAGAAACATAAATGATCAAAATAGGAGTAGCTTTCTCTATATATTACAGAATGTACATATTTGAATATATGTATATTCAAAACTTTAATAACTCTACATCAATTAAAGAAATGGAAGTTATAATTTAAAATTTCCCACATAGGAAAGTCCTAGATGGCTCCTATCAAATATTTAAAAGAAGAAAATAAAGCTACTTTTACAAAAGTTTTTCAGAAAATAGAGGAGTAAAAAGTTCTTTTCAATTTATTTTATGAAGTCAGTATTACCCTGTTACAGAAAGCAGGTAAAAATATCATAAAAGAGAAAACTACAGAGCAATATTTCTAATGAACATAGACACAAGGATCCTTAACAAAATTAGTAAATTGAATATAATAGTCCTTTCATCCCAGAAATGTAAGGTTACTTTAATATTTGAAAATCAATTAATGCAATTCACCATCTTAACAGAAAAAAAAGAGAAGAAAACATACAATCACTTCAAAAGTGGAGAAAATATTTGACAAAATTTAACACTCATTCATGATTTAAAGAAACCTCAACAAATGATGAATAGAAGGAAAATTTCTTCCCTGATTAAGACTATCTTCAAAAAACTACTGCAAACATCATATTCAATGTTTTCTACCTAAGATCAAGCATAAGCAAGCACTTCTATTTCAACACTTCTATTTATCACCAATTCCAATTATGTAAAATATATTCAATGGTGACTCATTTAGCTTTTCATCCCTCATTAGCATGTATTTATGGAGGACGTACTCTGTGTCACATACCAGGACAGGCACCGAGGGTGCAAGTGTGAATAAGACATGAGCTGGGCCCTCAAACAATCGCACACAGACCGTTATGTAAACACAAAATCACCATGCAGTAGGATAAAGACAAGTAGAGTTGTGTACCTTTCCATAGTGGCATAAGGGAGGAGGAGTGGCTAGCCTGGTATGAGCAGAGTATCGGGTTTACAGAGAGCTTGATTTTGAATCATGTTCCAGATGGCCTGGTGTGAGGAAGTCATGTCTAGCATGGGGGCTGGCATGTCTCAGAGCATGGAGCTGTATCAGAAGTCTGGTTTGTTCTATAATGGTGATACATAGTACGGCTAGAGTAAGGTGGATATAGTCATTGGCCTGATATGAAACCAGAGCATCAGTAAGAAAGGTACTTGTGAAAGATTAGATATAATTTTCAAGTTAATGAAGATTTTAAAATAGGAAAATGACAAGGTCAAATTTGTGTTTTATTAGGCAATTTAGGGTATGGTGTTGAAGATGAATTGCAAAGGGAGAGATATTGGAATCTTGTGCAAGAGCTTCGGGCTGATGAAGAGGGACCTATTTGGAAGAGTGAGGAAGGGGAGACGGGGATGCATTCATTTGGCAGGACCTTGGCAAATGTGAAATTTAACAAGTGAGGGAGAAAAATCATTAAATGTTGGCTCTTGGAGTCCTGACTTGGGTCACCAGATGGGTAATGAACCCATTAACCAAAATTGGGTATATAGGAGAACATCTGGTTAGATAGGTGACAAAGATACTGAGTTAAGTTTTGGTAATGCTGCATTTGAGTTGCCCATGGAGCATCCAGAGAGAAATATTCAGGATGCTGATAAAAATACAGTTCCCTTACACAAGAACAGAAACACGAATTGGGGATATCTTTTTAAAAGTCATCATCATATATGTAGTACTTAAAGTTATTGGATCAGATGACTTTGCCCAGTGTGAGCATGAGGAGTGAGAGGTTCAGTGCATAGAAATGGGATTGTGAGTAGTAACGTTGATAACACCAGTATAAACTATGGCAGGTAGTGATAAGAGCTATGAACAAAATACAATAAATGGAGGTGGGAGGGATAGAGCAAGGCGGGGGGGAGGGGGAGTGGGCATCTCTGATGGTGACATTTGAACGGAGACCTGGGCAGGAATAAAGTGAACCAGGAGGAAATGGGTCCATGCAGAAGACAAAGGAAGTGCAAAGACTGTGGTGTGCAGACCTGGTTGGGCTTAAGGGAATGGACAGCTGCTAGCTCGTCAGTGGCGGGTCACATACAGTGTTGGGTGCTGGAGTGAGGAGTATGGATTTGACCCAAATGGTTGGGAAGCCATGAGAAGGAGTTTTCTTTAAAGATTCTTTGTACTGTGGGGAGAAAACACTATTGAGGAGTTTATTATTTGTATTAATTCCCTCACGCCAGCCCTCCTGCTCTGACTCAGTGCTTTGTTAATGTAAGATTTTGAACTTATTTTTACATTTTTTCCTGACTGTAGATTGTCCTAGTCAAAAGGTACTGAAGGCATCTGACTATATCCAAAAGTTTTTCATGGGGGAGATTAGAACCCAGGATTCTGCTGGAAGAAACCAGTAGTAAATATGACACCAGGTTATAACATGAAGATTAAAATTTTGCTTCCAAAAGCATGATGATGATGAGTGGAAAGAGCAAAGCCAGAAACAATTTAAATGCTAAAGAAGCTTAATACTCCCCAAGACTATCTGGCTGGAATTCAGTCTGCATCTATAGGTAAAAATTGCCAGATTTAGTGGATAAAAATATCGGACTTCAAATATTGCATGGGACATCAATATGTTAAAATATATTCATTGTTTATCTCATATTCAAATGCAATTGGGAATTCTCTTACTTCTGGAAAGGAAGTTGAATCTGGAGACCTTATCTCTAGAAGTAGGGACCCTGGGGGGATAGTGATCTCTGCGGGGGAAGGGAGCATATTTTTAGACAAAGGCCTCCTTTGCATTGAAGGTTACTGTAATGTTTTCAGAGGAAAGAAGAGCTAATTTTTGATAATGTTTCCTTTGACCTGCGTGGAAAGATATTTGTTGCTTCAAAAGCTCACATTTCTGATCAAACAAGGCTAGGTGTGCCCCATCTCCTTCTAGCTGCGTGCCCTTGAACATGTCACTTAATTTCTTTGAGTCCAGTTTTCCAGCTCTAAATGCTTTGATGACTGAATTTTGATTTATAAAGGAAAGTACTTCATAAAATTATGAAATGCTCTACAGATACAAATTATTATTGTTTCTTCACGAATTTTTCTTTTTGATCTCTTCTCCCAGAATGATAAAACATGATTATGATGTATTTTTAATCTACTATAACCCTATTTTTCCAGAAAAATGTTGTTTTCTTTCATAAGAAAAGATGTCCCACTGGGCACTACTTACCATGTGTTCTAAATTTGCTTGCCTCCAGGAAGATCTACCCTCCAGCCCCCAGAAAATCAGATATTGGGCTTCAGATAAACAAAGAAAATGCTTCCAAAACATTTCTTACTCCTTTGACCCAAGTGCTAAACTGCATGAATTTTCCAAGGCCTGCTATTTCCTGTTGACCTCACACTCCAGGAGGCCATCTGGCTATCGAACAAGGCTTCATCAACACTTTGTGGTGGGCAAACAGTCAGCAGATTCAGGGGTCCCTATAAATCCTCCCTTCAAGCTGTCAGCCAGTGCACCATGACTAACCCCAGTCCTACCACCATCAAGCATTTCCAGCACTCCTTTCAAGCAAAACCCAAAGAATGTTGGGGGTTGAATGTAGAAAATGTTCAAAATGCAAAAAGTATGATTAAGGACTTAAAAGTAATCTGTAAGCTCACTACCCAAAGAGTGGTTACTGGTGGCCTACTGATATAGACAGTTGTAAAAATTTTTATAGAGCTGAGATCATTTACTATGGAGTAGAGTTTTGAGTCCTCCTTTTTTCACATGCCATCATAATTATTTTTTTCAAGCTGTTCTATAGTTTTCAAAATAATAAAAAAAAAACATTAAATTATCTTCACAGTGGCCCATCATATGGATGCACTATGCCCTGGTCAAGCATTTTCTGTATTTTAAGGAATTTTAAAGCACAGTGAGTTCATTAAATAGATACTATTCTGGGGCTATGATCCAAGTGCATATTTATTTTTTATGTCCAAAGGCTTTCTTCAGTCTGTGTCAGGACTCATGACCTCTCTATTATCTCCTGGGTGATAGAAGGTCCTCAGACTTTCCATCTGATAATTATAATGCTCGGCCTGGTGGATATTTCAAAACCCTTGCATTGGATTTAGAGTTAAATCTCCTTTACCAGCTGTTGCAGGCAAGAAGCCACAGTGTGGAAAGTGAGGATGGCATCTCTGGGTCATGCATTTGGGGCCTGGTTATTGTTGAAAGATGATTTTCCTCGGGAGCACTTCCTGGTCTCATCAGGGGGCCCCTGTTCTACTGAGAGTCTTTCTGAATCTGCCCTGTGATCTGAGTCTGCCGCTTGCCATCCTCCATCCCACTTGGACTCTCTTCATTCCCTCATCCTGTGACAAGTGTCCTTTTGGGGGAGGATCCTGTTAAAAATGACCCCAGGTCCAAGTTCCTTCTCAAGGTGCCACATCTGATCTTTGGGTCTCAGGCAGCTTGGATGAGACATCAGTCCCTGTTCAAGTCCTTTTTATTGCATGCACTGAGCTCTCTTTGGTAAATACCTAGCAGGGGAAAGCCTGGGTCATTTGATTTTACATTCCCACCCGATGTGCAGGAGAGTTCCAGTTAATCTATATACACACCAATACTTGCTGTGGTACTTTTAAATTTTAACCATTCTAATAAATGTGTAATAGGATCACACTGACGTGATGGATTCATGAGTAAGTCAGCCAGTTTACAGCCAAATCAGGGATGGGCATCATATTGTTGATCAATTCAGAGTATATTCTCAAGTAATATTACAAATCTCCTTTTTTAGGTCTGTATTTAATTCATATTTTCCCATCCTAAACATGCAATTTCTTGGATTCCAAATCAAGATTCTTAACGCTTATGTATTGTGTGTGTCTTTTTGAATTTGGATTTTATCTGAACCTGTTAAAGGCCTTTCGTATTCTGATTTTCTCACCAATAAGGCACATTGTGGAAAAACTATGGTTGCAGTTTGTTTATGTTGACATTTGGCCTCTTTACTTATGGGCATTAAGCAAGTCATTCAGCCAGTCAGTCATTGCCTTCTTTTTCTTCTATGCAAAACACAACACATGTAATGATATAACGTGAATAAGGTCTCAATAGATATTGGTGGTGGTCTGCGGTGTTGCCCATAATTATTTAACAGTGGGCCTTGTAAAATGTTTGTTAGTCTATGTGGTTCAAATACTCCCATCATGGCTGATTTCAGGCTAGATTGTGATGCCAGGAAGCATGAGGTTGGGAAGGGATGTACACAGTCTCTCCTTGTGAACTTATTCATGCCATCTCCGGAACCCCACTGCTGGTAGATATATTTTTATTCTTCCAATCAAAGTATTGGATAGTGTCATCTGTAAACACATAAGCATTACTTTAATATCTTTATTCGAATCACAGTAAACGTTTCTATCGTAACTGGAAAGAGATCTATAACTTGCCAGGTAAGACTCCCTTGAGTTATCACCAGTTTATTTTAGCCAGTTTTTGAGTTTCTTATCAATTAATTTTTAATCAACATGATTATAACTTGATTCAATATTTGTCCATCTTGACTGTGTGAAGATGAGTTACATTATTTCTATTAACCTGTCAGTTCTCAGCACCTGCTATCATTAGAATCACCTGGGAAAACTTCAAAATGCACTGAGAGTCCAGTCCTTGATTGGCTGTGTGATTTATGGGGCCCAGTGCAAAATGAAAATGTGGGGCCCTTGTCCAAAAACAAAGGAAAGAAACACCAAAACTAAAAGGCAACATACAGAATGAGAGAGATGTTGGCAAATGACATATCAGATAAAGGGCTAGTATCCGAAATCAATAAAGAACTTATTAAACTCATCACCTAAAAACAAAAAAATCTTGTAAAGAAATGGACAGAAGACTTGAACAGACATTTCTCCAGAGAAGACATACAAATGGCCAACAAACATGAAAAAATGCTCAATGTAACTTGGCATCAGGGAAATACAAATCAAAGCTACAATGAGATACCTCCTCACTTTCGTCAGAATGGCTAAAATTAACAAGCCAGGACACAACAGATGTTGGTGAATATGTGGAGAAAGGGGAACCCTCTTACATTGTTGGTGGGAATGCAAACTAGTGCAGCCACTCTGGAAAACAGTATGGAGGCTCCTCAGAAAGTTAAAAATAGAGCTACCCTATGACCCAACAATTGTACTAGTAGGTATTTATCCAAAGGATAAATACAAACATAGTGATTTGAAGGGGCACACATGCCCCACCCCAATATTTCTAGCAGCAATGTCCACAATAGTCAAACTATGGAAAAAGCCCAGTTGTCCATTGACAGATGATGAATGGATAAAGATGTGAGATATATATATATATATATATATATATATATATATATAATATATATATATAATTCCATTATATATATAATGGAATATTACTCGGCCATCAAAAATGAAATATTGCCATTTATAATGATATGGTTGGAACTAGAGGATATTATGCTAAGCAAAATAAGTCAATCAGAGAAAGACAATTATCATATGGTTTCACTTGTATGCAGAATTGAAGAAACTAAACAGAGGAGCATAGGGGAAGAGAGAGGAAAATAAAATATGATGAAATCAGAGGAGACAAATAAGAGACTCTTAACTATAGGAAACAAACTGAGGGTTGCTGGAGGGGAAGTAGGTAAGGGTTGGGGTAACTAGGTAGTGGGCATTAAGGAGGGCATGTGGTGTAATGAGCACTGGGTGTTCAACTGATGAATCACTAAATTCTACACCTGAAACTAATAATACGCTGTATGTTAATTCAATTGAATTTAAATAAACAATTCGAAAAATTATTAAGAATTTCAAAGTGGTGATAGCAAGAGTGTTAAACCAAGCAGGGCTCTTCTGTGTTTGGGAGCCTATGTGGCTGCACAGGTTGAAGACCATAGAGCAGACTGCTAAGGCGTGGGCAGTGTTGTAAACTCAGAGGTTCTTCAACTTCCTGCATCAGAACGAATTGGAGAGGTTGTTCAAGCACCGACTGCTGAGCCCCACCTTTAGAGTTGCCGATTGTGCAGGTCTGGGCCTGAGCCTTGAATTCTGCATTTCTAACAAGATACCAAGTGCTGCTGCTGCTGCTGCTCTAGGAACCACACTTAGAGAACCTAATGGATTAAGTCCTTGCATGGCCCGCGTTGTCTTTATGATCTGACCTCTACCCCCCCTCCAGATGATGGAGGCTTCAACTCAAGCCATGTGGAACTCCTCACAACTGCTCAAATTTCTCATGCTTTTGTATGCCTCCATGCAAGAGCTGCAGTGCTTGTGTCTGTAGGAAAATATCTGATCCTCCCTTCAAGATTCCTTTTTCCAGTCCTTCGCCTCCTGTTCTCAAGCAGAGAGGCTCTCATGTTCTGTTGTACATCAGCAATCACTCTGCTGACTGGCCACTTGTCTGCATCTTGGAGACCAGATGACTGTCTTTTGTCTGTGTCTTCTCAGGGCCTAGTACACTGTGAACATCCAAGAGTCTGTTGAGAGAATACGTTCATTATTCATTCTGAATAAATACATGATTGTTCATCGTGATTACTATTATCTGGATAGAGTTTCAGAATGAGTGAAGGAGTTTTTCTTCCAACCCCTACAAGATGTCTTAAAAATGCATGCTGTTGGTCCCACAGAGAACCGGCTAGAGACAGAGATAAATCATCGTGGATTAGTTCCTGCAGCTGGAAAAACAACTCAAAACATTCTCTCCTGAATCAGCATTTTGATTTCTGCCTTTAATGAATAGCTTTTTAAGGGACATCTTCCATTCTGAAGCTAGTACCATCATATTTTCCATGGAATGAGATAGCCTTTTGCAGACAGCAAAAGTAGCTTAAGGAATTTGCATCAGTATTTGCTATTTTGTTTTTTTCCACTTGACCGCATATGATCAAACATTGATTGGATTGGAAAATGATGTGAAAATCCTATAATCTAAACATATATGTATAGTTGGTATAGTTGAAAGATTAGTGAACAAATATCCAAAGTTTTTGGTCCTTTTTTGGTCCACCGAGCTCTGCTTTGGAGTGTGTGTGTGTGTGTGTGTGTGGCAGTGGTAGTGGGGTGTATGTGTGTATGTGTGTGTGCGCATTGTGGGGCTGTGTGTGGCTACGTGTGTGGGGTGTGGTGCTTGTGTAGGGGGGTGTAGGTGGGGGAGAAGGTGGTGAGCAGAATACAGGTTCCTTGAGGTTTCTCCCTTGAGGGATCATACACACCCACATAAAATCCAAATATAATAAATTTTGGAATGCAAGCACAGATTATCCATCTAACTGCAGAGGTGGAAGGCTGCCTTCAGACATGGAAAATGACAGATAATTATCCAGTCTTTTGACAGCATGTCTGCTACCTAATAATTCAAACTACTGGTATGAAGAAGAAAGCCAAGAATCTTGATGAAGTTGGAGGAGAAGCCTAACAATCTGCCTCCACCTCCTGCCCTGGAGCCTATTCTTCTATATTCAGCTGCAGGAGGGGTATGAGGTGGCCTGGTAGAGAAGGCCAGAGACTCAAGAGAGCTTGGCTTCATCTTTCAGCTCATGTGCAGTCGCTTTTTCTGCAAATAGTAAGACGCAGTGCAACACCAGAGAAAAATTGAATAATAATCCCTTACATTTTCAGGGTGTTTCCAAAGTTAAAAGAGATCTCATTTATTTCTTAGAACAATCCTGTAGGGGAGGTGGGCTGGGCATCATTGTTCCTCCCTTACAAGTGAGGACCTACAAGTCATGGTTAGCAACAATCCACATCTCTGGTTTCATGTCCACATATTCCATTTTTAGATTAAAATGAAGTGCTACTTTTATATTCATGGGGTTGGGTTTTTAATAAGGGGCACTTAAAATAGTGCCTGAACAATTTTATTTGGAATTTAATTTGATTAGTGTAGACTGATTTCACAAATTCCCTTTCATCAGTAGGAATATTTAAAGAGAAAATTACACGGATAGTGGTCTCAAAATTTCACTTGATTTGGCTCACATGTTCTTACATATGAATTGCTTTAACACATTTTGAGTGATACCTAAGTCCCTGGAATCCATCCAGGGGTCAGGGATGCTTTGTGACATTTCTATCTCTTTAGTGACCTGATTTAGGTTTCCAGAAAAGAATTTATCATGAGATTGTATAATAAACATTGTTCAAATGCATTTTCTCTAAATATTAAAGCTCTCTCTCTCTCACACACACACACACACTCCTGAGTTACTTAAGGTATATTCAGTAGGTGCCTATAACAGAAGTTTCACAGTATAGGAAAACTTTAAAAAAATGTTTTCCTGAGTCCCAAGTGAATCTAACTGAGACGTAATATGTAATTAACTAAAACTCAGTCCCTTCTATTTTCTCCAACAGGAAAACCAAGTAATTATTTGAGAAATCAGGAGGAAGGTTTATTATAATTACTTTAAAAATATTTTTATTTTCATCTTTCCTATGAAATT
Organism: Vulpes lagopus; assembly: GCF_018345385.1. Lineage (NCBI taxonomy): Eukaryota > Metazoa > Chordata > Mammalia > Carnivora > Canidae > Vulpes > Vulpes lagopus. The sequence goes on from NC_054834.1 coordinate 7,219,611, forward strand.
TTGAAGTAGTACGAGCACTTTCTACCACATCTTTGGTTGAACTGAATATAAAAAATAAATCCCAAGTGGATTTCTCTTTTTTCACATTTGATGATGCTGGCATCACTGTCTCTGGGGCAGATGGAAAGAGAGCACTTGCCTAACTTCTTCTCCACATTGTTCCCTTCAGCCAGGCTTGAATTAGCTCACATGGGTTCTCAAGCTTTGAGAAACAGCTGAGACTTTTGGTAAAGCCATTAGACATCATTGCTGGGGATGCAGCTGTGTCCTGGGAGTCACGTTCAGCCTCTCTGGGCCCATCATTCTTTGGAGGTGAAACCAGTGGGGAAAGCGGATTCCCTTTTATCCCTCCTTTCCCAGGACATGGAAGACAGACACCTCTCAGCAACTTTGTGCCCTCAATTCTGAGGAGATCGCCGCCTGCCCCCCACCCCACCTTGTGAAGCAGCATCAGTGGTCCTAGAGAAAGCTGAGGGTTTCAGGAGGCCAAAGCATGGCAGGATCAAGTACCCACAATTGGAGGCCTGGTCACCACAGTCCAAATGGGCTTAGCTCTTTCTCTCCTTTATGCTTCTGCTCATCGGTCTGCAATTCCATTCTTCTCATCCTTCCTCTGAGAGCCAGCTTGTGATGTTTCCTTCACAAATCCTGAGGACTAACCATTATCTTCACTTCTGGGAAAGGGTTTTCCCAGGGACCAAAATAGCTTATTCTGGTTGGAACCAGGGCAAAGGCCAATCTGCTGTAACCATCGTTTAATAAAACAAACTGAGGCCTATACGGGCACCAACTTTTCTTAACCTCTCGTTCCAGTTGGAAGTGCAACTCAATTAATCTTGCAGACCCTAAATCCTATCAGACTTAGCCTCTGCCCCTAAGACCTACTGGCCCTTTAGCTTCTCCTAATTCTCTAGACCCCCCTTTCAAATCCTCATTCTCTCCTTACTCTAATGCTCTAGACCCGCCTTGCAAATCTCTCATTCTCTCCTTGCCCTCAAGCTCTCTGGTGCTCTCGTCCTCCTTGTTCCCATAGAATCAAATTCCCTTGCTATCTGCTGACTCCTCGTAGAACGACAACCGTTATCTTCATTGCAATCTTGCTCTCTCTGAGAACATTTGCAGGAGGGCTCACCTTCCCACATCTAGTATAGTAAAAGGTCAGGAGAGAGTTGCTATAGCTCATCTTCTGGTCCTGTGGCTGTAACGTATCCCTGTAGGTTCCTCTTCTCTCTTGACTAATCCATTGATCAACCACCCTCCATTCCTAAGCCTGTCCTCAGGCGGGGCAACTCCAATGGCCAGTGGGTGACCTCAGCAACCACCTAACCTCAGTGTGCCTCGACCAAGGTGTCTGCATTGAGCTTCGCCTCCATTTTGGCAACCCATAACCATGGTCTCAACCTGGGACTGGGCAGCATAGAAATCTTTTACATTAAGAACCCATGCTTTGGATACAGTGTCTTATTTTTAAAACTCTCTCCACTGCCTTATTCCCATCATGCTCCTCTAGCAACTTCATGAGCAATTCCCCTTAAACCTCCTTTTCTCAAACTTTGATGAACATGCTAACCACTTGAGGGGTGTGTGAAAATGCAGCCTCTTAAAGCTTTTACTCAGAGATTCCAATTGTCTAGGTATGAGGGCAGTGCCTTAAAATCTGCATTTCACACACATCCTAGGTGATTCTAGTGCATGTTCCGTGGGCCACCCTGAGAAAATGTGCTTGAGCTCTTCATTTTTTCCCTCAGGGCATGGGGCTTCTCCTACTATACTTTTGTTTGTAATCACTGTAGGCTTTTATCTATAATATAAATCATATATTATATTGATGCCATTGTAATGCCAACTGTCATTGTAATGGTTAATTTAACATATCAACTTGGGTAGGCCATGGTACCAAACATTCGGTCAAACACCAGGCTAGATGTTATTGTGAAGGTATTTTTTTTAGATGAGATTAACATTTAAATCAGTCATGGACTTTGACTAAGCAGATTACTCTCCACAATGTGAGTGGGCTTCACTTAATCAGTTGAAAGTGTTAAAAGAAAAGAAAGAAAGAGGAAGGAAGAGGGAATCCAGCCTCCGGGTTGCCTTCAGACTCAAGTTACAACATTAACTCTTCCTTGGGTCTATAGTCTGCTGGCTCCCCCTACAGAATTTGGACTCTACGCGCGCACACACACACACACATACATGATCAGTACTGTTCTCTGGAGAACCCTGATGCACATAACCATATACTTCTATATCCATTTGAATAAACACATCCTCTAGGGTTCTAGGGCTCCAGGCTTCTGTATCTGAGCTGCTGAACCAAACCTCAGGGACTGAGAACACCACAGCATCGCATTCTTCAGTCCTGTAGGGGACTCCAGATTTGCTGGTTGTCCTGTGCATCTGTACATTCTGCAGCACTGAGTTCCCATAACTGCTTTTTCAAACCTCACCACTGTCCTTAAAGCTCCATTCCTAATCATCTCTGCTATAGATAGTGACTGATGACTGGTCTACTTTACAGAGAAAATAGAAGTCAAGTTAGGAACTTTCTCTATTTCTTACCCACCAGAAAGTTTCTCATTGTACATTTATCATTTGGTATGTGTTTTGTGGACAAGGTAGGTCCAAGATAGATGGTTTCCACTTGGGATTCCAACCTTTCACTCTTCCTCCATGGCCTTTTCTACTCTACTAATAGCCCATGCTTCTCTATTGGCACTGTTTCTACTGCCCATTTCTTCAGCGCACTCAGTGCACATCATCTTAAACAAATTACAAAACTTCCCCCCCTTGATCCATATTCTTTTTAGCTACTACATTTCTCTTCTATTTATCACTGTCTCCTTTTTTCTACTTACAATCACATAGCAGCACCTAAAACTTGACTACTACTCCCACCATTTCACACTGAAAATGCTCTTGTCAAAGTCATCATCCAGCTGCTAAATTCAGAGAAATATTCCCAGTCCTTATCTGGCTCACTATCTCTGCACTATTTTGCACTGTTGGCTAATTTCTTCACGAAACTGTATCCTTCCTCTTGATTTCCCCCCACGACATCATGCTGTATTGATTTTCTCATACCTAACTGGTCTTTCTTTCTATCTTAGTTTAGTCTTCCCCTCCAAGACTCCAACAGGTAAATTTGGGTGGGGGTGATGGAGAGAAGAGAATACAGGTAATTTATTTGAGAAGTGACCCAGGAAACACAAAGAAATGGGAAGAGTGAAATAGGGATGGGAAAACACACCAATAAGGGCGTGTTAAGGGTCAGGTTAGTGTGGTGGGCACCCTGGGAACTCTAATGAACCCAAGAGAACACACTTTGGAATTGACCCACTAAAGATGGGAAGCTGGATTATTTCTCTAGCTGAATTCATTAAATTCTCAGTACCTGTGGGATGCCCTTCTGCCTGTTGAGTAGGTTCCCCTGGCATTAGACAAAGTCCTCAGACAATGAAGCAGAGAGGAGGGAACTTGTCAACTTACCAAGAAAGTCTCTAGCACAGTTGCAAATGAACCCAAGTGTGAGCCAGGTCAGGGGAAGAGGTGGCATCTACAGTCCCAGAGCTGTTCTGTGAGCCATTCTTTCTTTCCTTCCTTTAAATGCTGGTTTCTCAGTGTTTTGTCCTAGCTCTATTGTTCTGTCTACATATATTTCCCAGGAATGCTTACCTACTTTCATGTCTTCAATTATCCCTTGATAATAATGTCTCCTGAGTTCTAGGCACATATATCCAGTTGGCTGTGGTGCTCTCCTCCTTTGTGTCTTGTGGGCATCTTAACCTACACAAAGTTGAGTCCATATGTCCACGGACCACGCCCTCTCTATTCCTAGACTCCAAATTCACTCCTGCTCCGTGATCCTCTCTTGGAGAGTGGTGCAACCAGGTATCCATCTACAAGGGTGGGAAAACCCAGAGAGAAGCTATCCATGAAGACATGCTCTCTGTTAGCATCATATCAATTGCTGATTTTGTATCAAGGTTGGCTCTCTTTAGCCTGACCCCTTCTCATCTCTTCCACAGGCATTAGTTCAGGCTCTCATCAATAATGTCCCCTCCCAAAAAGGCTCCCTATTGCAGTCTTATTCATCCCTTACATAAATATGTCTTACTTCCCAGCCAGGGTATGATGTGCTTCATAGTGGAGACCCAGTATTAACTGACGCTTCATCTATATAGAACATTTTGCAAGTTAAAAATATTTTCAATTCCCTTTTCCTCTTCCCCTCCTCCATGCTGTCAATGATTAGGTCCAGAGTTATTTAGCAAAGATTGCATTAGTGAAGTTGTACTCAGAACCCAAATTCCATTGTCCTATTACAACCCCAGGTGATCTGGGGTAAACCTCAAATAGTCTGAAGATTGTTTACTCCTCCATTGATTCCAAAAAGGATTTGAGGAAAAGTATGGAATTATTTCTTTTATAGAAGAGCAAAAAATAGCAAATGTTAAAAGATAAGATGCAGAGTGTGACTGATCTCCCAAGATTAAATGAAGAACTAACATCAACATTGCTGGTTATGGACAGAGCATGCCTCTGCCCGTACTCCACGCACTATCAATATGTGTTTCCTATCTTAACAACTAGCTTAACATTTACAAAATGAAATGGAAAACAGACCAAGTCCATAAATCCAGGTGAACCAAATGAATTCCTAGGAGGGAGTGCACTCCACTTGTAAATAATTCTCATTTAAATCTTGTAACTTGGAAAAGCTGAAACCCACAATCATTAAAATGACATTTCCTGTATTTTTATCATTTTAGTAGGAATGTCAGTAATCACCATATTAAAGGTCTCTAGGGAAGAGGATTAGTAGGAGGATTGACAGATCCTAAAATATTCAGGAAGCATAAATCCAAAATGCAGCTTTATATCCTTGGATTTGCTAAGGAGAATACTTTCTGGAAAACTCAAAGTTTCATGTTCAGTTATTTTGGGCAATTTGACAAGCCTCTCACCACGTTTATAAAATTTAAGTAACATTTAAAAAAAAACAAAAAACCTGAAGACATTGTTAGAGCAGAGCATCTAATTTCTCTCCCTCAAAAAATAAAAAAAATGAAAAAAATAAAAATTCCACAGGTTTTCCTGATCATTAGGCACAGTTTTGCAATCAGAAAACAGTGACTCCCTTAACATTATTATGAGATATTAGGTAGTCAGTAAATTTCTTCTCACTGAATAAGAAGTTTTTCCACACTAAAATTTCCAAAACACATCCCTGATTATATTGGTTCTTTGCTCAGAAACCTTTCATAGCTCCCTCTTGTTAAGAGCTGTGCTATCTAATAGGGTAGAGAAAAGCCACATGTGGTTAGGAGTACCTGCAATGTAGCTGGTCCAAACTGAGGTGTGTTGTAAAACATACACTGGAATTTGAAGACTTAGTCTAAGAAAAAGAATGTAAAATAGTATTTGTTAACTACATCATCAATTCAAATATTTTAAATATATTGAATTAAATAACATACTTCATTTTATCTACTTCCTTTTACTTTTCAAATATGCCTACTAGGTAATTTAAAACTACTCTCATGGCTTGACTTTAAGGCTTACTACCAATTTCCATTTGACAGTGCTGGTATAGAGACCAGACTCTGTTGCTGTTGTGTTTTTTCCTTTATACTTAACTTCCAAACCCTAATTCTTATTATGTTGTTACTTTTCTCTTGCTGCTCCCTCCTCCTAGAATGTTGTTCTTTATAAAGAATTACTACTCTTTAGGGTCTAGCTAAAGGCTTCCCTTCTCTAGGAAGACTATCTGGGTCTCCTAGACAGAAGCACTGTTTCCTCCTCTAAACTTCTAAAACCTGTTATTTATAGCTTTTTTTTTAATAGCCCCAATTGATACCTGTTTGTATTATAATCGTTTGTTCATATGTAATATTTCCCCACTAAATTGTGAGTCTTTGAAGGAAAGGAGCATTTTAGTTCTGTTTCAAATCCCTCGAACTGGGCAAAGATATCAGTGTTTCAGTCAGAAATCACCCTAGGTGTTTTAACAGAAATTGTTTAAGATAGGGAACTGGTTAAACAGGTATGGGAGGCTGGAGAAGTGAAAAAGGGAATACCAAGGTAATGTAGGGTTAGTAGCTGCAAGAAGCAGCTCCCACCCTTAGGGCAGCAGGATCCCAGAGAAATGGTGCAATGATCAGGTGCTAGGAGCTGGGAGAAGGGTCTGGTTGAGATGGAGCTCAGACCTCTGAAGAGGCTGCTTTCAGACTGGTATGTGAGGGAGGGACTTCATGGAACTGCACTCCAGCCCCTAAGGAGAACATGCTGCCTGCTGGTGTTGGCACCGCTGAGGAGGCATGACAAGGCTGCCTCTGGGAGTATGGAAAAATCTGGAGACTGTAACTAACTGCTACTCATTCTAAATTCTACTTCCAGATGAAGAGCCACTGCAGCAGTAACACTAATAGGAATACAGGGAAATACAAGGGTGCAAGATTCTCTCCTTCCTCTTGCCTTCTGACTGCCTCTGGGGCTTCATACTGATGGACTCTCACAGGAAACAACTGAGAATGGATAGATGTGGATTCCCAGCATCCTGGTTTTTCTCCCTTTGAGCATGGGCCAGACCTAGTGACTTGCTAGAATAAGGAAAAAGTTAAAAGATCTCATTTCTGTGTGATTTCCATCTTGCTGATATGCTCTACTGTCTTCTTGGTGTTCATGAATTGATGAAGCAAACTGTCATTGGGAGAAATCCAGATGTCAAGTAACTGTGGGTGGTTTCCTGCAAAGAGCAGGTGAGGACCTAAGGTCTATGGTTTAATAGCCCGTGAGGAACAGAATCCTGTCAAATACCACCGGCTGAGCTTGGTATCCTTCCCCAGTGGGCCTTAAGATGAGACCCATGGACCCTAAGTTGGACACATTGATTATAGTTTTGTGAAAGGCTGTGAAACAAGGGATACAGATAAGCTGTACCTGGACTTTTGGCCCCCCAAAATTGGGAGATAATAGATTCGTGTTGTTTAAAGCATTTTTTAAAATTTCATTTATTTATTCATGAGAGACACAGAGAGAGAGAGAGAGAAGTAGAGACACAGGCAAAGGGAGAAGCAGGCTCCATGCAGGGAGCCTGACGTGGGACTCAATCCTGGGTCTCCAGGACCACGACCTGGGCCTAAGGCTGTGCTAAACCGCTGAGCCACCTGGGCTGCCCCTATGTGTTGTTTAAAATGGCTAAATCTTGAAGTGAATCTTACAAGGCAATAGCTAACCAATACAATAGCTCTAAAATTGCAGACCAAGATATAGGAAGATGGATTTAAAAATCAGAGATAACAGCTTAATAATTGGCAAATCTAGTTTCTAGAATACATATGTATATCTATCAAGGTATCTATATCTATCTTTTTATCTATCAATCGATCATCTGTCTGTATTTCCTATGAATTAAGAAGTAATAAGCACCAACAACCCAATAGAAAAATAGAAAAACGATTGAACAAACTCTTAACAAAAGAGGAAACATTTGACCAATAAATATATGGCAAGAAACTCAATGTCATTAGTAATCAGACAAGTGAAAATTAAAACCGAATGACCAAAATCAGAAGAATGGATAAATTGTATTGTTTTCAAATAGTGGACTAAATACAACACCAAAAGTAAATGGACTACAACTATCCATATAAACATACAAGAATCTTAGAAATATAAGACCGAGCAAAAGAAGCAAGCCACAGATGAATGCATACGGTATAATTCTTTGTACATATTATTCACATCAGGCAAACCTAAACAACTAATGTTTAGGATGCTTCCATATACAGTAAAAGTACTAAGTACAGCAAGGAAATGATTATTGCGTAAGTAATGGAGGTGAAGTGAATGTGATCTGGGAAGACCCATAGAGAGTCTTTAATCTCTTAACCTGGGCCATATCACGGGGACATCCACATAAGTATCATTCTTTTAAATTTAAGATTAATTTTATATATTTCATTTTCAAAAATTTCTCTGAGGCTCATTAATTCCTTTAGCATCATTTTAGTTCCCTCCCCCTTTTCTGTTAAATTTAAGGAAATTAAATAGAATATCATATACACATGAAAACAGCCTATGATCTGGCCATGATTCCTCCTTCCATTTCTCCTTCCATCCTCCTACCCATTTATCCTTGACAGGTATCTAGAAAGATGCTCACCAACTTTTTTTTGATTAGCATAAAATTGTATTGGTCGAGGGTGACAATAAACCAAGAGTTAATATTTAGATATTACGATTACAAGTTGCAGTCATAAAGTATTTTAATATTCACAGTTGAGGGGGTTAGAAAATGTTGAGAAAATTTGACTTCACATGAACTGGTAAAAGAAATTAAGCAATTTTTCTCCACTCACCTTCTGTCTCAGGATGTCTTTTATTCAGCTAGACAGTGCTAGCAGAAGTAACTTCACTCTTTAGTCTTTGGAAAATCAGGTTAATTTACATACATAGGAACAGGTAGGTAAATCTCCAGGTCTGGTTTTTTTAAATGATAGTTCTAAAAAAAATGAAAAATGTTTAAAAACTGAAATCTGAATCAAGTATTTGTAGAAGAACTTCTGTGGAACCCCAGGGTTGGCAGGAGGGGGTGCTACTTTTATTGGGCATTGTGTCAGACTTTGCTCTCTACTTAACATAAGGTAGTGAGTTAGCAGTACCTTTGTGAAGTTTATCAGTAGAGAACAGACTAGAGGATCCCTGGGTGACTCAGTGGTTGAGCATCTGCCTTTGGCTCAGGGTGTGATCCTGGGGTCCTGGGATCGAGTCCCACATCGGGTTCCCTGCATGGGGCCTGCTTCTCCCTCTGCCTGTGTCTCTGCCTCTCTCTCTTTCTGTCTCTCTCTGTCTCTCATGAATAAATTAAAAAAAAAAATCTAAATAAAATAAAATAAAATAAATAAAATAAAATAAAATAAAATACCAGAATAGCCTATTTAATTTAAAGCAAATGCATTGTGTTTTTCTCTGGGCAATTAATTTAGTAATTAATCATTTAATTTGGTCAGTGGAAAATTTAAACTGTTAATATAGGCATAGAATATTCACCAAATCTTAACACAGACTATTTTTTACACAATAGCAATTTGGGTGATTTGTTGCTTTACTTTTCAAGTTTTCTATGTTGCTTGAAATGTATGTATCAAGCATGCATAATCTCATGCAGATAATAATGTAGTTAGTAAAAACAAAGAAAAAAAGTGTTTTCATTGATTGTCTTAGTGGAGCCTCAGGGTAACCATATGAAAAAGGCACTAGATAAACTAACCTCCCCCAGGCCATACATTGAGACACTAGCAGAGTGAGAGGGCAGATCTGGAATTTCTTTCGCCAAATATCTGAACTCTAGTCCCAACATTGTGTAGTTTGATGTCCTGCCCATGATCCTTGCTCATGAAAAGCTCAGAACCCTTTCATCCCCCAAAGTCCCCGATATTAGGCAGCAGCTCTGCTAATCACTTCAGTGATCTGTGTGACTACAGTCATTTGCCTCTACCCTGATGTCCCCTTAACACTCCATAAACATTTAAGGCTATGGCCAAGCACACGTGCACCAATTACTTCTCTATCCGATCATTTCTTCCATTCCATCATGCGGTGACGGTGCTCTGTGAAGCCTGTAGCTCAGCCCTCTTAATGAATGATGTAATGGAAGCAGGGCATACCAGCCTTCTCGTTTGACTTGAATAAACCCCCTCTCTTCCCTCCATCCCTTGCAGGTGTCTCAACTCTCACAAGTGAGATCAGATTTTCCACGTTTGGACCAAATTTCTCAAGTTTCCTACTGGCAGGGAGTAAAGCTTTAATTAGTTCACGTGTGCCAACTAACTAGGTAAGAAATTATTTTGCTAAGCATCTCATGCAAGCCTTAGCTGGGGTCAACCCAACTGAATTTGAATCAGAAGCTGCATATGCATGTCCCTGCTCTACTGAAAAAGTGACGAGACGATAATTTACTTTAGGAAGAAGAGACAAATGAAGAATATGATTTTCCCTAGGATTCAAAGCACTCCCAGGCAAAACTGTGCAGAGGTTGAGTTTTTCCCAGGTCACTCCAGTATATGCTCCATGCCCTCCCCTGCAGACTTTTCTCTTACCTGGAAAGTTCTCTCTTGGCTTCTGTCTCTCCAAAGCTTCTCTTAGCAAATGACTGATAATCTTATTCTTTCTCATGGTGATTTCTTTACTTCAGAATGGTGTAAATCTTTGAGTTAAATGGATACTTTTCTGATGACGATTTCAGATTTGAGTCACGTCTATGAAACAAAATTAATTTCTAGGTAATCATTTGTGAATTTAATGTGTTTCCGTATTATCCATTTCTACATGAAGGACAATAAGAACATTCTGCTCACTTTCTTACACAGGAAACATTTGGACAAATGTTTTCACAGCAACTCCAAGATGGCTCAACTGATCATAGATCCAGTTAATTTTGTCTCTTTTCTTTATTTAGAACTAGTTAATTATATACATATAGTTGTCTAAACAACCGCAGACCATTAGCTCCAGAGGTGTTACTCATGATCATCTGGCTCTACCTCCTTATCTTGGATAGGAAGAAAAGCAAACATGAAGGCCCCAGAACACAGCTGGCTGGTGGCCCAACAGGGATTAGAACTCAGCTCAGCCAGTTAACAACTAAAAGAAGGAGATGGACACCCAGCCTCCCCTTACAGCACAGGTAGGGAGGCTCCACGTGTGCCCAGCCTGAGCTCTTCAGTAATGAGTCAAAGGAGAGGAGCCCCATTCCAGAGGGGAGCTGGATGTCTTCAAAGACTCAAAAGTTTATTTCATATCCTTTGTAGAAGTCTGACGCTTATACTGAACATCTAATATTAAAAAAGGAAGTGACACATATATTTAAAATTTGCAGACACCGGGCTCCAGCTAAAGTTGAAGGAGCAGCAGTGCTGTTTCTTCTGTCCAAATGGGCATGTATCAGAGATGACCAATGTTTTCTTCTAGTGCAAATAGAAGTAAATCTTCGGCACACAAAGCTGATCTTTAGGATTTAACAGAAACCCAAAAAGAGATCTCAGAAACGCAGTCATTTTCCTTCTTTGCCAGATAGTATCCCTTTTACTGGCTTCACATTTTGGTAGCTATTGAAAGAACAGATAAGGGTAAACTTCTTTCACGTAACTTTTATTTGTATAGGTCTTTCCCGTTTGGGACGTATTATCACATGCTACCTTGCTTGGAGTATCAAAGACAGTTGTGCTCTTTATTCTGAAATGGTGTGTAGGTTGGAGACATCTACCTTTTCATAAAATCTCCTGCACCAATAAACTTGTAACAGCCAGAGTTCTGGCTTCTTTCTCTGATCTATGGCTCTTTCTTATGTTATTAGGATAATACTTTCTGTGATTGTGAGCTGGCCGCACGTGGTGATACACGTAAGCCTTGTTTTCCTATTTCCTGGATTTTGAGGTACACACTTTGTGGTCTTTACGAGGAGGGAGCCTATTTCTGTGAGTTCCGGAACTTCTGGTACTAAAAAGTCGCAGTGTCACCCATCTAACATATGTCAAGTGCAATAATAGTAATTTTAGGAAGGCATGAACATTTTAAGAGTTAATATTAAAATTGGAATAATGGGAGCTAATGCTGCAGTGTTTAGTCAATGCCCTTTGCAAAACTGCACTTGAGATTTAAACTCTTGGCACTGGAATGCAGTGAGGGTCAGAGTTAATGACATGGGTCAAGGGTGCCCGGGATCCTGGTGGTTCCTGGTACCGAGGGTGACAATTGTTATTAGCAAACGTGATCTGCAGAAAGTTCCCTCGTCCACTGGATGAACAGAGAGCGGATATGGGTGGGGCGTGGGTCACAAGCACTGCGTTTCTGGAATTCGTTCTCCTGAGAAATAGGTCAATTCTGGTTTTCCTAGGAAGTCCCCTGGGCAAAGACCCCATCTCCTGCACTCTTTCGAATATAAATTGACCCTGACAGGGAAACAACCTCCAACTTTTGCAAGTCCCTTTGGGGAAGAGCTTTAAATACAAGTTCAGAAATGGCCTTGGTGCTCTGGGGGAGTTTGGGCTCAAGGTTGTAACCTCTCTTAGGCCCTGGGGCTTGGAAGCCCAGAGGCCAACGACCCAAGGAAGCAGGCTCACTGGCTTGCATTTCCTTTAGTAAAGGGGTTGAAAGTGAACTTTCTTGCATCCTGCAGAGCCTTTTCCTTCCCTGGGCCTAATATTTCACATACCTGATGATACCCAGACAGTGCTAAGCTCTGGACTCCACGAGAAGCCTTTCAGCTCATCATTCCACCCTTACCAGTCAAACTGTCCAGAAGATGCAGATTGGATTGATGTGAGTAACTTTGGTTTTGGTTTCTTTGAAAATACTTTTTTGTTCCTTTGAGGAAAATGAGGCTCTTTTAAATTGATTTTCCTTTATTGTTGAGAATTGTGGAGATGGTCAAGAAAAAGAAATAATTCATGCTTATGTTGATGAAGGAACGTGCTAAGAATCTCAGAAACAAGAACATATTGTCGGAAAATGTTACTTAATAAATGCAAATTGTCTTCTTATAACAGAAACTTACCTCATTCCACACTTTGCAGTTGTGGTTAAAAGACACACTATGTTCAAATTTGATTATTTACAGAATCAAAGGACACATGTCAAATTCAGATTGGGCAAAGGCCCTTCTGTTTGTGTTTTTAAACCAGATCAAAGAAGCTCTTTATTTAAAACAATGACTGTAATGCTCAGCTTGCATCCAGACACCAGTGATCCAGCCTCTTGGGAAGTGGAAAAGAAATGGTCTTTAAACCCTCTGGTCTGCTTCTCAGGCTTTTTTCCAGATAAAGGGAGGTTCTGACAGCCCAGTGAGGCTAGGGCTATTCTCTAGGGCTGGTTCAAAGGGGATTTGGGGTGGGTGAGAAAATGTCTTCTGAGCTCACCCCTTTTCTTTGGCTGGTCTGGGTCTATATATAGAAGAAAATCTGCATACATATAAAAGTCAAGACAGATTGCTAAAATACTTATTGAAGAAAATGGCCATCCCTATATCAAAGGATTGTATTAAGATCCTTTATCTATTAATCATGTTGAAAGCCATAATTCTTGCCTTAAACATTTTAACACCTAAATGTACAATACTGGCCGAGTAAAAAACAGAACTGGAAATAGAGAAAATATTCAGAAACCTACAAAATGAGTTTAGCAATGTGACGATCATGGGTGGATTTCAGTCAGTCTTAGTAAAGGCCTAACTAATATATCTAACTTAGAGATTCTTGGATTTAAGAGATGGAGATGTGTTTACCTCTTCCACACCTTCTAGTAGAAATACTGAAAAGGATTCTGGGATTCACTTCTAGGCACTTTGGGTACGGGGATTCATTCATTTTTTTAATTTGACAACATTGATCGAGCACTTGTTATGTGCCAGGCACTGCTCTAGATACTTGTGAACCACAGACTTACTTCCCTGTTCTCCTGGAGCTTATAGTCCAGTTAATATGATGAACTGGATGATAAAATAAATATGTAAGTTCTGTAGTATGTCAGAAGAGCATAAGCACCACGAAGGAAATAGAGTGGGGAAATGGGAACATGGAGTGCAAGAGTGTGGGGGGCAGAATGTGCCAGAGAAACCCTCACTGAGAGGGTGATAGCTCAGCAGAGAGTTGAAGGCAGAGGGGGAAATGTAGCCATGCAGATATCCGGGCATTTTAGGAGGACGGAGCAGGTAGTGCAGGAGCCCTAAAGTGGGAACATATAGAGAGGTATTTGGGGGAGTAGGGAGGGAAGAAGAGTGATAAGGTTGGAGATACCATAAGGGGGAGCAGACGGTGAAGGGCTTTGGAAGCCAAGGTGAGAATGTTGACTCTGAAGAACATTCACTCTGAGTGAAATGGGACAAGACACGATTTGGCTTATATTTAACATGATTACTCTGGCTGCTTTTGAGAATAGATTGTAATGGGGGCAAGGAGGAAGCAACAAAACCAGCGAGGAATCTATCGCAATCACAAGACAAGCAATGGTAGAAACTGGGATCATTGTGGAAGCAGTAGAGACGGTGGTAAGCAGCTACATTCTCCATATTTTGAAGGTAGAGAGAAGAGAATTTCGTGAGCAAATGGATATGTGGTATTAGCGGGGTTGGGTCTAGGATTTAAAGGGCTAGAGTTTATACCATTTGAGGGCAGAGACTAGCAAGATGTGTACTCATCACTGTCTCCTTCTTGAGTGCACAGAAAGACTTTATTTCCCAGCCTTCCTTGCTTTTTATATTGAACCATGTGACTGAGTTATGGCCAATGAGATATGAGCTGAAGTGATGGGCTACTTCAGTCTCAAGTAGCTAAGAGCGTGTGTGTATTCTCCTCCCTCCACCCCCTTCTGTGCAGCTGGAAGTGAAGGACTCTAAGATGGTAGAGTGATAAAATGGAAACAACCCAAGCTGCTGAATCACCGCTTAGGGGTAAGCAGGGCAGAAAGCCACCAGAGCAACAACAGATTGTGGTGTGGTGTGAACAGGAAACAAACTTTGGTTATTAAGCTCTCGAGATTCGGGGATTTATTAGTTATTGCAGAATAGTATAATGTTATCCTTACTGACATGGCCTCAATCTGAAAATATGTGGACACAATCTAATAAGAAGGAAATGTATTAGGCGTGTGTGTGTGCATAATATGCGTATCTCTATAACCTGAGTTGTTCATATTTCCCAATTTGGTCCCTAGAGGTCACAAAAAGGTAAATACTGAAGCCAAAAGAACAAAAATATTTTATAATTACCTAAAGCTTACGTAATTGGGGTTGACCTAAAATGCTCAAATTATTGGAAGTAAAAGTTCTTTTTGGTCTGGGAATTGCAGAATATAGATATTGAATCAGTAATGAGAGAGAATAGAGCCTTGGGCAGGCAGGCAGGGAGATAGGTCGTAGTAATCTCGGGACAAGCATGGCTACCACTCCAAGAATGAAGGAATCTGAAAGGTTTGGGATCTCAGTTCTACCGTGCTCAGAGCCACCTGTGTGAGACAGTGGCCATAGGTGAGTCTGGAAGCATAAATCACCATGTCGTTTCCATAGGACTCCATAGCTCAAATGGGCACAGGTCATTGGTCCCTGGAAGGATCGTATAATCTAGAAGTGTTGTAGTACAGTGAGCATGAGCTTTGGAATTAGATCACCAGGTTAATTATCTTACTAGCTCTAAGTCTTGGTTTCAGTTTCTGTAAAGGGAGGTTAATACTTAGCACACTGGCTGGCCCTTGGGACATGATCAATAATTAGAGCTATTGTTGTTATCGCCATCTTCTCATCATTCTTGTCATCTTTCATATACTGAGAGCTGGAAGCATTGACGTGAGAGGTCTGCTACGTGGAGTGTCAGTGAGTAGGTTGTGATAAACCCCTCTGCTAATCACCCTGCGAGTGATGGCACAGTAGGATTGGATCTGGGGTGGACTTTAGCTGTGAACTCTATTTCAGTCTTTCTAAGGTCCAGCGGCATGGCTGTGGCGGGTTCCTTCAGGTCTAGCTGAGGTTTCCACATTTCTCATTTCCCGATATAACTCTACAGTATCTTCTTCCCTCCATTATTTGTTTAGTTCCAAGGAGATCTCTGAACTGACCTGTTCCGCCAGGGTGCTTTGGCTATGAAGAACTCCCCTTGCTGCTCTGGAGTGCTCTCCTCACATATAAAATTAGAGCATTGTTCGGTACCTATTCCACTGGAACTGGCTGATATGACAACATTTTTGAGCTCAGGGAGTATCTGGGTTCGATGCCACCCCATTGGCACAGGTGCACTTTACAATCAGTGGTGATACTATAGCTAAGAAGATACCTGATGATATTTGTTGACCATAGTCACAGAGAGTTCAGTTCAGGACTGGGATGGACTTAGCCTCTTTGTGATCCTCAGAATGGCCAGCTTGGAGAGATTCTCTCTAAAGTCTTATTCTTGGCTTGCAAAGAAATCTAAGTTGTCGTGTAAGTAGAAGCCTGTGGAGCAGGATATCTCCTGAACATTTTAGCCTGTGATCTGTCACAGAGATCACAATTTCACCATAAGAAAACCATTCCTTTGAGGGCGCTTGGGTGGCCCAGTAGGTTAACCATCTGCCTTCAGCTCAGGTCAAGATCTTGGGGTCCTAGGATTGAGCCGCACATCCGGCTCCCTGCTCAGCAGGGAGTCTGCTTCCCTCTCTCCCTCCATTCCTTCCCCCCAACTCATCCTACCTCTCCCAAATAAATACATTAAAAATCTCAAAAAAAAAAAGCCCCACACATTTATTTCTTTCTGAAGCCTTTCTAGACTTTAAGAGGCTGTTTACATGAACTCAGCAGAGAAAAGTAAAATGATTACAAGAATGGCATTGGAGGGGGATCCCTGGGTGGCCCAGTGGTTTGGCACCTGCCTTTGGCCCAGGGCGCGATCCTGGAGTCCTGGGATCGAGTCCCCCCCCATCGGGCTCCCTGCATGGAGCCTGTTCTCCCTCTGCCTGTGTCTCTGCCTCTCTCTGTCTCTCTGTGTCTCTCATGAATAAATAAATAAAATCTTAAAAAAAAAAAAGAATGGCTTTGGAGTAACAGGAGTTAGATTGTTTGAAACATTCTGTTTGCTGCTATATAAGGAGAAACTGCCTCTGGGTAATACTCTCCATTCACTGCAAAGTCTCTCCTCTTGACCATAGAGTCACGATACCAAGGCTGCAGTAAGTCATGGGTTGCTGAGGAACACCTACTCAGAAGTACCATTTGATACCAGCCTGATTTAGGTTCTCTGCCCTAGATCTTTTGGACTGTGCAATCTGCATAGCTACTGATTTGCATCGTTTCCTCTCCATGCGTCTCCTTCCATGCACCTGGGAGATCTCTAGCTCAGTAGGGCTCTGAGAGATTTCATGGTCTTTGACAAAAACCATTCAAAGGATTCCTCTATTTTGATTTCTCCTTTCTGGCTCCGAGTAGATGACTCTCCAAATTTACAAAACGGTGGTCGATTTTTGAGAGTGATTAGGATGAAGGTAGAGTCTGCTGGATGCCAGCGGTCCAGAGTGAAATCTGTTACTCCGAAGGTAAAATGAATGGAATATAATCTGCATGGCTTTAAGGGGGTCAGTGGAGGCATTTTTAAAAAATGCTAAAAAAATAGAAAATGGACGAGAAATATGAAAATTTAGAGTAATAAAATAAAATATTCCACATAGTGATAAATATTAATTTCTTCTGGAATGGTCTTATCTTGGTATGCAGGGTCATCCTTTGGTGTTTAGGAAAAATATCTTTCAGTTCTTTACTCCCACTTACTATTTACATCATAGCCGATAAACTTACTCTGTTGCTCCTGTCTCCCTACTTCTCCCAGTTTTCAGTTAATTATTTCTACTTTGTCAAAACATATAATGTTTATGTAAACATTTTCCTCTTTTTCTCCATCTTTGTTTTATTCTAAGCTCCACTAAATATATTGGGTTCTTAGAAGCAGACTTTTTGCCAGTTTCTCGAGTCACTTCTCAGTTGGAAGAAACTTCTCTGCTAGTAGATTTGTCAGGAAGGGAATGTTATTCTCTGGGCTTTTGCAAATTAAAACCATTTTTCTGTACCATTTACACTTGAAGGAAAGCTTGTGTAGATATAAGATCATTCCACTTATGCTCTCTCACCTTGAATTTTCCAAAATGTTGCTGAAATGTTGTCTTGCATAACTGTGCTGTCAAGAAGGCTGAGACCCATTGATTTCCTTTCCTTTGTAAGTGATGTGACCTTTTCTGCCCAAGGTTCTTTAATAAAATAAATTGTGTTTAATAAAAAATAAAGTTTTAAACTTTTAAGTTTTAAACTTTAAAATTTTAAGTTTTAAAATAAAGTTTTAAATATTTTACAAAAATATGTTTTGTAGTTGATAATAGTATATACATTGTAGGCATTTCCTTTTTTTTTGTAGGTATTTTCAATACGCAGATTCAAGTCTTATTTTTAGAAAGCTGTTTTGAATGCGATTTTAAGTGTGTTCAAGTTAAATAGATGTTGGATCTTCTTTGTAATTTTCTCTCTCAACTCTTTTTTATCTCTTTATGCAGTTTCTTAGCAATTCCTTTCTTCGATGTCTCTGAGTACATTTTCATCCAACTGTCTTTTCCTCTGGGAAACTTAAAATTTAGTGTTTATTTCTGAGATGAATTCTTTAAAAAAATTTGACTTGCTTTACCAAGTTTGACCAGTAAGTTTCACATCTTTTTGTTGTTCATTTTTTCACTGAGATTCAAATCCCTGACTTGAGATATCCCTTCATTAAATATACTGTTAGAAATAGTTGTATAATATTTAGTTCATGGTGGAATGTAATGTTAAATTTTTAATATTTTTTTCTGGCTAGCAATTATACATGTTTGTAGTAGGCATGGGAGAGGGAACTGAGTGGTTTACTAAACTGGTGGTTTACTAGGTGGTTTACTGGGTGGTTTTTCATTTCTAGGTCTAAAAACCTATTTGTGCTGAAGGCGATATTTCTTTAATAAACGATGCCTTTTTGGGTGAGGGGGTGGGATATTTGGTGTGTGTTTTTGTTTTGATTTTAATTTTTCTTTTCCAGCAATTGCTCCTTCTTAGCTTTCACCACCATGCCCCCAATAGCTACCACTCCCATTCACTTTTCTCTCTCAAAATGTGTGTTTGTCCAAAACCACGCTCTCTGGTCATGCATTCTTGTAAGCACCTCCTTTCAGATTTTTAATAGCCCCAACTCAGCTTTACCACCAGTGATCAGATCCGTTTTCACTATTTTTCCACTCAGGGTGAACTCTTGGGGTGATTGCATCTATATGCTGTCACTGACAGCCCTTTTTTCCTGTTATGGACTGTGTATCCTCCCCAGATTCATATGTCTTCACCTCCAAAGTGATGGGATTGGGGGGTGGGGCCTCTGGAAGGTGATTAGGTCCTGAGGATAGAGCCTTCATGAATGGAATTTAGTGTCCGTTCGGAAGAGATATCTAAGAGCTCCCGTGCCCCTTCCTCATGGAGAGGACATAGTCATCTGTGAACCTGGGAGCAGACAGCCATCTGCAAACCAGGAAGTGGGCCCCATCAGATTCCAGATCGGCTGGTGCCTTGATCTCAGACCTCCCCACCTCCAGAACTGTGGAAAAGAGATTTCTGATGTTTATGAGCCACTGGTGTATGGTATTTTGTTACAAAGGTCCACATGGACCCAGACACTGACTGTCCTCCTTCCTACAGGAGTCCCAGGCATTCCTTGCCTGCCTCTCCCTTCCAGTGTGGGATTTAGAAGGAAACTCACAAAGTCTGGAGTATGTAGTTCTCTATTTTCATCAAAGTAAAGATCGTGGTAGCCTTGGTCTTCAGATATGGCCAAGAAGTGAGGATAGATAACTGGACCTGCCTCTTTTTTGATCTCAGTGATTTTGTAGTGCTGTAAGAATTGGCTTTAGTGAGCTTCCATTATCCCATGGGAACTTGGCAGCCCAAGGATGGCCTTGGTTCTAGGGCTCATTATTAAATTGGGGGAAGACAGGCAGTAATAGATACCTTTACTTAGCACCTACTATATTTGTTGTTTAATCCTGAATTCCCAAGTATCTTTAGTACAATCTGGTCCACAGTGGCTGTGTATTAAGTACCAATGAATTAAAGCACCACAGGGAGTTGATATATGAATTATATCTGATCCCACCTGGTGGATACTAGTATCACTGATGGATGGAGGAGGAAGCAAGGCTAAGAAAGGGTGAATCATCCTTTCTTCATTACACAGCTAATAAGTAGCTGAGCGAGTCTGAGCCCAGGTTGATCTAACCCCACATTACACATGTATTCATTCTTCCTAGGCTGCCCTGGAGCCCTTAGGAAAGCAGAGCAGAACAAAAATTAGGAAGAGAGGCCTGGGAGTGCCGAGAAAGGAGCTGATGAAAATAAGTAAGAATTTTCAAGAAAGCAACACAGATACAATTAATCAGGAATAATTTCCCTTGTCTTCGTCTTCATCTTAATTATGTCAGGAAAAGGGACTCTGCAGGAAGGGTGGAGTGGCTATATTATGTGTTTATGGGGTCACATATTAAGTTAATCTCATTCAAAGTCTGTAAACTCCTAGCTTACTTCATCGTATATGTCTTGGAGGAACAATTATTCTTCTGAAGGTCATATCGAAGGTAGAGCAAGAGAAAGAGGGAGAGGAACGAGGACTGCAGATGCAGAAAGTTATCAGAAGGAATGTCAAACTTGAACCCAGAAATTGTATTTGTGGTATCTTGTCATTGCTACATGCGTTACAGTGTACAAAACACCTTTCCATAAGTCATTGCTATCAATCTGTTGTTCAAGGACGCAGGACCAATGTTATTAACATAATTTTAAACACAGGGAGACGAAAGCTTAGAGAAGTTAGGTGAATTACTTTACAAAGTAGAAAGCAATGCTGGAGCTAGAATTTAGATATTCTGATCCCTTGAGCAGGGCTTTTTCCACAGAGAGAGATATTCAAATACATGAGGGTGACATGAGCACGAAGGATCTATCATCCCTTTAGTAACAAACTTGATCTTTCAAAAATTCAGTGGGTCTATCTGACCCTCTCCTTTGAGTGAACAATCATCCCCCTTGCTTGAGAGAGACTTGATCCCTCTTTGTACTTTGTAAGATTAATCAGTTCCTGAAATAAGACAAACAGTACTTTCTGCAAGAACGACAATAAAAAGATTAACTTTATTTTCACTTTTGAAGCTGACTAATGTCAATATGATTTGATTTGTTCTTCTTCTTATGAACACTGTGATCTCCAGGATTATGTAAAGAACAAATCTAGACTCTATAGGCCAAACAGAGGTCATAACAACAGCACTGTGTGGTCTATTTCTGTGGCTTTCACCTACATCTGCTATTGTAGGACTTTAGCATGCCCTTATAAGTCCCCACTTGGTATTTCTTATGGTTTTGAGAATATCTTGGATGTACCCACAAATGGATCCTTTTTAGCTATCATCTGGAAGCCATTATTTTCTTCCTGCTTTTCTGAGATCTACACAGAAGGCCTCTAGCCCTGTGAATCAGCTGGTGTCCCCCAAGGGTGCTAGACTTTGGTACTAGGCAAAGGTGTCACAGCCCTTGGTCAGACTTTATGGGTATCTTGAGCTTTGGTGATTGATTCTTGTGTCCAGGGCACTGGAGTCTGTCTCCCCAAAGGGGGTTGCCAAGAGCTCCAAAGAGCACAACAAGCCCAAGGTGGCTGAGTCTCTCTCTCTGACTTTTGTGCTACAAGATTCCAAAGCAGAACTTCCTGATGCTTTCAAAGTCTTCTAGACACTCAAGTGACATAGATCTTCCTGTTGTCACTCCTGGAGGGCCCAGAAACGAGTCCTTGGGGAGTGGACCAGACCCCTACCCATGTGTGCCTTCATCACCCCTCCTCACCACTGGGGAGACACTGCTCTCCCCCATGCCCTCTATTTCTCCATGATCAGCTCTCTGCCAGGAAGCTCCTCAGGTCCTCATGCAAATATCCTCCTCGGGCCCCACTTCCTCAGCCCAACTCTACATCTCTGGTCTTTGAGCCTTTGAATCAAAATAGTCTTAAAAAGTCAAATTTGTACAAATATGTGCGCTTTTCCAGTAACTTATTAACCACTATAACGTTATCAGCATTATCCTTATTTATCCCCCTCAGTTGTTAAAAAAATTAAGTTTTTGCTACCCCTGAAATTGTAGCCTAGGGAGTTCAGTGGTTAGTGTACGACTACACTGGAGGAACAAAAGGCTCCTTTCCAATTAAAGTTAATAGTGGGATGACTTCAGACACACAAAGGGAGAAAAAGGCACTTATGAGTCATGGTGAGTTCAAAAGGAAAGCGTTAAGGTGGAATCACAGAGCATCATGGGAAGGGCTATTCAAGCCACCATGTCAAAAAGGCTGATTAACAGCCGTTCCCAGTCGGCCTGATCACCAGGGAGTCTTACTGATAAAATTATTTCCCCTCCAGAGAGAATCTCCCTGAACCGAATAAACGTTTCACTTCTGAATAGGATTCATGAAAAGGCAGGGGGATGGTGGCGGTGAGAATAAAGAACCACATTCATGGAGCGATTTGCAAAGTGTAACCCAATCTTGTTTATCCGTCTTCACCCCCTCCATGAAGTAGAAATTTGTACTTTGTTTTAAGTCATGAGAGTGCCAGCATTTCAAGTGACTTTTCGCAGATACCAAGTTAATAATGCTAATATATAAGGAGAGGTCATTCTAGATTATTTAAAAATATTATTTTATTGTCTCACCACTTGCGAGTCAATATTTTTAATAACACGTTAATCAACCCTGCTGTGTATCAAGGTTTAAACAGCTTAATGTTTGTAGTAGCTTAACGATATTTTGAAATTCTCTCTTCTTCCTTGGATCCACTTGTTTTAACACGCTTATCGTGCCTTATTTCTTTTGAACACGCTTTCATCTCCTTCCTCTGTAAGAAACAAGCAAACAGCATGCAGCATATATAGGAAATGAGGAAACCCATAAGGAAAAACTGTACAGTGAGGAAAAAGGGTATTTGTGTGCCACATAGGAGCACGTTATTTAAAGGGGCAATATGCTGTTCCTGAGTATTATAAATATGTCATCACTCTAATGAAATGATAATGAAGTATTTGTGACCACGTATTTGTTCCCCTGGCAACGGACCATGACATCATAAGCCCGAATGACTGACATAATTGTAGGCAAGCAGCTGGACAATGAAGGAAGGAATCTCATATATATCTATTTCTTACCACAACAGCTGAAATAACATTTTCCAAAATTAAAAGCAATAAAATGATATAGAAGAAAATATAATGCTAGCCAGTGGCTGCAGGGAAAACAAAGGACCTTCTCAAATCTTTACCAAATATGGAATTCCTTTGCCAAGAGGAATAAACAGAGTTTTTGCCAGGAAGTCCAATGAAAAATCTGCAAGTGATGTTGGGGGGGGGGGGACACCTACATTTAGGGGCTGTGCAGAGGAAGAACTGGGAAGTTGGGGCAGGAGCCGGGAAGTAAGCTGGAAGAGAGAACGGATGTCATGGCTCTCAGGTGGCAAAGCAGAGAGGGCCGCAGGTGTCCAGGGATGGCTGGCGTGGCTCCATCCTGCTGGATGCGGGGGTGTAGAAGGACAGTAGAACCTGGCTAGAGGGAGAGCATGCTGTGGGCAGGCAGCCCGAGTAGGACAGAGCAACAGAACAAGAGGGTGGGGAGGACGTGAGCACAGACCTCAGGTGGGCCTCATCCGCTCTTGGTGTCTGTG
The DNA here is from genome assembly GCF_018345385.1 of Vulpes lagopus. Classification (NCBI taxonomy): domain Eukaryota; kingdom Metazoa; phylum Chordata; class Mammalia; order Carnivora; family Canidae; genus Vulpes; species Vulpes lagopus. The sequence continues at coordinate 7,242,882 of NC_054834.1, forward strand.
AACTCATTTCCAACACGGATATTTGCATGTTCTAGATGGCTGCTCTTCCTCCTTGGTGCAGATTCTTTCTGCCTCTCCCCGAAGTCCTCCCCAGGTATTTCTCTGAGCTTCAGAGACAGTGTCACCTGGGCCCAGAAAAAAAAAAAAAAGGGTTCTTGTTCTTCTTGAAATTCCAGATTGCTTGTGGGGTTGGCAAGGTGTTGGAGGGAAGTAGGCCGACAGCAAGTCCGGGCCGTGATCAGCGCCCCCCACCCCAGCACATGCACTCTCCACGCATTTCCCACCGAGTTCAGCAGCTGCCTGGGGGAGCCACGTGGTGGGGAGGAAGGCAGCCTCCCCTGTGCTCAGGAACTCACAAAATCCCTCAAGAAACTGACCGATATCCGTCTTACCAAGGCGTTCCAAATAGTACAAAGTAGGGACAGACATGCCACCCTCTGTTTTCCTTCTACCTGCCTCTCTGGCACCACATGCAGACCCCTTCCCATGCAGTCTAGAGAAAAGAAGACCCATCCATCGTTACGCACTGACGATGTGTAGGGGACCCAGGCCGGGGCGACAGAGGGTGCTGGGTGGGGGCTGGCCGGGACCCATAGACTCAAGCTCTGTTTGAGCATAGCCTCCGTTTTCCATGCTTCACCATCAAAGCAACGGATTCTTGCACCAGTTCCCAATCCTCATGTGAAATTTGCCATTAATTCTCTCTAATTCTATCCACCGTCTAACGTCCAAAGTCACTGTTGTTCGTTCCTGGAAAGCACCACATTTTTCTTCCTTGGTCCTACAGGAAGGCAGCCCCCTGGACCGTGGGATCACTGCTGCCCTGCCTGGGAGCTGCCTCTGTATATTTTGTTAAATAGCTTTCTCCGGGCTTGGAACGCAGAATAACCCTCTACCCCAAACCTGATGCTCTCACAGATTTCTTCATTCTACCTCTGAGCTCCCAGCTCTCTAAGGATCACTCAGCCCATCTCTTCATTTTTAAAAACCACCTACCTCAACCTTTATGTTAGGAATGTACGTGGGGCTTGTAACGTGAGAAGGACGTGTCCCTCCCCTGCAGAAGCCAGGCAGCCCAGGTCCCACCCCATATTATGTGCTTTAAAGTCAGTGTAATGGTGCGATTACTCACTGGACCTTTTACCCTCTGTCAGGCACCTTCAGATGGGTGTTATGTTGGAAGTTTTTGCCCTATTCTCAAGTTCTTCCTGGACTAAGAAATTTTTTTTTTAAAGAAACCATTTATTTATTCATGAGAGACACAGAGAGAGAGAGGCAGAGAGACACAGGCAGAGGGAGAAGCAGGTTTCCTACGGGGAGCCTGATGTGAGACTAGATCCCAGGACCCTGGGATCCTAACCTGAGCCAAAGGCAGACACTCAACCACTAAGCCACCTGGTGCGCCCTGGACTAAGAATTTTTTTATACTGATTACAAAGATTTGCTTAAAGTCATAGAATCCTTTGAGAATTACGAATTATCTCTTCAGAAAAACATATACATTCTCATATTCCTATAATATTGCATTTGATTTTACAAAGCCCTGAAGTCTTTTCTTGGGATATAGATTAATCATCTCTGACCTGGATTTGGGGTTTAAATTAGCCTTCTGTAGTGCTCGCTGAGCAAAATAACTGCTTACCCAAGAACAGTGGTGAATGCTGAGTTAGACCCTCCTTTACATCCATTGGGTAAACTAAATGCCACTAGACCAAATACCTGGGAAAAGAAAGAAAAATTATTAAGTTCATACGTTGGATTAGCTTAATGATTCCCTTGTTGCAGATAATGACTTATTTTGCATAACAGAGCTTGCCTTGGGTAAAACTTTCAGTGATAATGAGTCAAATAAAAATGTGGCTAAATATCCTAAGTTGAAACTTCAAACACATGGCCCAATGGGAGCAAGGTTCACATAGCATTTCTTTTCATTTTTTTTTAAGATTTTATTTATTTATTCATGAAAGACACACACAGAGAGACAGAGACACAGGCAGAAGGAGAAGCAGGCTCCCTGCAGAGATCCCAAAGCAGGACTCGATCCCAGGACCTCAAGATCATGACCTGAGCCAAAGGCAGACGCTCAACCACTGAGCCACCCAGGTGGCCCATCAAATAGCATTTTCACATGCTGATAACTTAACAGGGTCTTAGGCTCAGTACAAACATGAAGATAACTGTGGAATTTTAATTTATGAATTTGCTAGTTCTTCTTCCTTGCTGGGATACTTGGGTATCTTTTTTTATTCGGGACTTGGAGCCAACTAGTGTTCTTCTTGCAGAACCGATGAACATATGTATTCAATGAAGTCAAATCCTAGTATGTACTGCATCTCCTACCGTGAACCCCACTAGGCTTGGTTTGTGAATTCGGGCCCAAACAGGACAGTGTACTCACCCAGAGGATTCTTGAAGTACAGTGCCTTTGGATAGTCCTCCTTTCTGAGTCATTTTTGGGAGCAGAGTCTAAAAATTGATTTAATGTCTGTATCCCAGATAATAATTCAAAATGAATTATTTAACCCTAAGTAATGATCTTTATGTATTAGTTTGAGGAAGAAACCAACTCCTATGTAGGTTTAAAATGTCCTTAGAAATGAATATATTATAGGAAAAGACTACTGTTCTCTCTTAGGGTCCCCACAGACTAAGCAGGCAATGGCCCAGCCATCGATTCATCTTCCCCAGAGGCCTCAACTGAGGGCTGGGTTCTAGCTTCAGACTTTGGGGTAGAAATTTCAGGACTTTCTTACTGTTTGCCCTGCTCTCTGCATCTGATAGACTGGGTCTCTCCTGGAAGCTCAGTGTGTTGGGTGGATTCTTTCAACATTGTTGTCCAACTCTCTTCTTACAGCTGAAAAAACACGCTCAGTGGAGTGAAGCCACTTGTCTAAAATTACTTTGTTCTCTACCTTCTCGTCTTCTCTTCTGTTCCCCTTCTCTGGCTGTATTCATGGCTTCCCCCAGCCCCCAACCAGCACACACAAACAGATCAAAACTCTTTCATTTTAATACTTTCTCTCCTCCCCCTCCACCGGCACCCCTCCCCCAGCCTGCCCAGCAGGAATAGAATATTTATAAAAAAAGAATTTACTCCATGTGTGCGTAGCAAGCGCATTCTCTGGTTATCTAAATTTACAGTTTATCTTTGAAATTTTTATTGTCATTTTTCTGTTTGTGCAAGTGTGGGAATAAACACAATGTCACTTTAAGGAGCCGAGTCAAGAATATTTCAAAAACAATCAAATAAAAAAATTAAAAATCTAGTTTTCCAGCCATGAACATTATTAAAAAAAAATCCATATGCAGAGTCTTGTGAATAATTACATAGTGTCTTCAAGGTTAACTAAGTGTTAGATGACCAAAGTCACCAAAAAAATGCTTTCACAGGCTGCCAAAGTCAGCAGGGCACCAGCGGGCATGTGTGGCTCTCTCTCCTTTGGAAAATATGTTTCAGACAGTGATGAAAACGTAAACCACATAAACCACTCGGTTTCTAAGAGAACAAGTTTTGGGAAACCATGTTTTGGAATAAAGCCTCAATTTTCCATTTCACAACAAAACTCTCCAAAGAAATGTTTTAAAATTACAAGGGATACGGAGGATAGCATGCGTAAAGAAGACTTAAAAAAAGAAAGCCTTGGTTAATCACGAAAGTCTCGATTGCCCAACCAACAGAACTGGTATTATGAAGTCCCTCTCTCCTACCTCACAAAAACCCCAACAACCAGCCATGACTTTCAGTCCAAAGCTCCCTGAAATTTCGTTCCTGGCGCTTAAGCTCCAGAAATTTATTAAAAGTAAAATTCTGATGGAAGAGGAAACATGAGGCTGTTTGCTAATATTCACTGAGTTTAAGCAGAGGTGATGCTAAGACATTATGGTGGGAGCTGAGGTCACTTAAAAGAGTCAAAGGGAAAAGTCACAGAACAGAGAGTTTGGAGGCATAGAAACATTTTGCCCATTTTACCAGGTCCTGTGAGGTTGATGCAGCCAGCACACCTCCATCCTTCCTACTGCAAGGACCATGTGGGGGACAGGGTGGGGACTCTCTGAGCCCCCACTGAGCAGCCCTGGGCAAATAACTTAGCTTCTCTGAGCTTCAGTTTTTTTCTATATAAAGGGAAGTTATACCTGTCTTCTACCTAAGAGCATTATTAGGAGTCACAAATAATAACCAGTGGAAGCATGCTCAGTAAATTAGTAAAGTGCTATTCAATCATAAGGATAAGCTTATACACAGTTTTGTTCTTTTCGCTCTGTAGTTAGAATTTATATTGTTGAAAGATTGAAAAGAACAGAACAACCTGCAAAGGGTTGGGATGGGTTCTAGTGCAGCAATTAAATTTAAATGCTTTTTTTTTGTTGTTATTTTAAATAGACATTGAAACTTTATTTTTTTTTATTTTTTTATTTTTTTGACATTGAAACTTTAAAAACGATTGAAAGCCGTGTCTATTCAGTCTTCATGTATAAAAGCAATGTAGGGGAAAATCTGAAGGTTCATCCAGAAAAGTGAAAATATGGTACATGAAAGAAGAGTTCATTACTTTAAAATTGTTACAACCAAGTGTAGTTACAGTGGCCCGTGTGTGTTCACATTAACTCGATTACCATCAAATTTGAAAACAAATCACTCAAGCATACAACATATCCATTTCATACCATTTGTTCAAACTTCCACGAACTTTTTTTTTTCCCTGTAAATGTCAAATATACAGAAAAAGATATAACTCTGAATGCAGAGTACCTGCTCAGCTCATTAGAAGACACACACTAAGCTGTCACCTGCACCGACTGGTAACATCTCCAAATCCTGCAGTATGTGTTCCTCTCAATAGTATATGTGTGATTAGCAGGGTCAAAGGGCAAATTTGGTCATGTCTGTCCAGGCTGACACTGCTGTAGGCAGAAGACAACTGATAGGATTTGGGGGACACGTGTATGAACGACAGAGGTGGAATCTGGTTGTTTAGCAGCATATATACCCAGAGCAAAGCCAACGGACTGTGAAGGGCGGCACCTGAATCCGTCTCATACCTGTGCTTCTCCTCCTCCCCCTGTCAGTTCTGATTTCTCAGGGACAAGCTTTTATTCTGAAGCAGAGTAGTTTGCAAACTCAGAGCCTGTCTGTGTTCAAATCCATCTCAAGGATTCCCAGGAAATATTGTGAGTCACAAGTTTTCCTTAGGTCAAGAACTCATTCCCAAGGTCAAGAGCATTTGCAGTCTGGCGTACTTGATCAATTTTTCCAACTTCCCTGTGGTTGATTAAGGTCTGATTTAGTCGGTTCTTGGTTTTCCCTGGTTAGTGTCCCAAGTCAATTGCAGGCGGTATTCATTATAATTACACCCTTCCATTAAATAATTCGTTTTTGTTTCCTGAGACTTTTTACAAGTGAACTGCGTGTTGACATTTAAAATTTGAGTTGGGGAAAAGTGGAAATTTGTAGCTGTCCCCTGCTTTGGAGTGGATTTCTTTTATGAAATGTTTAAGGGAAGGCATAGCCATTATCAGAGTGCATGTCCTTAAAACTCATGGAAAGCAGTGTGTCTGAACTGGAGGAATTTTAGAGTTTAGTCCAAATTCTCATATTGGAAATGGAGCTCAGACAAATGTTTGGCCCAAGAATTTGATGCTGTGTGGCATATGAAGGGCATGAACCCGGATTTCCAGTTCTTGGTCCTATAATTCTATTATACCACTCCTAATAGAAGAGGGAGAGAGATTATGAAGGATTCATCTATTGCTTCACATTGACTCTGAAATATTAAATTGTTTCTTTGTGTAGGAGGTGCTATTGGCACCTCACCCCTAATTCTTTAGCAATCACGTTACAGGCCCACTGGGCTGTTGCTTCCTCCTGGAAGCTGTTTTCCCCTCCTCCTCCTCCTCCTCCTCCTTCTCCTCCTCCTTCTTCTTCTTCTTTCTTCTTCTTCTTCTTCTTCTTCTTCTTCTTCTTCTTCTTCTTCTTCTTCTTCTTCTTCTTCTTCTTCTTCTTCTTTTGAGAGAGAGAGAGAGAGAGAATGAGTAGCAGAGGAGGGGCAGAGGGACAGGGAGAGAGAGAATCTTGAGCAGGCTCCATACTCAATGTAAAACCCGACTTGGCTCAATCTCACAAATCTGAGATTGTGACCTGAGCTGAAATCAAGAATCTGACACTTAACCAAGTGAGCTGCCCAAAGGCTCCCCTCTTGGAAGCTTCTATGACTCTTGGCCTGAGATCTTCCAGAAGATGCCCTCAGGAGGAGCCCCTGAGCCAACAGTGGACTGATAAGTTCCCCTTCAGAGTAGGTCAACTCTGAGGGGAGTTCTAAGCATCTCCAGGTGGTCCCAGTGGGGTGAAGCCCAGTGACCTGGTCATTAATGCACTCTCTGGGCTTCCTTCTCTGCTGTCTCATCTCCACACTACCTATGGCAGGTAGAATAATGGCCCCCAAATATATCCATCCGCAAATCCCTGGAGCCTGTGCATAGGTTATCTTATGGGGCAGAGGGGACTTTGTAGGTGAGATTAAGGTTTTGGGATTTGAGACAGGGAGATTATGCTGGATTACCTAAGTGGGCTTGATCTGAAGGCATGAGTCTTTGAAAACTAAGGAACTTTCCCAACTATAGTGAGAGAGAAAGATGACAGAAGGAGGGCTAGAGACATGTGACATTGCTGACTTTGAAGATGGAGGTCACCAGCTCCAAGTGGAAGAAAGAGGCCATGAACCAAGGAATGCAGGTGGCCTCTAGAAACCGCAAAAGGCAAGGGCTGCTGACACCTTGATTTTAGCCTGGTGAGATCCGTGTCAGCTGACCTACAGAATTATGAAGCAATAAATTTGTGTTGTTCTAAGCCACTGCCTATGTGATAATTTATTATGGCACTAATAGAAAACTAATTCATTCCTGTACTGATTCCAGAGTTATCTCTGAAATAAATCTCTTGCATTTAAACCGTTGTCTCAGGGTCTGTTTCTTGGGGCAATCCCCTTTGCAAGATGCCATGTGAGTGCTCTGTTGCTCCCTATTCTTTACATATATCTTAGTTCCCCAGCCAGGAATTAGACTTCTGTGTTTTTTAATATGCCTCTTATAGTTTAGCATGATTCTAGCAGTAAACAAATGTTCCATCAGTATCTGCTGGCTCAATTGAAGGAATAAAAACATCCATCGATTAAGTTCAGCAGGTATGTATGCCATCGCGTGCTGGAGTAGAAGAGGATTCTTAGGGCAATTCCAGCTCAAGTTCCCTAGCAGTGGCAATTGCATTTCTGTTCCGGTTATGCCAACATTCAGCGTTTCTAGTACTAAGTTATACATTTCCAGAACTAAGTCTAGTAGTAAGGACCAACCGAAGACGCAGCTTGTTCTGAATCAGACAGCAAGGACTACTGTAATTAGTTTAAGCATCTATCTTGTACACTGTGTTTAAATTCATGACTTTGTTTGAAATAATAAGCACTCAGTAATTTTTCTTTTAGTGAAAATCTGCTAGTAAATCATCTTGATTTCATTTGAAACCACAACTCCTGCAACTTTTAGAATAACATTGGCAGAGCAGATTCCAGCTGCGGCAGAGACCCCGAGTGAGGCATTCTGAGTGCTCGCCGGTATCTTGTTTTCCCCTTCTGAGCTCACAGAAGGCTGCACTTCGCAATCCCTGTGGTTGGACAGGGCTATGAGATTAGTTCTGGGTCACTGTCACCCTCTGGGTTGAAGCATTTAATTGCCAGTGTGATATCCTCTCCTCACTTTCTTTTTTCCTTTCCTTTTTTAAAATTTTTTTTTTTATGATAATCAAGGAGGCTGTGTGTTCCAGATGTTGTAGCTTCAGGATGTGGGGCCGCCTTTAGTCTGGACCAGGTATAGAGGATAGTTGCTCTGATGATTAGGCTGGTTTTGCAGGGGGCTTTACACCAAAAAGACGCTAAACCACTGAGATTTTGAGGTTGCTCCTCAGCATAACCTAGCTTGAATAGGCTCCTCCTAGGGTTACTATAAACATGGGTAATGCCTCTCAGAAAGACTGGGAAAGGAAATGTAGTCTATATGGATGGTGCCCCCATGTCTGTGGCCTTGAATGTGTATAAATTAGTAAATATCCTTAGATCGGATAAGTAAAATTTGGGTAAGGGGGTGGATATGCATTTTGTGAGATGCCACATATTTCACAGTAACAAAGATGGTATTAGCCTACCTAAGGTTTATAGTATCAAAATCAGATTACTAGTTGGCCCACATATACTTTGCCAAGCTACAAAGAGAATGTCACCATCAAGAGACCAGAACCTCCCACGAGTGGAACTGTTGACCTAGTTCTCCACTTTTTCCCATAATGCATGTGATGCCCAGGTGTAGAGGTAGGAATAATAGCTCAGTGTGTGTGAGAACACGAGAACATTGAGTTGATTGGAAATTGGAATTTTTAAGTAGCTTTACCGTATCAGCTATTCTATTTATCAATTCAGCCCAGTTCCGGGGTGATTCTCTTCTGAATGAAACCATATTGTGTCACTCATTGTACATTCAACTGAAGCCAAGTCAGTCTTTGCTGGGCCTTCATTCTGGGTTCCAAATTATCCTACTTCTCTGAGATGCCCTGAAGTAATGAACGTGCAATGCACTTGAGCACCTAGATCACGATTTCTCAACTTGGCACTGTTGACATTTGGGGCCAGATAATTCTTTGTTGTAGAGGACTGTCCTGTGAATTGTAAGATGCTTAGCAGCATCTCTGGTCTCTACCCACTAGATGCCAGTAGCTCCCTTAGTTGTGACAGTCAAAATGTCTCCAGACCGTGCCACATGTCTCCCGAGGAGGCAAAATCACCCCGGGTGAGAGTCACTGGCTTAGAGAGATAACAATTAGGGACAAGGAATTACTTGATTGCAGTGCGTACTATCTCATAAACCAGATATACATTGAAATTAAATTTAAATCAAGTGTCACTGATAATTGTAATAAAGTGACAGAAAGGTAACGGGAGTGCTCCATGGAGGGAAGAGGGATGGACCTCTGCTTTACAGCAAACAGTACCTTGAGGGTTTCACTTAGTGTTTGTAAAGCCAGTACTGCTAAAACAGTTTTTGGAATCAACTCTTACACTTGCATAAACATACATTGATGTCATCATCATCTCTGGAGGTAAATTGGGAATAAAGTATGGTAGTTCCTTGTTTTTCCTTTGGTTATATATTTCAGTTTCCCTAATTCTCATCTTAATCTCTTCTTAATCTTTCACTCCCTTTTATTCTCTCCTGATCCTTTGTCTTCCTTTTCGACCTCCTATTTTCTCCTCCCATTCATTAGGACGTAACAGAAATGGCAGTGGTGGCTGTGGTGGATGGTTGTTGGTCATTCATCTGTCATTCACTTTTCTCTTCCCCCTTCCTGATGGCACCTGATGGCTCCCAGATTATCTTTTGGTTGTTTAGCAGCCATAATTTTGGGTAGGGTTCACTCCAGTGGTCAGCTCTCTGGGTGAGCTTGGACCACTCGTAGCCAGATGAATTTCATGGCGATAGCTCCAGTTAGCAGTTCAGGGACTGGTGTATAACCCATAATAAGCAAATCAGTGATCGACTTTCTCCTGGTCAAAGTGATCCATTCAGAACTGGGCAAGTGAATGAAGTGGAATCAAATAAAATGAAGGCCAGAAACTTTGTTATTTGGGAGAAGAAAAGATCTACCTTCTGGAGAATATGGTATGAGGTGACATACCGACTGTAGTTCTCCACGCTAACAGAAAGTGACCTGTGGGAGGAACTCATATATAGAAGTAAAACAGAGCTGAGAGAATGGGAGAGAAATGGGGTTCTCTGCCTTGCTTCCTCTCTCTCAACTGCATTGACCAGATCACTGAGGAAAGAAACCCAAAGCCCTGGCTTATAAATGATTCCAGACAGTGTGTTGGTGCCAACTGGAAGAATGATGGATGGCTGCATCATATGCCAAATAGGAGTGTCTACAGACATTGGGGAAAGGAAATACTCTCAGAATATCAGCTCAGAGGGCAGAGCTTTGAACAATACCTCCTGTTGTTCACTTTGTCAAGATGACTAGATGGCCAGAGGGGTACATATATCTATTCTGCTATGGTTGACTGTATAATGCATGCTGGCTTGTCTGAATAGTCAAGGTCTTGGAGAAAAAAAAGAGTGGATGATGATGACAAGGAAGTGCTTTGAAAAGACACATGGATAGACATCTTGGAATAAGCACAGTGCATGAAGACGTTTGTGCCATGTGAATGACTCAACAGAAAGCACTCATTGAACCACATGAACAATATGCCCCAGGACTAGGATTGCCCCTGCTATAGTCACATGGCCACTCGGCAGTGGTGGTGGCCAGATCAACCTTGACTGGGAAAGCCCTTGTTATTGACCCCATCATAACCCCTGTGTTTGGACTGCAGCTTCAAGGTGACCACTGTTCACTCCTGACACCAGCAGTAGGAATCTTCCCACTAGAGAAAACTACCATTGTTTGAGTACCTTCGATATATTGTTTATTTAATCCTCTCATCATTTCTATAAGGCAAATATTTTTACAGTTTTTAGATAAGGAAACCAAAAATTTGAGAGGTCAGTTGCTCACAATCACAAAGCTGATGAGCAGAAGAACCAGTACCTTGGTCCAGGTCTGTCTGACTTCATGGCCCATGCTCCTTTCATGATTCCTTGTGATCTCTGAGTTGCTTGGGTAAGTGACTCTCGGGAAGGATTTGGGTCCACTTGGAGGCTTCTGTACCCCAGCTGTACCCCTTACCCTTTGGAGTGGGTCCATGCTACAATTCTGGAATGTTCATTCCAGTATACCTGGACTATGACACTTCTCTCCACTTTGCTGTTCTAAGCTACTCCAAGCTTTCATCACCTCTCGCCTGGGTTATTGTGATGCCTCCTCTCTGTCTTTACTTTTCCCCCTGTATATTTATTCTCAACAAGGCATCAGCATGATTCTGTTAAAAGTCAGAAGATGTCACTTCTTCACTCCAAACTTTGTGGCTCCATTTCACTTGGCATGAAACCATAGTATTGTAATAGCTACAACACCTTGAAGAGCTTGCTTCATGCTTACCTTCCCCTTTCTCTGTCCTTAACTTCTTCTAGTTCACTCTGGTCCACCCACAACAACCTACTTTCTTTTTTTCCAACTCACCAGGCATACTTAGAATTATATTTTTCCAGTTATCATTTGGTTTACTCCCTCATTTCAATGTGTTCAAATATCACCCCCAAGTGAGCTCTTCCTTCATTGCTCTGTTGAGCATTACATTGCCCCTTCCCAGAAGGGCACTTCCTTTACCTCTTCCACGTTTTATTTTTCCCCATAGTGCTTATTATCTACTACCATGTTCATTTACATTATTTTGTTTGTTCACTGGTTCTCCAAACCCTTCACCTCTCTCTTCTCCATTGGACTGCAAGTTTCATGAGAGTAGGATGTTAAAAAAATTAATAGAATTTATATTTTGGAGTAGATTTAGGAAATGAATGGATAAAGAAGATGTGGTTTATGAATACAGTGGAATATTACTCAGCCATTAGAAATGCCAATACCCACCATTTGCTTTGACGTGGATGGAACTGGAGGTTATTATGCTGAGTGAAATAAGTCAATCGGAGAAGGACAAACATTATATGGTCTCATTCATTTGGGGAATATAAATAATAGTGAAAGGGAATAGAGGGGAAGGGAGAAGAAATGGGTAGGAAATATCAGAAAAGGAGACAGAACATGGAAGACTCCTAACTCTGGGAAATGAACTAGGGGTGGTGGAAGGGGAGGAGGGCAGGGGGTGTGGGTGACTGGGTGGCGGGCACTGAGGGGGCCTTTGACAGGATGAGCACTGGGTGTTACTCTGTATGTTGGCAAATTGAACACCAATAAAAATTAATTTATTATTAAAAAAAGTTAATATGTAAACCACTTGTGATGTAGAATGAATGATATAATACATACATTATGAATAAGAAAAAAATATTAGATGGCAAGTGCAGAGTTCCCATATTCTCTGTCACTCTCTTCCTCTCTCTCTATCCTTCCCTCTCCCTCTCCTCTCCAATCCAACCCCATGACAACCACTGATCTTTTTACAGTCTATAGTATTGTCTTTTATAGAATGTCATATAGTTGGAATCACTATAATATGTAGCTTTTTTTCAGATCGGCTTCTTTCACTTAGTAATATGCATTTAAATTCCCTCTATATCTTTTAGTGGCTTGGTAGTTAATTTCTTTTTTTTTTCCCAAATATTTTATTTATTTATTTGACAGAGAGAGAAAGAGAGAAGGGGGAGAGAGAGAGAGAGAGAGAGAGAGAACAAGTAGGCAGGCAAAGGGAGAGGAAGAAGCAGGCTTCCTGATGAGCAAGAGACCCTGATGCAGGCTCCATCCCAGGGCCCTAGGATCATGACCTGAGCTGAAGGCAGATGCTTAAACGACTGAGCCATCGAGACACCTATTTCATTTCTTTTAATTGTTGAATAATTTTTCACTGTATGGATGTATTATGGTTTGTTATTCACCTATTGAAGCTCTGGTTGCTTCAAAGTTTTGGCCATTATGAATAATGCTGTTATGAATATTCCTGCACAGGTTTTTGTGTGGATATATGTTTGAAGTCATTTGGGTAAATACCAAGTGCTGCAATTGTTGGCTCGTATGTAAGACTATGTTTGGTTTTATAAGAAACACAAACTGCATTCCAAAGTAGCTGTACAATTTTGCATTCCCACCAGCAATGAATGGGAATTCCCATTGCTCCACATCCTCACCAATGTTCGGTGTTGTCAGTATTTTGGATTTTACAAACTCATACATTAGAAACATACATTACAAACTCTTACATTCTCATAGTATGTAAGGATGTTTTACTGTTGTTTTACTTTGTATTTTCTTGATGACGTATGGTGTGGAGTATCTTTTCATGTGTGTATTTACCATCTGTGTATCTTCTTTGGTGAGGTTCCTGTTCAGGTCTTTTGTCCATTTTTTTTAAGTTAGGTTGTTTTCTTATTGTTGAATTTTAAGAGTTCTTTGTATATTTTGGATAACCATCTTTTAACAGGTATGTGTTTTTGCAAAATTTTCTGCCAGTCTTTGGCTTATTTTTTTATTCTCTCAACAATGTTTTTCACAGAGCAGTTTTCAATTTTAATCCAATCCCATTCAGTTGTTTTTTCATTAATTGTGCTTTTGGTCTGAGAATAGGGTTTTTTTTTTTTCACCTGCTTTTTTCATTGCTTTATCCTTAGCTTATAAAACATTTCTTGGCTCATAGTAAGGATCCAATAAATATTTGTTGAATGACCAAGTGCTGTTACCTTGGGGAATTAGATGCTTTCTTTTTCTTTTTTCCAAGGGAAGTATTCATTTACCGCAGCACTCTTGAGACACAACTTTGGCCCAAAGCCCATGTAGTCAACCAACGGATCCATAATGCAGACATGTACATTATCTAACTGAATAATGTGAATAGCTGCAGTTTAGAGTGTGTACAATGATGGATAGGATAGGGTAGGATAGGATGATAGGATTTTAGGTCTCCTTATATTCTGAGCACATTTGGTTAATGTGGGTTTTCACTCTCTCAGGTTAGAATAAAAATGAAAGAGTAAGGCTAGAATTTATGATGACATATAATATATTTAGTATATAAACTAAAACGGGATTTGTCTTTATGAAAGAGAAAGCTGGTTTTGTTTGTGGGCCAGAATGAACATGATTTGATTCCCCTAAGGAAGTATGCTTTTGAAGTTGAATCCCTGAGTAGACTCAAGAGAAGGCGTCCCACCAATAATTGAGCTCCCCAACTACCAAAAGCAAAATAATAGTCTTTCTTTCTTTCTCTTTCTTTCTTTCTTTCTTTCTTTCTTTCTTTCTTTCTTTCTTTCTTTCTTTCTTTCTTCTTCTTCTTCTTCTTCTTCTTCTTCTTCTTCTTCTTCTTCTTCTTCTTCTTCTTCTTCTTCTTCTTCTTCTTCTTCTTCTTTCTCTTTCTTTCTTCTTCTTTCTTTCTTTCTTTCTTTCTTTCTTTCTTTCTTTCTTTCTTTCTTTCTTTTTTCTTTCTCTTTCTTTCTTTCTTTTTCTTTCTTTCACTTTCTACTTTTTTTCTTCCTTTCCTTTTGCTCTGGAGAAATGAAGTCAGTAAACTTGGATTATATATTCTGGAGACAAATGGAAAGACAATCCATAAAAATATGTAGATGGGTGAAAGTCTGTGATACAGGTGGAGAATGATAGAAAGGAGAAAATGTTCCTGAATTTGTTATTCTTGACCAAGATGTAAAGGACAAAAAATGCAGTGTAATCTTTAGGAGTGAGAGAGAGAGGTCATGAGAAGCAGCCTGATAAGGTTTCATCACTGTTATTCATCAGAGGATTTTGAAAACTTGGAGTGCATTGCGCTGCACTGGTGCTAGAGTTTTAATTTGGGATTTACAGGATTTTTTAAGGAAATGATTCTCTTGCCCTAAGTATGAGGAATCTTTGGCTTTTCACTATCTCCTCACTTCATCAATGAGCAAATGCACTGGGAGTCCTGGGAGTACTAGGATAAGACACTGGAAAGGAAACATCCTTCCATGAACAGTTTTGATTTTTATCTCCTTTGTAAGGAGACAAAGCTGAAGCTAAAGCAGCCCAGGGCACTAGCCGGCACTAGCACTCACCCTAGAGTGTGGCCTCCTTAGATGTTGGCCTTGGGGGCCTGCTTGTGTGGGAGATGGCTCCTGACAGGGGGCTTCTATGGGAGTACCTGTGTTTATGGCAGCCTTGGAGGTGAGTAGGCTGAGAGCTCTTGAGAAAGAACTTGCTGTTCAGCTGCAAGGTATGTAATATCCTTCAGGGGATGGCACCATTGAGACCTGACTCTGTTTCCTGCCAGGACTACCTCTTCCTAAGTAGCAGCTAGCCAGGTTGTGTCCCAGAGGTCCCATTGGTTTGGCTGTGGTGTTAGCAGATCTGCATTGTGTTCTGAAGCCCCCTTGCCTAATTCTTCTTCTTCCTCCTTCTCTGGCACTGGGGAACGATATGCCTGGTTGTCTGAAGTCTCACTGTCCTGTTCTAGTTCATTCCCTTCTTATGTTATACCAGCCTCCCTTCCAGCAGACCACTTGCACTCCTGATGTGTCTGTGTCTGCATCTCAGAGGACTTTGCTGGCCCAGGGTCTTACTCATTTTTAAGCATTCTAAAACAAAACAAATAGATTTATCCATATAAATCAAGTTATTGTAAAAAGTGCTCTAGGAGTATATTGTAAAGAGGTAGACATTGCATAGAGATATTCACATTCAAAGAGCAGTGAGTAAATCCTCCTCCAATTCTATCCAATTCAATTCTACTCCACACAGGAGTGGTGTATTTGGTGTATATCTTTCTCCATATTTTTCTAGGCATATGCACATACTGACAATTTTATATTACACAAGTAACTCCTTTATACATGCATTGTTTTGCATCTGGATCACTTTTTTTTTTTTTTTTTTTTAGTAATACATTGTAGGGATTTTTCTTTCTTTCTTTTTTTGTGTATATTTTTTTTTATTGGAGTTCCATTTCCCAACATTAGTATAACACCCAGCGCTCATCCCGTCAAGAGCTCCCCTCAGTCCTCATCACCCAGTCACCCCATCCCCCGGCCCACCTTCCCTTCCACCACCCCTTGTTCGTTTCTTAGGGATTTTTCCATGCCAGGACAGTAAATCTGCCTCCATCTTTTGGACAGCTGCATAATATTCTAT
The DNA here is from genome assembly GCF_018345385.1 of Vulpes lagopus. NCBI lineage: Eukaryota > Metazoa > Chordata > Mammalia > Carnivora > Canidae > Vulpes > Vulpes lagopus. Next base: position 7,258,621 of record NC_054834.1, read on the forward strand.
TGTGTGGAAATTCATGAATATTTCTTTTTCTTTCTGTCCTTCTATTTCCTTGTTTTTCATTCTTCTTTTTTTTCTCCAAATGGAAAACAATAGAAATTTCTCACAGTAACAAAAATTCAAACTATGTACAATGAAAAATGAATGTTATCGTTCTGTATCTTTGCATGCAAACCCCTTTTCCAAGAGATCACACTTCTTGATTTTTCTTGTTTTGATGGTTTCCATGATAACCTTTAGTGTTATACTTCTATTTCTTTTTTAGTTTCTATTAAAATAATGTTACCATAGATAATAAAGGAAATAGCAATAAAGACTTATGAGTAACATCGTTTGAATGGGCTCATGGATGAAATGAAGGCATACACATGTGCTCAGTTCACCATCTTGAACCCAAAGTCTGATTATTTAAGAAGTCATCATGGTTAATGCTCAACATGGAGTCTTAGTTCTAATCCTGCTCTGTCACCTCCTGGCTGTGTCGCTCTGGGCCCTACGTGCCTCATTTTCCTTGTCTCTAAAATTAGAATACAATAGTACCTGGTTTGTAGGGTTTCCATGAATTGGAAAGAATGACCTGCATATAATATGTCAGAATTTGGCTCACACCTGTGCCATATACTGGCCACATACTGACCATGTCATCCTGGACCTCTTCCCAGATATAGGTAAAAATGGACTGGTCAGAGTTCCTTCCTAAAGTTACATGAGGACACAATTAATGAAATAGTAATGTAAAAGTATGTAGCATATGTAGGCACTCCATAAATACTAGGTTCTCTCTTTCAGTCTTGTTAGGAATGGATGATTACCCTAGACCTGAGGATCTTACATAGTTTTCCACAGTATTGCCAACAATTCATAAGCTCCTCAATTGCTTAAGAATGTCTGTGGGGTCTATAATTACTGTATAAGCCCCAAAACTTTAGACTTTGAGAAAGAAGAAAAAACATTTCTGATTCTAACACTGACAGAGAAATGCAGGAGCACACAAATTTTGTCTATTTCAAACTAATGTCTGATTATTCATAATCTGTCAAGATTCTGCACATTTTTATTGATCATTGGAAGGAGAAATGTCATTTTATTTCATTTTCATGGGCATTATTATTTTCTTGGTGATTAGCTGTTCCCAATGCTAAAATTAATTATAGTTGGTTTTCTTCAGGTCATATATATTTATGATTTTGATTAATTTGAAAAAGCTTTCTAAATATGAAGAAACATGAAGATTTAGTATAATGTTTGCTTAGTTTCCAATCTTACTCACATATTAATTAGGATTCACACTAAACCTTAAAAATTTCCAATTATACTTGTGCAATAAAGGATTATCTGTTGCAGCTTCTAACATTTATGATGTAGTGCAAGAAGACATTCTAAATTTCTAGTTGATTGTCCAAAGTAAATAGGTTGGTTGATCCCGGGCGCATTGCCCATTTCATGGAAGAATTATAGCTAACGGGAAATATCAACAGCAATATCATAGAACATTAATAATTCTGTGTGTTTAGAAAAATAACCATAGTGTAGAAAGAAAAATCTTGAAGACAAAGGCATATCTGATGTTAGTACTGTTTGAATTATTTTTTGTCTTTCATTTCTCTAGCTGGCTGAATTTGGATGAGAGTTGGCATACCAAATATCTTAGCTGGGTTTCCCAGAAGTCAATCCTAAGTCAAGGATGCCAGTATACTCAATTTATTGAGAAAATGGTCCCAGTGGAAACTAGTAAGGAAGTGGGTGAAGCAGGACAGAAAATGGGAGGGTGCCAAGCTAGGGTACACTTTTAGCCTGGTTTTTAGTGTGCTTTCAGAGAGGAATTCCCTAAATCGCACTCCAGAAAGAGTCCTGCCCTGAGTTGTAAAGAGCTTTCATGTTTTCTTATTCAGTCCCTGGATCTGTGAATGCCCAGATACTTTCAGCTATAGAGACAGCAAATCTGGTGGTTTGAAGACAGTTCCCTTCAGAAAATCATGGATGTGAGCTGTTGGCATCAAAGCACACAACGCATAGGAGAGGGTGCACAGAACTGGTACCAGAAACCAGGGAATCTGGACCAGGGGTAGTGTCTACATTGAGCAAGATTCTTGAAATTTGAACTTGAATTCTAAGTCAATATAGGCCAATCAATGATACTGGGGGAGAAAACCAGAGATGTTTCTGATAATACATATACAGCAGGAAAGAACACCTTGGAGAGTTATGAGGATTCAGTGTGAACACGTTATCTACTCGCATTTTAAAGTTCAGAATCCAACAGTATCTGAGAAAATGACAATTTATGAGAATTCTTAGAATCAATATGGCCTGGATTTACTTTTTTTCCAAAATGGTTTATCACTTAGTAGGCCCACCATTTCTGTTTCTTGAGGTAGATTTTAATTCTCACCATCAATATACATGGAAAATCTATGTGTCATGTGTTCTGGGCACTCTGAGAAATACAAGCACTCTTCCATTTCAGCACCCAATGTGACTTCTAAAATAATCAAGTCTGGGGAAACAAAGTCATTGTAATATGCTCTACTGTGGGCAAACAGGAGGGAGGAGGGGTTTCACAGGCTACTTGATGCATTCAGTTAAAACCCTGAATTATGACTACATGACTTATGTCTCCAATAAACACAAATTCTATCAATCTGCTAATGTGCATCAACTGTTATCCACATAGGACACTATTACTCAAACTGATGCGTGGAGACTTTGCAAAAACATTGATTTTTCAAAATCTCACACTCAAGAGATTTTGATTCAGAGTGTCTCAGAAGGGTCTGAGAATTTGCATTGCTAACAAGTTTCCAGGTGTTGCAGGCACTCTTGGTCTTTGGACCACATTTAGAGTATATTATTGATGCAGAAGCTCATGCTCATGTGTTTGCGTACTATTGGGTTGGTTTTCAGTGAGAACTACAGTGGGCCATGGCACATCAGAGTCATTTTTCTAGAGTTGGCAAAATGATAGATTAGCTCTGTTTTCCCTTCTTTATCCTAAAGTCAATATTTTGATGTGACTATTTTCAAGGCAAGACAGTAACTTCATTGCATCATTTGGCTTATCACAGAGATGTCAGCATATGCATATTTAATCAAGTACTAAGGGATCTTAGAAGCAAGACGTATATTGCTACTACCTTGCTGATGACTCTTGGTCAGTTAACAATGCATCCATTTTTGTTTCTTTGCTTTCAACAACATAGGCTTCTTGCGTTCATGTGAAGTAGAAAATCTAGTATTTTGAAATCAGTTTTGGGGTGCCATAGACTATCTGGAACAGTCCAAATGTATTCTCAAGTAATATTGTTTTATTTGTTAAAAGATCTTAGGCTGAACTATTAATTGGCTAGACATTCTAAACTCTAGCAGGAACCTCTGACTTTCTTAATTTCACTCCTCATTTCATTCTCATTGCGTATCAGCACTTTCAAGAAAGAGGCTCTCCTACAGGCATCAAAGAATACCTGAGCTCTAGGGTTATAAGGAGACCACTGTCACAAGAAAATAGGTTTTGCTAGAGCAAGGGTAGTAAGATTGCAAATAGAACCAGAATTGGGAAAAGGAAAGATCGTGGTGCTTCTTAAACTGGATGGATTGTGGACTTCTTGTGTTCCTGCGGTTCAGCAAAACATAGTTTAGAAACAATCACAAGGCCTTTTATTTTATTATTTAAAGATTTTATTTATTTATTCACAAGAGACACAGGGAGAGAGAAGCAGAGATACAGGTAGAGGGAAAGGCAGGCTCCATGCAGGGAGCCCGATCCGGGACTCGATCCCGAGACTCCAGGATCACGCCCTGAGCCAAAGGCAGATGCTCAACCACTGAGCCCCCCAGGCGTCCCTCACATGGCCTTTTAAATGATAACACTTAGGTGATGACTTTGTACATATACGAAGTACAAGAACATGGCAGAGTGGCAATACTCAGTTGCAAAATGATGAGCAAAGGAATTTAGAATATGTTATTAATATGTCTATTAATTTATTTTTGGTTACAGATGACATAAAACTAAAATTAAAGGAACGGTCTTCTGGAATACTTCCAGATGTATCATAATAAATTTATAGACCTCTGTAGTGCCATTTAAAAATCATGTTCTAGTTATGAAAAAAATAAAAATAAAAATAAAAATCATGTTCTGGTGGATCTTTTGGATTATGTTCCTTCTTTGTATTGCTTCTCCATTTTTCCTCCCATGGGGCTGTTATAATGAGAAGGCTGGTCCTTCTCTCTTCTAAAGGAGGCATATCTCTGCCTTGACTCTCTCTTCCGCCACTTTAGAAGGCCATTTGGGGATGGATGGGCTCGGAGGAAACAGGGCAGCCCTATTCTAGGTGTTAGGGACAAACATTTTGCCTGCAGTTCATCTTTCCAAGCCTTTTACTAATTAACCTTTAAAGCTACAATGAGACTACAAGCAAAGGGGCAACGTCTAAGCAGATTGCTCCACATGCTTTTATTTTTTTAACCACTTTATTGAAGTATAATTGACATATGAAAGGCTGTATACATTTAATACATAAAGGCTGTATGTAACAACCTGATGAATTTAGGGATAAGCATAAAAATAAAAGCCATAAATCATCACATAGACATACCCACTATTACTATCCTACCCACACTATTATTATTATTGTTACTAGTTTATTGGTATGTGTGTGCTTTGTGTGTGCTTTGTGTGTGTGTGTGTGTGTGTGTGTATTGTAAAAACATGTAACATAAGATCTACTCTCTTGGAAAAATTTAAGTATACAATACAGTATTGTTAGGTATGGGCAGTATAATGTGGATCTTCAGAGCTTATTTATTTTGCACAAAACTTTGCACTCTTTGTTACCTCTTTCAAGGAACCAATTCGCAAACCAGGCTGAAATTCCCTGTGTGTACGTGTAGCCAAACAAGCACATATTTTGCACGTATTCTTAAAGTTTGTTTCTAGCCTCTCCTTTTAGCCAGAATTTTCTCTAGTAGGGATAGTGTTTTATTTTGTATTTAGTTTTAATTTTTAAATTTTTTTATTTTTGTGAACTTGTTCTGAAATATGGTTTAATGTGATTTAATTTAAAAGCATTCGGGGAAGGATCCATAAGCTTCATAAAATTGCCAGGAGTCCACCGCAGAAAAAAGTCAAGACTGCCTTTATCTGGCATGTTCCAGAGGGAGGCTGCTTCGCCAGCCAGGTCCTGGACAGAAGACCCTAAGGCACAGAGTGGTGATGGGCTCAGGGAGGGACTGAGCTTTCTTCATTGTCCCTGAGAGGGACAGGGACCTGGCAGCCTAATCCACACTCCATCCGCCAGGTGGATTCTCAGGTGGTGGTGCAAATCTTTCATGGTGTGAACAGTTCTGAAGTGACAACCTGGATAGATAGCAACAATTGAATGTCCTTTCTCCAAGCGTCACGGTTTGTTCCTTGGACTCCGAGGGAAGGGCTGAAGCAGGGGCTTTCTTGGCATCACTGCTGTCCGTGGAGGGACAAGTCGGTTTGGGAACATCGTTATCTAGTTCTGAAGCCGGCACCCCCCGACACCTCAAGGGAAGCCTTGGTGGACTCCCCGCTCGGGCTGCAGCTCCTCGGAGTTGAGATGCTGAGGCTTGGCCTGCTTGCACCATGACATAAATGAATGTAATGAATATGATTTCACATATATATGAATATATATTCACCCACTGACCCAACTGAGGTTGTTTCCATGTCTTGGTCATTGTGTCCAACTACTTCAAGTTCAGGCAAAGAGAGTTTTCACATATTATCCTGCAGCCAACTCTCATCACAAAGGGAGGAAAATAGAGTAGGATTTGGGGTTAAGGATTAGTTTTATATTATAAAAAGGTGTGTGTGTGTGTGTGTGTGTGAGTGTGAGTGTGAGTGTGAGTGTGTGTATAAGGGGTATGTTAATGAGCTAAGGATACTATTTAGACATCTAAGGTGATGGAATGAGCCAAAGGATCCTAGTAAAAACTTTCATGGCAAATAAGATACGTGGTTCTCTCTATGAGTGTCATTTCCTGCCACAGAGGCCCGACACTACCCTGCGTTGTGTAAATAGATGCTCCTCTTATGTCATGGAAGCATTTGCCACTTCGTTGCTATTTAAAATTCGAACTTCTGACATTAGCGTGGTGTGCTGACAGGTCAGCTAGGTTCCCAAGTTTTTTCATTTCATATGAGCCGAACTTTTATTCAGTATGGGTTGAATGCAGAGTCAGTGAATATTCTGGAGGAACGCTCTAGATGAGGAAATTTGGTCAGGATTATCGTCTAAGACAAGAGAGCCTTTGAAACTAGGGGCATCGGGATCCCTGGGTGGCGCAGCGGTTTGGCGCCTGCCTTTGGCCCAGGGCGCGATCCTGGAGACTCGGGATCGAATCCCACATCGGGCTCCTGATGCATGGAGCCTGCTTCTCCCTCTGCCTATGTCTCTGCCTCTCTCTCTCTCTCACTGTGTGCCTATCATAAATAAATAAATTAAAAAAAATAAATAAACTAGGGGCATCGTTTCAACTTGAAACGACAATTATGAAAGTATATAATTGCAAAATCATAGCATCAATCCCAAGCTTGAAGAATAGTCAACAGATGTTTGAATATTTTCTAGGATGTCAATTCATCTTTATAACATATCACCTAAAAATCTGACCTCATTGGAGATTTCCTGATGTAGTTATTACAGTTTTAGTTTTTACTGTCTTTTCCCTTCTTACCTGGCTTATTTACAATTGTTTTTTTAGAGTAACATTCCACTCAAGTATTAAGTGTTACTCGAATTCTAGAGTCTCCGACCATGCAATCATGACTTGAATATTTTCTATCCCATTTTCCTAAGGTCGATGATCCCAAAGGCGTTTTCCTGATTTTTTAAAAGCTGGTAAGGCCATTTTCTGCCCATCTCTTCATCAACTTATTTCTCGATGCAGATCAGAATTAAGTGAATAGCGTTTGTTCTTCAAGTAATTTCCATTGTTAGGAGATGACTTTTCACTTTTAATTTTTTCAGTAAAACCTATTTTATAGTTACTACAACTTCTTTGGAGATTTGTTTTGTTTTGTTATCTGAACTGAAACTCTGGGGAGTCTGGAGAGGCAAGGAGAGTCATTCTTTGCATGTGGTAATAAATGAATATTAATTCAACTAATTCAGTTTACACAATAACCTCTATATCTTTAGCAGAGGAGGGAAGCTTTACCAGATTTTCTTAAGGAATTTGACAGTGGGAGATTTGAGGCACACAAATAATGATTATATTGTAACCAAAGTTTTTTTAAAAGATTTTTTATTGATTTATTCATGAGAGATACAGAGAGAGAGAGGAGAGGCAGAGACACAGGCAGAGAGAGAAGCAGGCTCCACGCGGGGAGCCTGATGCGGGACTTGATCCCAGACCCCAGGATCACGCCCTGGGCCGAAAGCGGGCTCTAAACCGCTGAGCCACCCAGGGATCCCAATCACCAAAGTTTTTGCAAGACTATGGACAGATGTAGATACCAGGAAACATATCCCTATTTTCATTCATGAACTTTACATAAAGGGTAGAACTATATACTCTCTAGATCCAGGTAAAAGCTGGTTTTAAATTGTACCTGTGCACAGAATTGGCAGCTCTAACGGGTGTGCCATAAGCTATTGGGAAATGGGTGAGTGCTTTCAAAATATTTGTGGATGAAAAATGCAGAATCACTCGAAGCTTTGCAGAAAGTTATAGATCCAGTTGCAACCTTGACACTAAAATAGTAATTTAATAGAAGGGAATTTGCCTCCTTTAGCCAATTTGATGGTGGGAGTGTCACCCTGCCTTTTTCAAAATTGTGGAACTTACTACAAATTTAGGAATCAAGTGGTTTTTTAGACTAATGTGCCAATGTATTTATTTTTCAGAGGTTAGGAAAAAATCAAAACAGAACCCCCAGCCCCAGTGGTCCTCAGGCTTAACTACCATGCCTGCTTGTGGATGCTCGTAATGCAATCCCCGGGAATGGCACGCATCCGCCTTCATCTCAGAAGCGGTCAAAGAACAAAACTGCTCTCTCAGGAGACAAGCTTGAATCACATTCCTCCAACATTCTCCAAAAATCATGCCCTGAGTTCGCCTTGAGAAATAGAAAGAGAAATCAGGCACAGCGTCGCACGCTCCTGATTTGGGTTCTAAAATGCTGAAATGGATGAGGATAAAGGGGCTTCTGACTCATCTCAGTCACAGGCACTGACCTGTCACATCTGTCGCAGTCACCAGCAAGCCGGGGACTTCATATCTTTGAGGTAATAGAGAATTTCTCTTTCAGGTGAACTTAAAGAAATGAATTAAGGCTTGTCAGTGTGATTTTAAACAGACACAACTCCGATTTAAACCTTCTCCCTGGAAGATAGATGGATATCCAGAATCATGAGTTCAGGAAGGAGTATTCATTGGCTGTAAGAGCCGATGAGATAGAAAAAAATGATGAAAGATCTCCAGGGGACATCAACCGATGGGCTTGCTCTTTGAAAGTCTCTCCCTCTGCGTGATCTGGAGACTTCTCCAAAGCCGGGGCGCCTGGTGCTGTCTCTGCCTTTTCTGTCCTTCCCTCCTCCGTAGCTGCGCGTGGCCCAAGTGCTCCAGAAAAGACTCCAGCGCACTCGCTGCTGTTTGGATGTCTGCACTAATTAGAGTCGTGCACTGGTCCGTGTGCTGCCCCCAGTGGGCCTGCAAGGTCCTACTTCGGCATCGGCAAAGTGACAACACTGAACCATGAGGAAGGTTTTTTTTTTTTTTTTAAAGATCTTCTTTATTTATTCATGAGAGACACAGAGAGAGGCAGAGACACAGGCAGAGGGAGAAGCAGGCTCCATGCAGGGAGCCCGACCTAGGACTCGATCCTGGGACCCCGGGATCATGTCCTGGGCCAAAGGCAGATGCTCAACCACTGAGCCCCCCAGGCGGCCCGGAAGGGCTGGTTTGTATTAGAGATACAACATGCCACGCGCAGCCCTTGGTCCGGTCTATAGACCGTCTGGTCCAGCCAGGCCAGGCAGGGGGCCCGGGAATCCAGAAGCAGGTGGGAGCTGCTCCGTTGAGGGGGTGATGGCTCACAGTGTCTGGAGGAACTAATTCATCCATGACTTTATGAAAAGGAAAGTACATAAAGTAGTTGATTGGAACACTCCATGGAATTGGAATTATGTGTGTTTAATAATGCAGAGAGGCCCGGAAATATATGAACATCAAGGATGATAAATGCAGATTCTCTTCATGAAGAAAAGTCCTGATGGATCTGAGAAGCTAGGGGAGCTTTCTCTCCTCCGCTCCCCACAAAAAATGTTGATTGAAAACGTCTGGCCGGAGGGATGGACGCCTGGGTGGCTCAGGGGTTGAGCGGCTGCCTTTGGCTTAGGGTGTGATCCTGGGGTCCTGGGACTGAGTCCCACATCGGGCTCCCCACAGGGAGCCTGCTTCTCCCTCTGCCTGTGACTCTGCCTCTGTGTGTGTCTCATGAATAAATAAATAAAATCTAGAAAGAAAGAGAGAAAGAAAAGAGAGTCTGGTCAGAGACACAAAGCAAAAAAGAGAGTCTGAACAGTAGTCGATTTTTATAAGGACAGAAGTGAACAAGGAGGCAGGTTGGAAAGTGACAGTGAAACATAAAAAACCCTCTCCTGGGGGATTCTTCTCATGTTAGGTCGCCTCTGAGCCTGGAGTTGAGCTGGGACAGCGCGTGGCCCCTGGCCGTCCCGGGTCTGGAGGCCTCTGCTCTCCCTGCACTCCGGGCAGCCCTTGGGGCCAGCAGCTGTTGGGGGCGAGCAGCTGTTGGGGGCCAGAAGCTCTTGGGACCAGCAGCCATCGGGGGCCAGCACTGTCGGGGCCAGCAGCCATCGGGGCCAGAGCAGACCAGCCAGCCATCCAGACACCGGCCTGAGCCCGGGGGTGTGTGCAGGCCCGTGGCCTGGGGAGGCAGGCAGGGGCTTCCTGGTGTGGGAGCCGAGATGTACCTGGTGTGTCCCTGGCTTAGGCCTGCCAGCCCACCAGGACCTTCACGGGCTCCTTGCCACAAGCCGTGTGGCTACATGGCATTTGTCACCCGGGAAGGCGCCCGCGGTGCTAAGCCGTGGAAGCACGGAGCCGTGGAAGCACGGAAGCACCGAGCATTTGGGTGCATTTCGGGGGTCCCTGGATAGCCTTTGGTGCTTCATCCCACTGGGGAGCTCTGGAAGCCAGTGTAGATGGTGCAGCTCGGAGTTTCCCAGCTGAGGGTGAGAGTGAAGGTGTTTCTACACTCCCTCCCCCCGAGGTTGGCGGAGGGCTGCTGGCCTGGGTGACAGGGGCCTCCTGCGGCTCCCAGGGTGGGCAGAGTGGGCTCTGCGGGGTGGCCACAGGCAGATGCTGGCGGTTGGGCCCGCTGGTGTGCACGCAGGGGTGCGGAGACTCCACGTCTCCCCCTCGCAGACTCCAGAGAGCCCGGCTGCGGTGACTGGCAGCGCTGGGCTTGGTTCCGGCGTGCTGGGCCTGGTGGCCTGGGAGGGTTAAGTCCCAAAGAACAGCACTGCTGCTGGCTGGGCCCGGACTCAGCTCGTGGGGCTTCTCTGCGTCAGCCACTCATGGGACAGAGGCCGATTCAGCTCAGCAGACGTTCTTATAGGGCCAAGTAATGGCCTTCACGTGCCCCGGGGAGTGCCCTGCCACTAAACCCATATTCCCGACACCCCAAATCTGCCTCTGCTCTTCCCTCATCACAGTTCCTGGGATTTGGGGAGTCTCCTTGATGTTTCTGGCAACCTCTGCGACCAGTCCTTACTAAGTACCCTGGGCTTGTCTGTTCATTGGCTCTGAGCTTTGGTCAACAGAGTCTTGACATGTGGAGCTTACAGGCGTTGATGGAGAAGGGAGGCAGAGAGGGGAGTCTGTGCCTGCAAGTGGGCCAGGGTGAGGGGCATGGTTTCCAGTCCCCAGCTCCCAGTGGGCTTCCTTTGGTCTTGAGTGAGGGGGCCTTTTGGCAAGACCGTCACACGAAGATGGCACCCAAAGTCTTAGCCCATGAGGTTACGGCCTCCAGGAAATAAGGAAAACCATGCTCCCTTTATTCCAGCCCCCGAAGCTTCAAGACAAAGAATTTTGTTGCTTTTTAATTAATCAACCAATCAGCCAAGTAACAAATGTTAATTGGACAACCACTGTTTGCCAACCAAAGTGGCAGATGCTGAAGGAAACTCCCAGATGTTGGAAAGGGTTCTTGCCTTTGGCAAGTTTACAACCTCGTTGAAGAGCCCAAATTTATAATGTGTGACTCTAAGGTAGCATGACTTAATTTTTAGAACAAACATGCCAGAATTTTTACACGGCTAATTCCCCCTCATGTGTTCCTATAGTAAAGTATTATTGTTTCCAATTACGTAATGCTCATTATTGTAGTTACCCAGCTTTGCCCTGCGACGTGTTTGTGGCAACGGTGTTGGACGGCCGAACTGTGAAAATGAGACGATTTTTCTCAGCTCCCACATCACCTGAGGTTATTCTCCTTCATCACTGAACAGTGAGGTAACATTTTTATTGACTCTGCACAGAGCTTGAAGATGCAGTGAGAGAAAATGCTGACAGGGCTGGACCGGCAGCAGGCCATGGAGGTGACTCTGTTTCCCCTTTAGCAGATGCTGCAATCGGAGCCTGTACGGAACAGGGGATTTTACTCCAAAAAGCTTCCTTCGTGATGATTCTTTCTTTACAGGGAGGAGAACGGATTTTTTTGAGATGCAAAATACTGAGCATCTCCTGCGACCCAGGTACTTTGGGGGTATTTTAGCCTCACACGGTCCTGGTAGGTAAATTTTGTTTTCCTCCGTCTGCTGGAGGAGGGAGCTGGCTCCGAGAGCTTGGGTGGCTTGCAGGCCACATGCTCCTAGAGGTCCAGGCAGGTTGGGATGGCCTGCGGGGCCTCACAGTGAGCAAGGTGCACCGCTCCCCCCGGGGAGAAGGCTGCCTCAGCAAGGGCTGTGGTTAACAGAGGACTCGTCTCTTCATTTAGGTGGAGAGGGGAATGTTGCCAAAAGTCCGGGCAGGGCTTTGTTTCCAGGACCACCACGGTGGGTGGCTGCCAGGCCTGAGCGGGGCCCCTGGCCGGGGCGGCCACATGCTTGCTCGCACACTGTCCCGACACGGAGGAGGCCAAAGTGACTTATCTGTGAGACTGACAACCAAATCCGTGCTATCAGCGTCGATTCAGACACCCAAGTCCAATTCTTGGCCTAAGAGATACAGAGCAAGGGAAAGGAGGAGACACGGCCCTAATAAAAGAACCAGCACAGTGCGAATTCCATTTCTTAGAAAGAATCTTAAGAAGTTATTTCTTTTGTCTGCATTGTCATCAACTCTCTGCCTGCTGTGCTTGCTTGCTTTCTGCTACCCCTGCCCCTCAATATGCATCGAAACTTCTTTCTCCTCTTTTGTTCAGTTTAGCAGGAAAGATCTTTGGAGCAGAAGGAATGGGCGCCTTTAGCAAGCTCAGATATCAAATAATTTTTTCACCTCCCTGTAATTGAAATCACAGGATCAGGATTTGCTTCCCTCTGGCCAGCTCCTCTCTTGTTCTCTGGGATCACAGATGGAGTGGGGCGAGGGTGCTGTTGACTCCCCACGGCTTGTCATCTGACAGACGGACACCCCAGCCAGGAAGGGGTCTGACTCTTAGATGAATTCTTTTATCCTCAAAGGGGCTTCCTGCAAAGGAAACCATTAGTGTTTTGCTATTGGGTTTCTACTCCCCATGGTGTCTAAGAAACCATTCATTTAATTTTGTGACATTTTGAGTGGATTTGGAGAGCTAAGCCCATTTGAAAAGGCCTGTTCCTGTCTGGGAGGACAGAGGGAATGCAAATAGAATCCAAATGGTCAAACCACCAGCAGGCTGAGTGTGGGCCTGCCCGGCCCTGGGGGCATTTCTGCATCTCTCTTCAGCCTTTGAGACACATGTCATGGGTCATGTTCCTCAGAGTTCGTGATACAGCACCCATCCTCTTGCCTTGTCATGGCTAGAAACTGACCCCAGGACATGAGAAAACTGGCTTGAAATTCTGCAGCCAAGATAGCCTAAGAAATCTCACACATTAAGGAGAATGAACCTGTACATGTTCCTTCCGAATCCTAATCTGGTGGGCGAAGGTTAAGAGCGCATGATCCAGGGTTTGCAAACCTGGATGGGAGGGCCAGCTCGGCCATCGATGGCTGCGTCGCCTGCGTAAGGTGAGGGTCATGCTGTTAAAAAATGTAGGAGTTGCCTTCCTGTGGGTTGTTCTGAGACCACAGATGAGATAATATATGTAAAATATTTAGCATGGTACTGGTACCCAGTAAAATTGCAGCACATGTTACATGTCACTAATATTATATTCAATATTGCTTTTACTTTTCTGCTAGCTATCCACGGTGATTTGTTGTCCATCCCTTCTTTTACTAGGCCAGCACTGTCCAATAAAAGTATAATGCAAATCACATACATAATTTGAATTTTTTTAGTAAGCACGTTAAGAAAGTCAAAAGAAACAGGTAAAATTAATTTTAATCATATATTTAAACCCCTCAAATAAAAAGTTACTATTTCAACATGTGATCAATATAAAGATTTTTTAAAATATTTTATTTTTTTTAAAGATGCTTAACTGACTGACTCACCCAGATGCCCCTCAATATAACATTTTTAATGAGATATTTTATGTTCTTTTTTTTTTTTTTTTTTGAATACCTGGTCTGTGGAATCTGTGTGTACTTCCATGCACAAATCATCAAAATTCAGATGAACCATATTTTAAGTGCTCAATAGCCACACAGAACTAGTGGTTGCCATACTGGATGGTGTTAGCCCAACTCTGAAATTTATAGGGACTACGTACTCATTGGCATTAGAGGAAAAAAATACAAAATGACTCAAAGCAATTTTTTGATGATTTCATTTTTTTAATTTGGGTTTTTGTTTTCTTTTTTTGGGGGGGGATTGTTTTCTTTTTGAGTTGATATTGATGACTTGTATTTTCCTAGATATTAGTTTGTCTATTAAAATCTTTAAGTGCAAAGATGTTTAACGTATGACTCTCTTTTGATCGAAAAGCTTCCGTGCTTATGGTTATATCCTATCTTCCATTCCTCATTTCTTGAGGCTATGAGATATTATACCTGTTTACCTTAACAAAGTACACAGTTACTCTTTTTTGGGCAATCTTAATGAATTTCCATTTCAACACAGACTCGGAAGTGTCTTTGTGTTTAGAGCCAGGAGGTCATGAATGGCCCTGGTTAGAGCAGATCTAGAGGCAGAGCTAAAATAGAAGCCATATGACTGTGGGGTGAGGGGAAAAAAGGAGCCAAGAATGTAGAAATGCAGACTATTCTAAAAAGAAGTCCAAATAAGAAATGTATGGGCAGCTGGGGCTGGAAGAGAGGTGGTGCTCAAGATCAAGAAATGACCAGCTATTAGTGGTTGGGCTGGCATGCATCCCTGACCCGCCCACCCAAACCTATGCTCTCAGAGAGAGCCCTCCCTGTCCCTGGGCCCAGGAGCTGTACCCTAATGCAAGCACAGCTTGTGCTTCTTTTCTAGTTCTTTTAATATTTCTCATGATATACTCATTTTGTCTTCATTATACACCTTCCCTCCCATTCACTAGACCCTAAGCTTCTTGAAGGGGAGGGCCATGTCTGTCTTGTTTGCCAATAAATTTCTTGTACCCACCAGAGTGTATGGTAACTACTAGGTTCCCAGTAAATATTTCTTGAGTGAAAAGAATGTGATAATGTGTTTCAGCTTTGATTTTTGTGTTGGAGAGAAGAGAGTTGCAGGGTGTGGGGAAATTACCATCAGCTATGAAAAGGTGGGAGTTGAGAGAGAGAGAGAGAGAGAATAATTATAATAAGATCTTTCACAAAATGGGATTAAATGAGACCAAGAACAAATACAAAGGATAATTACTGAGGAGGAAGAAGAAAAGAGACACCTTCTTTTGAAGAGGATTAAAAGATTGCCATATGGGTTTGTAGGTGAGAACCAGAAATTTGGAGCCACTATCTCCTAATAATCTTGACTCTCTTGATAATGTGAGATAGGAACTGATGTTCTCAGTGGTGCCCAAGGGAGGTTGTGAAAAAGAAGTGGAAAAGGCCAAGTGAAGGACCAGCAATGGACACTGGGATTCAGTGGAAGATAAAGCGAAAGGGTGGGGTGGTCTCCAGTCCATCAGCAGCTCAGTTGTAAGAGAAGGAAAAGTTTTGGTGGAAGCCAAAGATGCTGAGGAGTTGGTGAGAGGGTTTAGGGGCCTACTCCTGGGGTGTGGACTGGGCAGGTAAGAAAGTACAACCAAGAGGTTGCAATTGTGGGAAGTATCAAGGAATAGGAGGGTTAGAAAAGTGACCTTCTCTGTGGGTCAGAGAACTAGAGGTTAGATTTCAAGTTTACACAAGTGGAGTTCAAGTAATGGCTAGGTCCCTGGAGTGACCAGAGAGTAGGTAGTTGAAGCCAATGGGTGTGGGGATGGGGTTTCGTATGGTTGTTATTTTGACCATCTGTACCCCACCTCCATGCCTTTAGGCCATGTGTGGGAGAGAAAGATTCAGGTCTTATGTCTTGATGACCATGGCAGTAGGTAGTTGATAGATGACAGAGGCAAGGAAAGGTGTAGCTGGAGGGAAGGGTCAACCTCAAAACTGGAGGCCATTATACGAGGATGAAGAGCAAACAGTGTGGCAGCTGCTTTGACAAACGAGGGGAATGCAGATCCTGACTCTTAGGCCAATGTCTGGAAAGTCATTAAGACTTTTTTGATGCCCTTTGAATCGTTGTGGTGGTACTCTGGTGGTGAGCTGCTAGGTTCCAGGCATCCATACTTTCTCAGCCACTGGAAACCATCCTTCCATCTTTCCCACACCTCAACCAGTCAGGCAGCTATACTGAGATTCATTAGCCCAGAGAGTATGTTTGATTAAGGACCAGAGATTCTCAAAGCCCAGGAAATGAAGATGTTGAATGGAAACATGGAAAAAAATAGTCAGAACTGACTCCTTGAAGTTACTGCCAACAACCAACGTGCTAAGGACTTTGTAGGCAAAACGCCCACATCATTTCTCCATCTGAGGAATGTTTGTGTAAATAAAAATCAGTTTGTTCTCATTAGTGTTCTCATCAACTTTAGGGACATCATCCCTCATCTTAGATTTTGTGTTAATAACACTAGGACATTCAGGATTATAAAGTGTCCCCATGCTACTTAGAAAACATGTATGAGTCAGCATTTCCTCTTCTCCCTCCTCTTCTCCAGGAACATTTGTGAGCCAGATTTTGTCCTTTGCTCTACTTGCTATCTGTCAACTTCCCATCAGTGACCCTAGACCACAAACCTTGTATGTGAGGCCTGGGCAAGCACAAGAAGGTCTGCAGCGAAATTGATGTCTGTCCTTCAATTACCTACTCACTGTTGGGAAAGTAAAAGAACTTTGCAGGCTCAGCAAACTTTCCAACTTACCTGAAAGTGATAAAAATCTTCAGGGAAAAACTATTTGGGATGTAGGCTAACGTATCTTCAGATTAATCAGATATTCACCAGAGGCCTGGACAGCAGTCAACCAGTGACGGAAAGGTATGAAAGATCCATAGAGCTTTGAAAAAGAGTTGAGGGACCTGACAGACACAGTCTGCTTTCTCTGAAGGTGCTGGTTTTGGGACAGCTGACCCATTTCTCCTGGGAGTGTGTGATTCTGCTGACTATTTAATGAATAAAAGAGGAGGGATTGAGCCACTGGAATCTGGCATGTGGTCTAATCTTACCAACTTGGCAAGTCCCTTGGCACTCTGGCCCTAGTTTCCTCATCTGGGAAATGGAGCTGGTGGTCAAGGTTAATGCAAACAGTGTTCCAGTTTGAAAACCTAGGGAGTGTCTCAGCATACCTTACACCTCTTGTTCTCATCCCTTTGGCTTTCGGATTCTTTGATCTCATGGCCCCAGCCTTGACACCCATCTTTGATGACTCATTTGAATCTCTACCTTAGTTTTTTGGATCTTGTCTCAATACTCAGCTCTTATCTAGATTCATTCTTCCAACATAAGGATCTTGACTAGCCTCCAGAAATCGGATACCTCTTCATGTTCCAAAGGGAACTTAGACCTCCACCATCAGAACACCTCCGAGTCCCTGGAGGAGTACCCAGCTGGAACCTGAACATTGCATCTACCACACCCAGTCTTCACTTTGTTGCTAGTAAATGTCTATCTCCAGGACCATACCACAATACATTCCAGAGCATCTGTGGCCCTGCCTGGGTTCACAAGGACCTTAGTGGAGAAGTATATGATGGTGAGCTCCAGGGACCGAGCACTCTGACAGCTCAGCCCTCACTGTCTATATTTTGACTTGGAAATGCGTTTTGAGCCCTTTTCCTCAGGACTCTCATGCATATCTCTGGGAGGTGTTTTTCACATACACTATGATGCAAAAGATGTCCCCTAGAGCTATGTGGTGCATAGCTTGCATGGCCTTATGTAGCAGATTTTCATTCTTATCCCTGGAACAAACAGATCCTTCCCCAAGGCTGTTGAGGAAAGAATACTCAGCTTTATTAGGAAGGCAGAGCATTGGATACGTGAAGCTGGACCCCGCTGATGGCTTAGAAACACCACCTTAAATGGGTACAGTATATTGTGACAATATGGTCCAATTACTGATACCTGAATTTCAGCCACTGTCAGGTAACGTGGACCATGTCCTTCAGATAGGTCAACTTTGATATTATCAATGACCTGGCATCCCACACTGCTGAGCTGATAATTCTTGACATCAGTCAGAGTCCCAAGAAATTCAGAATCCCAAGAAACCCTCTGGACTGGGAAGCTTTCAGCCCTCTGAGACAGTGGCAGTGATTGAGTGAGGGGAGCAGACAAATGTTTACTCACAAGAGCTCCCAGCTGAGATCCATAAAGGGACAGAACCCAAAGAGCTGGATCTCTAAAATAGAAGGCTCTATCCTCCTGGAGGAAATGCTATATCCAAGCACTGTGCCTGTGCCTCAGTTGGTCCATGGAAGTTCTACTCCACCTATGTCAGACAAAGCATCTTCTAGTTCTAATCTTCCCATTATCATAGGAAAGTAGAGATCTTCATCTATTTGTATACTGATCTGTCCCAAGGCCTGCGGCACAGTGAGTGCTCAATAAATATTTGTTGAATGAAGGTATGATTACTCAGTAGTAGGTCAATGATGAGTCCTGGACTCTCAAAGAATTTATGCATCTATTTCTGCCTTAGAATACCATTATAATGCACTATTTTGAGGACTTACCTCTTCCATAACAGAGACAATCTCAATCTATCCTTGAACACTGGTCATGTATCTGCATCAATTTTAACTTCTCTGTTCACTATAAAGATTGAGTACACAGACAAGCTGGACTCTTGATCTACAACCATGACCACTATTTCTTTCTTTCTTTCTTTCTTTCTTTCTTTCTTTCTTTCTTTCTTTCTTTCTTTCTTTCTTTCTTTCTTTCTTTCTTTCTTTCTTCTTCCTTCCTTCCTTCCTTCCTTCCTTCCTTCCTTCCTTCCTTCCTTCCTTCCTTCCTTCCTTCTTCTTTCTTCTTTCTTTCTTTCTTTCTTTCTTTCTTTCTTTCTTTCTTTCTTTCTTTCTTCTTTCTTTCTTCTTTCTCTTTCCTTCTTTTCATAAAACATTATTCAAAGCTGTCCATCTCTGGACTCACTGGTCCACTTCCCAATGCCATATGGAGTCCATCAATGGTCCCTTAATATGTCCCTAAATAGCACCAGGCAAGCCCTCAGCCACTAAAGATGTAGTCCACAGAAGTTCATTTTCTATACCTGTAATATGTTAAATAATGGTCCGCAAAGATACCTAGGTCCTAATCTCTGGAACCAGTGAATGTTGCCCTATATGGCAAAAAGGACGTTGCAGATGTGATTAAACTAGACTTTTGATATGGGGAGATTATCCTTCATAATTTGGAAGGGCCTAGTGTAAAGACAAGTGTCCTTTTAAGAGAGAAGGCATGGGAAATTAGGTTATGAGGAGAAGGCAATGTGAAGACGGGAGCAGACACTATAGTGATGCAGCTACAAACCAAGGAATGCCAGCAACCACCAAAGCTGGAAGAGGCATCAGATTCTCCCTTAGTGCCTCCAGAAAGGAACAACCTTGCCAACACTTTGATTTTAGCCTCATAAGACTCATTTTAGACTTCTGGTCTCCAGAACTGTAAGAGAGTAGCTTTTTGTTGTTTGACACCACTGAGTTTATGGTAATCTGTTACAAAAGCAATGAGAAACTAATAAAGCCTCACCATGAATATATTTCCTCCCTTTTCAGATGATAACAGGTGTATCATAGCATTTCTGAGCACCATGATTATCCAACCAGCCATCCAGTTCCTAAAGGACTACAAACTGCTCAAAAGAATTGTAAATACCCTCTGACCTCTCAGGAACAACAATTATAGTAAGGTCCCAGCCAGAAGCCCATGTCTGCAACTCTATCACTCAGGCCAACGTTTGGCACCAATCAGGTTTCCAATAGGCCTACCCACCTTCAACTTTATAAGAACGTGTGTATGTGTGGCATGAAAATGAAGGGTTCTCTGCCAAATGAAACCCATGCTTTTAGAAGACAGCTCCCTTGCCTTCATCCGGGACCAATTATTTTCCCGACTGTAGAGTCTGTCTTGTAGTTGATCTTCTCCTTATCTGCATGACTTTGAAGCAGTTCACTCTTTACTTGTGTCTCTCATGTGAGGCAAAGAGAGAAAATAAGATAGGTTCACAAACTTGCAACCAGCAGATGAATAAGTTCTGGAGATCTCATGCATAGCATAATGATTATAGTCAACAATACTGCATTATATACTTTAAAGTTGCGAAGATACTAGCTCTTCAGTGTTCTCACCACAAGAAAAGAAATGATAATTATGTGGTGTGCCAGAGGATTTAACTAATGCTACAAGTGATAATAATATTACAATATATAAATGTGTCAAATCAACATATAGACCTTAAGCTTACACAATGTTATAGGTGATTTTACCTCAATAAAAAATAAAAATTTCATCTTATACTATTATTTATTTTATATTAATAGAAAAAAATTATATTAGGGCAGGAATAAAAGGGATTTAGGATTATTTATTTGTGTCAGACTGTTTCCCTACTTTGACTGCAGGGTTTTCCAGCATATCCAGGGTGATACTCATACCTGTTTGGTCTGATACAGTCTCCATGTTTGCATTGTGGCTGGCACACAGCTAAGAAAAGAGGATATTGTGCATTATTTCTAGGTCAGCAGAAAAAAAAAGAAAAAGAAAAAGAAAGAAAAACATTCAATAGGTTCCCTTGTCTCTTTGTTGGTCAGCCACTAGGTAGTTTGTGGGAAACAAGGGCTCAACTTGACAGCCTTGTCAATTTTGACAGTTTTTGTGCTCCATATGATTCTTACTTCCTTTCACTTAGTTGAAGTCCTGCTAGAAGAATTATATATATATATAATATATATAATATATATGTGTGTGTGAATTATATATATTATAATTACATAATATATATGTGTGTATATGCATTATATAATTCATAATCTTTAATATGTCTATAACATATATGTGTAAACACAAATATATATAACAATATATATGAAGAATACATATACACTAAATATAACCATATATGACAATAATATGTATATAACATATATATGTATGTATACATACATATGTATATGTGTGTGTATATATATATATATATATATATATATATAATTAAAGGAGTAGAGTCTATGAATATTTAATCAGGAGAAAGAGAGTCTAAACTGTTTAGCCAGGTGCCACTGATTTAGACCAACTGTGTCAGGCACTATGCTAGATGCTTTGATTATGTCACCTCATTTAATGTTCTCAAGAATTCTATGAAGGAGTATTATTCACTATTTTAAGATAAGATAACCAAGTCTCGAGGATTTGAAATAACTTGCAGAAGTCTACATGACTGGTGAGAGGTAGATCCAGAATTGGAATCTTGTTTGCAAAGCCACTGCTCATTCCTGGACACTACCTACATGCATGAGGAAGTACCTAGTTATCTGTTGTCACCCATGAAGGTGACCCAAACTCAGACACTCTCCCAGGTAGAATGACCTTTGTACTCTGCACCATTCTGAAATCTCTGACGTGGTGATTTGGGGATGAAACTTCTCAAGGATTCCCAGGAATATTCTGACATAGTTAAACACAGTAATTGGCACCTTAGAATGTAGGTTTGGCATCTGAAACACTATTATTTATCTTATTGTCCCTCCAGAAAACATTTTAGGTTAGAAGATTTGGAGATGCTGGCACAGAATGGGTAACTCACATGTATCTGTATATATTGGTTCAGATCCCCAGGAAAGACAGCTGTAGTTGCATAGTGTGTGTCCTGCCATCTTGCTTCTATCTCTTACCTTGCGTGGACCATCTGTTCAGGAAATAATATCTGAGGAAGTCCACTGTGGTGGTCCAAGGGAGTACATACTTTGTTGTACCTGTAAGACGTTGATGGTAAGAAGCTGGGAGATGGCCTGAAAGGGTCAGCAGCGGCGGGGGGGGGGGGGGGGGGGGGAACAGTAGTTGGAAGAAAGTTCTAACATTCTTTTTGCCATGCTGATTCAAGTTTCTTGCCATTTGGTGAGCAACAGAATGCCTATCTCTTATCTGGTCTTTAATCCCAAAGTAGCTAGGATTTGAAGAGGTCCCAACCTTCTCAAATGTCCCCAGTTAGGAGGAAAGGAACTGCTGTTCTAACTTGTGTATCTTAATATTAAGTAATATGTATGAGAGTTTCCTTAAATATTACACCTTCCAAGCAGGCATTGGTAGTAGATCTTCTATATCATTCAAGGAAAAAAAAGATTCTCAAATAATTTGTTTGTTTGAAATCCACTGAGTGATGATCCCAACAGTTAGTTTTGTGTCACATTAGTTCTTTGAATTCTGCTATGTAATAAAAAGAATGCTATAATCAAAATATGTGAGGGTGTGGTATCTTCTGTATTCTACTCCTTTTGGAAATGAACAGTGACATATAAATCCTACAATACATTTGTTGATGTTTTCGAACCTGTTTGACAAAAAAAAACTCATTGTATTTAATATCTACGAACATCCCTTAAAACCTATGTTCTCCACCACTCTTGGGAAAAGCTGGGAAATGAGAAACTCAGGGAATATAGCCTAGGACCAGGAGCCTAGTGGTCCCAAAGCCATTGCTTTCTGGTCTTGGCTGGGTCAAAGACATAGCAAAAAAAGTAGAACGTGGCAATTGCACAGGTGGTTTGATCCACAGACTCAACCCTCCTGCATTGGTCTGAGTCCTATCAGTGTGCATTACATGGTTGTGCGGTCCACACAGATTGTATTAGCCAGATGACTGTCAAATACGTGTCTCCATAGGGCTTTAATGGGGGAAATGGAGTAAGTCCTTTGATTTGGGACACCTAAACTTCACCATCTATAAAATGGGACCTAAACTTGTGTTTCTCAGAGGTGGAGTAAGATGAGGTGAAAGGTTCTCTGAAATCTCCAGATTGTGGGGCATTATCTTAGTGCTGAGTACAACTCTCAGAGATAATGACTGCTATTAGTACTGCAAAGGAGGTGAAGCACATTTAATGCAAAGGAAAGTGATGCTATTTTGAAGAAGGTTCACACAAGGGTGCATGTTATATGCATTTAGCTTGAAGATAGAGTGACAAGGTTGGAGGAAGTAAAATAATTCTACCAGTGGGCTGAAAAGCTCCATGCCTGTGCTCATGTTTTATATGAAGATGCAGTGATAATAAGAATTTTGTTAGTAAGGAATCAAAATGCCTCTACATTTTCAGTATTGAATAGTTAGGAAAATAAATGAATATTGGTGACGTGGCTTAATTCTCCTCCTCCATCCCAACTGGAATAAGCCCTTTCCTCTTTTGGGAGATTAGTATGCATTTAGCCCCCCTTTTTTTATCCACTTTGCACATTTATTGATTTTTATATTTATTATGCTGTACAATGGGAATTTATATTCAGAGATGCACAAGATCTTCAATCTATCAAAAATATTATACCTCCAGGGTACATTGCTTACCCACAGGAAATGTAGACAAGCACTTATTTACCCATTTTACTTAATTATATCCTGCTTCATTCCCCAAAAGATTTATAGGAGTTTATAATGAGACATGTAATGAGAAATATTTAAAATAACTTTAAATTCAGGTAAAAAGAAAATAGGGTAGAAAAAAATAAGACCACACCATAAATTATGTTAGTAAAAGCAATTTCAATGTAATTCACTCCAATTTTATCTAAAACTTAAGTAAGATTTCATGGAATTTGACAAGCAGAATCTAAAAGACATACAGAATAGTCAAGACACATGTAAATCTAAAAGACAGATTGAAATGAAATGAAACTTGGCTGCAAATAGCCAAAGCAATGTTTTTGAAGAAGAATATCCTGAGAGAAACTTTGCCCTTTTGGATAGAAGGTCATAGGAAGCTGGAGCACTTTGGACTGTATAATATTGTGTGGGATCGAGAAGCAAACTACAGGGTCAACTAACCGACGTGTGTGGAAACCTAGTCTGTGATAAAGTTAGCTCAGTAAAACAGTGGCAAAGATGGACCACTGAGTAAATGGCATGGGCGGAACTGGTTATCCACTTGTAAATAGAATCAACCCTCTATGTCATACAAAGCCCGCAAATCAATTCCAGGTGGAACATTGACCTAAGGGTAGACTGGAGGCACTGGATAAAGCTTAGGAAAGAAGATAGGAGAGTGTTTTT
This sequence comes from Vulpes lagopus, assembly GCF_018345385.1. NCBI lineage: Eukaryota > Metazoa > Chordata > Mammalia > Carnivora > Canidae > Vulpes > Vulpes lagopus. The sequence continues at coordinate 7,282,420 of NC_054834.1, forward strand.
ATGGTATCAGCCCAGGATAGGGCACCTTGGACAAATAAAAAAGTCAAGAGGGGAAAAATAAATGTAATTGCATTTTGTATAAAAAGGAAAAAGAAAGGAACAGAGGAAGGAAAGAAAGAAGAGACTATAGACTAGACACAAAACTTAAAGGGCTTAAAACTTACAGACTTAAAACCTGCTCAACATAGATTAATATCAATATCAATATTAATATCAATTGATTGATATCAATTAATATCAATAGATAATATCAATATCAACAATATTAATATCAATATCATGATATAAGGAATCATGTATATTGAATACACAAGTAACATATATTATAAAATATAACATATATGTGAATATATATATAATGAATAGTAGATAATTAATTAGAAAAATAAGCTTCAATAGAAAAAGGAAATGGGAAAGGATGAACCAGAGATTTTTCACAGAGGAATCCAAACATCTGAAAAAAACATTCAAACTCACTAATGTCATAATAGAAGTGAACATGAAAAGTAAGAGGTGTCTGGGTGGCTCAGTCAGTTTAAGCATTCAGCTCTTGATTTAGGTCATTAGGTCATTAGGTCATGATCTCAGGGTCATGGGATTGAGCCCTAGATAGGGTTCCACACTCGGCAGGGAGTCTGCTTCTCTCCTTCTCCCTCTGATTGCATGTGAACACACTCTCTCCAATCAATAAATCTTTAAAAAAACAGAAATGCACATAAAAAGTACAGTGATCTACTGTGTCACTCACATCAGAAGTGGGAAAAGTCTAGTAAATATGCTGTTAGAAAAAATATAGAGACATGGGAATCATATAATTGGTACAATACTCTGGTGATGACTGTTAAATGGGAAGATGTGCTTACCCATGACTCAACAATTCTAGTTAGGAATATACTCTACAGAAACCTGTGGACATGCACAGATACAGGCCCATATATAGATAAATTGGTAAAACTTACAAGTTCCTTAATGGGAATATGCATACACAAATTTTGGCATGTTTATGTAATGGAATATACTATATGTCAGTTAAAAGTCAAAAGGAGAGCTTCAACTACCAAAGTAGATAAATCTCATAAATGTAATGTTGAGAGAATAAAGTAAGTTTTATAAAGATTGATAAATAAGATAACATTTATCTAAAGTTCAAGAAATAACCAAATAGTACTTTGTATATTTCGCAGAAACATAATGAAATCAATCAAAGTTTATGAGCAAAATAAGCACTAAGTGAATGATAATGATTTCCTTTAAGGAGGAAAGAAGGCAATGTCACAAGGAGCTCAATTTTTCTATGATTTTTGTTTTATATAAAAAAATTTCAAAAACAATGAACGACCAACCCAACAGAAGACATGCAAAATGTACGAACGAGTGTTTCATGGGGGAGCACAGACAATCAATAAACACACGAAGATATCCTCCACCTCCTTAGCTGTCTCAAAGTTTCAGTCAACTAACACCCTGAGCTCATTCATCACTTAAACTTATTTGGTGACTCACAGGTTTCTTTCTCCCCAGTATTTTATCTTCTTCTCAGACTAAAAGTGTCAAAGAGTCTAACTGGTACCAATGCAGGTTTGGTTTTTTGCATTTTTGTTTTTGTTTTTGCTTTCTGGTTTTTAGTTGTTGTTGTTGTTGTTTTGCTAGGCCCCATTACGGTCTGTGAGCTACTTTGATGATAGGTCTTTGAAACTACCTACCCAATTAGGATGGTGGGAGCCTTCTGGAACAGTGGATGGCACCCAGCTCTTGGAGCAACCTAGGGCTTCTTCTTAGTATAGACTGTGGCCTTGGCAGTTCCTCAGAAGGGACCATGGCAGGTCGTGGGGGTAGGCAGTGAAGCTGACCTGTATTGCACATGCTCATTTTTCCTTGTACAAATTACTTATCTAAAAAATTAACACAGATAGAAATCTTGCCTCAATCCACTTCAGAACCATCATAAATCAATATATAAGTCAGATCAAAAACAACCTTTAATATTTTGGATTTCCTCAGATAAATTTATGACTGACACCAACCAAAATAATTGACCTAACACTTGTTTTTCAGTATGTACATACATTGAAAATATCTGAAAGCCAATAGATATTGGAAATGAATATGGATCTTGGAGTCAAAGGACTCGACACAGGCAGTCTCTCCTGACACTGTCATTTAATAGATGGGTGACTTTCTGCATGTAATTTAACTTCTCTGAGATCAATTCCCTTAGTATTGGAATTTTTCAGTATTATCAGCACAGCCATGTTATAAGAATACAAAATATCACATTAAAAAAAGAGAGCTTCCAGGTTAAATACCAGAGATAGAGTAGGCAAAAATAGGTGAAAAGTAAACTTGGAAATTCCTCATTACTCATGTTACTGATTTTTTTTTGTTATTGCTCAGAATATGATATATTCCATGAGGATGAAAGTATAAAAACATAACCTAAACATATATCAACTGAACAAAATACAACATAAGGCTTTTCTATTGACTGATTTAATTAATGCAGGCTTTATCTTTGTTTTTAGTAGGCAGAATGACTAGCTGGGTACTTAAAGATCTCTACTACTTTTGCATCTACTTTTTCCAATTATATTGATGGGTAAACCGAGGAAATGCAAAACACAGGTGAGTAAATTTCTGATCTAATTGAAGTGTCTTATAGATCAGAGCACCCCCAGGAAGAGGGAGGGTCAGCCTGTTTTAGCGTGCCCAAGGGTATGACTCTTTCCCAACTTATGGATCCTTCAGTGGTGTTAATACTATGTGGTTTTTAAGTTGTATTTTTAAACAGTAGTGTGATTTGGAAGCATGTGTTCTTTGGAGCAGCTAAAGATATTATCTAGTACATTTGAATTAATTTCTCAGATCGTGAGTATAGGTGCTAAGGTCTTCTTCAGGGTTGAGGTAGGTGAGGAGGGAGAGGGCCGGGGGTGCACGGCTGAGCTACTTGGCTTCCCCACCTGGGCCTGGCCTTCCTGTGCTCATGGAGGAAGAGCCCAGGCCCTGCAGCAGCCAATGAACACATCACGGGAAATCCAGGTGGAATAAAGCAATTTCTGTTTCCCATCAGCACAGCCTCAGAGCAGCAATTATAGATGAAACCTGAATCTGGAAATCCTCACTAATGGGGATCCAGCAATTGGCAGAGATGTGATTTTTCACAACCTAATGTATGGGAATGCCTCTCCTCTCTCTTCTCCTCCACCTTGTGCCTCAACCTCTCCTAGTCAGGCCTTTGGTGCCAGTCATCACCACCCCACCCATTGCCTCTAGGACTTCAACCTACCCAGAAATTATAATAGAAAAGATGAGAATGGTGATCAGTAATGGCTCTATACTGAAAAAACATATATGTATAATATATATTATTATGGGAATTATAAGCAAAAGCTATTTAATCCCCACAGCAACTACACAAATAGTTACTGTTAGACTTATTTTACAGATGGAAAACAATATGAGGTTTGGAGACATCAAATAATTAGTTGGCCAAGGTTGCAAAGTTAGTTGCTAACTTCGAAATCAAACGCAGACTTTTCTGTTTCCAGAGCCCCAGTCTTGTGAGGCTGCTCTGAGTGGGTTGGGCAAGCGGGACCCCCACGGAGAGAAGGAGAACACCTAGGGGTGCCAGTGAGTGTGTGTCTATGTTGGGAATGAGGATCTCCAGTACCTCTAATCTTGCACTTGCGAATCTGTGTTTATTTTTCCCTTGTTGGGAGTTTGCCTAACAAGCAAACCAGGGTGGGCTCTTGGGGTGAATATTTTTTGGTTGTATGTCTTATGGCCAACTTTTCCAATAACACAGATAACCGTGAGAGAAACTGGCATGTCTTGTCTTACTCCGGTCTTCAAAAAGTGAAAAACAAAATTTTTCTTTAGTTAAACAACCAAGAATCGACATTACTCAGTATTGCTAATTTCAGCAGTTTCCAACTTGGAAACATGTTACCATTTAAAACTCATTTTTAGGTTGGTTGTTTAAAATTCAGACCACATTTTCAGAAATGGTATTATAAATGGCAATTTGGTTTCCAGGCTACCTTATAAAAACCTATTCAACCCATAACATAGCTCAAATGTTTTGTATTTCTAATAAAAAGAGTAGGGGATAATGCTATTGCAATGCTGGCAATTAAAATAAATAATATTCATGGGCTAATTAACTTTTACATAATTTGCATGACCTATAGCTTGAGGAAACCCAGTATGGTATAAGAGTTAAGAAAGAGCTTGGTCTGGCGTCAGAATGTCTGCTTCAATTATTAGCTCTGAGAACTACTATCAGTGTGACCACGGGGACGGGACATGGTGTGACTCACTAAGCCTCAGTTTACTTAACTGTAAAATAGAGAATAAAAACTTCATAAGATTCATGTGAGGATTCCATGAGATAATGCGTGTATAGGACCAGCGTTGTGGGGTTTAACAACTCACAAAGTTCTCAGGGTGTCAGAGCTGTGTGGATGGGATTGCTACCTGCTGAGTATCAAGCCCTTCCCACTGGACAGACACTCTGCCAAAGGATTTTGCATATAATTTAAACCCGAATAGCTCAGAGAGTAGGCACTTCTCCACTTTTACAAATGCAGTGCTTGAGGCTCTCCTAGATTAAACAGCTTTGCCCAAAGTCACATAGAAATGTGTCAGCTTGAGTGGGCTGGTGCCCAGAGTTTTGGTCAAACGTTATTCTGAGTAGTTGAGTGTGTCTGTGGGGGTGTTTCTGGATGAAATTAACCTTTGATTCAGTGGACCGAGTAAAGCAGATGGATCTTCCCCAATGTGGATGGGCCTTATCTAATCCGGTGAAGGCCTATATAGAACACAAAGGCTGAGAAAGAGAGAATTCCCTTTCTCTCTTTTTCTCTCTTTTGCCTGACTTTGAGCTGGGACATTGGTCTTCTGCTGTCTTGAGATTCAGACTCACACCATTGGCTTCCATGATCATGTGAGCCAATTCCTTGTAACAGGTGGTCTGTGTGTGTGTGTGTGTGTGTGTGTGTGTCTGCCTATCTATCTCTATCTCTTCCTGTCTCTCATATATATATGAGAGATTCTTGATTCTTATTTGTTCTGTTTCTCTGACTGCTACAGTCACAAAAGTGGAGGGACTAGGTCTAGAACTCAGTCTCAGTTTAAAAGCTGAGACTCCTTTGAGAACAGCGTGTGACTTCCTTTGGGTCCGTGGTTTGGACTGTGCAATTCTCACCCTGTGCAAGGTTGCAATGCCCAGGGAGGAATGGGCGCCATGGGGGTTATCTGGGCCAGGAGTGGGGAGCAGAAATGGGGAGAGGAGGAACATTCCAAGCTGGGCAATTGTGGGAGCCAAGGCAGAAATGGATCACCAACTCTTATCAATTGTTGCCTAATTTAACTTTGGAGTCCTGCCCAGGCTTACTTTGGAGACTTCTAACTTACTCCACAACTCGGTACTAGGAGCCCGAAGTCCACCTGAGTACACGCGACTGGAGGGCCTCCAGCACCACACCTCGCGCACAGTAAGTGCTTGATAAACCTCATTAACTCCAAGTAGGTTCTCGTCACACTTAATCATTTTTTCTGCTGCTTCCAATGAGTCTCAATTCTTGGGGGTGGATCATAAGGCCTTTGACTCCTGGAGGCACCAGCAGAGTGCCAATGCTCACCTCTGAACTTCAAAATGACACCCTGTGAGAGGGAGCAGAGAAAAGAAGTAGATTTGCTAACTAGAGATGCCAAGAGAGAAGTTAAAAAATGCACATTCTCACATCCTGAACCCAAACCCGTAACGTCACACTTTCCCTGACCGGAGGAGGCTGTGTTCTGCTTTACTAACTTGGTTTCAGGCTTCTCCTTATCAGAACTTGATTCTTGACAGATACTGTTTCGTTATCTTCACTGCAATGATTATTTTTATTCATTTAAGTGTCCCTAATGTGTCAACTCATGAACTTGGTTTTCCTTCTCTCTCTTCTGACTCACAGGAAATTCTTTAGAATTGAGTTGACCCTGAACCACATGGATCTGACCTGCACGGATCCACCTATATGCAGATTTTTTTTCAATAAATACAGTACTAACAAATAAGTACAGTACAGAAAATGTGTTTTTTCTTCCTTATGATTTTCTTAGCATTTTTTTCCTCCATCCTACCTTATTTTAAGAATACAATATGCAATACACAGAACATAAAAAATATGGGTTAATTGTTCAGGCTTAGCCATATAAAACAATAGCCATATAAAATATGGGCTACTGTTCAGACTTCCATTCATCAGTAGGGTATTAGTAGTTAAGTTTTGAGGAAGTCAAAAGTTACTCATGAATTTTCAAGTGCACGGGACTTGGTGTCCCTAACTCCTCCTGCACGGTTCAAGGGTCGACAGTGTAATATGCGCAATTTCAGCTTAACAGAAGAACCTCATCACATTGAAATGTTGGCAAAGTTAACAAAATGCAGACTAATAAATTGAATCCACCTAAAAATTAGAGATCTAAGGATTACGAGAAAGAAGGCCATCCTAGAAAATGTGGGAAAACACAAGTAAAAAGTAGATAAAGCTTTTGCAAGAAGCACGAGGTGAAGAAAACCACCTCCATGACCATTCTGGAGAAACCATTTCTCTTGGGCCTTTTCACTCTGTTTCTGTGTGGTTGGTTGGTAGGCTTTTCTCTTTTTGCAAGTGTATTACAAATTAAAGAGCAGGGATCTGGGTTCAATGTAGAAGTGCACTTTGTGAGAGTCCCCTCCTGCCTTCGCCGTGGCCATGGCTTTGTCTAGCTCTGCAGGTGCTGAGGGGGACCCGTGGCAGAGGGGGTGCCAGCTGTGGTTCCCCGTCACGGCCATCACCATGCTTCCTGGTTAGGAAAATCCTGGAAAAGCCAGGATGCTGAAAGACCCAACTCAGGGTTTCTCTGCTGGAATTCATTAGTTTCATGTTGTTACCCAGACTTCCTGACTGGTTGAGGTCAGTCTTGAAAAGGTGACAACATTATCTACCCAGGGCCCAGCTGCCGTGTTCTTTTCTCATTCCACATGCTTTTTCTCTGTACAGAACTTTTGACATTGAAGTAGATATTTGTACATGAAAATGATACACGGAATTCTGAGAGAGCCTGAAATCTCTCCCCTTATCTACCTCCATGTGGCTGTTGACAACAGAGATATATAACTTCTGGGGTACATCCAACACATGAAAGGGTGGAACATCCATATATCACCCACTTCTTACTCTCAAGAATAGTTTCCTAATTTTTGCAATCACTTGGCAGGTCTATATTTCACTGCTTTATCCACTTTCTCCCCATCACTGATTGCTGATGTAACTGTGGGTAGCAAAGAATCATTCTTAAGACTTTTTCCTGGGCTTCAGAATTGCTACCAATTGCTTTGACATAAAAACTACAAATAAAAATATGCTCCACAATGAATGGAGTAAACAGGGGACTTTTAGAACCCAATAAATTGGTGTCTAGAAATAGGTTTTCCATCTGTGCGCAGCCTCTTGGCAAAACATGTGCATTTTCACTAACCTATGTGCTAAATTACTGAGTTTTACTGCATTTTAAATTATTTCATATCCAACCCGTAGTTGCAGAGATATGTGGCAATCATCCAATTTTTTTTTTTGGCTTAAATTTTACTCTTCTATGGATTAGGACAGAAGCAGACTTAAAGCAGAGCTTTACTGGTCAAAATCTACACTCTGCCCAGGCCAACTTCAAATATAATACTTTAGTGTTTGGCAGTTGGCTAGTGAAATTGCCAAAAAAAATGTTTAGGACAATCCTTTACCCCCATTAATGAACGACTCCCAGGAGAAGGAAATAATGTAAAACTCAACATATGCCAACAGCTGTTGTGAATATGAATAGTCGTTCAGGCTTGATTAAAGTCATCAAATCTTGTTCCCCCACCCTACCATGCGCTCAGAGTAGAGCAATGCTATGAGGTGTGACTAATGACAAAGACAGTAACTTTAAAACAAAGTAAACATCTAGACAAATGTCATCTGTCAAAGAAATTGACTTGAACTGCTGTATACACATTCCATTGACCATACCAATTCCTCAGCTTCTCTAGAATTCCTCTTTGGAGTCAGTTTCATACATACAGAAAAAAATTATGCGTGTTACGTTATGATAATTAAGTCTACTTCCAAGGACAAATATCTATTACCACTGATTATGTTCTCAAAACTGGATCTATTTGTGGGTTACAAACAGGTGTATTAAAAACAAACTCATGTTGTCATTGACTGCTTTGATTGTTGCCTGTAGATGCATGTTAACCTACACTGCACAGGTCCTGCGTTGAACCCTGAGATTTGAAAATCTCCAGGCACTTCTTCTGGACGGGCTGTAAGGAAGGTCTGCCATGGTTCCATTTGTATTGAAACAGATGGCCACCAAGAAAATAAGGCCCTTGGGAAGCCTACATACCTAAGCCAGTCTAAGGACAAGGGATCACTGTTGGAAGTGACACTTCAAAGTCTTCTATGGTACCTGTCACTTACATAAATTTGTGGGGACAAGGATGCAATTACAATGAAAAGTGCTGCCTCAACTAAGTGTTGCAAGTCCTCAACAGTAGAGTGTGGGGTAGTGACAAATCGAGAAGTACTGCTTTCATTGTTACTGTGGATCAGAACCATGTTTATACAACTCAACAAGCCTAGTTCTTCAATGCTTGAAGCAATTGCTCATGGAGCCTTCTTATAAACCCTTTCATAATACTTAACTGGAGGATATAAATCATCCTAAGAGTTTTTATTTAACGAAAGCACTGTGATGTAGTAGCTAAGAGGACAGACTATGAAATGAGGCTGGTCTAAAGTCTAAATCTCAACCCCCCCCACTCACTAACTAGATAGGTGACTCAGGTTGGTCACTTGCCCAAAGACCCAGTTTTCTAGTCTAAACCAGAAAGAATGTAGGTTGAATCATAGTACGTTATCTGATCACAGATTTCTGGATTGCTCAACAAAAGTCCTGGGGAATTAAATCTGCCTTTGCTTTTCGAGTCAATTTGCCCACCACTAAAGAAAGGCTCCTCTTGGTTAAATAGCTACCTGTATGATAACACTATGTAGCTTAAAACTGGACAGGATTTTTAAAAACTTGACCCTTCAAAGCAGTGTCCTGTGTTTCTTTGCTTCTTTGCCTGTGACCTGCTGTCCTGTGGCTCCTCCAGGGGCAGCAGTTATGGTTTGAAGCAGTGATGGTTATCATTAGACCCAATTTCACTTAACCCTATATTCTCTAAATCTCATCCAGAAATTATTCTTTTTCTTCTACAAACTCTATGATCTTTCTCTCTGATTTGTGATTTGTTCTGGACACTGTATGTTTATCATTCTACTCCTTTAACTTCTTACTATCACAGGACCAAACTATCACCCGTACTTTGGAAATGTTCTAGACAGACTAGAAAGAGCAGAGTCAATGCTTCACTTCATCATTTCTTTCCCAGAAATTTCTTCTCTGATTTTTCTTGCCTCCAACCTTACAGCCCTTCCAACTAGAGCAGGAATCATTTTTGTAGAGACAAAAATTACAATTTCTCTTCTTGTCGTTTCTCTGTCAAATAGTTTGGTGGTTCTCCAGGTCCTTCCAGATGAAGGCTGAACATCCTTGCATGGCCTACACAACTGAATCCTGGCAGCCTAGTTTTTGCCTACTTCTTCTTTTGCTTTCTCTAATGCTGCAGCACCAGGATGCCCTTCGCCTGGCCATGCTCCCTCTTACATTTTTGGGTTCTTTGCTCAGGACAGGTGCCCAGGCCTCCAGAGTGCTTTCCCTTATCCTGCTCCTCACTCCAGAATGTCCTCTCTGACCCCACCTCACTCCCTACAGTCACATCAGGTACCCCTCGTGTGCAATCTGAAGGACTTATGATGCAAATTAATGGAGATAAAGCATGTGAACATACCCAATACACAGTGGGCTTTCAATAAATGGTAATTCTCCTCTGATGATAAAAACAAAAACAAAAACAAAAACAGCTCTGAATATTACCCAGTCCTTTTCTGAGTTGCCTTTCGGAGTTTCTTTAAACAATTATCCCTTCTTTCTTGAACCTGGTGCTTTCTCATCCCTTGTTGCAAACATACTGAGCATCTTGTCGGCTGTATGAATTATTATCCAACTGAAATGTATTTTCTGAAACATTCTTATCAGCCCTTTATTCTGGGATAAATGTGGCCTTATCTATCCCCTAAATAGATAGGGTTCTAAAGATCTTTCTAAAGGCCTCTTCCAGCTCTAACATTCTTTGATTGTAAGATTTATTTTTGCAAAACTCCTTAACATAGATGAAGTCAAATTTCTGGAACCCAATTATACAATTTAGAGATTATCTGGGGCCTTGGTTCCTCCTCCTCCTCCTCCTGCTGTTACTTCCCTCCCCCGCCCCTATCCCCTTCTTGCCAACCCCCGCCCCCCCCACCCTGCTGCCTGTCCTTTAGCCATTTTTACTACTCACAAACTCCTCCAGGCAGGGAGGCAGAAAGGAGAGGTGATGCTAACACAGCAACTTTAGTAAAATGCATGACGGGAGAGGTTGAAACTGTTGGAAAAGATTTCTCAGATTCATCATCCCTCCACCTCTTTAGACTGGCCAAAGATAAGGTAGCTGGACATAAGGTAGCTGGACAATCACTCTGCTTCCCCTAATTTTAAAAAAATAACAGTGTTCGCTCTGTGAATTGCGCAGCTCCCTGTTGTGGTCCTCTTCTGTGGGCTCAACATCAACGTCTCCTTGGCAATGCTCTTTCCTTAACTCACTTGCGGATTGACTGTCCTGCTTCCATCTCCTTGTCACACTCACATTCCTCTATTTTGATGAAATATAGAATGAAGGATGTGAGGACCTGAAGGCTTGGAACATTTAGCTGTTTCAACCTGGCACCTTCTATTCCCCTAAGGAAACCTCCTGAAATTGCCAGTGAATGCTATAAAGAGATCTCCTAGTTGTAATGTCTGAAACTGACCTGGGGATTTTATGTAGAACTCTGCAATGTCAGCAGCTGCTTAGCTACACATATTCCACACACAACCCCTTTTATAGCTTTGACTTAGAGCCAACTTCTGTTTCCAGCTCCAGTGCCAAGAGCCAATGGCTGCTCAGGTTCAAGACAGCTTATTCTGTCCTAGAACTTTTTTTTTTTTTTTTCCAATTCAGCTGACAGAGGCAGAGCCCTGGGGTCCTTAATTATCCCAGAGAATATCGTGACACTGCTTGCAGAATTAAGATCGGGTCCTGGGAGTGAGCCTCAATGCTTCTGTTCTTAGGACTTTGCTGCCTTGGGTCTACAGTTTGTCACAGGTGTCTTGCACAGCACAGGGCAAACTAGTGAGTCCTGTCCTGGTTTGAGTTTAACCATTACTGACTTGTTTTCTTTCTCCTTCTTGTCCACGGCCAGGAGTGTTTGGCAAAGTTTACCACACTTGGGTTGGGGTGGGGCGGGGGACACACGTGTAATGTAGGATCAAGACCTTTTCTAAACTGTTTGGTACCTTATGTCACCTCATAGCAGTAGCTCCCAGGAATTGGTCTTATTCCCAGTCAGTGAATTCTAAGAGAAGAAGTCAGATAGAGGACCCTACTGTCATGAAGATTGGGATCTGGGCACATTGTCAGAGCAGCTACCCTCTTTTGGAATGGTGATAGCACGGAATATTTCTTAACTGTGTCCTATATGTGTGTACTACTTCACATAATTGTTACAATGGCCTGATTAATTTTGTAATAGTCTTATCCCCATTTTACAAATGAAGGGGAAAAAAAGTGGTTACATCATTTCTCTAGGGTCATAGAGCTATAATAGGAGGTAGGACTGGATATTGTACCATACGATCTGCTTTCACAGCCAATGTTTGTACCAGCATTTCATACCATTGCCTCTCCTTTGATTACTTCTCCAAGTTATGGTTTTCCTATTCAAGTAGAAAGCAGCGCCTATGCTTCAGATGAGGCCTGGCAGGACATACTTATCTTCAACTGGACGTGTCGTGGCTGGGAAGTTCTGTCATTAATTCAGCAAATATTCACCAAGTGTCTTACCAAAGCCCGGCACTGAGTTAGACCTCATGGCCTTGGTCTTGTGGTGCACACGGAATCTGAGCAAGTTCTTAGAAATGGGTGCTCTAGAAAGGAATTGATCCAGCAACATGGTAGGTCATAATGAGGTCTCAGTTCTGAAGATCACCTGGAAACTGAAGGATGAAAGGGAGTTAGCCTGTGGTGAGCCTGGAGAGAGTGTGCTAGGTGAAGAAGAGTGTGTTCAAAGCCTGGAGGCCAACTAGAAGCTGTTAGCCAAGGTTCTTTGGTTCTCCAGAAATCACCCAAAAGCCAAAGCACCCAGTTGTGACTCCTAAGGTGCACATGAGGAGGATATGCGAGCACCCAGGCTGGGACCCTACGGCAGATCAACTTTGAGTGCCACCCCTGGCCGACTTCTTGCCCAGCCTACTTCTGCAGAGACACAGGGAAGTGTGGAGGCCTATTTCTGAGTTTCAGTTGCTCCAGGGAGTCATGTGGGTGGGTCAGGCGCAAAGTGAGTCCAAACCACTGTGAATCAGCACAGGATCTTCAACACTGTGAGGTCAGGATGGATTCTAATATAAACATAAAATAAATCCATCCAGCTCACCAGTTAGGGAAAGAAGCCCAGTCTTCCAATGGGAAGTGATCATGTGAGGTGGTTGTTGTTGTCCCATATTTTTCAGAGTTTGTGATTCAATGATATTTGAAATCTTGGGGGGAAAAGATGCTATAGGAAGAACCAGGGCTATTCCCTAGGAATAAATAGGAATGATCCTGATGCATTTTATTTCTGAGGACTTGGTGATACCTGAGTCACCAACTTCTTGCTGTTGCAGTTTCCTTTTTGAAGTGACATCTCAGTAAATATCCTCAATCCTGGCAACACGTCAAGCTCTTCTTCATTGATGAAAGTTCTGCGCAGGTTAGTTCTCACTAGAGTTGAGAACTGGGCTAGATCAGTAGAGGCACTAGGACCGCTGTCCTGTGAATCAGGAAAGGAAGGGGAATCACTTATTCCAAAACCCCTCTGATATTTGAGTGCCTAACCCATCCCAGGTATAGTACTGGGCACTTGCTGGAAGCTGTTGATGGACCATGGTTTCTTGAGGAGAAAGTCCAGGGAAAGGAGAAGAGATTCAAACAGTGAGCTAGGGGAAGGCAGAGGACAAAGCTCACCTGCTTTCCAGGTGTATGCAATGGGCATACAGGGCCACGGGCTCAGGCACTGAGGAGGAAGCGCTGACATAAGGGAGATAATAAATGTTCTGAGATTTCATCACCATCGAAGAGTTCTGACACATTACTGCAAGGGCTTAGCTCTCTCTGATTCATATTTCTCCTCTGCTATGGGATCATTTGGTTTTTGAGCGTGTAGAATTACTGACTGATTTCTTTCTGGTCAGATTCTTTTTAGCTACACACAGACCCTTCTTGTAATGAAAACCAGGTTTCCTGTTACAGTTAGCTTTACATTCAGGTAACATGTTACTGTCTGGAATGAGCAAGTGTCGAGTTTGAGTCATATTTTCCACACTGATGCTAAGCCTCCATGCTTCCTATGTCTGGTGTTGAAGGAGAGACTAAGAAATAAAAAACTGTGGCTAGGTCAGAAAATTTATTTCCCACCCAAAGAGTTAATTGGCTTCTCCAAAAACATGGAGCTACTGAGGCCGCTCCCTGAGCAAAGAGACTATGAAAGGCTTCTAAGTCACCATCAGTAAATGCTCTGTGAAAAGCTGGCCTCACTTGGTTAGTGGACACTGGATCCTTCTCTCTGTTGGCCACAATGCTGGAGGGAAGCCTGAAGAAGTCATCTGATGTTCAGTATCTCATAGAACCTTATTTTGAGCTGCCTTCAAAGACTCATAGAAGATCTTTAGGTCCTGGATTAAAAGAGTCAATTGGGAAGAATAGTGTTACTGGAAATTATTTTCCCTAGGGGCCACGTATAAATGGGAACAAGTATTTGGTTAAAAGTCCAGTAATCGGCCCATAGCAGATTCACGTTAGTGCAAAAATTATTTGTGCACATGGTAACCAGACTTTTTTTGTTGTTTGTGAAAAGACTGAATCCACTTTAAAAATAGTTAGTGGGAGTGGGCGCCTGAGTGGCTCGGTTGGTTGAGCATCCAACTCTTAGTTTCAGCTCAGGTCATGATCTCAGGGTCATGAGATTGAGCCCCGCATCTGGCTGTGTTCAGCGAGGAGTCTGCTTGAGATTCTCTCTCTCTCTTCCTCTCCCTCTGCCCCTTCCTTGCATGTACTCCCTCTAAAATAAATAAACAAATCTATTTATTTATTTATTTATTTATTTATTTATTTTTAAGATTTTATTTATTCATGAGTAACACACACACACAGAGAGAGAGAGAGAGAGAGAGAGGCAGAGACACAGGCAGAGGGAGAAGCAGGCTCCATGCAGGGAGCCTGACGTGGGATTCGATCCCGGGTGTCCCGGATCGTGCCTGGGCCAAAGGCAGGCGCCAAACCGCTGCGCCACCCAGGGATCCCAACAAATCTTTTAAAAAAATTAGTTATTGAGACTCATGCTTGAAAGGTGGAATTCACACACATAAAAATTCACATATATATATTTATACACACATGTATAAGGGCAGGATCAGAGGGAGAATTATTTCAAAAGTTTGGTAGTACTTAGGAAGCTACTTACTTAGGAAAGTAAGGAAAACACCTTAAAGTAATAATAATAATAAAACCCCCAACAACCTAGACCACTTGGGTGTAGCTTAGGTAGGAAAGAGCATCACCAGAATTTGGAAATCCCAGTAGCCGGAGAAAGCTCTTGAGAGGGGATGAGTCTGGGAGGTGAAGGGACATGGTGCTGAATGGCCCACAGGTTTCATATATGGAGGTGTCTAGAAGTGAGTTTGAAGTGATTTCTTAATTGGTGCTGTAGTTATTCTCAGCTACCCCAAATCTTTACAGTTTTATACTCTAGTATAAGAACAGCAGGAAGGATGTCATCAGACCCAGAAGCCAAGATGAAGGGGATGAGCATGTTGCAAGCCTGGGTGGTACGGTGGAAAGGGGAGAAAACTCATTTTTCCCCAGATGCATTTGCAAATGATACCAGAAAGTGGGTGTGGGACAAGGAGGGGAAGCAGAAGCACTGGGGTTACTCCTGCACTCAGGTCTTCTTTGGAATCCCAAGAATATTTCCAGTAGTCACCACATTTAGTGTCACCTCCTACATGCTTCTGAAAGGTAGACAAACATCTTCCTAGAGCTTTCGAGTTGTCGTTTGGGTGTGAAAAATCTGAATATATTTGTGTGGTTGCTAAGTGGATTTTGACCCCTAGGGGGTGATCACAGCATATGGTAAAGGGGTGGGCTCTGGGAGGGCAAAAACAAAGATAAGAAAAGAGTCCTAAGTTCTCAATTTCAGTCCCAACCGGTGGGTAATGACACACAAGCACCCATGTGGGTACAACAGCCTCTGTCCAGTCACATCCCCTGGACCACAGGGCACATACCTCCCTGGACCTGCAGTTTGATGCCTTCCTGATGTCAGAAGCTCAAGGGGGTGAGTCAGCATCCCTCTGTCACCCACGGGAGGTTTGGGAGAGAAGGTTGGGTGGGATAAGACTCCTATTTCTGCAGTAGGGACCCCAGTCCCTGAGGAGACACTGTGGCTGCAGCCAGACAGACCATACCCTGGATGGGAAGTAGACCACCCCAGGGCGACACGAAGGCCGAGAGCGAGGAATTGGAGGCAATGAAATAATATGGGTTCACTCTCAGTAGAGCCTGCTCCAGCTTCCTACAGCTCTCGGGGGCCATTCCTGGCCCAAGAGTTGAAAATGGAGGTGGGAATCGCACCATCAGTCTCCATGGGACAGTTCCTCTTCTGGCCCTTTCTGCTCTAATGAAACTGGATGATGAAGCTGGATTTTCTCTTCTGCTTCGCTACCGGCAGAGCTTGGGGGCCTGGGAGCTCTCTTCCCAGCCCTGCAGGCTGCCCCATGGCCCCAGCGCTCCCCAGATGGGATGATGGAGACCACAGACTGATGGACTGGAAATATCTTTTAAGCAGTCTGTTCTCAAAACAGAAACAAAATAAAGGAACAAACAACAACAACAACAAACCCAACAACAAACAAAAACTTTTCTATGTATACTTTTCAATGAATTATACCCGCACAATAACCATCACGGTCAAGACAGAGAGTGTGTCCTCACTGGAGAAACCTCCCTCATGCTCCTTCCCAGTCCATCTCCCCAGTCACCCCAACCCCAGACAACCACTGACCTGCTCCCTATCACTGTGGATGTCACACACGCAATCACCTGCATAGGACTCCTGTGTCACTCCTTGAACTCAGCATATTTTGAGTCTCATCCATGTGTGTGTCTGAGTGTGTGTCATCCCTTTTAATTTCTCACTGGCATTCCACTCTACAGATGTGTCTCAATTTCTCTATTGATGGGCACCAGATTGAGTCCAGCTTTTGACTATTATGAATAAAGCTGCTATAAAAAGTCATGTACAAGCCTTGGTAGGGATTACTGCTCTCATTTCTCTTGGCTAAATAACTAGGCATGGAGTTGCTATTTGCCAGCAAACTGCACGGTCTACTGTTAAGAGCCATCGTTTACTTTTCTAATTGCGTGCCGATTTACATTCCGACCAACAAAGTGTAAGAGTTCCGGTTGCTCCATATCTTCCTCAGCACTTGGTAGTGTCAGACTTGTCTATGTGGGTCATTCTAAGAGGTGTGAGTGGTATTGCATCGTGGCTACTGGCACTGAGCATCCCATCCTATGCTTATTATGGATGTGAATATCTTCTTTAAAGTAGTGTCTGTTTAAATATTGTCCTTATTTTTTATGTTGTCATTATTTAGTTGTAAGAGTTTTTAAACAGTATTTTTGACTTGCCTTTTCATATTCCTCTTTTTTTTTTTTAAGTTTATTTGACAGAGAGAGAGCACGTGCGTGCACAAGCAGGGGGAATGGAAGAGGAAGAGGGAGAAGCAGGCTGCCTGGCAAGTAGGGAGGTAGACCCTGGGATCACGACCTGAGCCGAAGACAGACACTTAACTGGCTGAACCACCCAGGCTCCCTGCTTTTTCTTTTTTTCTAATATTTTATTTATTGATTAATTCATGAGAGACACTGAGAGAGAGGCAGAGACATAGTCAGGGAGAAGCAGGCCCTCCATGCGGAGCCCCTTGTGGGACTTGATCTCAGGACCCTAGGATCACACCCTGAGCCCAAGGCAGAGGCTCAACCCCTGAGTCACTCAGGCATCCCTGCCTTTTCATTTTCTTGACAGTGTTTTTCAAGAAGCAGAAATTTAAAAACCTAATTTATCATCATTTAATGTTTTATGCCTTTTGTGCCCTAAGAAGTATTTGATCACCCTGAGATGATAGAAATTTTCTTCTGTGCTTTCTTCTACAATTTATATAGTTTTAGTTAAGTTTATGTTCCATTTAGAGTTAAATTTTGTGTACAACATGAAGGATTGAGATTCTTTTTTAAATGAATATATAATTATTCCCATACTATTTGTTGGAAAACTATAATTTTCCAATGAGTTACATGGCATGTTTGTTGAAAATCAGTCCTATGTGTGCAGTTACTCCTGGACTCCTGGTTTTGTACATTGATCTAGAATGTCTATTTTTTCACAAATTTTATGGAAAGACTTGAAATCAGGTAGTGTAAGTCCTTCAACTCTGTACTTCTTTTTCCACATTGTTTTGGTCGTTCCATATCCTTTGCATGCGAATATAAATTTTAAAGTTCACTTGTTGATTTCTACAAATAATATACTATAATTTTGATTGGAATTGCTTTAAATTTATACATCAATTTGGGCAGAATTTACATCTTCTCTAGAGACGACTTTGGGCAATAGTGAATATTCTGATTCATGAACATGGTATGAGTCTCCAACTACCTAGGTCTTGTTGAATTTCTCTTAGTAATGTTTTAGAAATTTCAGTGCACTCATCTGGTGCTTACTTTGCTAAATTTGTGCCTAAGTATTTCATGTTTTTATGTTACTGTAAGTGGTATTTTATTTCATATTTCTGCTTGTTTGTTGCTTGGTATGTAGAAGTAAAACTTGTTTATATCGGCCTTGTGTTTGTCACTTTACTAAACTCACTATTTTATTCTAGTAGCTTTTTTGTGGATTTAAGAAGGATTTTTTATATTTTTTATATATTTTTTATTTTTTTATAAATTTATTTTTTATTGGTGTTCAATTTGCCAACATATAGAATAACACCCAGTGCTCATCCCGTCAAGTGCCCACCTCAGTGCCTGTCACCCAGTCACCCCCACCCCCTGCCCACCTCCCCTTCCACCACCCCTAGTTCGTTTCCCAGAGAGGATTTTTTTTAAAGCCATGATCACACGTCTTTAAATAAAGTAAGTGCTACTTCTTTTTCTCTAATGTGTGCATCTTTTATCCCTCGTTCTCGCTTTATTGCACTGACTAGAAGCTCCAGCACGATATGGAATAGAGGCTGTCAAAGTGGACATCCTTACTTTATTCCTGATCTTTAGGTGACATCAGTCTTTTACCACTTGCTGTGATATCAGTAGGTCTTTTGTGGCTACCTTTTATCAATTTGGGAAAAGCCTCCAATTCCTGCTGTTTCATCATAAATAGGTACTTAATTTGATCAAATGCTTTTCCTACATCTATCAAGGTGATCATATCCATGTTCATTTTTAGGGCATGTTGCACAGTTGGTGGATTCCAAATTTCCTACTATCTTTCATTAGTGCTCTTCCTGCATTTTACTTTTTAAAATAACTCTCTTGAGCTCCTGATCTCTCTCTCCTTATTTGTCATGCCCCACCAGACTGAGTCACTGCTGAGGCCCAGCTTTAAGGGGGAGGGCAGAGGATTCAAGGCAGCAAGACTGGACTATGTTCCAGGTCATTTCTGCCTAATGGATCTAATTAAGATATTAGTACCTACATCTCTCCTTCCTCTGTATATGAAATAAGAATAATGTCTGCTGCACTGGAACACATGGACTGAATGAGATGACTTGCCCTGAGAGTTACATATATGAGATGCTTGGAACACAGTGGAGTAATTACTGATCTCAAAACAATTTTCTTAAAGGAAACTTAACATGAGGAAATAAGAAAAATTGAGAGAGAGAGAGAGAGGAGAAATAAAAATTCTGGGAATATTATTTGCACTGGGAAAGTTCTCATACATTGTTAACCCCAACCTTCTTGTTCCTATACCTACTTGCAACCCATTCATACCTGGGTGTATATGGAAATTAATGTTAGCATGAGGAGCATCTGTTATCTAGGAGGCAAAAAGTGAAAAGAAAAGTCATGATACATCCCCAAAGCAAGCAAATAAACTAGTTCCTTATATGATTGCAGATGAATTTTATATACAAGTTGCTTCAAGAGTCAAGGAAGAAAATCAGAGCTACCTAACTAGAAAAGCAGATCCTTGACTCACTTTTCTTGGAAACCTCTGATAATGAATTTCTTCACCTGCTGGACTCCACTGACATTTTGCAAGCATATAGTGAAGTATGATAAAGATTACTGAATATGTATAAATTTTGTTTATTTTGTATTGTCTTATTTTGGGTCAGATTACTGTTCAAACGTAAAAGCCTACAAATATGCTAAATACACAATGATACAATCATGAACAATTACATGGATCCCTACTGGCTTTTCTTGGGACACCTTTGTTCATGCCAAGAGCTGTCACTGTGTGGATGTAGATGAATTATTTTCTGGGAGTAAAAAGTGAAGAAAAAGCAAAGGACATCTCACTCGTTGCTATAACCTTGGGGGAACAGGATAAATCTGGTTTTGGCATCTCTCTGAGGAAAAGAATATCTTGACACGTACATAGAGCTCTTGGAGAAAGCCCAGTATCCATTGGCAAGAAAGGGCGAGATTCTGAATACATCTAAATAATGGGCATAGCATTGAAATGCCTGACTATGGCAGACCGCTCACCAGGATATAAATCATGCTGCTTGCCATGTGCAACACATCAGACATGAGTGTGACTCCAGCTCATGTAATGAAATGGCTTTTTATGAAGTTTGTGCAGATAAATTAAGCAGCAAGCAGCGTTGCTGAGAATTGTGTTTATAATCCAATTTTGAGAACAAAGCTGAAAAGACACTGCTACGTCTATAACAAAAACAAAGCATGCCTTTTGAGATGCATGCAGGCAGGTAGATTGATCAAAGCATTGAAAACACTGGAACACCTTGTTCTCCTCCATAAAGTCAGGGGTGAGTGGTGTGAATTTTGGCATCTGCCCTACCAAAATTTGTTCTTCATTTGTTCTAGGACCACAAGGCACAAGACTCTCTTGGGGGCAATGATTGTAAGGACTCTGCATACCCTGGGGAGTAATCATGCCTCCAGCATCCTCATTCCCCAGGAGGTTGCATTATGTTAACATATTCTTAAAATTGAAATTAAGATCCCTTTGACAGCTTTCCAGATTTTTTTTCTTGAAAATATTCAGGGCAAAAACAAAGCAAAAGGCATCTTACTTCTCTCTTACCCATGTTATCTGGAGGGTGATTTTCTTTGCTTCTCTCCAACTGGTTCTGGCCCAGAACCCCAGAAAAAAGGTCTTTCTCTTCCTAGGACTTTGCTATGGCCAACATAGCTAGGGCCTGGAGGACGACGGGACAGGCTTGTGGAAAATCCTCCCAGGTCCCTGTCTGGTTGGCTCAGCTGCGTTCTATCTGATTCGATATTTTTTCTTCGTGATGTTATTCAAGGGTCAAATTCCTGGTTTCCTTGGTGTAAATAAATCGACTATGTATAACCAGTCTGCAACAGAAGGCACATCACCGTATATAGAGTGTAAGAGAGATTTCCCTTTGATGAAAAAAAAAATGTCAAATGTTTATAAGAAATTCTGCAGGTCTGGATACCATTAACTTTAAACAATTAATAAAAGTGACACTAGGACACAATAAATTCTAGTTTTCAAAGAAACAATTTGACTTTATACATTGCTTCTGCCTCGCTGGTGTTTGAGATGAAAGGGACAGTAATTGAAATGAAGCTCATCAGCATTAGAGAAGGCCTCATGGAGAGAAGCAGAGGGGGGTGGTGGGTGGGAAGACCAGAATCCTACAAAACAGGGCAGGAGCTCAGGGATCAGAGGGGGAAGGCCAGAGGGGACACATAGCTACTTAGGAGCCAGACCGGGGCCTGGAGAAAATATTTTAAGTTTTATAAAGTTAAAAGAATAAGCAAGGGGTGGATTAAATACATTTTTGCCTCTACCTTCCTTTGGTGGTCCAGTTCCATTATTGAAAAAAAAAAAAAAACCAAAAAACAATCCTCAAGCTGGACAAAAGAGGTTTCTATAAACTGACTCTAGAAGCCAATGGAAAAATAGTACATTATACAAATAAAGAGTAACAAATATGTAATCTAAGGGGTCCTAAGTTCCCCTACCATTCTGGGGTTCCCCTTCTTCAGAAATCTAAATAGTTCAAATAGCTCACATGTGAGTGCTCGGTGGATGCCATGTGCTGCTGATGCTTTATCAGGCATCTTTACTGGGACCATATCTAATCTTATCTTGTATACATTGTGCTCTCTCTCGTTTTGGGGTCGTGGGGGGCTGGTCTTTCACTTCGTCAAGCGCTCACACCGCCTCCTGCCAAAGGGTCATGGCCCAGGCTGGATGCTTTTCCTCGCTTGCTGTGATTAACTTCACATGTCTCAGATCACAGCTCGGATGCCATGTCCTGGAACAGAATGCCCTGCCTCTCTCCACGTTAGATGAGGCCCCATATCACAGCCTCTTCTAGCACCTGTAACTCTCTTTTATGTCCTTATCGTAGTTGTAATAGGGCACTTGAGGGCGAGCCTTTCGTTCTGCGTGGAAGCACGGACTGGAAGCACCGTGTGGGCAGGTGTCACCTCTACTTCTGTTTGCCAGAGTTTCTCTCGGCTTCTAGTCAATGCCTGGCAAAGAAAAGCTCCTCAGTACATAGCCACTGATGAATGGACGGATGGATGCTGCCTAAAATCAAAGACCAACCTGGCTTGCCTTAACTGGGGATTCATACTATGCATGGAACACAACGGTTTCCATGGGAAGAAGCAACGTGCCACGTCAAACTTATTTGTTCTAGAGAGGCCACAGTTTTATTGTCATTGTTGTGTTCTTTGGAACTCTAGCCCCAACTAAGGTAAGCCTTCCTTTTCTACGGTTGAAAGTGGCTTTTCTCATTCTGTCAGTTAGCAGTGAGAGGTCTGGGGTTGCTTCCAGCCTGTGTTGCACAGGTAACAATGTGTTCAACGTTTATATTTGTCACAAACCCTTTCTTCCCCCCAAATATCTCATAGTCCCTCTACTTTAGCTTCCTGCCTTTGCTATAATTGCATCTTTCACCTTTTTATGAAAAAACAAAAACAAAAACAAAAACAAAACAAAACAAAACGTTTTTCTGAAGCTCCTGTTTGACCTCAATTACTTTTTTGTTTCCTTGTTCCTGCATCACATTCCTTGAAGATGGAGGTGCTTGAGTCATAGTCTTCCCCATTAACTCCATTCCTTCTATTCTCTGGGGGGTTCCAGTGTCTGTGAAGCTAAGTCATGCCAGACTCCTTCACCCACCTGCAATGGAAGCCACTCCTAGAGTCACTCTCTCAAGCCAGCCCCCACCTGTCTTCTCCCACATCTCCCTCTGTCTCATCCTCACCCCTCATGCAACACTCCTTCGATCACACATATGCCCCATATTTCCTCCATTTCTAGCTGTCAGCACCTGGAACCCTCTCCTCAAACTCTTCTCTCCCTAGAAACCCTGCCCTGAAAATCTCCCACTCTGAATCAATCCCCAAATGCACCATCTTCCCTCCTGTGTCTGAGCTCCACTGCGCAGGTCAGTATGATGGCACCTTGGTGGTCTGCAAGGGCAGCTGAGCCCACTGTTTTGCTTGGAACGTCTCTTTTCTGTCCTTTGTAGTGAACACAGTGAGCCAGCAGCAATGCCCACAGGGTCACTCATCCTACAAGGACTCCCAAACTCCCCCCAGCTTACCTTCCCTGAGCCTCCATCTCTAGTCCATGGTTTCTTTATCCTGTTCTTCATGCAGGCACTCTGATACGATTGAACCACTTTCTCTTTGCTGTTGCTCTTACCTTGTACTGTTGCAGGACACTACTTCTAGTTGCCACGCTTCAGTTCTACTTAGAGTTTTCTCAGATGCTAAGAATCCGTTGGAAGGGCACATATCCTGGGAACTAGCCTTGTTAGGGACAGGCTTTTGAGCTTCTTCCTTCTCAAATTAAAAAGAAAGAATGTTAGATGAGACAAGAATATCTGACAAATGTTCTCTTCTCTTTGAATACTGTCCTCGCTTCTCATGCAAACTTTGAGGATGTAGTCTACGGACATGATGTACTCGTACATTCCATCAATCATTTCATTCAATGTGAGTGTCATGCAATTTGCTTACTGGCAGGGAAGAGGTTGGGAGGATAAATGTATGGATAAAGGAAGAAATCAATACTTAAAAATCAACAATTGGACACAAGGACATGATATGGAGATTATCATGTATTACTTTCGTTTTCTAGGTACATAGGTGGAATCAAAAACAGAGATTTCAGAACATGAACATTAGCCCATTACGCCTTTCCAAAGAGGATGAGATAAAAGAAATGTGTTCTTAAGTCTAGCTCCTGAGAAAAATATAAGCTTGGTAGGTAAGGGCAGTGGAGTGTTTGGCTTGAAGGAGCCTTGGAGGCAAAGCGTTGTCATACAAAGAGCGGGATATCTTGGTTTATTATGGAACCACCAACTGCCATAGTTTCTCCTCACGGTGTTTCATCAGTGAACGAGCACTGAGCTACAGCATTTCCAAGATCTCTTCAAGACTTACATCCAGTATTATCTCCATTCATCTTAGAAAGCGCTTGTCTAATTTGTAACTTCTAATGCATGTTAGATTTACACATCATAAAATTTTGATGTCTCCTCAAAGGTCAGATAAATTAAAAGGAAAGGAAAAGTTGTTAGAAACATAGTTTGTCTGAGGAGCCAATTCCCAATCAGAAATCTCATCCAAGCGCCCTGGCCAGGGGTTGGGATTGGGAACATGAGAGTGTTGGACCTCCCGTGAGAACAGATGCAGCCGTGGGGCTCTCAGATTCCACAGCCAGCACGGCCGGCTTTCCAAAGAAGTAGTTAAAACCTTCTGATCACACCACAGCGTCTTCTTTTCTCTAGGCAGCTAAAATTTCAGACTTCTCTGTTGTTCCATAAGGAGAATATGGAAATGTGGAGTGGAGGAGGAAGACACTGCAGGGCGGGTTGACCTGGGGTTTAGGTGTCCAATCTTTAGGCCCTCCACCTTAGGGGAGAGATGGGCCCTGTCCACGGCCTTTCCCACAGCTCTTCTGCTTCCTGACTTGAGGAAAGTTCAATGTGATTTTTTTTAAACAAGTTCTAGGGGACCAAGAAGTTTGTGTTTCTGTTTCTTTTTTCTTTTCTTAATCCTTTAAATATGTTTCTAGATAATTAGGAACATATTTCCAGATATTCATAAATAAATTTTTTTTTAAAAAAAATTGAGGACATCGTTTACTCTGGTACAACATTTTTTGAAAAAATTCCTCACCTCAAAACTGCTATCTAAGATTATCATCACTCCAATTTAAGCAGGACATTATATCACTGAAAATGTAAAGTGTAAAGATGGTCTCATACCACAGAACAATCTTTACCACAACAGTTGGAAACCCTACGCAGATGTTATTTGAAAACTCAGTACTATCTTTACTTTTCTCATTTTGTCTTAAGCCAGTTGACACTTTGCCACAAGTTGGCACCAATGCATTCTGGATTTACTCTCTCAGGGGAGATGTCTAGATGAAAACCAATGGCCCTTTCATACACATTTTTAGTAAGTATTATTGAACTTCACAGAAGAGAGATCACTCCTTTCTCTAACAATGTTTGTGCGTTGCTCATATTTTAACATGGCACATGCTACATTGCAGTGTGTGTGTCTTTCTCTCATACACATTGGGAGGGCAGGGACACTTGCAGAGTTTCTTCTCCACTGCAAAGAAGCAGGATGGGCTGGATTTCATTGGGTGCCATTCCATTGTTTCTTGAAGAGGAGCCATTGTCCAAATGCACGTCCACAGACAATGGCTCCTTATCCCCAGTCATTACCCTCAATGGGAACCAGAAAAAATTGGTCTAAACATTGTTGTGCATGGAAATTTTTTTTTCTCAAGTTAAGTGGATGGACTTTTAAGAATAAATATAGAAATGATAGTTTTGAAACCGAGTCCTTCCGTGTTCTGTTTCTGATTTCCAATGAGAATAGATATTATAGTATTTATGTAACTTTTTAATTTAATGATTTAAAAACTAATGCAGAGTGGATGGGAGTTGGGAAACAGTTTGGCTGGCAGCATGATTGATGGTTGTTGAGTTTAGGCGGGGAAAGACACCCCGGGCCTTGGTCTGGAGGTGCAGTGAGACAAAAAAAATTAAATTGGCCTGCCCAATAAAACAAGAATTCACAATGAACTGGGGAGTACGGAAGGATTGGGGCCAGCTGCATGGAAGGAGGTCAGAAGCGGAGTCCTCCGGGGGAAATGGCCAGGAGAGGTCCAGGGACAGGGGTGAGAGGTGGGGGGTCTCTGTCATATGTACTACTAGGAAGTTTCCGACCATCTACTGTATGGCTTTGTAAACTCTTTCCTTCTGACTCCTTAGGAAACTTCACTAAAACTACCATCTCGTGTGAGTGATACCTCAGAAAAGCCATGAAAGAGTGTCCATGTTTCCACATTTGGTTTGACGCAGAGTATAGAAAAGAAGCAGATGTAAGAGATGAGAATCTAAGTGAAAGAGATAATTGAACAGAAGGAAGATATTAGGGCAGGGAGTAACTATACGAAATGGAAAGTCCCCAAAATTCCTGAGAAATGCAGGGAGTCAGCTACATGAGGGATGGGGAATAAACTTACTTTTATTTCAATATTAAAGGAGAGGAGGACGCTCTCACAAGATGGAAGCCTTGGAAACACCCACACAGCTGATTCTTGGGCTGTGCCTGTAATTCATCTGATGTTTTTCACAAATGGCAGCTTCTCCTGACTTGTTGCTGACCAGTTGAGCAATGTCTTCAACTTTATGGTGTAAACAGAACCGGGAATCCTGCCTATGACACCCAACATCCTCACGTCGTGGGAGAAACCTCCTTGCGTTTTTCTCAGCACCCAGAACTTTTCCTAGGAAAATGGTTATAATGGTAAGACTTCTTCAAAAATGAACTGGTTTTAGTACTGGAACCCATAAAGCTTCATTATATAATTTTTTTCTCCAAAAATTATGTTTTTTTTTTTTTTCCAGAAAGCAACATCAAACAGAAATTTCTGAGATCAAGAACAGGAAATGAGTGATTCAGCAGGCTGGATTTCACCCAAGGAGCTGTCTCCACAGCTGTAGAGAATAGCTAAGAAAAGTTCCAGGGGACTTGCCTGGTACTGCTTGAAAGCAGTCAGGCTGAGAACCATAGAGAACTCTCTAGAGTGTGATGAAGGTCAGTCGGAAAGCCCAGCTTTATGTCAGAAATCTGTCAGCCTGGTGCCCTTACTCCACTGAATATCCTTTAACTCTTCTGCACCCACATTTGGAGGTGATCCAGGATGACTCAGGGTTCAAGACAGAAGGAGCATCTCCCCAGGAAGGAACGTCCAGGTGTTTGTTCTTCTCTGAGAGACTGAACAGATGATTTACCCCAGCAGCTGGCATTGCTGTGCTGTTTTCCAAAATCTAATATCAGGCTGATTATCAGGCCAGAATTGCCCTTTGTGCAGGGCTGGAGATGCTCAGTTAGCACAGATTCATTTGCTTCTTCTCTCTATCATCCTAAAGTGCACTCAGCCAACACCCAACTTGGCCTGTTATTATGTAATGGGTCTATGCGCACAGTTCTGTTGAGTACGCAGAGAACCATTTGGAGGGACTTGCCCAGAGACCAATCAAGTCCTCTTTAGTTGCTCTCCCTGTTTCCAGACTTGTCACACTCCCACCCATTCCTTGCACAATCCTCAGCTGAATCTTTCTGAAACACTGTTTCCATCATGTCACTCCCCTGTTCAAAAATCTCAGCTGTACCTTTAGTATCTTTATAGCATCAGATGGATTTTGTTCTGGATCTCGCTTGCATTAGGTTGTATTTTGTGCATTTCTGAAGCTGCATATGACCTTTTCAAAACGAGCTGGAGTCTAAACGCAGGGACACATACCTGTCTCATAGCAACAAAATATTGATTGGACTTTTTCTGTCATTGACTACTTCTGTTCAAGGCCCTGAATCAAGGACAATTTTGGTAAGTACCCCCCAAATTCTTACTGCCTCCAGAATTACTAAGAGGTGGCCAAATGGGTCTTACAAGTGCCCGTCCCAATCCCCAAATGTTTATAAAAAGAGAAGACTAGACCTTCGAGGGGAGTTTGATGTAGTGGGCAAATTCTAAGAGTCTCGGTACTACCCACTCTTGGCTGTGTGGGAAGTTGTAGGCATTTCCCAGCTCTCAGGCCAGCTGACAGATGCTCTAGGATAGCCATGT
This sequence comes from Vulpes lagopus, assembly GCF_018345385.1. NCBI lineage: Eukaryota > Metazoa > Chordata > Mammalia > Carnivora > Canidae > Vulpes > Vulpes lagopus. Next base: position 7,310,049 of record NC_054834.1, read on the forward strand.
GTGAAAATTGGGAGTGCCTAAAGGAGGGGAAGCTGGTGTTCACCTCCTTGGGGAGATGTTTGCTGGGCTGTGGTATCTCCAGGTCTTCCCTAGGGCCGCCAGCCTCAGAGAAGAAAGTGTGATGACTGTGTTCTGGGGATAATTCTGAGAACACGCAGTGCTGGGGAATGTGGAGAGAGACATTGCTTCTCCCCGGACAATCCTGAAGACAGGAGACTGGATTGAACAGGCTGCCATTGAAGGCCAAGGAGAAAGACCAGCAGCATTGCAAGGGTGCTTGAATTTTTCCAGGTACCCAGATATTGAAGAGTACAGACTCAAGGCTTCTCAAAGGTGACTCTATGAAAAGGACCACTTTCTTCACGCCTGCTGAGGGGTCTCATGCCAGGTGTTAGAGTCTTTGTGGGCTGTGCTCCTAAGGTCAGGAGCTAGAGGTGCTCAAGAAGAGAGGAGACAAGAGCTGCACAGCACAGCACCCACATCAGAGAGCTGCATGGCGCTGAAGTCTGCACAGGGCTTCTAGAGAAACCATGCAACCATGCACACGGCCCGTGAGAAACGTAGCCTTAGGCAGGCCCACACTGACCAAAAGCATCAGCAAGAACAGTTGAGTAAAACAAATCAACACGTCTTTTTTTTTTTTTTTGTAACATCCTCAATAATTGAGAGGGACTGTGGCATCTGGCCCAGATGTTAATAAGGGCGGGGAGGGCTGGTACAGCCTCTTTAAGGCAGGGGATGGACAAAACAAACCTGTCTGCTGTTTTTATTCCAATGAGTTCAGCCTACACAACAAAAATTGCACTTGTACATACGTGTATATGTGTATAGCCTAATGCCTTATTATTCAAAAAATATTCCAATTTCCAATAAGCACTTTGCAGACTTACTATGTCTTACACATCACTTGATATGGGAAGAAATAATGATTCTTTCCTCAAAGAATGTATATGAGAGACTGTCACAAAAGCCTGTAAGCCGAGTGTAACCCGTGCTATCAGGGAGCAGACGCTGAGCTCCTTTCTGTGCACAGCTCACACTAGAGCGGATCTGAGTGATGGGAATGCAGGGGAAGGAGATCCCATGGGTGGGGACGCCCAGCTCTCCTGATGTGGCCACAAATGAGCTGGTCAATCTCGTTGATCACTTCTCCTTTGACAGAACAAAACCTGAGCTTCCCTTTCCTTGTTGGCTCCATTCCATCGAAGCTGCCCTGTTTTCATCCTCTGCTTAGACAAACAGTACCTACCTTTGCGCTCCAGCTCAAGTCTTGCCTTCTTTCCTAAATGTTGTCTGCCCCTAAGTCGAGGACACTTATTTCTCCTCGATGCTTAATCCTATTCCACCTTGTTGTGTCTCCTGATGATGTTTAACTTTAAACTTGCAACGCTGTTCTTTGCCTATCGCTTTAGGGTCAGATGCACGGTTTTCTACCTTGCTTTTCCTACTCACTGGTAGGTGACTCAATCCTGCTCAATGAGGCCTTGTGGGAAATCTGGTGGGAGCTTCTTACGAGATAAAAAGTCCCTCTGAGTCTCTCTCCAGGCATCATTTTGTCTGTACGTGATGGGACACACTGTACATGCATTAGGAGATGCGTCTTTCAGGGCCCAGGCAGGAGACAGGGAAAGCTTAATATAAAGGATTATAAAGTAAACAGGGAAATAACCCATATGGGGAAAGGAGAACTCGAAGAATACAAGATTAGCAGATATGAGCAATAGCCTCTACTTCTGAGACAGAGGCGGAGGATTTAAGGAAAGAACAAATTAGGAAGAGAGCCCAGCACCCCCCAGAATGAGAGTCATACCTCCTAAGAGTGGGGCTGTTGTCCTCCCGGACTGTGAAGGGATTAGCTGGGGTGTTCCAGGGTGGGACTGGCAGGCAGGGAACTGCCCATTGGCATGCTGGCAAGACGCTCTAGGAAAGCACCAGATGTGCAGGGTAGTGGTACAGGAGCAAATGCTGCAAGGGGCCAGGAAGCTGGCCGAGGTGCCAGCAGAACTTGCTGGAAAGTTGCCCCCTTTGGATGTTGCTGAAACTCACCAGGAACCTGCCAGCCGGGGGGCCCTGGTGACACTGGGAAGCCAGCTGGGCATGGGCGGGGTTCACTGGGAGCCCACCCGTCCACAGGGTGCATCGTGCCCTGCGAGCCACCAAGTGCGGCAGGAGGCACTTGCTCCCCAGAGCCAGGAAGGGGGGGCCCTTTCCTCGGGCACATCCTCAGGCACCCTCTTCTGCAAAAGCTTAACACGGTGCCTCCTGGCAAGGAAGAAGTGTTGACAGGGTCCAGCCCTGGCTATCACGACGCAGAGCGAAGAAAAGTGAACTGGAAGCTGACAGGCAATGAAGTGATTGCTGGCACACGCCAGCCAAGGGGACAAATGGCAAAGCCTGCACGGGATGGCCCAGCTGGACTGCCAACCGGAGTGCCCACCTACTCCACTCCCGGACTCATTTTTATCTGAAGTCATAAATTGTTTATTTTTTTATACGCTTTTAGTTGGAGAGTCGATTATTTGCAGCTGCAAGTATTTTATCTGACATAAAATTTACTTGCTTTGTTTTTACTAAAATACAAAAAAAAAAAAAAAAGAAAAAAGAAAAAAAAGAAAAATACCCTACTGTCATTGTGACCGCACAGGGCTAACAAACCTAAATAGCTCAGACTTTTCATAACATACGACAGTCTCATACTCCACCTATTGCTACCCCAGAGGCAACCGATGCAACCAGTTCTCTCTCTTTATTTTATTTTTATTTTTTAAAATATTTAATTTATTTATTCGTAAGAGACACAGTGAGAGGCAGAGGCACAGGCAGAGGAAGAAGCAGACTGAGCCCGACGTGGGACTCGATCCAGGACCCCGGGGTCACGACCTGCACCGAAGGCAGACGCTCAACCGCTGAGCCCCGAGGCGTCCCAGTTCTCTGTCTTTAAAAAATGTTTTTGTTGTGGCAAAATACACTAACATGAAGGTTACCCTCTCATCCATTTGCAAGTGCACGTTTAGTGGCATTAAGCGCTTCCGCACTCACACGGTTGTACAACCGAATCTGTTTATGGTTTTAGTTTTGGTGGCCTCCGTAGATCTGAGATATTTGCTTCACAAAACGCTGATTTTTAATTTATCACTGAAGATGCTATCTTTCTAGTTCCTACTGTAATACTTGCACTAAGTCCACTTACCTGGTGTCTCCTTCTTCATCCCAAAGAGCTACCTAACTGTTTCAAATGTGACCCTTTTACTCTATTTACTGCGTTAGGAACCTAACACGTAAACAACTATTGCTTTAGATCAGAGGCACCACCTTTCTCACTTTCTCTTTGAAAATATTTTCTCGTGTTCTCAAGTTAAAAGGAGAATTATAAACACCGGTTGATTTGCCAACCTACCATGTAATGCCTGGGTAAAGTTTTGGATCTGTTCGCCAGGATCCCGAGTGATCCAAGATTAAGGGCAGAAGGTCAGATTTCTGTGTTTTCTTTCCCAGCTTAACTTTCTGAAGTTTTCTAGATGATGTCAGTCCTTTTCAGTGGTGTCACCTTTGTCAGGGAGTTCCAGGCATCAGAAACGCCATATGTGCTGCTGATAGAAATTGATGGCTGGGTGTTTCTGGTGTATCCAGATCATCCTTTGGGGAAGTTTGGTGGCATTTGCAACTGTGTAGCTCTTGCCCTCGGGTCTGACTTCTGTGATGGGTCCCTGGATTCCTGGATTTAACGTTCTCCCCCTTTAGGTTGAATCCTCCATTCAAGGTACATATCAAGGTACATACCTCAGTAGTTTTTTTAAGAATGGATACATTTCAGAATCCTCGCATATCTGAATTGTTTTTATTTTGCATGTACACTTAATGGATAGTTTGACTGGGTATTTTATTTTTATTGAATGTAATTCACATAACGTAAAGTCCATCCCTTTAAAAGGCGTACAATTCAGTAGGTTTTACCATGTTCACAAAGTCCTGCTATCATCACCATGTTATTCCAGAACATTTTTTATTATTGACTTGGTTTTGAACTTCTGTGTATTTCTACAGCCAATCTCCTACAAAAATTCTTGGGAGCAAGGACTACACATCATAAACCCGGTCCCTAGGCAAAAGCACTTCTCATTTATGTAGTAAGAGGAAAGGTAAATGAAAGTCTAGAGACTTCCATTGCCGGCTTGATGAAGTCAGCAGCGATGTTGGATAAGCCCATGCAGTAAGAATCTGTGTACAGCTTTTAGGGTCTGAGGGCAACTTCTAGGAGCTGAATACAACCTCCAGGAGCCAAGAGCCAGCAGGAAGTCCAGGCCCCCAGTCTTAACGACTGCCAGGAACTGAAATCTGTCAATCACTTGACCCGGTTTGAAAGAGGGTTCTTCCCAAGTAAAGCCACTAGAGGAGATCACAGCCCAGGTAATGTCTGGAATGCAGCTTTGGCAGATCCTAGCAGAAGACAGCTCAGCCACGTGTGGAACCCTAACCCACAGATACTGAGAGATAATAAATGTGTGCTGTTCTAACTGCTAGGTCTGGTGGTGTGTTACACAGGACTAGAAAACTAATACATATGACCTCGGCATCTTCTGTTGATTATTTGTGTGAGAGCTCCAGCGTCCTGTGCATGGGAAGCCAACCTTCATGCAGCGTCGTCAGCATCAAGAACGGGACCTTATAAATTGAAGAGAAGTCAGTTGAAGATATTGTTACAAATTTTACTCCAACTTTTGAAGAAATCATCACCCTTCATATTCTTTTGAAGAACAGTAGTCTAAAAAAGCACATTTGTAAGGTCAAGACATTCTGGATGTCTTCAGGAGTTTTTCCTACCTTGTGAAAAAAGCCAAGGGATCGAGAATTGATATTAACAATGCCATTGCTAGGATTAAAAATCTCAAGGAGAGAAGATAAGCATTTTTTTTGTATGTTTTTTGTTTTTTTGCCTTTTGTTTTTGGGTGGCTGAAGAGACTGTGGGCCCAGAGAAATGATAAGAAATAGCTTAATGGAGTGCACAGAGAATAACATTTGGAATCAAGCAGACGCATATTCAAATCCTACATTTGCTGCTTCCTGATTTCAAAAAAAGCAACTTATGTCTAGGTTAAGTTATGTCATATGAAAAAAATGCAGCCAAAATTAACCCTAAATTTTTCTTGTGATGAGTAAATGAATAGCATGTAAAGCACTTAGGATGGATTGGCACATGGCCACATAGTTATTTATACTTAGACAACACTATTCAAAATGTTTTAACTTTTTAAAAAAGATTTATTATATTATTTATTTGAGAGAGAAAGAGCACAATCAGGAGGGGCAGAGGAACAGAGAGAGAATCTCAAGCAGACTCCACGCTGAACACAGAGCCCAGTGTAAGACTCAAGCCCATGACACTGAGATCATGATCTGAGCCAAAACCGAAAGTCGGATGCTTAGCCACCTTGGCCACCCAGGCACCTCCAAAATGTTTTCATTTTTAATTTGATAACTTTAACTTTTAATGACTAATTTTTAACTTTCAATTTTTTTTTTTAATTTTAACTTTTCTGTCCTAATTACTGCAATACCTCTCCAGGAGGATCCTGGCCCAGCCACAGCCAAGGTTTTTGTGTGCTACGGCCCACAGTACATTGACAGAAGGTTGGCAATCCAACTTGGAGCACAACCTGCATCCTGAGCTGTGCACCTAAGCTGGAAACAAAAATCCAAGGGGACAAAATGTTGGATTCTTTCTATCGGGATTTGCTTTTTCTACATTATCCCTGCTATTCTCATTCTCCCAGGAATCTCGCAAGAGGCAAGGCATGAGAGACTCCAACTGATACCTCGGTCCATTTTGCAATTGCCCAAGTGCCCATGACTCATTATGGCTCTCAAACTCATTAAACTGGGTGGAACATGATGGTAAACACTGAGGGACAGTGTCTTCACTGCCTGAGTTTGACCTTGTTTGAAGGGGCCTGCTATTACTTCCCAGGGACACATTTTCCTTAATCTCCATCACTAAGGTTTCCAAGCAGAGCGATAGCAGAAAAACCACCGAAGTGGGGAAATATTTGGAGCATTTGAGGAACTAAAAGGCCAGTGTGTTTAGAAAATGATAAATAAATGTTAGAGTGGCGGCAAATAAAACTGTAGAGGTAGAAAAGAGGCCAAGATAAATAAATCTCTACATACTGTGGTGAAGAGTTTGATTTTTTGTCTAATTGTAATGAGGCCTTTATTTTTTTTAAACAAATTTAATTAAAGAAATAACCAAGCTTAAGAAACAGAGCATTACCAGTTGTGCCACATGTCTGTCTGTGCCTATTCCCAGGATGCCTTGCTGAGCAACCGCTCTCAGGAAGCTTATAATTGTCAACCACTTTCTGCTACCACGGTTTTGCCTCACAAAAGATGTTTTCCCAAACAAAGATATTGTTATGCTTTATATAGTTCTGACTTAAAAAAAAAAAAGAGTAGTTCTACATGTCTTCTTTGGTAATTGTTTTTGGTATCTCAACTTTTCAATTTCTAGATTGAGCCATGTGTATATGTGTAGTTGTTTACTCACTGTGTCCAGTGTTCCATGGAGCGGCTATTCTGATGGACATTTGGATTGTTCCCAGTTTTTATCATAACAAATATGATGCTGTGCACATTTGTGTATGCGTCATATTGGGCATATCTGCAAAGAGTTTCTCTGGCACATAAAAATAGGAGTAGGATGACTGAGTCATACATTACATACATCTCTTCGAGTGTAGATGAGAAAATGTCAAATTGTTTTCCAAAAGGGCCACCAATTTACACTATTCAACAAAGTATGAATTCTCACTGTTGTACGTGTTCACCAATACAAAGTGTATTCCAATTTAAAAATTTTTTGCCAGTCTTTTGGGCAAATTGTATCTCATGATCTTCTTTTGCCTTTGGCTCAACACTAATAAGGAGGAGAATTGTATCATTTATTAATGTTTCCATGTTTCTTATTCTCTGAAATCCCCCTTTATATTTTTTGCTCATTTAAAAAATTAAGTTCTTTATCTCTTACTGAACTGTATAACTTCCTAGATGCTAAATAATAATCCTTTTTTGGTTTTATGCATTAAAGATATCTTTGTCCAACTTGTGACCCATCTTTTCATTTATTGATAATGTTCTTTCAAAAACAGATATTTATAATATATTTAGTAGAATTTATTTTCTTTTATGGCTTGCTTTTTGTATTTTGTTAACTGATTTTCTTACCTAGAAGTAATAAAGATATTCATATTCCTGTCTAAAGTTATAAAGTTTTGCATTTTACGTTTTTAATTCACCTGGAATTAATTTTTCAGTTTGGTATAGAGGTATAAGGACCTTATTTTTTTCTATGGGATTAATCCATTGTCTGAACACTATTAACTGAATAGTTCATCCTTTCTCCATTGACTTGCCGTGCCTCTTTTGTATATGATATTTCTAACACCTGAAGTCTTTCTGGATATCTCTCTATTGTCCCTTTTTCTTAGATTTGTTTAATAATTCTGTACACTAAAAAAATAATAATTCTGTACACTATTTCAGGGCTTAGTTGTTTTGAACTTTTAATTTTTTTTTTTTTTTTTTGGCAGGGGTGCTTAGTGTTTTTTAAGAAGATATTTTTATCCAGCACTTAAATTCTTTTCAGCCAGAAGCTTAGTCTGAAGAACTGGTCCTTTATATCTGGTATCTGTAGGTTATCTAGCTTTAAACCAATCTTACATTTCTAAGGTAAATTCACTTTATTTTTTTTCCAAAGATATTATTTATTTGAAATAGAAAGAGTGGGAAAGAAAGCAACAGCAAGGGCAAAGGGAGAGGGGGAAGCAGACTTCTTCCTGAGCGGGGAGTCCGACAGAGGCTCAATCCCAGGACCTTGGGATCATGACCTGAACTGAAGGCAGCTGCTTATGCAACTGAGCCACCCAGGTGCCCCTCTAGGGTAAACTCACTTTAGCCACTGCATATTATCTCTATTATTATTATTATTATTATTATTATTTTACACTGCTATATTTGTATTATCAAATATTTAAAGGATTTATGCACCCAGATTATAAGTGAGATTGGCCTGTGTTTTGTCTTTCATACTGTTCTCTAAGTTATTGTGCCACAGTCATCCTAGGTTCATAAGATGAGTGAGTAGCTCCCTCCATTTATACTCTGGGGAGTTTTTTGTGAGATTAGAAGGATTCATCTTCTGAAAGTGTGGTAGAATTTTTCTATGAAATATTCTGGGCTGAATGCTTTCTTTCTGGGAAGATTTTAACACATTGATTCAAATTCTTAACGTTGTAGGGTTATTTTAGCATTCTATTTCTCCTTGAGTCATTTTTTGGTAAGTTATATTTTGTAAAAATGTGTCCACTTGCCAAGTATTTAAGTATATTGGTCTGAGGCTGATTTGTAAAAGTGTTTTCCTTGCTAATGTTCACTTATGCCTTCATTTCTGAGCAATTTCATTAGAACTTTGTCTCATTGTTTTTTTTTTTCAAATAACCAACTTTATGTTTTGTTTATCATCTCTAATTTATCTTTGATTCTATATCTTTAATATACAATATATTTATTCTCTCTTTCATCTACCCTCCTAAAGTTTATTTTGTGATTCTTTTTCCAAATTCTTTATCTAGAAGGTTAGCTAATCAGTTTTCATCTTCCTTTCTTTCTTTTGATTTATATATTTTTATTTTTTTTTAAAGATTGTATTTATTTATTTGAGAAAGAGAGAGAGAGAGCAGGAGGAGGAGCAGAGGGAGGGACAAGCATACTCTGCGCTGAGGGTGAAACCTCATGTGGGGCTCAAAACCTGGACCCTAAGATCATGACGTGAGCCAAAATCAAGAGTTGGTTGTTTAACAGGCTGAGCCAGCCAGGTGCCCCTATCCTTCTTTATTTCTAATAAAACATTTATGGCTAAACCATTTTTCTCTAAGAAATGCTTTAGATTTATTCCACAGGTTTTAAAGTGTTTGTATTAAATTTAAAATTCTAAATGTGTATTTTAAATCTTATTCAGTTTGTACTTTATAATATGATCTCTGCTCTTACTTATGCTTTATTTGGAAGCACATTTTAAAATTTTCATGTGAATGGTTTTTTTGTTTTTTTATTCATTACATTGTCAAGAAACATAATCTGGATAATAGCAAATTTGTTCACATTTTCTTAAGAGCTTAGTATGTGATATTTTAATAAATGCTCTAATGTGTATAGAGAATACAGAAAGTGTATAATCTTGATTACTGAGTGCCCAGTTTCTATCTATTAATTTATTTATCTCAAGTCTGTAAATTGTATTGTTTAAATTCTCTGTGTGTTTACTATTTGAGGGGTCAGTTTGACATCAATAACAGACGTCAGAATTTTCCCACCTTGATAGTGAATATATCAATTTCTCTTCATATTTTTTGACAATTTAAACTTTTATATTTGAGCTATTAGGGGATAGAAATTCTGATAATTTGAAATTTTTATCATCAGGCAGCAACTCTTTTATTCTGCAACAAATAATCTTATGTAAGCATTGATTCTGTTTGAAATTAATATAACTACCCCTACTTTCTTTTGGTTACCTGTTTAGTACTTTTTTTTCTATCCTTTTACATTTGATCATGTAATACACTAAGACTTCTTCCTATGATCTTTCAGGTGTCTATTTTCCCTAAAGTCAACAATTATCTTAAAAAAATGGTTTTGCTCAGTACAATATATCATTTGCACATATCTCAACTCTTAATTAACTAAGCCACCTGTAAACAGAGTAGACACATCATTTTCCTTTCTTGGAGCCCTCTTTCTTGGAAGCCTCAGACCTACTCCAGAATGTGCCGATTGCCCTCCAGGTCCACTTCTGTTGTTGGAAGTTTCGGACCTCCTTTCACCATCATCTTGGGTATTTCCTTTGCTTCTTTCTTAATTAGAAACTGTGTTTCTTGGGTCCAATTTCTGCCTGGTTTTTGTCCTGCTTCATTGTTGGTTTTGGGGAGAAAAAGCTAGACAATCTAAGCTTGCCCCTAAAGATTTACTTGGTGCTTTTCTACCCTACTTCTGCCCTAGGAGGCTGATTTCGGGCACTGCATCAACTTCTTGTCCTCTGGTTTTCAAATGGGCTAGGCCAATGGGAGGCACCAGCAGGAGATCAGAGGGGAATGAGGTAAGAGGGGGCTTCCTCTTCCTAGTCTCCACTGGTTGCCCATATTCCTTAGCTGAGGTCCATAAGCTCTTCTCTGCAGCCTTCACCAAAGTTGAAAGAAACTATCCATTGGAGTTCTAGTAACCACTTCCTCCCATGGTCATTTTGCCCTAGGAATGATAATTGTTTTGTATCACTTTTAGGACAAGAATATTTCACCCCACCTGGCTGCCTGCCCACATTAGACATGATTTCATTACTTTCCAGTCTTTCTGCTGGCAAACTGACCGATAATAGAGGCTTTACTGGTTTTCTGAGAAAGTATCCATGGGAAGTGAACATTTTACACACTGAATGTTTAAAATATTTTTATCCTACCCTCACAGTAGGATAATAGTTTGATACTTACATAATCCTGGGTTACAAATTTTCTCCAGAATATTGAAAACCTCATTCCACTGTTTTCTTGGTTCCAACATTGCTTTTAAGAAGTAAATTCTTAAGATCTTCATCCTTCATGTATAAAAATTTCATCATGTGATGTGTTGCATGCTCATTTTCATCCATTTTATTGGACACTAGATGGTAACTTCCAATTGGAAAATTGGAACTTCAATTCTGAAAATTTAAAATTCTGTGTTCACTCTGAATTAACTTTCTAAGTTTCATTTTTATCTTTGCACTGTGATTTTCCATGTTTTCCTTTCACTCAATCTTCTGGGAGATTTCCTCATTTGTCTTACAACTCTCCTACTCAGTCTTTCATTTCTTTTATCATGACTTTAATTTCCAAGAGCTCTTTCCAATTTTCTCACTATTCTTTTTTGTAGTATCCAGTTCTTGTCTCATGGATGCAATATTGTTTCTTATCTTTCAGAGAATAATTGCTTTTTAAAACATTCATTATCTTGCATTGTCTCTTTTCTCCAAGTTGTTTTTATTTCTACTTTTGGGGGACCCTGTGTTTCCTGCTTGAGATTTTCCTCTGTTGTCCAGTGATCTTGGACATGACAGCTGGTTGTTAATATTAAGAACAGAACACTACGTGTTGATTGGAAGCTCTGATCACATGGCTGGAACTTGGTGACTGTGACGTTTTCTTGTAATATGAACTAGTCTTGCCATTTCCCTGGAAGTCAGTCTCTTTAGGTTCTTTTGTTAGTTGGTTAAGATTCTACAAAGAATAACTTTTTAACTTGCTGTCTTCTATATCTTACTCTTTTGTTGTTGTTGTTCATATTTTCCATCTCTTTATCTCTTTATGCCACATACCATGTAAATTTATTCAGTTCAAACTATGAGTTTTTTTTTATCATTTTAGCTGTTAATCCATTGAGTGCTTTTTTCTTTCAATAAAATAATTATATCTATTTCTAAAATATTTAAGATTTAAATCTGCCTAATCCTTTTCTTAGTTCTGTGTTCCTTACTAATGCTTTATAGTCTGTATTTGTTTTGAAATATTTCATAAATATTGACTTTATATCCTGAAATTTATAATTTTAATATTAGTGGTCCTGACGGGACTCTGATTTTTGTCCTTTATTTGCTTACTTTTCTGGTAGGGAACTGTTTCCTTGAATGTATGGAAATATATTACTGTAAATTTATATCTGGTTGAACATGAGCTATGGAAACACTGGTGATAATTTTCTTCAGAAAATCAGTGAGTTTTGTATGAACAACCTGTTACCATTTTGATTAGAGTTTTTGGGCTTGGATTTCCCTAAATGCAAGTTGTGTTGTATTTGAACTCTAGATCTGCAGGAAAGCAGACTTACGATTTTAAATTTTTAGTAAGAATCATTATCATTCTATCAGTTTTGGAGCAGAAGGAAAAAGTCACGTTCTTTTTTAGGTGACTATGTATCAGTCAGAATAGGCTAATTAATACTGGGTAACAAACAACTCCAGCAAGCAATTACAAGCAACTTATACCACATTCTCAGTGACTTACACTATAAAAGTTATTTTTTGTGTGTAAAGTCTGGATCTGAGAAGTTTTCAGGGGAGTTGTCACCCATACAATGTTTAGAACACATACTACTTCAATTCTGTTGTATTTCCAACTTAATATGATGCACTAGAATTAATGGTTTAGAATTTCCACTAAGAGTGATTAGAATTAAGCATCAAGAGTTTTACATGACAATGATGTATGTTACTTTCACTTGTAGACTATTGGCCAAAAGTACTTTTAATCACTAGCAAGAGGGCTGGAAACTTGGTCCAGCAAGGGGAGGAAAGCTGGGAGTATTTGTGAGTACCGGTAATATCTGCCACACAGTCCTTTGATTGGCATTGCATTCTTTTTTATCTCTTTTGATTGTTCTAGCTTAACGCTGAGGGCTAAGATCTCGGATTTAGCTCCCTGACCTTGTATAGGCCTATAGCTTAATCTCCTGTTTGTGGCATGCAAATATTAATCCCCTAAATTCTATGTTCTTCGTATCAGTATTTGGCCCAAGGCAGCGTTCAGTTTTATATTCATTTATTGCTCACTCCTTTGTTTTTCATTCACTACTTTTTTTCTTTGGGGATTGAGGATTGAGAGGAATCTTTGGGGAGTTCCCTTATCTTCCTGCTAGCTCCACAATTAATTTAAAAATATGCTCATGGTTATTTATCCAGAATGTATTTGAGTTGTGTTAGGGGTACTTTTGAGAATATCTACATGGTATTATTTCCAGAAGCAGTTCAAAAAAATTATTTCCCACTGAAAAATGACAAAAGCATTTGAGAACAATAGCAGGTTTCTAACTTAATAAGTTAATGAAGACCTTGACTTTGCTCTGTGGTTATCCATAATGTGCTGTTGCAGTAACTGGCAGTCACTCAGATTGACTTTTGCATCATGTAGTATTATGTGTTTAGTTTTAATGTGATACATTTTTTATTGAGTAGAGTAATACAGTCATGCTAAAGGACTTACAAGTTGCTGGGAAAAGCATGTCAGTCTACACATGCAATCTTAAGGAAAAGGTTTTGGAACTGCATTATAAAAAAAGCTAGTCAAGGAATCAAAGATCAACTTGTATGTAAGAAATTTAAAATCAAGGAGTTAATATTTATATGTTCAATAAAGTCTTGGTTTTGCTAGTGCTGCTTCCACTGCTTAGCTGGGATAAAATAGATTCACAGGGGAATCAGGTAGGGGACTATCTATGGCAGACACAGTCACCCACTGGCTGTTCCTTCCCATTCAAAGCAGATCCCATGTTCTCATCCACATCTCTTGACTTGATGGCAGTCACTCTTACTCCATCCTGTAGAGGTTAGCATCCCCCTCTCCCTATTTTGCCTGAGGATGGAAAGGGCAGTCTCCGAGCACTTATTTTTGTTTCTGCTCCCAAGTAAAGGCACGTATGTCTTTTTCTTTTTTTATATATATAAATGGCCTTATGGAGGGAAGAGAAATAGAAGACATAAGGACATTCTAAAAAGTTTATAATCCAACGCTCTGATTGTTTTGGTCACGGACTTCCTTTCTCTCTCTCTCTTTTTTTTTTTTTTTTACTGACTTCCTTTCTAAGCAGGAAATTGGGATCTAGAGAGAGTCCTCTCTGTCCATCTGTCAGAGAAGTACTTACCAATGTCATTCTCTTTTAAGCATGACATAATCCTTCTCTCTAAGAATTCCCCTCCTTCCTGGCAAGTGTGCCAGCAAAGCTCAGGTGATATATTCACCCATTTTTGAAGATCAGAAAATTAAACTGAGTCATACCCATTCCACAGAAGCTCTTCACCATAAACAGTTTTTTGGGGGGATGTTGCTGGAAAGCCAAATGGCACAGCACTAAAAAGCCAGAGAAGTTAATTCAGGCCCTGAGACTTAGTAAGACCACACATACAAACAGAAAACAAGGAAAAGATTCTGGAAATACTGCAACATGAGGAATTGATATTGGGAGGAAATTTGCAGTCTTTATGCCCTGAATAATTATTTGACAAATATAAAGATATATGCTGTGCCAGTGTCAGCACCATGTTGGGCTGTAAGAATACAAAAGTGAAGAAAAGATATACATAGTCACTGTTCAATAAGATTATACTCTCACAAGTAGTGCAAACATTAAACTTTTTACAGTCCTCAGATTTTCTGTTTTTCTTTTTTTCTTTTTAAGATTTTATTTATTTATGAGAGACATAGAGAGAGGCAGAGACACAGGCAGGCAGAGGGAGAAGCAGGCTCCATGCAGGGAGCCTGATGTGGGACTCGATCCCGGGTCTCCAGGATCACTCCCTGGGCTGAAGGCAGGCACTAAACCACTGAGCCACCCAGGGATCCCTAGTCCTCAGATTTTTATTTGTTTATTGAAATCTTTTCCAATCTCACGTGGGGTCTTCCTTCGCCAAATGGTGTGATTGTCTTGATAGAATTCAAGGTCATGTTTGGTGCACATATGTGAGTAATGGCCATGTACCAAGTATTACTTCAATCCCACCCCATACCAGAGATGTCTGTCCTTGTGTCCCGGGGGGAAAATATAGACACAGGAAAATGACCAACAAGTGGAACAAGAAGAAACTTTGTTTTTCAGCTAGGACTTTGGCCCCAAGCCAGAGCGTATAACTTTACAAAGCTGGCCTGAACCACATGTCTTGTCACCCTCTTGGGCATAAAAGTATGCGACTTGGGGGATGTCTGCTTATTGATCACATCACACTCAAAACACACTGATTCAAAAACCCTTGAAAAATAATGTAAGCCTCTGCTGAAGTTTCTAGAAGACACACACAGTGTCCTAAAATTCTAAAATTCTTCTTCACCCCTCTATCTCCCTGCTGTACTTTATAGTGGATGAGCTGTCCTTATCTCACTTCTCTGTCATCTCATTTATTTCTATGCCCTCAGGACCATGAGGCCAGACTGCAATGGCTCAAAGTTCTCCTTTCTTTTCCTGCATCCCTTTCTGCCCATCTAGATTAACTGTTTTGCCCTTCTTCGTATAAATCCATTTAACAATTTAGCATTTCTCCATCAGTGTGGCTCACCTGATAATGGTCTGGTGCCCCTACTGAGCTTTTCCACAGTCTCTTTGCAGGGTCTGGCTAAAAATCTTCCATCTACTGGCTCTTGCATAAGATCTAGAAGACAAATGAGAAGGATGAGCTGCCATTCTGGAGAAGTGGTAGCTGCCAGTAGTTGTATAAGCAGAGACAACTTCTTGACAACCACGCACTTTGACAGCTGAACTCACTGGTGGTCACTTGCCCAGGCATTGCTGACATTTGCTACAGCTTCTGGGCCAGTCCTAGCAGCCCTGAACCTGACCTTTGCTCTCCCAGCCTCTCTGGTGGAAGTGAAATTTTGGTTCCCTCTCTGAAAGCTCTCCTTATTTGAAATTTCTGGAGTGAAGGTCCTGTGACATCTGGTTTACCTGGGACAGTCCCATTTATATCTTTTGTTCTCACTAATAGTTAATAATGCCTCCTTTTGCTCGCAAAGTGTTCCATTGTGAGTAATAAATTATGTGATTGCTTCACCTAGTGAGGTTCCTGTTCCTCTGATGGAAATCCTACCCCCAGTACAAGCTTTTTATAATCCTCTCTTATCATTGACCTCAGGTATGATAAACAGGCCAGTCCTGTGAAGGGCAAGTCTGTGAGTGTTTCCTTTGGGCTCTGTCACACTTTGAATGAGGTATCCCCAAGTGGAAACCTGAAGCAGCCTCTGGATAGAGCCCACTCATGCCTCTGGTCCTGAGTCCATCCTGGGTACAGTAGGGGCACCTGCTCAAAGAAATGCCACTGAGCCTTTTTATCAAAGAAAGACCACACCCATGTATGCTTGCACACCACTGTGCTCCTCTACTGCTAGAAAACAAGGCTCAGTGATAGGTCTTTGTACTTGACCAAACCAGATCAACTCTCCCCTTTGGAGGAGGAGAGGAATGAGTTAGATGAACAAGATGGTCTTCCCTCAGGTTTAGTTTCATGTTGAACTGTTTCCCTTTTTGCTCTCAAGCAATGGACTGGTGCCAGGATACTCCTATTTGGCACAATAATTTCAGTGCTAAATGGTGAGCTCGAGATGTTACGTGTTAGGGAGCTCCTCATTTGTAAGCAAGAAGGAGCAAATTAGGGGAGTATCCTCTCAGCTGCTCCTAATAGGGTCTCTTTGAGCTAGATTTCAGGGAGGGACAAAGGGGGAAGGAAGACACTGAAAAATAGCACCAACAGAGCTATTCATAATGAAGCCAGGGCACCATGGCTGGCCTGGCTGGGTTCTTCAGAGAGCCCTTGGCCTCAGGAGTCACAGCTGGTCTGCATGTTGGATGACAAGAAGAGGCTCTTGGCTCTGTGGGAGGGAGATGTGCACAAGATAGGCTTTCCCCTAGGCTTCCAAATGCTCCATTCATAGTAAACAAACACTTTACCTTTTTCCCAAGCTTATCCTCCTCAATCTCTGCTTCCAAGTCTTTAAACGTGGGGACTGAGCGAATATAATAAGAGTATTAGAGGCTGTGAAGTGTGTCTCCTGAAATAGTACTATTTCATTTCCTCAACAACAAGAGAAGAACATTTAATGGGAAAAACAGAAATGAGAAGGAAAATGACGATTATAAAAGGAAGTAAGTAGAAGGAACATTCTAGGAGGTACAGTAAAAGAGCTTTCCCTTGTTTGAAACAATGGAGACCTGGTTGAGGAAAGGATTTGTCCTGTATTGCAATACTATCACCTTTTTTTTTTTTTTTTTTTGCCCAGAGCTGTATGTTCCTGTCACTTTTGGGAAGCAGTATTGCTGAAAGGTTCATATTTCCCCTACCATGGAAGACAAATAACTTTTGTATATTGCTGTTTCTAATTCTCAGTTAATTCTGGGTCTACTCAGTTCAGATTGAGGGGAAGCCAGGAGGTGATCTGAATCAGCACCAAAGGCTAGTTTGGGTAATTCAGGGGCTTAGCCATGACTCTTTTTCACGAACTGGGTATTGCACATAAAACTGCAGCAGGTCCCTCAGTTTGGGTAATTCTTACTGTTCTCTTTCCTTTTATTCCCCGCCTTTTTTTTTTGTCCCTTTCTCTGTCCTTGTAATTCAGATCTTTGATTGACCACCAGCTTTTCCACAGGGTTATTATTATTACTATTGAAAATATTGTGATGCCTGCACAGTTTTACTAAAAATCATTGGCTGTATACTTTCAATAGGTGGACCGTATAGTATATGAGCACTGAGTTATATCTCAGTAAGATTGTGAAAAAAATCAACAGAACAGACCTATTGAGTGCTCAGTACATGGCCAGCAGTCTTCTGCTTGTTCACGTTTCACATTTGTGAGAAAAATTTAAATTCCTGACAAAGCTGTCTGATACGTATCCCCATTTCTCAGATGAGGAAATCTAAGTTAAGTGGGTTAAGCCAACTTCCCAAGCTCATCCAGGTTGTAAATTGGGAAGCTGAGATTTGAACCCACATCTGACTGAATTGAAAGCCTGTGCCCTTCATCCCTCTGCACTAATGCCTCACATTAATGCCATTTATGAAGATCAATACAAGATTCACATTCAGTGACCAACCCATCAGATTACTGTATTTGTCTTATTTTGTTTCTTTTTCTTTTTTTTTTTTTTTTTTTTACCATCTAGCCACACACACAGAAGGGAGTTGCTCTATCGCTTGTGATCTTGGTCAGGGTTTGGATACATGCACTGAGGTGGTCGCCTTACTTGGAAAAAGTCTTCCATTTTCAGCAAGAAAACACATATGAACCCAAACTTCCAGGATGGCCTACCCAGCACTTTTATAAAAGGTGATTCACTTAAATTCCCTCTCTTGAAGAGTGACAGGAAGAGGTGACCGGTTCTAAGTTAGCCTTTCTGGACAAAATGGTAGCAGACTGATTTTTTTTTTTTTAAACCAAAACTCTTCTCTATATCAACAGATATCTGCTAACTACCAAGAATCAAAGCAAATTTAACTACCAGTAAATGTTTGTTAAATTTATGGATCAAAGAATCAGGGGTGTCCCAGGTAAAAGAAGAGCATGTGCAAAGATCCAGGCATGTACGGTTGGGGATTTTGCTGTGGGTGAGCCCGATGAACCAGAATGCCCTCGTTGAGCTCTAATACACTTAAAAGTTGATTGGGTTTGGAGGTTTGGGTGCCTGGGCAGATATGGCAGGACCTGAGCCTGGAAAGGAAAGTTTGAGCAAGATTAGGAAAAGCCTTGTATATGCACAATACATCTGAGAGATTAACTTGAAGGTAACAGCCATTGGAACTTTTATTTTTCTTTCAAATTTTTCAAACACACAGAAAACAAATGTACCATATTAATGATTTTTAAGTGGTCAATGACATTAAATGCAGTCCTAATCTTTTTAAACCATCACCACTGTCTATTTGCAGAGCTCCTTTCATCTTGTAAAACTGAAACTCCACATCCATTAAACACTAACCTCCATTGTGAACCTCTCCCCAGCTCCTGGCAACCACAATTCTACTTTCTATCTCCATGAATTTGACCACTCTTAGCATCTCGTATAAGTGAAATCATACCATATTCGTCTTTTCATGACTGGCTTGTTTCACTTGGCATAATGTCCTCACGATGTTGCAGCAAATGTCAAAATTTCCTTAACTTTTTAAAGGCTGGCTAATACTTCATCATATGTAGATACCACGTTTTGCTTATCCATTCAGCCATCGATGGACACTTGGGTTGCTTCCATGCTTTAGCTATTGTAAATAATATTGCTATGAACAGGGGTGTACAAAGATAACTTTGAGACTCTGTTTTTCAATTCTTTTTGGTATATACACAGAAGTGAAAGTAGAGGCTATACCACATGTATATACATGTCGTAATCCTATTTTTTAATGTTTGGAGGAACCACCATGCTATTTCCTATAACTGTTAGATCGTTTTTTATTCCCACCAACAGTGCACAAGATTCCAGTTTCCCTACGTCCTTGTTATTATTATTTCTGGGGGGAGGGTTGATGTTAGCTTTTTTGCGAAGTTGTATCTCATTATACTGATTCATGATGTTGAGCATCTTCTCATGTATTTTTCTGGTCCCTCATGTATCTTCTTTGGGAAATGTCTATTCTAGTTCTTTGCCCAGTTTTGCATCAGGTTTTGTTGTTGTTGACAATGAGTTTTGAGAGTTCTCTCTACATGCTGAATGTCAGTCCCTTATAAGATACATGATTTGCAGACATTTTCTTCCATTCTGTGGGTTGTATTTTTACTCTGCTGATACTGTCTTATGATGCATACAATTTTCAAATTTTCATGCAATCTGATCCAGGTCTATGTCTTTAGTGTCATTTCTAAGAAATCACCACATCCAATGTGATGTTTTCCTGTAAGAGGTTTATAATTTTTGGTTTTACATTTAGGTCTCTGATCTACTTTTAGTCAGTTTCTGTTTATGGTGTTAGGTAAGGGCCCAACTTCATTCTTTCTTGTGTGGATATTCAGTTTTCTCAGCGCCATTTGGTAAAAAGATTTTCCTTTCCCCACTGAATGGTCTTGTCACCCTTGTGAAAAATCATTTGGCCATATATATATATATATATATATATATATGGGGGTTTACTTCTGGCTTCTCTGTTCTATTCCATTGGCCTATATATCTGTCTTTATGTTAGTATGATACTTTCTTTGACATCTGCAGCTTTCTATTAAGACTGGACAGGAAATGGGAGTCCTCCAGTTTTGTTCTTCTTTTCAAAAACATCTTGGCTACCCAGGTTCTCTTGAGCTTCCATGTGAATTTTTCCATGGGTTTTTGTATTTCTGCATAAATGCCATCAGGATTTTGATAGAGATTACATCGAATATCTATGTTACTTTGGAAGTATTGATGTCTTCACAATACTACACCTTCCAGTCCATGAACATGAGATGTGTTTCCATTTAAGTCTTTCACCTCCTTAGTCAAATTAATTCCTCAGTGTTTTTTTTTTTAATTTTTGATGCAGTTGTATATGGGAATTATTTCCATTTCTTCCTTTTTATATTGGTTATTTTTTGTGTACTGCAGTTGGTTTCTGTGTGTTGATTCTGTATCCTGCTCCCTTGCTGATTTCATTCATTGGCTCTAACAGTCTTTTTTTGTATGTGCTATCTTTATTGTTTTTACACTTAAGATTTTTTTTTAATTAATTTTTATTGGTGTTCAATTTACCAACATACAGAAAAACACCCAGTGCTCATCCTGTCAAGTGTCCACCTCAGTGCCCGTCACCCATTCCCCTCCAACACCCGCCCTCCTCCCCTTCCACCACCCCTAGTTCGTTTCCCCGAGTTAGGAGTCTTTATGTTCTGTCTCCCTTCCTGATATTTCCCAACATTTCTTTTCCCTTCCTTTATATTCCCTTTCACTATTATTTATATTCCCCAAATGAATGAGAACATACACTGTTTGTCCTTCTCCGATTGACTTATTTCACTCAGCATAATACCCTCCAGTTCCATCCACGTTGAAGCAAATGGTGGGTATTTGTCGTTTCTAATTGCTGAGTAATATCCCATTGTATACATAAACCACATCTTCTTTATCCATTCATCTTTCGATGGACACCGAGGTTCCTTCCACAGTTTGGCTATTGTGGCCATTGTTGATAGAAACATTGGGGTGCAGGTGTCCCGACGTTTCACTGCATCTGAATCTTTGGGGTAAATCCCCAACAGTGCAATTGCTGGGTCGTAGGGCAGGTCTATTTTTAACTCTTTGAGGAACCTCCACACCGTTTTCCAGAGTGGCTGCACCAGTTCACATTCCCACCAACAGTGTAAGAGGGTTCCCTTTTCTCCGCATCCTCTCCAACATTTGTTGTTTCCTGCCTTGTTAATTTTCCCCATTCTCACTGGTGTGAGGTGGGATCTCATTGTGGTTTTGATTTGTATTTCCCTGATGGCAAGTGATGCAGAGCATTTTCTCATGTGCATGTTGGCCATGTCCATGTCTTCCTCTGTGAGATTTCTCTTCATGTACACTTAAGATTATATCATCTGCAAACAGAGCTAACTTTACTTCTTTTTTTCCAATTTAGATGCTTTTTATTGCCTAATTATTCTGCCTGGAACTTCCAGGATCAAGGTGAATAGAAGTGATGAGAGTAGGCATCCTTGTCTTGCTCCTAATCTTATAGGAAAAGCTTTCAGTCTCTCACTGCTATGTGTGATGTTTGTTGTAGGTTTTTCATATATGGCTTTTATTTTGTGGAGGTAGTTTCCTTCCCTTCCTAGTTTGGGGAGCGTTTTTATCATGAAAGGGGGTTGAATTTTGTCAAGTGCTTTTTACCCATTGAGATAATC